>NC_051246.2:36495077-37111423 GCF_015237465.2 Chelonia mydas
TCTCACAATCTCAACCTGCTCATTTTGGGTAGGGAACAGTGCACGTTCCAAGTGTGCCACTAGCCACTTCACACGGCTCACTGGAAGAGTAGGACTTCTTGCTCCCATAACTCTTGCAGATACAGATCACCATTTAAATACCTTTTAGCCTAGGGAAAGATGCCCTGAGTGGGGAGTCAGGAAACCATTACTTAAAATTTCACTCTATGCTCTGCTGTCTATTTTTCTATGTATTTCATAATCATTAATGAGTAAGGCTTCATAGCCTAACTTGGGAGGCAGCAAGTATCATTCCTTCATTTTACAAGTTGATTGAGAGGTTGCACAAAATGGCTTCTGACAGATTTGGGACTAGAACCCAGGTTTCTACTTTGGTAGATCCAAATCTCTGTCACACCGCCTTTCAGGTTTGAACATCCCAAATCTATGGCCTTAGCTATTTGTTTGTACCTCTGATCATAATCCACATTCCAATCTCAGAGCCAGAAGCAGAACCCAGGAATGTGAAGCTCCAACATTCCACTGCTTTTGAGCAAATAGTTGTATAAACCACTGGTAAAGGGAACGTCACATCCTCATGCAGGGCTGACAAATAACAGTTATTCCTTTAGATCAAATGGTAGATGCCTTTGCTGCAGTACACACAATCCAGAATTCAAACCAATGGAGGAGGAGGCCCTTGGAATTTCTGTTTCTCCCTTTTTTTCTGTCTTCTTAAAAATCTTGTTTATGCAATTAACATAAGAAAACATCATTAACAACACATTTTATAGTTAAAAAAATTATGTTCTGTCAATTATGGTGTGACATACAATAGCTAAAAGTTCCACTTTTTGGTCATTTGTCACCTATTTTACTTACTTATATCACACATTGGCAGGTTTGAAGAATGATACGTATGAAGACTTTAGGGATATAGCTCTAGAGTGGCCATGTTTCCTGAGGGCAGAATGCGGCTTCAGTTCCACTGGAAACAATAGAAAATGTCAGCCATCTTTACTAGGGGCTCATTAATTTCCCCTGCCCCACCCAATCCCCTTATGAAAGCGTGACCATTGAGTTACTGCACTGAATGCAGCGTGAATGATTACCTACCTTGTGGGAAGGTAGCATATGTGTGCATTCAGTGGAAGGAGTTCATAGCCCTCAGAGACCAAGTACGGGCTCTTGAGACCGCGGTGGCTGAACTGGAGGAGCTAAGGCAGACAGAGAGATACATAGATGAGACTTTCTGGGACACAGTAGAGCTGTCCCACCCCCAGTCTGACAGCCTCTGTGCTGTTGAGGATGATGAAAATCTCAGGGAAGGAGGAGAACATCAAATTGGAGAGGAGGAAAACAATCCCATAGTTGGGACGAGGGTGACCAGGTAGCAAGTGTGAAAAATTGGGACAGGGGGCAGGGGTAATAGTTGCCTGTATAAGACAAAGCCCCCAAATATTGGGACGGTCCCAGTAATATCAAGATGTCTGGTCACCCTAGTTGGACCTTCCCTCCAGATGATGTCATGGTATCCTCTCACACTGAGGATATCTCTCCAGGGGAGGGAATCCCAGTTATTGGGAAGATATAGGTAATAGTAATGGGGGGAATCATTAGAAACCATTAGAAATATAGCTGGGTCTGTGATAACCGGCAGAACCTCATGGTGAACTGCCTGTTGGTGGCAAAGATTGTGAATCTCTCGAGACATCTAGGAAGAATTATGTGCAATTGCCAGGGAGCAGCTGATGGTCATGGTACATGTAGGTACCAATGACATAGAGAGAGGTAGGAGAGAGATCCTGGAGTCCAGATTTAGCCTGCAAGGTAAGATATTAAAGTCCAGAACCTCCATGGTATATTCTCTGAAATGCTTCCAGTTCCACGTGCAAGGCCAAGTTAGTCAGAACTGCAGGGTCTCGATGGATGGATGAGACAATGATGAAGAGAGGAGGGGTTTAGATCTATTAGGAACTGGAGAAGTTTGGGAAAGGAGGAGCCGATACAGGAAGGATGGGCTCCATCTAAACCAAAATGGAACCAGACTACTGTCACGTAAAATTAAAAAGGTAATAGAAGAGTTTTTAAATTAAGGGCTGAGGGAAAGTTGACAGGTAAGGAGGAGCATGTGGTTGAACAGAGACATCCCATAGGGGAAGATCTATTAACAGGGAATCTCTATATCCTAGTAAAGAGGAGAGGATAGAAGTTGATAAAGTACAGGTAGGAACTGAAGAGAAACAGTCAATGAAAAATTTCAGAGTAGCAGCCGTGTTAGTCTGTAGTCGCAAAAAGAAAAGGAGTACTTGTGGCACCTTAGAGACTAACAAAATTTATTTGAGCATAAGCTTTCGTAAGCTGTATAAGGTGCCACAAGTACTCCTTTTCTTTTAGTCAATGAAAAAGAATCCCATTCAATTACATCACATGAAGGCAGACAACTAACAAGTGACAATTTTTATAAGTGCTTGTATATAAATGCTAGAAGTCTAAATACTAAGACGGGTGAACTTCAGTGCCTGGTATTAAATTAAGATATTGATATAATAGGCATCACAGAAATTTGGTGGAATAATGACAATCAAGGGGACCTGGTAATACCAGGATACAAAATATATACAAATGACAGTGTAGGTCATGCTGGTGGGAGTGTGGCACTATATGTGAAAGAAAGCACAGAGTCAGATATAGTAAAAATCGTCAATGAATCAAACTGTACCATAGAATCTCCATGGATAGAAATTCCGTGCTTGAATAATTAAGAATATAGCAGTAGGAATATACTGCCGACCACCTGACCAGGATGGTGATGATGACTGTGAAATGCGCAGGGAGATTAGAGAGGCTTTAAAAATAGAATAATGGAGGATTTCAATAATAATGGAGGATTTCAACTATCTCCATATTGACTGGGTATATGTCACCTCAGGATGTGATGCACATATAAAGTTGACCATTTGTGATCCCAGATGCTGTGCCCATCAACTACATGGCATTGCCTCAGAGTAGCAGTGGTCACTGAAACAACTAAAAATAAATGGTAATGTTAATAATCCAATCAATAGAATATTCCTCCCCCCTTGGAATTCCAAGGAATATGAAAAAAGTAACCATTGAACATAATATTGTCTTCCTGCAAGACTCTCTGTACTGGGGATAACAGTACTTACTAATCTGCCTAGGTATTGTGTTGTGAAGATCACTCTGAAATTGAAAAATACTGTATAAGTGCTAATTGTCATAATTAGTTATTAATAGCTCTCTCCACCTTGTCTATTTTATGCTCTTTTGGGTGCTTCTGTGGTAAATCTGTTAGCTATTTCACTACACACAGAAATTGTCAGTGGGGATTCAGATATACCTGAGGTCATAACTTAAATGTTTAGCCAAAGAGAATGCCCATTCCTAACACCGTAGGCAGATACTCTGTGAAATATTCAAAACCAGAACATCTGCCTGAAGGCTCAAACTGTACATAAATAAAGTAAATGAAGACATTAATTGAATTTGATTAAACTTACTGTAAAGAGGACAACGATTGAAACAATACTATCAAAGTTGGTAGTCTCTGATGAAGTTAGGAGAGAGAAAAATATGGCTAACTATAAGTCACTAAGTGGCCAAGACAACTTTCTAGACAAAGATGCTTAAGGTAGGCAATGTTGGGAAGGGCTTTGCTCCACAGTCCACTGGAAATAATAGATAGGAACTGAAAACAGTTATTGTTTACTGTTATCCCGTAGTTTAATACACATGCATATCTTCAAAGTGTATTATAACATGAAATTGTGTTCTTTACTACATACACAAAGCCTCTCCTGTCTGCTAAGCCTCTCTCAGTGTACCACATGGTATGTAACACATGCTGCATTGCAATTATGCAGAGACTGGCTGGAGCAAGGAGCACGTCACGAGTACATGTTTGTTAATATAATCACAAGATGCAACTTCTTTTCTGACCATGCTGCTGCTGCTTCTAATTCCTTCAGAATGAAAATAAAACCCTGCCACAAGCTTCAGGTTTGCCCATTGGCTGTTTCAGCATTGGCTGGTGCCATACATACAGAATATGTACACGTCCCCAGAAGTTCTTAGTGAGTTATGCTTGGAAAATGTACCTTTAAACTGAACATATGAGAGTTTTCTCAAATTATATATATCTATTCAAGGGTGGGGGAAGCTTTTCTGAACCACTGAAAAGAAACAAACTATTTTGACAACTACTAGGGACATGACTGAGGCGTTGGCTACGCTTGCGAGTTACAGCGCAATAAAGCCGCCCAGAGTGCTGTACCTCACTCCCTGTCCACACTGGTAAGGCACGTAGAGCACTCTGACTCTGTGGGTACAGCGCTGCTGGTACTCCACCTTGGCGAGTGGAATAATGTTTGCTGCACGCCCGCTGGAGCGCTGCACTACCAGTGTGGACTCCCTGGCCCTATATTGCACTCTGATTGGCCTCCAGAGGTGTCTCACAATGCCTGTTCTAGCCTCTCTGGTCATCACTTTGAACGCTACTGCCTTGCCCACAGGTGACCAACCGTCAGACCCACCCTTTAAATTCTCTGGGAATTTTGAAAATCGCCTTCCTGTTTGCTAAGCCAGGCATGGAGTGCTCTCAGCGAATCTTTCCAGGTGACTGTGCCTCCACGCATGAGGCGAGCCCCAGTATGGAGCAATGGTGAGTTGCTGGACCTCATCAGTGTTTGGGGGGAGGAAGCTGTCCAGTCCCAGCTGCGCTCCAGCCGTAGGAATTACGATACCTTTGGGCAGATATCAAGGGACATGATGGAAAGGGGCCATGAGCGGGACGCACTGCAGTGCAGGATTAAAGTGAAGGAGCTGCAGAATGCCTACCAGAAAGCCTGCGAGGCTAACCAGCGCTCCATTGATTAGCCTCGCAACCCCCGCAACCTGCTGTTTCTACAAAGAGCTGGACGCGATACTTGAGGGCGACCCCACCTCCACTCCGAGCACAACCATGGACACCTCAGAGGCCAGTCCAACAAGGCAGGAGGAGGAGGAGGAGGAGCAAAGCGGGAGCGAGGGTGCTGAGGAGGAGTAAGACACCCCAGAACCCCTAGATGCATGCAGCCAGGAGCTGTTCTCAAGCCAGGAGGAAGGTAGCCATTCGTGGCGGCCGGTGCTTGGGGAAGGACAAACACCAGAGGAGGTTCCCGGTTAGCGGCTTTTATTTTGGGAAGGAAGTTATTCGGTACGGGCTCTTGGGACGAGGAGGGTTAGGGCTGTATGCATGCCTAGATGCGGAATAGGACGTTGATGTGCTCTCTAACATCACCGTAATCGGCCTCAGTGATCTCTTCAAACGTCTCAGCCAGAACTTGGGCAATGCGCTTGTGCAGGTTTCTTGGGAGAGCCATTGTGGTCCTTGTCCCAGTCAGGCTAACGTGTCCGTGCCACTGTGCCATGAGGGGCAGGGGGACCATTGCTGCACACAGGCAAGCTGCATATGGGCCAGGGCAGAAGCCACATTGCAGTAGAAGACCCTCCCTTGCTTCCCAGGTCACCCTCAGCAGCGAGATATCTTCCAGGACGAACTCCTGTGGAAAATGTGGGGACGGTGTTCGGTATAGGGGCCCCCTGCCGCTGTTGGCTCTCCCCAAGGCACAGAAACCCAGAGGACAGTACAGCCTTGAAACAATCAGTCACTCTTGAGCCTGTGCTTACTCACCATTTTGGGGCTCCCGTGGGTTATGTGCGCTTGCTTTGGGTTGGGCAAATTATGCTATTGTGTAGACTGTGCTTGCCCTTAAGTACAGGGGAATCATTGCTCTGTCTGGTGTGAACAATGCTGCCTCTGTTAATTGTTGCATTTTGCCTTTACAGATGCAATCTTGAGATCTCAGCTATCCGTGATATCACCGGCTGAAAGGGTCCAAAGAATCAGAAAGAGGCCACGTAAAAGCAAGGAAGACACGTTGCATGAAGTAATGCAGCATTCAAGTAATGAAAATTGAAAAGTGCAGGAGGATGAAAGGTGAAAGTGAAAGGAGGATCCGCCAGCAGAATGCGGATCACCGGCACCAAAGCATGGAGCGGCTGATAAGCATAATGGAGCACCAAGCAGACTCTATCCAGGCGCTCATAGCCATGCAGGCGGAGCACTACCGCGCTCACCCCCCCCCGCCCCCCGCAGCTCTTGTCACAAAACTCTTTCCCTTGTGCCCCCATGTCACCTCCAACCCATTTTCCCCAACATCCAGGTTCTTACCGCCACCAGCTGCCTCCAACACCTGTAGCTTCACCACCCAGCCCTGAAAACTACGACCCTTACCCACTGCACTCAACCCCCATCACCATGCAGTATAGCCGTCCTGAAGTGCAGCACTCATTGCACAGCACTCCAGACAGGACATACACAAATCTGTGATTGTACCGTTCCCCACCCCACCCCCTGGCCCTTTCTGTTTCCCAAGCAGTTGTGTTTCTTTTCAATAAATGAATTTTTTGGCTTTGAAAACATTCTTTATTATTGCATAAAGTAAGAGATACCTTAGCCCAGGAAAGAAACAGGCATTGCAAGTCAGCGTAGCAAACATGGATTCCTACTAACATTGGAACCACTGCACTGTTCACTCCCGTGCAGGGCACCAGACATTACTGGTGGCTTCAGCCTCGAATTGCTGCCTCAAGGCATCCCTAATCCTTGCAGCCCCACGCTGGGCCCCTCTAATAGCCCTGCTCTCTGGCTGTTCAAATTCAGCCTCCAGGTGTTGAACCTCCGAGTTCCATGCCTGAGTGAAACGTTCACCCTTCCCTTCACAAATGTTATGGAGGGTACAGCACGCGGATATAACCGTGGGGATGTTTTCTTCGGCCAGGTCCAGCTTCCCATACAGACAGCACCAGCAGCCCTTTAAATGGCCAAAATCACACTCCACAGTCATTCTGCACCGGCTCAGCCTGATGTTGAACTGCTCCTTGCTTCTGTCAAGGCTCCCTGTGTAGGGTTTCATGAGCCATGCCATTAAAGGGTAAGCGGGGTCTCCAAGGATCTCAGAATGGGCATTTCAACTTCCCATATGGTGGTCTTCTGGTTTGGGAAAAAAGTCCCAGCCTGCAGCTTCCTGAACAGGCCAGTGTTCCAAAAGATGCGTGTGTCATGCACCTTTCCAGGCCAGCCTGTGTTAATGTCTGTGAAACACCCACGGTGATCCACAAGCGCCTGGAGAACCATAGAGAAATAGCCCTTCCAATTAACGTACTCAGAGGCTAGGTGGGCTGGTGCCAGAATTGGAATATGCATCCCATCTGTCACCCCTCCGCAGTTAGGGAAACCCGTTTGTGCAAAGCCATCCACAATGTCCTGCACGTTACCCAGAGTTATGGTTCTTCTGAGCAGGATGTGATTAACGGCCCTGCAAACTTGCATCAACATGATTCCAACGGTCGACTTTCCCACTCCAAACTGGTTAGCGACCGATCGGTAGCTGTCTGGAGTTGCAAGTTTCCAGATTGCAATAGCCACCTGCGTCTCCACCATCAGGGCAGCTCTCAATCTCGTGTCCTTGCGCCGCAGGGTAGGGGCGAGTGCCTCACACAGACCCATGAAAGTGGCTTTTCTCATCCGAAAGTTCTGCAGGCACTGCTCGTCATCCCAGACTTGCATGACGATGTGATCCCGCCACTCGGTGCTTGTTTCCTGAGCCCAAAAGTGGCGTTCCATGGTGGTGAGCATGTCCGTGAATGCCACAAGCAAACTCGTGTTCTATGCGTTACTCACGTCAATATCATCGTCGGAGTCCTCACTATCACTTTGGATCTTAAGGAGTAACTCGACTGCCAAACGTGACGTGCTGGCGAGACTCGTCGGCATATTCCTCAGCAGTTCGGGCTCCATTCCTGCAGCCCGAAAGGGAAGACAGAGCGCGCAGTACAAAAAACGTTGAAATATGGCGCCAAATGTGGACGGAAGCACGGGGAATGCTGGGATGTGAACTAATGCATCACTAGCCCCCCCCTCCCCTCCAGACGTCCTCTGACGGGGCATTGGGACAGGACCCAGAATGCCCCTCCCTGCCCCCTTCCCACAAGCCACAGTGCCAGAATGGGAAGAGGTGCTCTGTGGGATAGCTGCCCATAATGCACCGCTCCCAATGCCGCTGCAAGTGCCGCAAATGCTGCCACGCCAGTGTGCTGTCAGCTCTCAGTGTGGACAGACCGTAGCGCTTTCCCTACTGCGCTCTACAAAGGCGAATTTAACTCACAGCGCTCTACATCTGCAAGTGTAGCCATGCCCTAAATGGTCAGACATAGGTCAGCTCTCTTTGAGGGTAGTTGGTTGGAACATTTTATTTTTATCAGATTAAAAGAGCTGTGCCTTCCCTCAGTGGACCTTTCGCCTGACCAAATTTATGTATGTTTTTTTTCTTCTCTTAGACAAGTAGAGAATATGTTGGAGGCCGAATCATTGACACTGTTGCAGACTAAGCTCTGTTTCCGACTGTCAGGAAAAGGAGAGAGAGGGCCTGATCCCTCCAGGTTCTAGCTGACCATATGTAAGTTAATTTCAAAATGTGAAGCAATACTCAGCTGTTTGTAGGTACTATTTCCTCAGAGGTAGAGGCAAGTTGTATTTTCAGAGCCCTTTATTCCCACTCCCATCAATAAGGCCTGGCTTCTTTGTGCCCTCCATAGGGGGAAAATATGGGCTTGCTCCCTTTTTTTGGTTCTTTTTGATGTATAAAGAAGCCATGAAAGGATTTTGTTTTATTTTTTTAAGACATTCGGGCTTGTCTACATTTAAAACGCTACAGCGGCACAGCTGCACCACAACAGCAGCACCACTGTAGCACTTCAGTGTAGACATTATCTGTGCTAACAGGGGGGATTCTCCCGTCCATGTAGATAATCAACCACCCCAAGAGGTGGAAGCTAGGTCCAGAACAGAAAAATTATTCTGTTGACCTAGCACTGTCTACAGAGGGACATAGGTCAGTTTAATTATCCTGCTGTGTGGATTTTTCTGACCACTGACAGATGTAGTTAAATTATCCTAGTTACCTACTGTAGGCCAGGCCTCAGGTCTTGTCTAACCAGGATCACTCTTCGGTGACTGAAGAATTAGTGAAATGTTGATACCACAAAAGGCTGAAAGCTGAACACTGGAGAGCTGAGGGGATTTTTTAGTCAGACTGCTTAAAACTCTGTGGTTTTTGTTCACTTTTGTTAACATCTATTTAACACCAATGCATAATGAATAAGGCTAAAATTATGTCAGGGAAGTCACAGAAGTCACGGAATCCATGACTTCCAGAGACCTCCTGACATTTTCCACTTCAGCTGCCAGAGCAGTAGGGCCTGTGGCAGAGTCAGGGGTTGAGCAGTGAGCACCCCCCGGGCACATTGGAAAGTTGGCACCTGTAGCTCCAGCCACGGAGTCTGTGCCTATACAAGGAGCCGCATATTCACTTCTGAAGAGCCGCATGTGTCTCTGGAGCCACAGGTTGGCCATCCCTGGCCTAGATGGTAAATTACCAGATGGGTGTATAGTGTTGATCTTGACTAGCTACACTGAGGTAAAAACTACCTGCACCCTATCTCCATTAGGATTTTTATCAAGATAGTTATCAAAATGTGAAAATGCACCTTTTTTGCAGCCAAGACATAGCCCTAGTCCAGACAAGGTCTTGGTTGAAAGGATGTTTCTGTTAACGTTTCAATGGACACACTTCATCCCTTCAATTAAAGTGTGAAAACTCACAATAAATACCTGATACCACTTCTAGGAAAAACAGTGAAGACCAGCTTTTATGTTCTTGATACTTCTAAGGTAAAAAATAGGCAGGCCTTTTTGGTACGTAATAAATGAGCTTAGAAGGACAAAAACTCCTTTTCAGGTCACCTTTATTCCTCTATTCAGCGTTTCTATAGGGAAGTTTTATGATAACAGCACATTTCTTTAGAGGGTAAATTCCCTAAGGGCTGATCTATACACAGGTCCTTTGAGAACGGATTTAAATAAATTGCTTTAGAAACTGATTTAGTTAAATTGGTGGAAACCGTCTTACATTGACACACTTAGATTGAGAGTGCCCTGCTTTGATGTAGTTTAAGGCCTTACCTACACATAAAGGTTTTTCAGTATAACCCAAGGAGTAAATTTAAACCACTACTGTTATATGAGTAACCCAGGTCAACATTCTAGGCATGTCTACACTACAGCTATAACAGCAGCAGAGCTATGGCACAGTGCCATAACATAGACACTTCCTACATCAGTGGCAGAGTTTTTACCATGGACGTAGTTAATCCATCTCTCCGAGAGGCAGCTAGATCTTTAGTACAGCAAAATACTCTTTAAGGAGGCTCACATATCCTCATGTGTCTTAAATTGCCCATTTGTCTGTAATGCAATTAAAACATGTAGAATCCTGTGTAAACAATAAGAAATGTCTGCCAGAAATTAAACCTCTGGCATTTTTATGACTGATTTTATTCAAACTATAAAATACCCCAAATAAATTGTATTTGGGATATGCCCTACTTGCAGTTGCAAGGAATGAGATTTGTGTGTTTTGATGAGCTCATCCCTTCTATTTACATTAGATAATGGTAAAGAGTTTCAGGATATAGACTGGTGAGTCAGCAGCCACACAAAAGAGAAATCAGGGTGGAATTCACTGATAAAAATGAATAGAAAAGTGCCATCAACAAAATAAACACAATAAACACCTCTTTAGTGGTTGAAAAGCTCTGCTTGCAGTGAATAAAGGATTAAAGATGTCTTGGAGCCATACCCAAAGATGAAAGAGAGCTTTTATTCAAGAGAATCAGTGCTCAAGGAGAAAATGGAGAAATAGGGATCAAACAGCAAGTGAGGTTAAGGATCTCACAGATCAAATTCAGCTGAGTCTGAACTAAAAAATCAAACAGTCAGAATTTCTTCCCCTTGCAGTTTGTTTATGGAATATAGTCTCTTCTCACTATATGCATTATAACAAATTAGGTCAGGCAGTTTTTTTCTGCATCCGATGAAGTGAGCCGTAGCTCACGAAAGCTCATGCTCAAATAAATTGGTTAGTCTCTAAGGTGCCACAAGTACTCCTTTAGTTTTTTTCTTGGTACCCATATCATTATTTAACTTTCTTTTAATTACTGTTTAATCAAACAGAAGCAGAGTACAAACTGATAATGTATAGTAGCTCTGATGCGCCATACAATACAATATGTCTAAACATATGGGGCCAGATTCTCAGCTATAAAACAGCTCTTTTTTAGCACTCTGGTGCAAAAGGGGCCTTAAAGGCTGCTTAACTGGCCAGCTAAGAATTTCCTTCTGCATGAGGAGAAACCCCTGGTGGTGTATAGGCTACTACTGGCCATGGAGCTTTTCTACTTAGGGCTTGGCTACTCTTGTGAGTTACAGCGCAATAAAGGAGCCCCGGGTGCACTAGCTCACTACCCGTCCACACTGGCAAGGCACGTAGAGCGCTCTGACTCCGCAGCTACAGCGCTGCTGGTACTCCACCTCGGCGAGTGGAATAACATTTGCTGCGCCCCTGCTGGAGCGCCGCGGCGCCAGTGTGAACGAGGTGTTCCATTACTGCGCTCTGATCAGCCTCCGGAAATGTCCAATAATCCCCTTAAGTCAAGTGGCCACTCTTGTCATTGTTTTTGAATTGCTGCAGGAATGCGGATATGCCCTTTGAAAGCTCCATTTCTGACAGCCGGCTCCTTATCTGCTCTGAGACAAAGCAAGCCATTAGTGTGAAATGCTGTGTGTAAGAGAGAGAGGCGGGGGGGGGGCATAGGGGGTCTGCTGCTGTCTGAACTTACAAGACAGCATGCTGACATGCTCTCAGCCCCCCCAAAACCCACTCTCCCCCCCCATATACACACAACACACTCCCTGTCACACTCCACCCCACCCACCCCATTTGAAAAGCACGTTGCAGTCACTTGCATGCTGGGATAGCTGCCCATAATGCACCGCTCCCAATGCCGCTGCAAGTGCCACAAATGTGAACACACCAGTACGCTTGAAGCTGTGCTCCCTACTGTGCTCTCCGAAGGCTGGTTTAACTCAAAGCGCTCTACATCTGAAGGGTAGCCATGCCCTTAGATTTCCCCTTTCTTATGTTTTAATGCAAGAAGGATTAGGGCCATTATGTCCTGTTGCCAAGCAGAAAAAGATACAAGTGTCCAGGAACGAACTTCTACCTTTCTAACCAAACCTCTTTGAAGCCCCCACTCTCATACTTTACTAGCAGTGCGAACCCCTTCCCCCTCCCCCAAATGCCTTACTACAGACACAAAAAACTTTACAAACCAGAAAATTATTTCCCCTAAAATACAACTCTCTCCTTTAAAACATCAGGAGAGGAGGGGACTTGCCATTGCAGGCCAGGAAACATCAAATGGCCTCTGGACACAAATAAACAATTACCAATAGTTAAAGGAACACCAGGCAACCACCCACCTACCCTGCCAAAGGGCAAATAACCTCATCATAGCTCACCATTCAGACTCAAATACCTAAGTTATGGGAATGAATGCAGGAAGAAAATCTTTTAGCAGATCCAAAGACAATGGAGGACTTCTAGACTATCTAGGCTTAAAGCATACAACCATTCTGTAGCCATTGATTAGATGAAAGTACAAATCTTCCAAATGCAGTAAAGTCCTTTTGTCACCTCATTCTCATCCACTGACACTAGCCACCCCAGAGCCAAAGGCCCCAAGGGCACCCCACAACTGAAATTTCCCTTCATAAAACTTGGATGAAATAGCCCAAACAGAGGCTAAATCCCACCTCATAGAACAAATGCAAGGAAAACACTGAGTGGCATTGGCACAAGAGGATAAGTCCTTGCTTGATTTGAAAGCAATCACTGTTGTGAGACTCCAGCCATCTGGGACTTGTCTATATTTGAAGACTTTAGTAATCTTCACATTAACTATCACAATTGTAAATTCCAGGTTAAACACTACATAAATATGTGCTCCAGGACAGAAACACCAGGGTTAAACATGACTAGCACACACACACAAAAAGTTTGTATCTAGTGTATAGCTGAATTTACAGTTATTTAAAGTAACATACCTAAAAATTCAAATTTAGTCATATCCTCTCTTTGGAGGAATTAGGTGATCTCCCTTCTCATTCTTCAGGTGTTTCTTCCCACCCACATCAGTGAGGTCTCTAAAGTCCTGTCTTCACAGGCAAAAAGGTGTGTTTTTTAACTGAGTTAGCTCACTGAAGTTAGCTTATTTGGATTGAAACCCCCTTTAATGCAGTTTAATACCTTTCAGATTGTTTGAGCAACCTCTGCCTATACAGGGTCTGCGAAGGTATTTCCAGTCAAGTTCAACTAATTCAGCTGAGCTACCCTGATTGAAACAAATACACCTATCATCTAAAATCTCACTTTTTCCAGAGGATACATGGCCAGGTCCTTGGTCTCAGTACAGTCCCTTTGCATCACTCTGGTAGCATAAAGGGTTTTTTAAGCTACCATGTCTAGAAAGTTGTGGATTCCTCCAGTATGGAGAAACCCCAAGTGGCATAGAGCTGGGTTAGTACCCCACACCCTGCAGCCCCTAGTGTATAGAGAGTATCAGAGGTATTCCTCTGAGAAGACCCTTTTGGGCTGTGGCAGCTGGTAGAACTTAAAGCATCAGAATGCAAGCAAGTGGTTTGAAGTCACTTTTGCCCCTGTCCTGTCAGCTGTACTGAGCAGGGCTGAGGAAGGATCTGGTTTACAGACTGCTAGGCTTCCAAGCTATAACAAACCAATCAGGAAACTCTTTCGTTTTCTACAAGCATTTAGCCTCTGCATTCTTCTTCTCTACAGTGGATTAGGCTAAAACAGGCTATGTTCTTCTCAACATTTCCACACAAGCAGCTTCATATTATTTTAATTAACCTTCAAGATGGGCTCCTGGCAGTGTCCCAAAGAAATAAAGAAAGAAGTTGATGAGATAAATCTATTTACTGAAAATGACTTGCACAGTTCTAGTCTAAGTACTGAAGAGAGAGGAAGTGTAATAAAAGACGCACAAAAAATGAGTCTGTTGGTTATGAGTCCTAAACAGAAACCAATTTAGTTTCCTCATTTATTCAACAGTAGCTTTGTAATGTAGTCTTTACAGAAAATAAACCACAGTACTGGTACCGTCTTGGTATTCATGGACAGGATATGTCAACAGCAGGAGCTGTAGTTATCTAAAGTTATTACAAAGATAGTTGATTAAATACACAGTAGCATTGCCATCTTTCACTTTTTACCCTGAATAAAATTCTAACTCAAATGATTCTTTGGTGCTAATTAGTGAAACCATTTGGTCTGAAAAGGGAGAGAGAATCAGCAGTACAATTAGCACACACATACATGCTTTTTAATTCTTATAGCAGTTCACATAAAACAAAGAATCAACTAACGTTTGCTACCAAGAGGATATGTAGGTTTTAGGACATGTCTACACTTCGAAATTAGGTCAATTTTATAGAAGTAGATCTTTAGCAACAGATTTTACACAGTCGATCATGCGTGTCCCCACTAAGCACATTAGGTCGGCGGAGTGCGTCCTCAATACCGTGGCTAGCATCGACTCACGGAGTGGTGCACTGTGGGTAGCTATCCCACAGTTCCTGCTGCCCATTGGAATTCTGGGATAAGCTCCCAATGCCAGCACAAGGAAGACTGTGAGCAGGACATGGACACAGACGTTCCTGAAAGCACGGGATGTGGCAATTGGGATATCATGGCAGCATTGGGGCATGTTGATACAGTGGAACGCCGATTCTGTGCCCGGCAAACAAACACAGACTGGTGGGACCGCATAGTGTTGCAGGTATGGGATGATTCCCAGTGGCTGCAAAACTTTTGCATGCGTAAGGCCACTTTCCTGAAACTTTGTGAGTTGCTTTCCCCCGCCCTGAAAAGCAGGAATACCAAGATGAGAGCTGCCCTGACAGTTGAGAAGCGAGTGGCGATAACCCTGTGGAAGCTTGCAACGCCTGACTGCTACCGGTCAGTCGGGAGTCAATTAGGAGTGGGCAATTCGGAGTAGGGCTGCTGTGATCTAAGTAGCCAAGGCAATCAATAACCTTCTGCTAACAAGGGTAGTGACTCTGGGAAATGTGCAGGTCATAGTGGACGGCTTTGCTGCAATGGGGTTCCCTAACTGTGGTGGGGCAATAGTCGGAACGCATATCCCTATCTTGGCACCGTACCACCTTGCCAAACAGTACATAAACTGCAAGGGGTACTTCTCAATGGTGTTGCAAGCACTGGTGGATCACAAGGGCCATTTTACCAACATCAACGTGGGATGGTCGGGAAAGGTGCATGACGCTCACATCTTTCGGAACTCTGGGCTGTTCGAAAAGCTGCAAGAAGGGACTTTCTTTCCAGACCTGAAAATTACCGTTGGGGATGTTGAAATGCCAACACAGTAATTCCTCGCTTAATGTTGTAGTTATGTTCCTCAAAAATGCGACTTTAAGCAAAAGGTGAAGTTACAGGGTGGAAGAGGGTAGGATATTTCCCAGGGAATGCCTTACTGCTAAATGATGAACTAGCATTCAGCTGAGCCCTCAAGGGTTAACACATTGTTGTTAATGTAGCCTCACACTCTTCAAGGCAGCAGGAATGGAGGGAGGGAAGACAGCATGGCAGACAGAGACAGAGACACACACCCTGTGTTAGAGAGAGAGAGAGATGTGCATTGCCCCTTTAAGTATGCTGACACCACTCTAAGTACACTGCCTTTTTAAGTAGATCAGCAAGTTGAGACAGCAGCTGCGGCCAGCAAGCTCCCTCCGTCCTGAGCCCTGTCGTGTCCCCACCCTGCTCTATATGGAGAAGGGGTAAGCGGGAGGGCAGGAGCAGGGGGGAGGGCGACATCCTGACATTAGCCCCCCTCACCCTCCCCCCTCCCCGGCACAGCAAGCAGGAGGCTCCCAGGAGCAGCTCCAAGGCAGAGGGCAGGAGCAGCATATGGTAGTGTGGGGAGGGACAGCTGAACTGCCAGCAATTGATAGCTGCTGGAGAAAATGGATTCTCCACTTGCCTGCTGTGCATTCTCCTTCTCCTCCTCTTCCTCATCCACAAAATCTTCCTCCCTGTTGCGTGAGGCTACCACCTTGCAGGTGTCCATGGACAGTGGTGGGGTAGTGGTAGGGTCCCCCCCCCAGAATGAAATGCAGCTGATCATAGAAGCAGCATGTCTGGGGCTCTGACCTGGAGTGACTGTTTGCCTCTGTTATCTTTTGGTAGGCTTGCCTGAGCTCCTTAATTTTCACGTGTGTCCCTGGTGTAGCCTCTGTCCGCCATGCCCTGTGCAATATTGGCATATATAGCAGCATTTCTTCTGCTGGATCGGAGTTTTGCCTGCACAGATTCTTCTCCCCATACAGCAATCAGACCCAGTGTCTCCCATTCACTCCATGCTGGAGCTCATTTTCAATTCTGGGACTGTATGTTCACCTCTTCTGCTGAGCTTGCCATGCTGATCAAACAGGAAATGAAATTCAAAAGTTCCCGGTGCTTTTCCTGTGTACCTGGCTAGTGCATCAGAGTTGAAAGTGCTGTCCAGAGCAGTCACACTGGAGCACTCTGGGTTAGCTCCTGGAGGCCAATACCACTGAATTTCACAGCGCTGCATCTAAAGTACCCCAAATTCGACCTAGGACAGTCAATTTTAGCGCTACTCCCCTTGTCAGGGAGGAGTACAGCAGATGAATTTAAGAGCCCTTTAGGTTGACGGAACAGGGTTGGTTGTGTAGACACATTCCTTATAAAATCGACCTAATGCAGCTAAATTCGACCTAACCTCGTAGTGTAGACCAGGCCTTACGGTTACCAACTTTGGTTGGACATATTCCTGGAGGTTTCATCAGATGACATAATCTTTAATTAAAGATTAATCTTTAATTCCTGGAGACTACAGGACTATCCTGGAGGGTTAGCAACCCCAGTATGTCTATTCACTAACTATCTGGAGCACAGACTCACTACAGTTGTACCTTCTTTCCCTTAAGAGGTGTGACCCAGATGGCAATAAACACTACCAATACTGGAAAAATTCAGAGAACAAAGGGCCATATTTTCAGAAGTGTTGAGCAAACACAACTTGAATTTAAAGTCAGGCCCATAATATCCCAATACAATGCAATATCCAAAGACATTCCATTACTGGGGAATGCATTGTCCTATCTCCCATGTATTTGGCTGAACAATGCTCTGTGCACCAACCCTTTTAAAGTTTACACTAAACCAATTCTCCCACAACTCCTCCCTGCTAAGATCTGCTGCATGTTGAGTGACAGGGCTGACCTGCACAGGGAGAGCTGTACTGCATGATGGAGAGGATCACAGGCCTTCACCTTGGTCCTGTGAAGCACCAAGCCTGGGGAGTGGTGGGAAGGGGGCACATGGTACATCCATCGGACCACTGAACCAAACTTCCCCCCCTTGTAACAGTAGGCCATCTACTTATGTTATCTTAGTCCATGTGGAGCTGGGGTAGCAAAAGAAGTACAAAAATTAGCGGGAGTGCCACATCCCAGGATACAGTTTATGTGGTCATAGAGGCAAGCAGGAGCAGTAGACTGAGTTTAAACTTTGCATGGCCCTTTCCCAGAGCAATCAGTTGTTCACTTGTTGGCCCGCTGACCCAATCAGTGGCTGAGATTATCCCAAAGCAAGTCAACCATTGGTCAGGGTAGACAGCTGATGGATTTTCTGTGTAGATTTTTCTAACCTACAGTCATAACCTCCTGCCCAAGTGTAGCTTTTTAAAGTGGGTTTTCTACAATTAGATGTTCCGTTCTTGTCGTGAGTAATAATTTTTAGCATTTAAATAGTCTAAACCAGCAGTTACCCAACTGTGGTCAATGGAGCACTTGCTGGTGGCCTGCAGTCAGCAGGTCACATATTCCTGGTTCCTCCCCTTGTTTCCAACTGGTTCTGCAGGCATCCAGAGGCTTCAAGAGCTGGAATGGAACTGCAAGAGAAGACAGCATTTCTAGCTCCACCAGAAGCTGTTTCTACATAAGAGGAGAAAGAGAGGAAAAATTAGGAACAAGAAGCACTCTCAGAAATGGCGACCTAGAAAGAGTGGGAAGGTACAGCAGAACAGAGCTAGGCAGCACATGCCAGAGAAAGAGGATTAGGCATTTAGGCAGTGTGTTGGTGGAGAAGGAAACCAAGTCCCTGGCAAATATATGCAGAAGAGAAGGGGAAAAAATACATGCAGAGGAAGCCAAAGACCGAGACGCACATGCTGATGAACAGAAGAGAGAAACAGAATAGATGGGAGGAGAGATGAAACAAAGAGCAAGAAGAAACAGGGGTTTTTTTTCCCTCAAAAGGACAAAACATTTATCACAATCAAAGAAGGTAAATAAATAAATAAATATTTTCCTAATATGACATCTCCATGTAAAACATTTGCTGCAGTTGCCAAATATGTTGCATGATTGCATATGAGACTGGGAGAGGAGGGGGGTTCATAAGATTATCTTTCTATTATGATGTGGTTCACACTATGAAACAATTTGAGAACACTTTGTCCAACCAGACTTTCATGTTATGTCATTTCAAGTTGACTTTAAGGTTGGGTGGGAAGGATACCTTTATTATTGCAATCACAAGACTGGAGGCAATGTGCATTACTTCACCTTGTGGGTGGAGAAGGCAACAGTGCACTAATACATAGTGAAGTATTTCTCCAGTTTTGCATCACAAAGGGACAGAAAGTTTTACATTTCTTTTCTGATTTATCTATTTAATAATTGACCAATCCTGTGAGGTATTGAGCATCTGCAACTTGAGAGCTCAGCACCTCTTATGATCTGGCCCTTAAGCTGTAAATTCTTCAGAGAAGAGACCCAAGTACTGAAAATGATAAATTTTCCCGTGGTATTTGGAAGATTCAACATATAACCCCACAATTTTTCAAAATACATTCGGCCACCATTAAACTAAGTATTCTACAATATAAAATAAGTAAAATATATGGGCAATATCAAAGGGACCAACAACATATTTAATGGAAATATTTTAGAAAAGCTGTTTCATACAAAAATAAAGTGATGATAAATGACTATAGTTGAGTCCTTATGGAAAATTATTAGGTTAACTGAAGAAACTTTAGGTTTCAGAGTAACAGTCGTGTTAGTCTGTATTTGCAAAAAGAAAAGGAGTACTTGTGGCACTGTAGAGACTAACCAATTTATTTGAGCATAAGCTTTCGTGAGCTACAGCTCACTTCATCGGATGCATGGCATCCGATGAAGTGAGCTGTAGCTCACGAAAGCTTATGCTCAAATAAATTGGTTAGTCTCTAAGGTGCCACAAGTACTCCTTTTCTTTTTGAAGAAACTTCAGTGTCACTTACAGCATTTAGTGTCATAATAAATGGGCATCATGGAGTCAGCGGTTAATCAGGATTAGTGTTTTCCATGGGGAAGGGCTGAATGGAAGAAATGAGATAAGAACTACACTGTTTACACCTTAAGCAGCTCTCTGTACTAGAGCTGATTACTGATCTTGAACATCTTGGTTCCATGGCCCAGACAAGTTCCTTGTTGACTAGCTTAGCTGGGTGTGGAAGGCAGATTTCTGTGGTGTAGAAATACACCTATATTTTGGCTGAACACAATACTTAGGACTCCATCCTTTTCCCTATGTAAAGATTGCAGGAATGGCTCCTTTGTATAATTCCCACAATTATATAGACTAAAATTATTGATTTCAGAAAAGAAATGGCTAAAAATAGTCTTGTGAAAGATTTAATAATAATTTGTAATTTAGAATTATTTATGATTAGGCTAGGATAAGAAAAGGTACAAAAATGGTAATGTTAAACTACTAAAAATGTATGAAAAAAATGTAATATGCCACTATTCTATATAAATCATTATTGTAATTGAATTAGCAATACTTTATTTGTATGGAAATTCTTGCTCTATTGACACTATATTTTCCATTTAAAAACTTTAGTAACTTTTCAGCTTGGTTCAACCTCAGTAGTTATTATTTTGTCATGTAACACAGGCATGCAACACAATACATTTCATTATAATGTAAGGAATCCCCTGCTCAAAAAAGGCCCCAAAATGGAATACCAGGAGCACTGGAAGCCAGAACAAAGGTGCATTAACAGAGTTGCAAGAGGAAGCTAACATGCCACCTATGCTCTGAAAAAATTCTGGCTACCATGTGTACCTGTGCATGTCAGGAAACCTTGTACCATGACTACATAGTACCATTTGTGCATAGGTATGTCGGGGAATGAAGGGTAGATGTTTTTTTTCACCTTAGCTTTGACTCCTTCACAAAACACATTGAAAAACCACTAGGAAGGCCTTCTGGAATTGAGGATACAGAGATATCAGTGGGGTGGTCCTCATGTTTGTGCACATAGCCCTCATCTCATTGTTGTGGCTCTGGGAATTATACACTTGCCTATTATTCTATATGAATTAATTTTGCTCTTAGCAGGAATAAATGTCAAGGAAGATGTCTGTCGGCTCACATGTGTAAAGCATTCACAGTAAAAATACAAGCTGGACAACAGTGGCACCAATTTAGATATTTCTGCGGGGAAGCAAATTCTGGTCCCTGCTCTCCTAACTCCCAGAAGGGACCCAATTCTGGTCCCCACTTGTCCTCTCCCCTTCCACAAGGACCCTGGATCTCCCTTGGCCAGAGATGGCCCTCGCAATGCATGAGACAGTGCTGCCAGGAGTCAAGCTCTCTGTGGACTCACTTGTACTGGGCCATCCAGGAACAGACTTCCTGTGCACCAGGTTGCAACACCATTTGGCTTTGCCACCCCCTCTGCCTGGGCAGCGGGGCCAAATTTGAGTGGCGTTGTGACCTCATACACCACGTCACAACATCACTCACTGAAATTTGGCCTGCCTACCCTTTCAGGAATGGGGGTTCCTGCAGCAGAACCAGTCTCTGGGCAACCTAACAAGTGCAACTGGCCTGTCGTCGGCTGCCTGATTGACTACACTGCCTGACTAGTGGAGAGTGATGACCAGACCAGCAGCAGCACTTTGGTGGTTGCTCAAAGTGCTCAGGGCTTGATAGTACCTGCTCCTGCCTTGCCTCACTCCAGGTTACCTGGCTCTGATTCCTGACTTTGGCTCTGATCCTTAGCTCTGGCCTCTGGTCTATGACTCCAGCTCTGGGCCTGGGCTCCTATTCCTGGCTACTGACTCCTGCTCCAAACACTGGGCACACCCTCAGTATGTATGGAGGGGTGACGAGGGCACATTTCAGTGGCATTGCAACCCTGCGCCCATGGTGATGCCATGGAGTGCTCTAGTAGCAGCCCTACTGATTTAGTATGGGACCACTGCTCCCTGGGCTCCACAGCCTTTGGAACTTTGAACAAGCGCAAAACTTTGGGGGGAGAGGGGAGAGAGTATCCCCCTCCTCCCCATAGTCCTTCCTTACTGATGCCATTGCTGGACAATAACAATGATAACTAGCATTAATGTGCCCTTGTTTCTGAGCCATTTACATGACTCCAGAAACTGGTTCATTTTGATATTTCATAAACTAACTCAAACTGTTAAGTTTAAAAACATAACAAATTTATATATTCTAGTAAACTAATATATGACTTTATTGTGCAGTGGGGACATTACTATTGAATAGTAATAAATAAAAATATCACAAATTTAAATAATAAAGAATCCAGTAAAATCAGCCAAATAAATTAAAACTGTTACTCTAGAAAAGACAATGTCTCAAATACATGGAAAGAAAAACAAACAAAAAGTCATGACATTTGTTCTTGTCTTTGGGAAGTATATAAATGTATAATGGAAGAAGTGATTTAAAATTTTTTGGCATACCAATGTTTTGAGACTTCCTTTTGTTGTATTTATAAAGTGTGTGATAGATATACTATATTTTATTACTCCTCTGAACCCAGACAGCCAATATTTGAGATCTTGTGAGGTGTTTCCATTACGGAGATAAATTGACAGGTATTTATTTTATGCAATCTTGTTTATTCACAAATAATGTACACAAAGTCATGTTTCCTTGAATGCAGTAGGAATAAAACAGGAGACAGTTTCTTTGGTGACAGTTCCATGTATATTTCCAGTCAGAACTCTACCCAAGAGCTCTTTCTCTTAATTTTTCTCAGGATAATGCTACAAGTGCTTCTTTGGATGTCTCTGGGGCTTCCTTGCTTCCTTCTCTGTTTGCTTCTGCTGCTTCTCTCACACTCAAACACTACCTATCCCCCTGTATTTGTGTTCAGGCCCCATTTAAACCCTTCCATCCACATAGCTCAAATTACTAACATCCTGGCATATGACCTGTGTTTTGGATGGTGGTTCCTATTGTTTCAACTATTTATTCCATAAAGGAGCTTAACTGCTCTTTTTACTTTCCTCTGAATAGAAGACAACAGTTTTGTCTGCTGGCTTCAATGAGATTTCACCCAACTCTCCAGCATAACATTATATTTCTGGTTGTAGAATCCTCTACTCTCTTCCCTATTATCCTTGTAAAACATATAAAAATATTGAACTGGGAAAAAAGAACATGACTCTCAGCCCACACTAAAGAGTTAAATCAGAAAGTTCCATCATGCAGTTATTTTTAAAATAAACATATATATTTAAAGACTAGGCAGCTTCCAGCTTGAACTTGCTGTCTAAGAAAGTTAAATCCATAATGTTTTGAACTCTTGATTTAGGCTTTTTAAATGGAAGATGCCAGTTAAAAGTGTGTAACTATAGTGTACACAGTACACATTTGTCTCCTAAATTTTACAACAGAAAGAAAGGTGGATTGGGAAGGAGAAAGAGGGTAGGATAAAACATGGCAATAAAGAGCAAGAAATTGTTCTTTTTTTAATTATATATAGAGACATCCAAACTGTGCATACAAAACTATAAATCATCTTTAAATTTCAGTCACATTAACTCACTATGCAAGCTTTGATTGCATGACCTGTGGTCACCACATCCATTCAGTATAATTAAAATCTTTTAACTGAAATAGATGCATTTTCCCTTTCTTTTAATTAATCTCATTCCTTTACTTCTACTTTCTTCCTTTTACCTTTTCTTGTTATGCTATTTCCCACCCCTCCACCTTTGATTGTCTTTCTTTCTCTTCCTTACATTCCTTCCTTCCTCCATATTTGCATTAAGAAAAGGAGGACTTGTGGCACCTTAGAGACTAACCAATTTATTTGAGCATAAGCTTTCGTGAGCTACAGCTCACTTCATCGGATGCATTCAGTGGAAAATATAGTGAGGAGATTTATATACACACAGAACATGAAAAAATGGGTGTTATCATACACACTGTAAGGAGAGTGATCACTTAAGATGAGCTATTACCAGCAGGAGAGCGGGGCGGGGGGCGGGAGGGGAAGAAAACCTTTTGTAGTGATAATCAAGGTGCGCCCTTTCCAGCAGTTAACAAGAACGTCTGAGGAACAGTGAGGGGTGATAGGGGGGAAATAAACATGGGGAAATAGTTTTACTTTGTGTAATGACCCATCCACTCCCAGTCTCTATTCAAGCCTAAGTTAATTGTATCCAGTTTGCAAATTAATTCCAATTCAGCAGTCTGTCCTTGGAGTCTGTTTTTGAAGTCTTTTTGTTGTAATATTGCGACCTTTAGGTCCGTAATCGAGTGACCAGAGAGATTGAAGTGTTCTCCGACTGGTTTATGAATGTTATAATTCTTGACGTCTGATTTGTGTCCATTTATTCTTTTACGTAGAGACTGTCCGGTTTGACCAATGTACATGGCAGAGGGGCATTGCTGGCACATGATGGCATATATCACATTGGTAGGTGTGCAGGTGAACGAGCCTCTGATAGTGTGGCTGATGTGATTAGGCCCTATGATGGTGTCCCCTGAATAGATATGTGGACACAGTTGGCAACGGGCTTTGTTGCAAGCATAGGTTCCTGGGTTAGTGGTTCTGTTGTGTGGTGTGTGGTTGCTGGTGAGTATTTGCTTCAGGTTGGGGGGCTGTCTGTAGGCAAGGACTGGCCTGTCTCCCAAGATTTGTGAGAGTGATGGGTCATCCTTCAGGATAGGTTGTAGATCCTTGATGATGCGTTGGAGAGGTTTTAATTGGGGGCTGAAGGTGATGGCTAGTGGCGTTCTGTTATTTTCTTTGTTGGGCCTGTCCTGTAGTAGGTGACTTCTGGGTACTCTTCTGGCTCTCTCAATTTGTTTCTTCACTTCAGCAGGTGGGTATTGTAGTTGTAAGAATGCTGGACAGTCTCTATGTAAAAGAATAAATGGACACAAATCAGATGTCAAGAATTATAACATTCATAAACCAGTCAGAGAACGCTTCAATCTCTCTGGTCACTCGATTACAGACCTAAAAGTGGCAATTCTTCAACAAAAAGACTTCAAAAACAGACTCCAATGAGAGACTGCTGAATTGGAATTAATTTGCAAACTGGATAGAAATAACTTAGGCTTGAATAGAGACTGGGAATGGATGGGTCATTACACAAAATAAAACTATTTTCCCATGTTTATTTCCCACCCCCCACCCCCCCCCCACTGTTCCTCAGACGTTCTTGTTAACTGCTGGAAATGGCACACCTTGATTATCACTACAAAAGTGGTTCTGTTATGTGGTGTGTGGTTGCTGGTGAGTATTTGCTTCACGTTGGGGGGCTGTCTGCAGGCAAGGACTGGCCTGTCTCCCAAGATTTGTGAGAGTGATGGGTCGTCCTTGATTATCACTACCCCTCCCTCCCCCTGCCCCGCTCTCCTGCTGGTAATAGCTCATCTTAAGTGATCACTCTCCTTACAGTGTGTGTATGATAACACCCATTTTTTCATGTTCTGTGTGTATATAAATCTCTCACTGTATTTTCCACGGAATGCATCCGATGAAGTGAGCTGTAGCTCACGAAAGCTTATGCTCAAATAAATTGGTTAGTCTCTAAGATGCCACAAGTACTCCTTTTCTTTTTGCGAATACAGACTAACACGGTTGCTACTCTGAAACCTGTCATATTTGCATTGCAATTCTGCACTTCAGTGCTGAGTCATCATCACCACTCGCAAAAGCCCTGCCTACTCCAAACATCTGACTGATGACTTCCGTTATGGGAGGAGGCAAAGCTTTAAGGCCAGAATTAATGTTGTGGAAGAGCACTGCACTGACAGCAGTGTTCGTATACTTTTAATTGATGAGTGAGAATGTGGAAAGTTATGTAGTAACTTAAGAATCTATTTTACCACATTCTTGGTGTTCCACTGACTATACTCGGAACACTCACTGAACAATGACATCTTCTTTTGGGAAGCTAGAATCTATCAAGAAAAGGAGTACTTGTGGAACCTTAGAGACTAACAAATTTATTTGAGCATAAGCTTTCGTGAGCTACAGCTCACTTCATCGGATGCATTTAGTGTTTCTGCATGAATTATGCATTCAACCATTTGGAAATTCAAAGACCAGAATGGTTTAATAGTCCAAACTTTGTTACTAAATTATTTTATTTATAAATTAATGTTGAGGGCTCTTTGCAGATGAAAATCGTCTAATAAATGCTAAATACTTCTTAATATTTTTTTATAAAACAAAAGCCGAATCTTGATTCATTAAATACATTGATTTCAATATGTGCTGGATAAGGATCTAAAGACTTTAATTATTCTGAACTGAATAAAACTGACCTCTTTAATTTATTAATATCATATTAAATTATTAGAATTAAAGGTAAAATGTCAGGCTAAAATTATATATTTAATTATTTTTATCATATTACTAGCATCTTATACTATTACATCTGAAAGACTAAAATCCTATGAAGTTTTCAAAATTATGGCTAAGTTTATTTTTTCACTTTCATATTCTAATGCACTAGAATAATACTGCTATGGCTTGGTTGCAAAAACTTCAGTAAATGTTTATTTTTAAAAAAAAGTTTCTATCACAACTTTAATAAATCACAGAAACACTTCAGCTGTTATTTTTGTAAAAGCTTATTTCTACAGAATTTAAATTCTGGGTCAAATCTGTCCTACCAGTAAAATATTGGGTCCATCCACTTCAATACTCCATATTGGAAGTGAAAACAAAACAAAATACAAAATAAGGCTCCCACTGACTTTAACTTCATTATGTGATTTTTTGGCAAAAGGAATATGGAATCATGCTCCTAATGTACACAACTGAAACATATTTGGAGGTATTTCATGGTTCTGAGGCCACAGAACTTACGTCTTTGCTGCAGTACTGTGCTCTGGAGTATGACCTTTCATTTTAAAATAACAAAACACTCCTAGTTCTTATGTTTGTGGTTATAACTTGAAAAATAGGAAGCAAGTGTAAAGTGATGCCATGTCCTCTATTAGTGTCAGCAGAGTCCTGAAACAACAGCTCTGACCGATGTTATTTGTTCCAATCATCTCAACTGGGGCCATGTGAATTCCACAATTCTGTGGCTGTGTAATTTGGCATTTTCTCAAGTTGTCATGAATTTTTTGCAATTTTGCCACTGAATTCACTATTTTTCCAGGGCCCTGCCATTTTATTTTATCTTTTCCCTGCTCTGTCTGAAGCTGACTCTTGTTCTGCAGTTTTCCCTTCACACAGAAGTGAACTCAATTACAGCACATGTCCTTGCCCTGTTCCATGTAGCCAGGCAGCTGGGGGTCAGGGAGTCAAAGCTGGAGTCCAGCTTGCAGCCAACAACCAGGGGAAGCCCTCTGTGTAGGCCTGTGAGCTAGACAGCCTGGAGAACAGTGTAGCAACTGAGGGAGATAAACTGCTAAAACCACTGTCAATCCCCCCTCATTCCCTGGCACAAATGGGGGAAGTAGGCTCTGAGCTGCGTTGCTTGGACAGTACCATGCAATCCAAGGTGGAGCCAGCCACCTGTCGAACATAGTGGGGAAAAAATCATGATTTGAGTTTGAAACCAGAAGGGACGCATTAGTTCATCTAGTCTGCTGCCTGTACACCACAGTTTCACCTAGTTACCCCTGTATTGAGTCCAGTACCTTTTGTGTGGCTAACGCATATATTCCCAAAAGGTGTCTGGTTTTGATTTGAAGACATCAAGAGATAGAGAATCCACTACTTTCTTTAGCAGTTTGTTCCAGTGGTTAATCACACTCTCTGTTAAAAATTTGTTCCTAACTTCTAATTCAAATTTGTCTGGCTTCAGCTTCCAACAGTAGATTCTTGTTGTACCTGTCTCCACTGAATTAAAGATCCCTTTAGTACCCAACATTTTCTCCCTGTGAAGTCATTTACACACTGTAATCAAGTCCTCTATCTTCTTTCTGATAAGCTAAACAGACTAAGTGCTCTAATTGTCTCACTGAAAAGCATTTTCTCCAGCTCTGGAATGATTTCTGCGGCTCTTTTCTACACCCACCTCTCCAGTGTTTCAACATCATTTTAAAAATGTGGACCACAGAACTGTATGCAATATTCCAGTAGCACACTCATCAATGATGTACACATCACCACCTTACTCCTACTCACCACTCCCACCTATATAGCCAAGGATCCCATTAGCCCTTCTTGCACAGTATCACACTCAGGTTCAGTTGCTTGTCCACGATGACCCCTAAATTGTTTTCAGAGTAATTTCTTTCTAGGATACAGTGCCCCATTCTGTACATATGGCTTCTATTTCTTGTTCCTAGATGTATAACTTTGCACTGGGCGTTATTAACACATTTTGTTTGAGTGCCCCCAAGTTATTCAGTGGTCCAGATGGCTCTGTACAACTGCCTCATCCACATCATTATTTACTACTCTGCTACTCTTTGGGTCATCCACAAGTTTTATTTATATTTACTTCCAGATCATTGACGAAAATGTTGAATAGCATGAGGCCAAGTACTGATCCCTGTGGAACCTTACTAGAAACACCCTGTTTGATGATCATTTCCCACTGATAACTACTGTTTGAGATCTTGAGGTCAGACAGTTCTTAATCTATTTAACATGTGCTCTATTGTTAGTCTCTAAGGTGCCACAAGTACTCCTTTTCTACTGATAAAGTATAGTGCTCTTTTTTTTAATGAGAATGTTGTGCAGTACTAAGTCAAAAAGTCTATTACATGTACACAATTACCTTTATCAACTAAATTTATAATCAAATTAATCAATGAAATCACATTTGTTTGACAAGACCTACTTTTAATAAAATAATGATGACATTGACTGGCATTAATTGTATTGCTATCCTCTAATTCTTTATCAAATGAAATCTGTATCAGCTTTTGCATTAGTTCGTGTGGCGTTGACGTCAGGCTAGTCATCTGGGTCATCTTGTTCACCCTTCTTGAATATTGGCACAGTATTAACACTCTTCCAATCTTGTGGAATTTCCCTTATTAAAAATTAACATAGGTGGGCCAGCAATCTGCTCAGCCAATTTTTAGATCTCTTGGTGCAAGGTATCTGGGCCCGCTGATTAAAGAATATTTATCCCTATTAGATGTGGTCTAACATCCTCCTAAATTACTTATGGACTGTACTATACGTTATTGTTCTCATATTATATGAGTGCAGGGAGCCAAGCCCTGGCCCGCCCATGTTCTGCCCTCTCCCCCATGCCGGTGCCCAAACTGGCAGGGGCTCAGCTTCACCTCTGGCTGGAGGCCAGCGGGCCAGCACTGGGGGCGTCCCGGCGCTGAGGCCGGGGGGGCTCATGCACCACCCATGGTGCTGTACAGCATTATTCTATCTGTATTATAAACAACAGAAAGAAACATACCTGAAAAAACATTCCTCCCCTTAAGCGAGTGCGAGGCTTTGAGATAGAAGGAAAGTCCTTCCCTACTCTCCCAATAAAGACGATATTTGGAGACAGCAGATCTGACTGAAGGACTTTATAGGGGTCCAGGCAGTTACATGGTCCCCATTTCTATGATACAGTAGCCCCCCAAAATATTAATTTATCCTCTCAACGGTGCTGTGAAAGAGAAAAATTATTCTCGACGTTTTACAGAGGAGGAACTAAGGTACAGACAGGTTAAATAACCTAAGGTCAATTGGACGCGGCAGCCGGGGGCGGGGGGGGAGGAAGGCTCCCCACGAGGGCGGGGTTGGGGGGCACCGCTGCGTGGGGGGGAGGCCTCCCCACACGTGTGGGGCTGCGGGGGGGGGGGGGTGCTCGGTTTGCAGGCGCACAGGTTGGCCCGGGGCGGGGCGGGGTGGAGGAGGCCGCTGCCCCGGACTACAGCTCCCGTGGTGCCCCGCGGCGGAGCGGAAGGGCCCTGCTGGCCCGCGGCGCGGGGGTAGCTGCTCTATCCGGGGCCTTGGCGCTTCTCTTCCTTTCGCGCCGGCTGCCGCTGTGGAGCGGCGAGTCCATGTGCGCATCGAGCGGCGCTGCCCTGCCCTCCGCCTCCCCGCGCGCCGCCCGCCCCGGCCCGGCCATGGACCCCAACACCATCATCGAGGCCCTGCGGGGCACCATGGACCCGGCTCTGCGGGAAGCCGCCGAGAGGCAGCTCAATGAGGTGAGGGCGCAGCGGGGCCTGGGCTGGAGCAGGAGCCCGGCCGCCGGCAGGACAGGCGCGGGGCCTGGCCCGGGGGAGGAGGCGCTCAGCCCCCGGGGCCGCAGCGGGGAGGCCTGAGGGGCCGCCGGCGGGGGCAGCGGGGCAGGACTCGGCCGGGGAGCGCTGGCGGGATCCTCGGCGATGGGGGAGAGCCCGGGCAGAGCGGGGGTAGGCGAGGCCGGGGAGTCTCCTGCCGTCAGCCGGGGCAGGAGGGGAGTCGCCCGGGGGACGCGGCGGCGTGGGGGGCCCGCTGGGGAAGCCATGTGGAGGGGCAGGCGGCGGCGGCATGGAGAGGTCTGTCTGCCGGAGGGGCCGGGGAAAGGCCGCGGCAGTGCAGTGCCTCGCTTGATGTCGTGTTGCCTTCCTGCTCCGTCAGCATTGTCCTCCGCTACCTGCCAGCCCCCGACGTGGGTCTCTGCAGCCGCTTGGGCCGAGTGCCTGGGGCAGCCCCCTGCTTGTCCCATGAGGAGCCATGAGTCGGACAAGTCCGGTTTCCATGAGCTTCTGTAAAGTGTTGGTCGTGAGTCTGGGGAAAAGAAAACCACGCTGAATTGTTTCCTAATTAAAATCGTCTTTGATATCACTCTCGGGTGTAGTTAATCCACATAGGGCCATACTGTTGAGTTTTGGGAGGGGGGGAGGAAGGGGTGTAACAGACTGCCACAAAAAGTTGTGCTCAGCTGGTGGCAGAAAGCACCCCATTCTGGAGGCCAAGAAATGCACAGTTCTTCTAATATCAGCCGTAAATTCTCCCTATTGTCTTTTCTGAACACCAGTAAACAATTTGTTTAACAGTGTAGGTTGGTGATCTTTATGGCTCCGAGGGACTGCATTTGGGACCGGGTTTGTGGCCATCTGTATGAATATTTAAAGACAACGTGTGTCTCTAAATTTGAGAACTGGAAAGGAAGATTAAATGGTGGAACTCCATTGCTTTGTGATTTAAATGCCACAGGTAGCATTTGGTAAAAAAAAAAAAAAAAAGTTTTAGTTATGATTCTAGTAGCTTGAAACTTTTTAAGAGTTTTTAATCAGTTATTTAATCAATAATTTAAACAGTTGGTTTTGACCCTCATATTCAATAGATGTAGCTTTGTTTTGCGTGCAGTTGGAATATATATAACTTATTTACATAAGTGCCAATAGTGTAAATTTATGTGCTCAATACATGTCTGAAGACAAGGTTCCTGCTCCAGAAGTTTGCACTCTCTACATGCCTATGTCTGGTGGTGGATGGGATGCAATGAAAGTAACATGCCTTGTTAGTTCCATAGCTTGTTTGATTTTTAAAAAAGGTTGGGTGACTTGTTTCAGTCCACCTAACTGGCTAACACACTTGTGTGTCAGAGGGATGGAGACTAAGACTTGTAGACCTTTTGGAAGAGTTGCATTTTAAGGGTTGATGTGAAGAAGGTGGTGTCACAGGACAGACTTGGTGAGGGACTGGGCTGCCTGTCCATTCTATACACTTGTAGAAAATGTATTTGATGTGTATTAATCCTCAATTCAGATTTACTTTTTAATGTGTTTTTGAGTAAAAGTAATACAGAAGAACACACAAGTTGGCTAAAATGAATATAATATAATATACACAAGTAAATCAACATATATGGTAATTTAGTTCAGATTTACTTGTACTGTTATTTGCTGCAGGGTCCAGACTGTTGAGCATTCAGGACTTTTAGATCCTCTGGTAGTGGGGGACTCCAGGTAACAGACTAATACTGTTGATTGAGAAATCATGACCATCAGCTGACTTATTTTGTTCACTCTGAAGCATGATGGCCTACCATACTGTATACAAGCGTCTCTGTAAAATCCAAATATCCCAGTTATTTTGAAATCCTAGGTCGTTACTGCACCAACATATAATAAAATGGTGAATTATTTTTAAATACAGGCTCACTGACAACTGAGAGAATTTTCCTGGTTAAATATCATTAAGTCCTGATCCTACAAGCACTTATGTATGTGTACAAGTTTACTTATATGAATTCTCTGTCTTATCTGTATAGTCAGTTATGCATCTGTTTGCAAGTTTAGGACCTTAATTTGTAACCTTTACTCAGATTGATGTTTTCTGCTCTATAATGGGCCTCCCTTTCTGCTGTAAAGATTAAACTGCTTCTAACACTTGAATGATACAATGCAAGTGGCCAGCAGCTCACATGCTTTTTGGTTTAATAATTCCTCCTGGCTGTCGTATTTCTCTGTCTGTGCTTTGGCCGAAATGGTTCTGATGGACTGATATGAGACTTGACTTGAGAATTGCTCTTCCTCTTTCCTTTTAAGAGGCTACTTCTGATTTTACCTTCTGACAAGGGGAAGCAGTTTTCAGCAAGAGAATAAAGAATGAATTGACAGTCATAATTAAACATTACTGCCAAATGTTTTTACCAGTGGTCATCCTATTCTTGATATGTAATAAGGTATATGTACACAATTGTTGTATCATATTGAAATAATGTATTTGCTGGTTATGCAAACATTTTATGAGACTTCTTTCTGAAGGGGGGAATGTCATCAGAGTAGGGGACTGAGCAGCAGATTTCTGGATTCTTCCACGCTTTGCTACTGAATGTTTGACCTTGGACAAGTCATTTAATCTCTGCTTGACTTTAATATGACTTCTTCATTGATTTTATTCTATTTTGTTTTTATTTTGTTGAGTCAGGGATTGGCTGATTGTAAAGTGCTTTGAGATCTGCAGAGTTTGAAAGATGTTCTGTAAATGCAGAGATCTGAGGGCTCTAATCTTTTGCTCTTTCTTAGTCAATATTTGTGACACCACTTGGGGAGATAAACTATTGACTATGATGCCACCAATAACCTGTTCCCCTGTCGTCCTCCCCCCAGCTTTTCATCTCATAGACTCATAGATATTAAGGTCAGAAGGGACCATTATGATCATCTAGTCTGACCTGCTGCACAATGCAGGCCACAGAATCTCACCCACCCACTCCTGCAATAAACCTCTCACCTATGTCTGAGCTATTGAAGTCCTCCTCTCATTGAGTGCTAATTCTTATCTCAGTATCTTACCAAAATAGAAACCTATATCATAATCAGCTATCTGAGGTTCAGTATGGGCAAAACAGAGGTAGTGTTTGTTGATAGAAGGGAGGGGAAACGCTTAGAAGAACTGGTAGAGTCTTTTATCACTTCTTCATTAGAGGGCATCTGTCCCAAGTCATCAAGATGGTGTGCAACCTGGGTGGTTCCCAAGAGACTTATCTTTACTTCTTGGCTGGGTGGGAGGTTGCTAAGTAGCTACATTCTACAGGGACACTTAGGTTCTACTTGGAAGCTGACCCTTCAAGTAAGCCTATCACAAAGGAGGAGGATGAGCTATATTCCCAACTGGGACAATTTTGTACATTGAAAATGATATATAAAAAGGGCTCAGATACTAAACAGTGAATCATAGAATATCAGGGTTGGAAGGGACCTCAGGAGGTCATCTAGTCCAACCCCCTGCACAATGCAGGACCAATCCCCAATTTTTGCCCTAAATCCTAAATGGCCCCCTCAAGGATTGAACTCACAACCCTGGGTTTAGCCGGCTAATGCTCAAACCACTGAGCTATCCCTCCCCCCAAAGTGATCAGTACCTCAGAAATGCATATGAAAATAAGGTGTTTTAAGAAGGCAACTATGGGAAGACAGTCGATTGTATGCCCCTACCTTCTAAACTCAGAACAGTCACTATTTGGTAGCTGGTGTTCTCTGGCATGTTCTTCATTGTGATTCCAGAGAATGGTTATGGTTTACTACTCGAGTCTGTCTGACATAACATTACAAGCTAATCTTGTTAGGTAAGACACAAGAATAACTCAAATGCAGGTGTTATTAAAATGACCCATTCAAATAATAATCATACAACTTTTTTGTATGAGAACTTTCAAAAAATTATTGATTACAATGCTACATAGCATTACTTAACCCCAGTAACCTGTGTGTGTTTTTTTTTTTTTTTTTTTTTTGAAGGAAAATAAATCTGAGTATGTTGGGAAAAGTTATTAATCTTTGTGGTGCTCTCGTGAAGCCACTCCTTTCAAAAGTCAGGCTTAATCTGACGTCTCGGTCTGAAATATGATACGTTGAGTACTGTATAATATTGAAGAGTGGTCGCCAAAGCATACCCTCAGCCTGACAAAATAAATCGGTGTAATTCAATTGAGTAGCATTAATCTCCTGTTTTACACGCACGTAAATGCCTTGATGCTAAAATAATTGTTTAAGTAAAATTCTTGAACCTAGACTGACTAGTGAACGCTTTGGAGTAAAATGCATAATTTTCACATACAATCCTGCCTTTGATCCAAAGATCTCCAGATGCTGAACCAAACGTTAGTTCAGCTTTTTGGCATTCTAAAGTAGGGTAAGTATAGTAGAAGTCCCATTTTTCAGATGGGTAAACTAAGATAGTCTTAAGTGATTTGCCCACCATGATCATGCAACTAATCAGTGGTAACGCCAAGATTAGAGCATAGGAGTCCTGGCTGTTTGCCATTTTCAAACCACTAAATCATGCTTTCTCAAGTGGCTTACTGTTATAAGGTGCACTTGCTTCTCAGTAACCATCACATTTCCCCACTACTCAAAAACCAAAAAGTCGGTACCTGACATCGTTCTAAAAGGATTTTATCATCTTTGCCTTCCTTCCCTAATATAAATTTCTGTACAGTTTTTAAGAGGAAAAAATCCTAATGTTTATACTCTTGTCTAAGATGTTTTCTGTACTTAAAACTTATATTGACACAGCTGTGTCAGTCAGGGGTGTGGAAAAAACACTTCCCTGATCATCATAGCTATGCTGACAAAACTTCCAGTGTAGATGAAGCTATGCTGACTGAAGAGTGCTTCATAGATGTAAAAAGAAAAGGAGTACTTGTGGCACCTTAGAGACTAACCAATTTATTTGAGTGTAAGCTTTCGTGAGCTACAGCTCACTTCATCGGATGCATCCGATGAAGCGAGCTGTAGCTCACGAAAGCTTACGCTCAAATAAATTAGTTAGTCTCTAAGGTGCCACAAGTACTCCTTTTCTTTTTGCGAATACAGTCTAACACGGCTGTTACTCTGAAACCTTCATAGATGTGGTGTTCCTACTCTGACTGAGAAAATAGGTATGGTGCATCTGCACTAGAGGGCTGTGCTGGTATTGGCTCAGACAGCCTAAGAGGAGGAATGGGAGAGATTAGCTTGTGAAAAAGAGAGTTTGAAAATACTGTTGCAGGCAGGATCAACATGTGAAACGGACAGGAGGGGGCCAGAAGACTGTCTTCACTCGGGGGTGGGGGTTGGGGCAGAGTTGTGGTCTTAACCTGAGTTTGCTATTTCAAGTTAACTAATACTAGGTAAAATCCTTGTGAAGACAAGGCATCTTGTAGTTTCTATGTGAGTTATCAGATGGAGTAAAAGACAATGGAGTTGGCTAACTCTAGGTCAGGCTTTTTCTACACTAGCACTTTTGTTAGGGGTTATGGTAACACCCCCCCCCCCCCCCCCCCCCCCCCCCCCCCCCCCCGCAAGTTTACCAGGAAAAGTGAAAACAGCCTCTCCTTCTGACATAGGTCATTGGGAGTGGTTTAATTATCCCAGCAGGAGAGCAGCTACGTGGGAGAACTTACAGCAGCACAGCTGTAGTGGTACAGCTGTGCTGCCGTAAGGTTTGTGGTATAGACATAGCCTTAGACTGCAGGTTTTTTTTCCCTCACAAAACAGGCTTCTGTACCTGCAGACTATTCTGATGAGTGAGGGCTGCAATGGTTTGCTTGGCAAGGTCTGATGTGAATGTATGCTCTTTACAGTATGCAGTGCTATTGTAGCTGTGTCGGTCCTAGGATATTAGAGAAACAAGATGGGTGAGGTAATATCTTTTATTGGACCATCTTCTCTCACCAACAGAAGTTGGTCCAGTAAAAGATATTCCCTCACCTACCTCATGCTTGAATAGGTGTCCCGACACTGCTACTTAGTAATGTTACATATCTTATTTACACTTTTTGTATGCAACAAACAGTAACTTCACAAGAGAGACTAGATGGATACAACCAAATTGTGAAAAGATGAAATCAGAATGGCTTGAGCATCTTTTTAATGGCCAACTGAATTCTTCATCCTAATGTAATAATGTCATTTCTGGATTGGTGAAGATAAGTAATTCACCTAGGAAAACTTTACATTTTTGAAAAACATCATGATTCAGTGATGTGTTTATCTTGCTTGGAAAAGGTAAATAAAGAATTCAGTGTTAGAATACTTTGTAAAGCTATACTGAACTTTTAAAAAAACTTGCATCTCATTGTAAAATAGTTTACTTGCTCAACTAGTGGCAGAGACCATATAGATATGAAATAGACTTTTTAGCAGTTTATATTTACTTCTTTTTGACCTATTATGCAAATTATTCATCTGATCTTTATTAAAATGTGTGCGACCCTGGAAGAATATTTGTTTTTTGTTTACATAACTTGTGCTTCCAGTCTAGCAAAATATAATAAATATTTTATTTTTAAAAACAGTCCTTTGGTTTGCTGCTTTGACTGTAACAATTTTGGAAAAATACCATATGCAGTATGGCTTTTATGGTAGCCTAAAATTTTCATGCTCCAAGGGAGAACAAGAAAGTTTACCTGTCTAGCAAAAATGAGATGAAGTTGTTGGGGGTTATTTAATATTCAGTTTTTCATAAAATATTATATTTTGGTATGAATATATATATCCATTACAGTTACATTTATCTTTGTGGGAAAATGTCTTTTCTCTGTACTAATTACCTATCTGAAGTTTAATATGTTGTGCTTTGGTTTCTATCATGTTCATTTCAGATTGAATTTTATAGTTGAGATTATGTAGCACTTGTTACGGTTTTCTGTTTGTAATATAATTGTACATGTATGACTATATCAGGTAGGCAGGCACATATCTAGTGTATCAAATTTCTGAAATATGCACGAAGATGTGTAGGCTCTGGAAAACTGATGCTAACAAACAGTGGGCTAACATTTGTGGTCTGATAGAAAACATTCCTCAGCTAGTAAGGCTCAATGGCAAAGATTGCTCAGGGGAAAAGTCCCTGAATTCTTTGGCTCTTAGACAGCAAAGTCATACCAGTGACACAGCATGTTGGAGTGGGGAAAGAGCAGTAGGTCAGCATTGCTATTAAATGCTATATTACTTGGTAGAAAAGGACAGGCTTTTACTACCAGAAATTATGCTGCAATTAAACGTATTTGTAATTCTAACTTTATTTTAATATGTACAAAAATTAATGATGTATGTAAACAAGGAAGATTAGAGCAAGATAATACTAATTTGACCACATTTTACTGATGCCAATGACTTAGACTTAAGAATTTCTCCTGTTTTTTCTACAGAATTTGAGCATTAGGTAGAAACCCTTTTGCAAGCCTGCAGTCTGTTGTTTTTCATTCCTGTCTTGGGTGATGGTAACTGCTTGTGGGATACTTTATACCCATATCTGGTATTTCCGAAGGCTGTGGTAAATGGAAATCTATAGAAACAAAAGCTTCTAAATTCAAACAATTGCCATAAGGAGGAATAAATAAACTTTCATGCATTCGGGCTATTACTGTTTGAACGTGAAATATTCTGAAAGTCAGATTTAATTGATGCCTGAATTTCCTCTCATTATTTTAAGTCCTCATTCCCAACTCCTCTTATGTTCTCAGATATTCCAGCTCATCCTGGGCATTCAGAACAAAAGAAGTCAGTGGCTGTATAAAACAAGTGCTTAAAACACAGAGCATTTTTTTTTAGCTCTTGTGTCAGTGAACAGGAACCTGGAATGCTGGGACACAGCCATTTGTTAGAGAATAAAAATATGGTAGGAGCTTAGAGATGGCTGCAACAGGCAAGTCTGTCCAAAAACTTTTATGCTGTGATCACAATGACTACCTCCAGTATATGGTTCTAATCTTAGTTATAGTACGTAAGGCCACCTGTTGTGTGAAAATTAATGAAGTACTCAGGTGCAACAGAATGATAATTGGAATTGAGTTTGTTTGGTTTTGTTGGTTTGCCTCAGACAATTAGGGTATGTCCACAGTTCAAGCTGGAGACATGCTTATGCTAGCTGTTGTTCAGTTCACACACTAAAAACAGAGTTTCAGAGTAGCAGCCGTGTTAGTCTGTATTCGCAAAAAGAAAAGGAGTACTTGTGGCACCTTAGAGACTAACACATTTATTTGAGCATAAGTGAGCTGTAGCTCACGAAAGCTTATGCTCAAATAAATTTTAGTCTCTAAGGTGCCACAAGTTCTCCTTTTTCTTTTTAAAAACAGAGTGGAGCCTGAGCAGTGGGATGGGCTAGCTACCCCAAGTACCTGCCTAGGGTCTTAGCTGGGCATATACTTGGGGTAGCTAGCTCGTTGTGCTGCCATGGCTGCAGTCTATTTTTCATGCATTCACTCGATGAGAGCATCCCTGAGTATGTCTCATTGAAGTGGGAATTAGACCCCCAACGTAGTCATACCCTGAGGGTGAAATCCAGCCCCTGTTGACATGGCAAAATTCTCATTGACTCAGCTTTGTTGAAGCCAATGGAAAGACTTCAGTGGGCGCTCAGTCAGCATCTTAAATGTTTGAATGTATTTGTTTGAAGGCTGTTTTGTTTAATAAAGAAATGGAAAGCAAGGGGAAAACTTACTTGACCCTTTTTGGTAGGGCCAATGAAAATTCAGGCCTCAGAGAAGTCATATTAAGGCTTAGCTGCATGTGTATTGATAATAATTAGGCAATGAGTCTAAACATTTTTTACACTGGAACCTACCTTCAGTTTAGTAGAATGGGAAAGATTGGGTTGTTGTGAAGCACATCTTGAGAGCCCAAATTTGATATAAAATGTAAATATTGATGTGTATCTGTATGTGAATTTAGTGCTCATTAATTGCCTCGATTAGGAGAACAGCTTTCATCTTTCATGCAGAGCCTATCTCACTGCTGTGCTACTAGTGTAGCTACTTCAAGAATGGGTATCTACTCTGCTAAAGGGAATACACTAAATTAGAATTAAGGCCACTTAAGTTCTGTGTATGAGTGTCCACACAGGTTTAATTTAGTTTAACTGAATTAAATTCACACATTTAGTTAGTTCAGATTAATTTTTGTAATGATGTCCCCATCCCCTGACAGTCTCTAAAAGTGATGATTCTCAGGGTATCTAGGACTTTGAGCCACCTTGTTACTCCCTGTCTCCAGGCTAATTCTGAAGAACATTAAAAATGACTTCAGATTTCTGTGTAGTCTGTTTTTTTGTATCCATAGCAAGCAACTTGGGTAACTCAAGTCACCTTGTGTATATGCTGTCTTTTAAATTTAAAAAATAAAGAAAAATTCTCGCTGAACTCCCAGTTAGCAAAATACTTAATCATATGCCCCTTTAAGTACGTGAGTCGTCCACTGACTTTAATGTTAGTTGTGTGCTGCATTACCTTGCTGAATTGGGGCCTAATGCATGAGTCACTGCAATTAAAACATACTGCTGTACAAGAAAAAGTACTTCAATGCCATCTATTTCCACAAGTGCAGAGAATAGAGAAGGCTTAAACAGGTGCAGAAATTCATGTTATCAGATGATTAAACAAAACCAACCTTTTTTAAATATAAACTAATATGCTTCATTTGATGAAAAGCTCCACATCTTTAGGACATAGGGAGCTGTGGAGAGGTAGGGGGCCATAGACCCTTAAACTCTGCAGTGTCTGTTACTCCCAATTACTTGTTCCTAGCTTTTCTTTCCTCTGCTCCTGTATCTTGAATCCCTGGATGCTGTAGGAATAATGACTCCAGTGCACGCTTTGTTTAAAAGGAAAAAAGACACTTGAGCTGTACGTAGTGGAGGCACTGTTTCTGTGGACTTCCACAGTCTGATATATATCGCATGTAGATCTTGTGATCCAATGCTTAGAATGTGCATGCATAAATGTGTGGTTTTTTTTTTAAATCTCCAACAAAAAACCTTGTTAACTTCCAGTTCAGTTTGCTTCTTAATATTGTTTAAAATGAAGGTGTTTCAAGTTTAAAAAAAAAAATCAAACTCAAACTATTAAAAAGTATGGAATTGACTAGTAAAGGCAAGTGGCATGAATATTCAAATATATGAACAAGTGTGAATGAATTTGTATCTAGAACATTAGGAGATGTTTCTTCATAAAACTTGTCTAGAGAGACTGCCACAGCTGGATAAACTAATCTGTTGATGTTGTAAATGCTTATAGGATGCATTCATGGTGATACTGATTATTTGGTCGTGTACAAAGAGCACTTGGTCCTGATAAAAGTACGTTTTTCATGATGGCTTGTTTATCTTGTAGAGGAGTTGTGAAAGATTGGTTTATCATAATTTTATACTGTATTGTAACGAGGCATTCTTTCATTTTGTATTATCATAGGTAATGCCCTTTTAATGATCTTGAACATGTTGATATTTTCTTTGCTTCATATAGGAAGTAGCTAGTGGATAATGTGTAGGTAACAAACATTTTCTTATAAAATGTAGGTATTATGTTGCTCTATCCCAGGTGCACATCATTGATACCTGTGCACTGAAAAGCAGGTAAAGCCACTATATTGACTTACGTTCTGGAAAGACAAGCAAGAAAGCAACATTTCACAAGTAGATAAAGGACAAAATCAAGGAAGAAATGTTTTCAAGTTGTAACGGTATTATAAACAAAGCCTTATATATTGTGTAGGTTTAAGTCAAGGTCACTTCCTCTCAGGAAATTTTCTTCTTTTAGTCTTTTCCAATTTTTCATGCTGGGGTTAGGGGCATATAGGTTGCTATCATAGTTTTAAACTTGGCTAGTAATATTGAGAATGCATACAACATTTTCTTGTAGGTAAAGTTAATCAGTGTAGTGAAGAAAACTACTCCTTTGAGGAGACTTATTGTGCATATCCTGCCAAATTTTTCACATTGCTGATGTTACTCTGTTTAGGTTTCCATGCAGAAGCCAAGGTTCTGTAAATTTGCCATTATGCAGTGTACTCTGATGATGAGAATACAATTCTTTTATGTTATAGAAGGCCATATTTATTGATAGTGAGGTAAAAAAAAAAGTCAGTTGTGGTAAGAGAGTGTAGTGCTTAGTTTATAATAGAGTTGCAAACTGCTCAGATTAGTCTATCATGAATTCATGCCTTGATGAATCATCCATGTCTCAAAGTAAAGGGAAGTCATTTGACATCCAGTGCCCCCTGTCAGCATTGCTTAAGAAGATAAAACTTTGGAAAAATGGTTCTAGGAATTTTAACAGCAAAGTGGACTTTGCCCAGCTGCACTTACATGCAGTAAGACAAGAAAATTGCCTTTATTTCTCCTTGCTTGTATCTTAAATTACATTAATCATCTCCTTTACTTAGGAAAGAGCTAACTTATCAATTTCCTTTTTCTGAGAGCAATTATAGCTCAAATAGTCTGATATTAATAGACTATAAAATCTTATGGTTCTCTATTTGAGCTGTAGATGTTCACATCCTAAATGTTTAGATAAAGTGCAGAATTTAAAAAAAAAATTTAATGGAGGGTGATTTTATATAACATTAGATATTCAAATCTTTCTTTAAACATGGCAGCAAATTAGGTTAAATATAGGTCTATAAGCAAAGGCTCTGTCTAAACACAAATACGTATCTTTAAAAATATGTTTTTAGTCTGGTTCAAATATACTCATAGCCTCAGGTCACAGTAGCAGATCAATGAATGACAAATGTTGGACAAAATCTGAGAATACTATGATGTTAGAAAATATGTACAGCCTGGCATCTCCAAATGCTAAAAAGATCAAATAATGACTTAACGTCACCATTCCATGCTGTCTTAATTCAGAATGCCAAGTTGTTATTTAATTACACAGTGTACTTATAGCTGTGTTGTCATGCTGTAATATATTTGTCCTAAACTGGGGATAATTTATTCTGTGGTAAAGAAATCTGATTACAGAAATCTGTTTCAGACATTGGGGCAGGAGGAAATGTGGTCTTCAGTAAATAATAAGAATGTCCCCCCCAACATGTGATCTTCTGAATACATCAAACTCAAGGGGTTTTGAAAGCTTTCATTTGTCACTTGATATTACAACATAGTTTGAATTGCTGATGTCATGATTGCATCACATGGTACTCACAGACATTTTTGAAAATGTATCCTGAAGCTTCAAAGTTTTATTTGCAAGCCGATTGGTTTCCAGTGTTCTTTTTTTAACATCTGGCTTACTTGGTTTTGTCTTCTGCTTTGCAGGCTCATAAGTCAGTGAACTTTGTTTCAACTCTGCTTCAGATCACTATGTCAGAGCAACTGGATTTACCAGTGAGACAGGCAGGCAAGTTTTCTTTTTCTTTATACTCAGAATGTTTACATACTGTGTACACATTACATACAAAAAAATGAAAATGACATTAAGGTTGCAAAGTCAAGCGTTCAAAAGCTAGACAGTGCCAGAATTAAGGTTGCCTATGTAGTAAATGAGACTTGTTGAATGATGAGGATAAAAAGAAATATTGAATAAGCTACCAGTTCAGTGAGCACAATCCATTCTGTGCAGTGAATGAGTGTCCTGTGGAAAAAAAATCTTAATTTATTATGCAATTTAGTATAATAGTGTACTGTCGTGCATATGCATACACGGAGGCCAAATTAAGATGGCAACGGTAACCATGACTTTTTTGTTTTTTCTGAATTTTTGAATGCTTGCCTTTGTAACAGTAATGTTCTTTTAATGCAGTGTTTGGAAATAATTTCTAAGTTTATTTTGGTTTTTAGCACACTAAAATAAAAACAATGCACAGAAATTCCATCACATGGAACTATATTGACCTCCACATGGGTCCTCAGCAAGGCTGGAACCTTTTACTCTTGGGGGAATTCTATGTCAAAAAATTAAAAATTCCGTGCACGATATTTTAAAATTCTGCTTATTTTGTTTGTCAAAATAACACAATATAATCACACCAGTTTCAATTATTTTGGTCATTTATTTCAAAATACCTATCAGCAAGTATGTCTGTAATAATAAAGACGACAAAAAGATTCCCCCAGGAGTAGAGCGTTAAAGAAACCCCTACAACAACCCAGTTCCTGTTTCTCTGTTTATGCTTTTGTTGGGTGCCTCAGACTGGATGTGTCACATGTGCCATCTGGGCACATCTTGCGGAGAAAACTCTGCCTCTCTGATCTTTTAATAATTTTTCACCTTTTGCCCTGCTCCCATAGGGTTACCATATTTCAAGTTCCCAAATGCCAGACTCAGGGGAAGCGAAGCTGTGTACTGGGATGGGGTGTTTGGGGGTGCTGGAGGGGCTGCATGGTGCCCCTGGCCCAGACACCCGCACCCCTTTTGCCCCCAGAGCCCAGCTTGCAGGCTCCACTCAGCTTCGTTACTGTCCTGCTGTGTAGAGACGACCTGTACCTGCTGATATTGGGGATGGGAGGCACAATTTAAAGATTCAGCTGCTCCTGGAACAGCTTGAGTTACACCCCCATCCCCCTGGCAGGTCCCTACTCCTGCTTACCCTCAGATTCTCTTCTCAGAAAGCAGCGGCCCCTCCCTACAGATCCCAGGTATTGCTCTTGTCTCTCCTCACAGAGTGCAGCTGCTGTACAGGGAGGGGGCCCAGCTCACCATGTGACTAAGCGGGGCTGGCAAACCTGGGAACCAAAGCCCTGCTGCGCAGGTGCACTGCGAGCTGAGGAACCAGGCTCTGCTGGGTACAGCAGTCCCTAGCAGTGGCCAGCAGCTCTGCAGCACCATTTCTGCAGGAAAAAATGAAATTCTGTGCAGAACATTAATTCTGCGCAAATTCTGCATTGTGCAGTGGTGCAGAATTTCCCCAGAAATAACCTTTATATCCTAACACCAGACCTCTACCACATGAGTAATGAAGTAATTGGTAGCAGTATGTGGACCAGCCACTAGAGGTAGGTGAGACAGATACACTTTGCCAATGGATTTGTGCTAGATAGCAAGGGATGATTGAGACTCTCTAATCTTGAGTTGAATTCTAGGTTCTGTAGGGGCAAGTACTCTAAAGCAGGAGTTCTCGCAACAAATTCTTTTGTGGCCTGTCTTGCTGGTGGTTGAACTGACACTTTTTTCCCTAAAATACTTGATTAAGTTTAGGGAAAAAAATAAATAGCACATATACATATCCACATCATTCTATTTATTTATTGCAGATACAAATATCACTTCACAGTAATATTTTTATTATTGAATGTTGGTTAATATCAATCACTTTTCACAGGACACTATCTGGAAGGCTGTGAGAAGTGATACTTGCATGTTTAATATCACTTTTCTCAGCAACTCCCAGAACAAATTAAGCCCTGGATTGGGGGGTGAGGGGACGGGTTGGCAGTGGGAGATGTGATGGGATGGATGTGGGCCGGGGGAGGCAACGGGGGCCTGGGGTGATGGAGGGGTGGATGCAGCGCCAAGAAGGCAGTGGGGTCCAGGGATGATGGGGAGGGGGGCATGGATGTAGGGCCAAAATAGACGAGGGTGGGTGGTGAGCCGTGCAGCTGGAGCGGGGGTTGGCATCTGTTGCTGTGCGGCCAGGGGTCAGTGCCTGCTGCTACATCCTGGAGCTGGGGGCAGGAGCTGCACGGCCGGGGAGGGGATTAGTGCTCGTGCCTGAATCAGGAGCTGCATGGTCGGGGCAGGGAGTTGGATCCCAGGGCCGCAACGCAGCCAGAGCCCAGAGCTGCATGACCAAATGCTGTGGGGGTCACTGCTTGCTGCCACAAGGCCTAAGACAGCACCCGCTGCTGTGCGCCCAGTGCATGCAGCCACACAGCCAGGGCTGGGGATCGGCGTCTGGAGCCAACAGCCGCTTCGGTGTGGTTGGGACTACGGGTCGGCACCTGGGGTCAGCGGCCAGAGCTGGGGTTCAGAGCACATGGCCGGGGTTTGTTGCCAGGGTATTATTACATGGGAAGAACTTAGAATTTCAGAATCAAAAGGCTACAAGCTTTGACGTATATTAAAAAAATTGAAAATGAAAAGATAGATGAAGTGTTACTGCTTTTTAAAGAGAATATTTACAATCTCATAGTAAACCAAGGAAAAACTAAGCAATCTGTGGGTGTTCTTGGGTCTTTTGAACTTGTTATTTTTACATTGTGTCATATCTGACTGTGTTGGAACTAATTATCCCACCATCCTTTTCTGTTTCTTTGGGAGTGGTTCCTGTCCTTTTTGCAGTAAGTAGAATAACTTCTGGTTACAGAAAATAAGGAAAAGAACAGCAGAAATAATTTCAACTAAAACCCTGATTTTCTTAGCTAATTTATACTGGCAGATTCTTGTGCCCATACAGATCAGCTGGCAAGGTCAGAAACTACATCATTATCATATTCAAAAAATAGGTTTACAAGGCGTGCTCTCTGAATCCTTTCTGATACTGGTGCTAGACACCATATAAACATTTAATTGAAAACCAGCAGAGAACCTATGGTACGTTGTTCAAGTGTAGTCAGAATTCAGTTAATATTAATTTTGCTGTAACTGTTTGTAAATCTGGACTTCCTTTTGCACTTGTAAAGAAAAGAGATTCATAAAGCATAGTAATCTGGAATCTGCCACTAAGCAGTTTGAATGTTTGTCAATTAGTGGAAACATGCATCTATGTCAGCAACCTAATATCCGCTATAAAGAGTCATAACATATAATCTTTGTGTAGAGAAACTCAATTTGCTTTCAAGATTCACTTGAATGTAAAGCAGACCATGTAGCCCAAACATAGTCACATTATAGAATAAAATCATACTTTTAAAATACAAGCAATATTTGACTATAGAGATTTAATGCTGACTAGCCTTGTTTTTAAATGCCAAAAAATTGATCTCAAAATAATTACAAGGGAAGCTTCTTCAGAGATGTGTTTTAATAAAGTTACCACAACTCTTCTTCGTAACGAGAAGTGGAAATATGTCTTTCAATACTCTTTATTTTTCAAAAACATTGTCTGAAAAGATAATAAAGTGTTGGGAATAGTGGACATAAGAAATATTACAGATGCCACACTTGATAACTGAAGAAGGGGAAATTTTTGTTCCATATAGAAAATTGGGAGATTAGTGGTTTTTGTGTGCAGGTATGGTGGCTCTCTGATATGTTAAATGTTGTCCATTCAGTCGGAGTTCATTTATGGAATGCATTTTCTAAATGTAAAAATACGCATATCTGCATGATGACTGATTTTTGTATTGATACCAAGTGATGTCTTGCTGTTATCTGACAGGTGTTATCTACTTGAAGAATATGATAACTCAGTATTGGCCTGATCGTGAAACTACACCAGGGGAAATCCCACCTTATTCCATCCCAGAAGAAGATAGACATTGTATTCGTGAAAATATTGTAGAAGCCATTATTCATTCCCCTGAACTAATTAGGTATACAGTTTTAATCTGTTTATAATGTAGTCATAGTTTTGATACTGTTGTTTTAAAATTAATACCACTTGCATACTAAATTTCATTGTGTCTTGGATTGTAACACACAGATTTCAGAAAAAGGCAACAAAAATTATTAGTGTTATGGAACAGATTCCGTATGAGGAGAGATTAATAAGACTGCGACTTTTCAGCTTGGAAAAGAGACGGCTAAGGGGAAATATGATTGAAGTCTATAAAATCATGACTGGTGTAGAGAAAGTAGATAAGGAAGGGTTGTTTACTACTTCTCATAACAAAGAACTAGGAGTCACCAAATGAAATTAATAGGCAGCAGGTTTAAAACAAATAAAAGGAAGTATTTCTTCACGCAACACACAGTCAACCTGTGGAACACCTTGCCAGAGGATGTTGTGAAGGCCAACACCAATACAGGGTTCAAAAAAGAACTAGATAAATTCATGGAGGATAGGTCCATCAATGGCTATTAGCCAGGATGGACAAGAATGGTGTCCCTAGCCTCTGTTTGCCAGAAGCTGGGAATGAGCGACAGGGCATGGTTCACTTGATGATTACTTGTTCTGTTCATTCACTCTGGGGCACCTGGCACTGGCCACTGTCGGAAGACAGGATATTGGGCTAGATGGACCTTTGGTCTGACCCAGTAGGGCCGTTCTTATGTATTGGAGAACATAGAATTAATGCAGTTAGAGAAAATGGCTTTTCATTCTTCATTTGTACATTGTACAACATGTAAGCGATTTATTTGTGTAACATCTTTTGTACTTGGAGAAGAATGGATTCCTAAATTATTATAACCCTTTTACAAAATTTCAGAAGATAGTAAATGCTAAGCAGAAGGGAAGTAGAAGACCAGATTAGACTCCTCTGTGTGTAAACAAGACTTCCGAACGCATGTTAAGTTTTATCTTTTCAGCCAAAAATGAGCTATTTCATCACCACAAAAAAACCTCTTAAAATAATGAAGGTAGTTATTTGTTTAACCATGTGTGTGTTTGATTTCCAGAGTACAGCTTACTACTTGCATTCACCATATTATCAAGCATGATTACCCCAACCGCTGGACTGCAGTTGTGGAGAAAATTGGTTTTTATCTTCAGTCTGATAACAGTGCTTGCTGGCTTGGAATTCTCCTTTGTCTTTATCAACTCGTGAAAAACTATGAGTGAGTTTTCCCCAAACAAAAAACATAGAAAGTTTATCCATTTGTAGCAATATATTTTCTGTAAGTTTTATATATACTTCTGAATATGTGCTGGAGGTTAATATATAAAATATTGAATTGCATGTTGCACTGAACACTGATAATTGGAGGTAATTTAATATAAATCTCTGAATTCAATAACAAGTCTTGGTAATATTTCACCATCTGGAGATAGTAGCTCATGTTGTCTTTCCTAATTAGTTCCATAAACGCAGTACGTAACAATCTTTCTTCATATTAAAACTTTGAGATCAGAATACTAGGGTTTCTTTAAAGCAGTCACTTTCTGAGTTGAAGATAGGCATGATTTCACAAGTCTTATTGATAGGGGAAAGAGTGTCCAGGGGATAAAAGCATGGCTTTGTCAGGAACAGCATGAGAAATAATGTTTGTTAGACATCTAGACAATTTGTAATCTAGATATTGTGTTACATGTGAAAAATACATAACAGTTGCAAAGTCCAAAAATTCAAAAGTTATGAAATGCGAGAATTAAGGTTGTCTGTGCAATCTTACTTTGGGCCCCTTGTGCGTATGCATTGTCCATTCTCTCATAGGAAGTCTGTAGCTGTAGCAGAGCCACAGATAAAATCCTATTCTCTAGCTCCCAATCTAGTGCCTTACGTGCTTAATTTGTTTGTGAACATCTGATGTTTGGCTATAAACCAGGTGTATCTAAGTGTAAATTCAGTCCATGCAATTGTATGTGTTAACTTTGAAAATCTGTCCCTCAATGTGTAGTGTTATGGCTTAAACCACGTTGTTGCAGCCTGTTGGTTGATCAGCTTTAACTTAATCTAAAATATTAACAAACTTTAGGCCTGTTTAAGAGCTGAATTGACTTTTCAGATGGAAAGTAAATCACTTGGGCCCTTCAGTATTTTTGCTTCAAAGCCAGCCAGTATTTCAACTTGCAGGCTTTTACATAGGTCAGATTGTTTTCTCTGATCTTTCCCTTTCTGTTACCATGTTCTTTATCATTTGTGTCTTCAAGCAAGTTGGTAGTGGACTTTTCTTGAGCAACATTTTTACGTTCTCCATTTTTTCTTAAGCTTTATGCTTCTGATTAACTTAATCTGTAGGAACCATATTTATGATTTTTGGGTTGGACTCTTGTTTAAATTTTTATACAATTTTTTATAAGACATGCATTTAATATCAGATTATGTAGGTTTTAATTGTTTGTTTTTTGTGAACTGGCACTATTAGAAAGTTAATTTGTGTATTTAAGTTGAACTGTATAAAGTCCAAAAATGGGGTGGCATAAGAATGAGGATACTTTTGTGTTAATTGTTTAGGTAAAGCTGTGAATTCTGAAGTACAGTAATGTAAAATTTTTTATTCTTAAATCCTTAGTTTAGATCACTGGTAGTATCAGATAATACTCTAATCTGACAATTGTTCAGTTAATAGGATTTTTTCTTTATTATAACTAGAACTGGGTGAAAAAAGGTAATAGCATTTTGTGGATATAGAAGGTGAACAAACTCCAACAGTGCTGCCTAATGGTGAGGTGGGGATATGGGAGGTCATCTCCCCATTGCAAATACAGTCCTGTCTTTCAGCAGCAAATACAGTCCTGTCTTTCAGGTCAGGGTGGCCTTCTGAGATGAAGGCTCCTGTTGTTGTCATGTCGTCTTGGTGTGGGTTGGGGAGGTCAGGCCCATGCTCTCCAGCAGGCTCTGGTCCAGGGCCCAATAGTAGGCAGTGATCCTTCACACCATTGGGTGCTAAGTAGCTGCCCCCGGACCACTTCCTACCAGCCTCCTTTTCCCCACAGATTAAATCAAAGAATCTCATATAAAGTCACTGACCTGCACGGTTAGTCATCTGCCTTTTCTTTGTAGGTGTGCTCAGGCAACGAGTTCCTGGGCAACACTGCCCCCAAAGTTCAGCGCCACTGGTCTGCTCCCTTTTGACTGCCTCCCTCTGAGCTGCTCTGCTTCCCCTTTTACATGCCGCCTGCAACTTGTTCAGGCATCACAGGTGTGGTTGGGTGGAGCTGCGTAGGCCCAGAGCTGCTCCTTAACCCCTTGCTCTCCCGTGTGGTGTTTGTACACCCCATCACTGTGGAGAATTTTGATATTTTGAATTTTGATTTTGTTCCACTTTGGAACAAAATGCAAAAAAATCTGAAATACTTCATGAAAGGGAATAGAGCTCTGGCTCCAGGTAAGGCCTCCTGGCAGGCTACCCTAGATCCATAGGCCGTGGAAGCACCAGACAATCAAGGAGCTTCAAGCCTGGAAGCCCAGGCTCTCCAACAACTCAGTGGAGTTGGGTAGACGAGATGACAGGAAACAACTTCCTCCATTGACGTGGTTCTATCAGAATCAAACAGAATCCACGGAATGTTTCAATTTTGGCAAGTTCCGGTGAAAGTGTTTTGTTGGATATTTTCTGACCAGCTTTACTTGTAACTTTCTTGTCTATAAAATTATGGGTTTTGCTCACTGTTTTCTTGCTACTGTGACCTTGTTTTACCATAGAAAATTGTGTGGCATGTATGTGATGTGGCATTCAAAGTGAGTGAGTTAGCAGGAGAACATTACGGTAGTGTTGAATGATAGTAAAGTAATGGAAGCTAAGTTGTTTTTTAACTTCATTTGGGTTTGGCTCTGTGTTGGTATAGCGCTTTTTATATGACCCCATGAGTGCCGTAGTAAGATATAACTCAGTTTTTAAAATCTATCCTTAGGAGCCGCAGTGGCCTGTGTGCCTCTCTTCTGTGCAGGCACAACTTACTTTTCATATCAATAAAGTTAGTTGTAAAATCTTTGTAAAGCATTTTATTCTTACCTAAAGGTACAAGAAACCAGAGGAGCGGAGTCCCTTGATAGCAGCAATGCAGCACTTCCTGCCTGTTCTGAAAGATCGTTTCATTCAGCTTCTGTCTGATCCATCTGATCAGTCTGTCCTCATCCAGAAACAGATCTTCAAAATCTTCTATGCTCTTGTTCAGGTGAAAGCAAATTTTCTGTATTCTTGAGCAAAGGTTTAATCTAAAGGTTGACTTCCTCCCTCTCTCTCTCGCTCTCTCTTCCCCTCCCCCCTAAATGTATAACACTCTAGGTACTAATGTATTCGAAACAACATTACCAATTCTGTTTCATTTGAGTCATTTTTCACCAATGCTTAACTGTGGTGTGAGTAACAAGCTTTTGGTATGATTCTGTGTACCATAACACCAATAATACAGATTTTTTTTTTTTTTTTAGTTTAAAATTGGGTTACACATTTTTTGAGTCTACCATCTTTGAACTCTCTGGAACCTGCCAGTGCCACTCCTGAGTAAGTCAGAGTGGTTATGAGAGAACAAGCCATTTTATAACACTAGAAACAACCATTTATCTTACTTTTATAGTGTTACTATATTGAGCTTATCTAACCAGAAGGAAACTGGACTAACATGCTGTTCAGAGCATTATTCTAATATTAGGTTGGGTGGTCTTGCAATGAAATTTAAAACCAGATTTACCAATCCCTCTATTGTACTTTAAGCGAAGAAAAGAATTGTCTCTGATTCAGAAAGATATAATAACTTAAATATTGTGAAATCATCTTCTATAGCAAAATTCTAAGTAAGGCAGAATTGAAAGGAAGCAGAATGTTTTTGAGGATGTAGAATAGGCTGCGAAAGATCTCTAACACCATCCAATATCACACTCACTTCTTTGCTCACCGCTCATAGTACTCAAGTGTAGAGCAGATGTTCAGTAGGATTTTGGTAGATGAGCATTCAAACATATATAATTCAAGCAGTTGATCGGGTTGTTTTAAATGGCTTTATACTGAACCTATTTTATGCTTTTTAAATAGTATACGTTACCTCTGGAGCTGATAAATCAGCAGAACCTGACAGAATGGATAGAAATTCTAAAAACGGTTGTGGACAGAGATGTACCTGCTGTAAGTACTTTTTTTATGTGTGTGTTTTTCTTTCGGCTTGCAGATTGGCTTCTGAATTCGATTTCCTGTATTTAAAACTTGGTTAAAAATGTTAACAGTATTGTTTTCTTTATTCTTACTACAAGACATCTTCTAAATGTGCGGCAGGACAAATAAGATTTTGTAAGGTTAATATGGTGGTTTAAACAGAGACTAAATGGAGAAAGTTTAAAATATTACCCTTTCTTTATAGACAAAACAGCAAATTGCAAGTTGTATTGTAACTATGTTGGCTTTTTACAAAGGAAAGTTATATTTGAACATTTATACATTACCTTTTTATTGTGGGCTTTTTTTTAACTCATATTTTTAGATCTGATATTTCTGTTGATCTGGAAGCGTGTTTACATAGCTAATAGTGCAAAAAGAAAAGCAATTAAAATAAAAAGAAGACATTTCAGCAATATTCAACAAATTTAATCTTTCTTCCTAAAGGAAACTCTTCAAGTTGATGAAGATGATAGACCAGAATTGCCTTGGTGGAAATCCAAGAAATGGGCTTTGCACATCTTGGCTAGACTTTTTGAGAGGTAGTTGTTCTTCCCATGCCGTCAAATTGAAAAAACCTAACTTCTAATATGAAATTCAGCAAAATATTTCTTCATACTTGAATTTTTCACTTTTAATTCTAGGTACGGAAGCCCTGGTAATGTTTCCAAGGAGTACAATGAATTTGCTGAAGTGTTCCTAAAAGCGTTTGCTGTTGGTGTCCAACAGGTAAGAAATGCTTGAACCTGGGGTATTAGAGTAACTGTGACATTTAGCAATAATTTTTTCCTTCCCCCATCTTTTCGAAGGATATGACTCCTTTCAAAATATTTTGCATTAACCTGATGCTATCAGGGAGTATGCAGGAAATACTTACACTTAGTTATCAACTGAAATAATCTAGTGTTCACTTCTTAAGAAATATCGTATGTTGTTTGTGTAATCTGTTGAAGTACACTGTACCGCAGTTAGGCCCGTGACACTGACTTGGGCTTAGGCTAAAGGAGTGTTTAATTGCAGTGAAGATGTTCAGGCTCAGGCTGCAGCCCAAGTTCTGGGACCCTCCCAACTGACAGGGTCGTAGAGCCTTGGCTCTCAGGACTGAGCAGGGGCACTGGATTTAGGGCTTATTACAACATAAATGCCAATACATAAATCCATGGTATGACCACACTTGAATACTGCATGAAGTTCTGCAGAGGTGTTAACAGTCCACAACCTTCAGTGGTCCCATACAGTATGTGCTAACTATTTATGCTAAACAGGCTGTTGCATCTTGCATTCTGCTGTGATGCTCCAAGTACCTTACCCAGAACTGAAAAAGAGCTCTGTGTGGCTTGAAATCTCTCTCATCAAGAAAGGTTGGTCCAGTAAAAGATACTACCTCACCTACCTTCTCTCAATATTCAGTGCAGTTTAGGGAGAAAATTAAATCTTGCCTTTCTAAAGTGGATTTGGCAGTAACTCCTTATAGAGGTGCTAATGTGCTATCTGAAGGTAAATATGACCTAAGGAGCCAAGTACCAAGATTGTCCATCCTGAGGAGGAGTTATGAAGCCTGGATGGCTCCCCCCCGATAATTTTAGTCTAGGCAATTGATTGCATGGAAAAATGTCTTCAAAAGTTACAAGTTGATACTGTTTGGTAGAGAAGATTTTTTCAGGTGCACTTCTTAGACTTGCCTAGAATCACAGTTTCTGTATCTGTGATTGTGTTATCCAGGAAACAACTGTGGTTCAGGTCTTTAAAGGAAAATTCTTGAGGGGCAGGATTTTTGAACCCATAGAAACTTCTCTCTACAATATGAAGTTACATAGAAACGGAGTTATTTTGATCAGATTCTCAGGAAGGACACACATTTTGGAAGATGGTGCATGCGTGCGCGCGCGCGCGTGTGTGTGTGTGTGTGTGTATATATATATATATATATATATATATATATATATATATATAAAATAGGAAAGTTCAGAATATACTGTTCCAACAGATTGTTTGCAGACATCAAACCCAATACATGACACGGAACCCACGCTATCCAAAACTCTGACTTTTTGCGCAGCGGTGGAGGTCAGCCTTAGGCATGTGCGCAAGGAAATTGATCCCTCAACTACATGGTGGAAAAAATTCTTTTAGCTGCAAAATCAAGAGACCCTCTGAAACACAAGAAAATAATAAGCAATTTCTGACGCATGAGGACAGGCTCAAGAGTTCCAGTGACACTCTGTCGTGCACTCTGTTTTTATCAAAGAGAAATGGGGAGTAAATACACACTGTGGGATTACAAATTGTTAAAGTGCAGATTTGGCACAAAATCACTGAAGGTGTTCTTTGTGACTGTAGGCTTGTCCTTCCTTCGTTGAAGAGCCATCTCCTATATTTCTGTTTGGGTTACAAAATATCACTGATTGCCGATATGATGCTCCCTTGGTCATATCTCCATGAATTTTCAGAAGGGTCCTAATTACTGCTTGAAAGGAGTGGAGTACATGTCTGCTCCTCCCATTACTATCTCCTGATGGGTTTCCCAGAAGAAAGAAGGCATCTCTCAAAACAAATGATAAATGGGAAGAATCATATAGCTCCAGCACCAAGGATCCATTATCTGGATGTGTTCATAGACCCAGGATTTTATTTGAATAGTAATCTGAAGGTTCTCAACCACTGAATTTTTGGACACCTCATGTCACTCTGACTGCTTGGTGAAGCTATTAGTTGTACTAGTTTCATACAGAAATGAAGTTTTTGCACTCTTCCTTCTTCTAAACAGCTTAAACAGCACAGTGAATGTACAGCAAGTGGTAAGAGATTATCTTACCACGAGGGTGGTGGGGAACAAAACATAGCTTCTTCTAGAAAATGCTGAACTGGGAAGACTTGAAACAGATCACTTACCTGGGGAGTACATTCCAGAACCCACGTAGCACAGGACAAGTGGTCTAATAAGTCTTATCAGCTGGCTGATGCCGAGACCAATTTGATTAGCTTTGGAAAGTATGATAAGTAATGTCAAAAGCAAACAGGTTTTCAATAATGCCATTGGTGTCATTTGAGCTGTCAAGGTTGAACCATCTGTATTGAAATGGGCAGAGCAGAATATAACTTTTATCCTACCACATTTGGTATCAAAGAACAAATGAACACCAGAGCCAACTGATTATGTTATGCTGAAATAAAGTGGGGAAGTGGAGCTCCTGTAACTAGGAAATTCAGGAACTTGGTTATAGATGTTAACATCCAAGAAAAAGAAAACTAATAATCTTTTCCAGAAGTAGCTCTGGATGAACTTTCTTAAACCTGGCCAAAAAAGCCATTTATACACATTATGCGCATTCCCACTTCTAACAAAAATAATCTAGAACATTTGGGAGGGACAAAATCAATTACTTGGAATTATCTTCACTGTCTGAGACACCTGTGAATCTTGGACTGCTCCGCTGATGAATTAGGGGTGAGTCCAATGATAATACTCAAATAAGCATAGTCTTACTGTTAGGAGGGTGAGGAAAGAAGTGATCAAGACTATTTGCACAGTATTCTGGCTCATAGAAAATCCTTCATAATTTATTGTATTGTTCAAATTCAAACGTTGAGGGAATAACAAAGGAATTACTATAAAGATGTGAAACTAAATAATATCCGAGAATTGTACTGGATGTCCTTTCCCTCAACTTAAAAAAAAAAAAACACCAACGCTCTTGTCCAGGTTTCAGCTATTGCTCATTTGATAGGAGCAGCAAGGGAAAGCTGATTTCTTATTCATATGTACCAGCTTCAAGGAATCCTCAGAGATACTGTTATCCAACACAGAACTTAAACTGGTTTAACAAGAAATCATCTTATATTCTAATCACTGCAGCCATATCTCTTTACGCATGTATGTGCCCATGCATAGCACACAGTGTAATAATGATGGAATTCCAATTTTGATTTTATTCCCCTATTTCGGTTGCTGGTAATTTAAATTTAATTTGAACTAAAAATGTTCAAGCTTGATCTCGGGCCAAAGGTGAAGTTTTGTGGAGAGTTTGAGTAAAATATATTCAGCTGCTTCTGAGTTCTGGATGTGTGTTTGAGTTATGAGGTTTATTTTAAAAACTTTCTCCATATACTGTGTACTCATAACTCAAATGGCTGCATTGACTTACTTTATTCCTTAGATTTAAATATCTACAAAACAAACCAAGTTCAAATCAAGTGGAAAGGAAATTTTCAATAGTTTTAAGTATTTAAAGGGGGAAACTTTATATGTTTACTACTTGATAAGTTGTTTGATCAATTTAAATTTTTGAAAAAGCTGTGTACATGAGCCCATAGTTAGAGATGACAGAATTTAATAGCCAGATAAAGGAACTTACTAGCAGTACTGATAATCTTTAAGGGAATTCAATGCAAAATGGTATAATTAATGCTAAAAAAACCTAAGCTCTCTGAAATCAGGAAATGCGGAAGGTTGAAAGTTTAATTTTAACACTGGTCCCTTATGCTTTGCCTTCTATAGTATGGTCTCTTGACATCTACTCATTGTCAAATACAATATATAATACAAACTGGAATTTCTGATGCAACCTTACATGCAGGAAATAACATTACAGGATATGCACTCTTGACTTGGCTTATATCTCAACAATTTATTTACATTGTTTAGCCTTTAGTTGTGCTCAAAGTCGGTAGTTTGGAATATATTTTAGAATACTACAAAAGTAGAATGATTTTGAACATTGGAGCCTATTTCACATTCATAGGTTAAATATCACTAAGCATAAAATATCTTTAACTACTGAAGTGATTTCCCTCCCCTTTCCCCCCCAACTTGGCTTGTTTTGTAGCTTTTTACATTAGGCCTTAAAAATCAAGTCAATTCTGAATGTACTGTAATTTACTGTATATATAAGGCTGTGTAAGACATTCCAACTCTATTGTTTAATTAACAGATTATTTAGTAAAAAGACCGTATTTTAAGGCATAACAGAGCTTAGAGAATCTGTTTCTTAAATACTTCATTTCTCAGTCTTGATGCAGAAATGTTAGGTTTTTTTCCATGGAATATTTTTTTAACCATCATTGTAGTCATCATAATGACTGTAACTTTTCCAAGGAATATTTCTTAAATTAAAACAATTGAATTTCAACACTTTCAAGAAAATGATGTTGTGTCAGACCAAAGTTTCATTCATAAAACAAACTTCATCTTCTGTGAGTCTCAAGACTCAATTTCATATCCTGTATCTCTTCATTTAGCTTACAAGAGGGTAAAGAGCAGTTTTGATACAAATAAGGATTGCTTTTCTGACATCCCATGTGTGCCATTATAAAACCTAGCGTGTTTAAAGTCTTTGTGCTATGCCACTCTACTTTCTAAGGCAATGTATAAGCCATCTATAGTGGGATGGGTAAAATTCTGCATCTCCAAGTCTGCTAAGGTAATGAATGGGCTTTCAAACACCTTAATAGATCAGAGCCCAATCAATTTCAGTAAAGGCTAATACATAGGCAAAAATCATGAAACAATTTAGAAAGTAGTGATGTCCATCGTGAATATGTGGATAGATCCCTAGTTAAACTCCTGTGACAGTCTAAGGCAACTTTGTAATCTCATGTATAGATTTTTTTTTTTTTTAAACTGAATTATTTTTCAAAATAATTGGATCTCATCTTCATCCATATTTCACTACTGGTAAGGTTTCGGACGATTGGTAGATGTGAATGACATTTTCCCAGTGGATACTTTTCTTTTAATCAGTTTTCACCATTTTCAGTCTTATCAAAGAGACAAAACATCAACTAAGCATAGAGACTGAACTTGACCTCTCCCTTTAGTCCCACCAGTTGCTTCTTTCAGAACAATTGTGGTATTACAGGCTTGGGCTGAGCTGCAGGGAAATTTTGCAGGATGTTGGTCCCCAGACTCTTCCAATCACTTGGAGATTAAATACCAATAATTAATGCAGTGGATCCAAGTTCTGGCTTGCAGTCAGCCCCTGGCTTGACAGAATTTAAATTGCTAGACTTACCTGGAGGAGCCCTATCCCCTTAGAAAAATAGGGCCAGGAGGCATAGGAGAAGGAAAATGGAGCCAGCCCTCTACCCTCTCTGTTGCATGTTGTGTTTTGAATTAAGGGTTTTATTATACATGTATATTATATGGGGTGACTGATACACCTCCATAATGCCATACTAAATTCAAACATGAAGCAGCAAACAGCTGGAGGGCACCAGCCAAGGAGGCCAAGCAGTTTGGCAGGCCAAGCAGTGCAGCAGCTGGGTCTGCAAAAAGAATTGCAAGATGAAATGTCAGTGGTGCTCATTAACTTCCTTATCTGAGGGGAGAAAGGACCCATCATCCTGTGTTGTGGTGGTGGGTAGAGTTAGCATGAGTCACTGTTACCCAGACAGTTCTGAGGCCCATCTTCTCTCCTTTCCCAGGAGGCATTTTCTGATGGTGGAGTGTGGAGAACTTGCACTACTGCTGCATGAGCCATACCTGTTTGGTTAAATAAAGGACTTCAGTCTCCAGGGCTGTCAGTCCACCATCTCTCATGAACACTATAAAAATTACCTGAGCAAATTAACTAAACTTGTGTTGAAGAATTGGACGTGGCACAGACCAGAGGAACCTGTCACATGTTAACTTAGACTAGTCAACACCATTGTAGAGTAGTAAATATCTGTTTACATTTGCAAGACTGTGAGGGGCTTTGTGTGGGCGGTCCTGCGGATTAAATGGCTTCTTGGTTACTGGCAAGGTGTTCAGATTTCTAGAAGCTGTTAATGAGACTTGATTTTCACAGGTGTTGCTGAAGGTGCTGTATCAGTACAAGGAAAAGCAGTACATGGCTCCTAGAGTTCTTCAGCAAACACTGAACTACATCAATCAAGGAGTGTCACATGCTGTGACCTGGAAGAATCTGAAGCCCCATATTCAAGTAAAACATTTTCTGGGAATAGTCTCTAAATGACCAAATTACTATGTATAAGTCAGTTTGTTTATAAACTCTCTATCCCTACTAGAATTTAAGGTGTATGAGCTTGTATTATAAATTGTTTATTGAGCTTTCAGGTCTGCTCTGGGGAAGCACATCTTGTTACATTAACATAGTTGAAATATTCATTTTCTCTGGATGAAACAAAAACATTTGCAATATTTAGGCCCCAGTACTGCAAAGACGTCTACTTTAGGCTTATGAATAGTCCCATTGATTTCAAGCATGTGTCTTTGCAGGATTGCAGCCCCACTAAAGGCTAAAACCCAGATTGGTTGATGCTCCTTATCGTGGACTTGGACGCTCTTTTAAAATGTAAAACATAGAGTGCATTTGTATTAGTATCATAATGACTTAATACAATGGTGTGAACTAAGACATCCAGATGGAAACTGTTTTAAATAAGCCCTCACAATATAAATAAGATCCCAAAACAATCATGCAGTTTCAGCAGCAGCCCTTTAGCATACTGAGCCTAATAATTAAACTATTGTATTCTTAATGGATCAAGAATTGTACATACAATGCAACACCACACAAATTCAGAGTTAATGTCAGCAACAAAATTTATGCCGCCTTTACCAGCTCAATACTCCATTACCCAAAGCAAACACAATGGCTTGCATTGCATTGCAGGTCGTCCTTTAATTGGAAGCAGTTGGCTTTTATCTCTTATGACCGTATAATCCATCCCATATCTAAAATTGATGTAAGAGAAAATTTTAAATTTTTTTAAATAGAAGAAAGCAAATGATTTTAATAGGCTACGTCCTTTTTTTGTAACGCTTTAATTGCAGGGAATTATCCAAGATGTTATATTTCCACTGATGTGCTATACAGATGCTGATGAGGAGCTGTGGCAAGAAGACCCATATGAATACATACGTATGAAGTTCGGTGAGAATTTTAAAATTTACATACACATTAGAAAAATATAATGCCAAACGAAGCCAGTATTTTAAGAAGTGCATTGTGAAAATAGAGGTAACTAGGGTTTTTTGTGTTTAAGTATAGTGCACTTTTCTTAAGTGAGGTAATAGATCAGTGCTTGTCAACATGGCTACAGATACCTTAAATTCAGCTATCTTGGTTCTCGCTGTAGGTGAACAACGTGTGTGTGTGTGAACACAAGATGTTTATAAGGTGGTGCAATAACTTCTTCATAGCTGTAAAAGAGCTAAGTTTTAAAATTACAGAAGGTTGTTTAGATTGGCTAATGCTGTTTTTTGTTTTTCTTTAAAAATGTAGTTAAATTTAATCGTTAAAAGCATGTATGGCTTACATACAGTAGCTACTTTTCAGATGGTGATCTTTACCATGTGCCAAAATTTCTTATTACAAGGTCAAGTAATGCTTTACACAAGGCATAATTCGAAATAGATGTACCCATATAGAGACTAATATAGCCATGGAAGTTTTGGGTGGTCTGTCCATTTTTATGATGTTTTCCACTGGCTCTTCATTGTGTCTTTTGAAGTGTTCTAAAAGTCTTTGTAGCCTGTTCAAGAGGGGTGTGAAAGTGAAGGAATTGGACCTTCATGAAGGCTTTTTGATACACTTAGGACTTCAGGCTGCCTAGGATCCCAATGGGATATTCTTTGCCCTATGGGCTAAACCCCAAAATGCAAAGCATATGGCTATTGACAAGGGTTCTGAAAGCCTCTGAAGAAGGTTGAACAAGAAGAGAATTAAAGACCGAGTTTGTTTTCAGCTCCCAGTTTTGCTTCCTTATTACAACTAAAAAATATTTTCCCAGTGTAATTAGTGTGTTAGATCTTTTGCAGATATAAGAGAAAGTCCTGGCCTCGGGGATCTTACAATCACAAAAATTTGACATCCTGCTGACAAAGGGTGGAATGTTTCTGTGCCAGAAAACTCAAGACCTGTCTCGTCTTGTCATTTCAAAGTTTAATTTTCTTATATGAGATCTGCGTTGAAATGCTTGTAATATCAAGGCACAGCTGGGTGACATATGTCTGAATACTGTTGCTCTTATTTTACATTAGATCCTTAATTTATTTTAACATTATGAACTGCATTAATGGACAAAAATTTATAGACTATTAAATTTATTTAATAGATGTGTTTGAAGACTTCATTTCTCCTACAACTGCTGCTCAGACATTGTTGTTTACAGCATGTAGTAAAAGAAAAGAGGTAAGCTGTTTAAAGATTAGCTTTGGACTAAACAAACCAAATAGTCTTATTTGATATTTTCTGCGCAACTTGCTGAGATATTTGAAACAAAAGATAAGAATCTATTAAGGTGGTTGTAAATTTTCCTGCTTAATACATAGGAACCATAATGTCACAATAATCCAATTGTTTTCTAGAAGTTTTTTTTGGTACTCATCTGTTGGTATGAATTTACTTCTTGAGGCTGGATAGCCATATTTGCTAATACACCCAGGAGTCATAAATCAACATGGTGTTGTTTTAGCGATGGCATAAAGCAATGCCTAAACCCAGTCTTTTGAAGAAAAAATGAAATACATTTTAACAATGAGAGTATTTTAGAGACCTGACAATGGTACTTTAGAAGACTGGCTGAACTATTTTTACTAACACAAAGCCCTTATCAAACTAGGTCCTGCAGAAGACCATGGGCTTTTGTTATCAGATCCTCACAGAGCCAAATGCTGATCCCCGTAAGAAAGATGGTGCTTTACATATGATTGGTTCTTTGGCTGAAATTCTCCTAAAAGTAAGTACTAATTTCTAGTGCGTGTTCTGGTTCTGTTTCCTTCTCCTTTTCTACCCATTCCCTCTACACCCAACCCAGTATTAGAATAATCAAGATTAGCTCTCTGAATTTTTCAAATTTTGGTTTAGATGTCATGGTACAACTCTTCCATGGTGGAGCTTAATTATTTGGCTCTTGAACTGTTGCAGACTTCATTATACAAATCTCTTGCAAGAAGCTAGACTTCAGAAACATACACCTATAGTTCTGGTGTGTTGACAGCAAAGGAATGTGGATAACTGAATGACTCTCTGACGACATTCATTATAAATTATTTCATGAGACTTATTTTAGGTTCTTGGAACTGCTGTGCTGCCTTTTGATAAGCAGTGAATTGCTACATAGGTTCTTCAGTTCCACTTGATGATCAAATTCCTGGTTGTTCATGTCAGAAAATTTGTTTGATCAGAGAGAGCCTGCTGATTTAGGCTTCATTTTCTTGTAGAAAACTAGTTGTGTAACAGGTTTAGCAACCTTGTTTGCTTACGATAGCAGAGGATGACATGGAAGAAGCTGATTTCTTTTAATTTGGTTATAACTGATCCATCTTTTGAGGTGGTTGCCCTTTCTTCCTTGTCATAGGTAGTTTGTCTTTGGTGTAAAATAGAGATAGAAACTGCAAAATAAAGAAGCCTTAGTGAGCCAAAGATAAGAGATTGTTTAAAAAAAAAACTGCATCGTGAATCATTGCTCTTAATTGGTCTTGTTGTTGTGATAGTGAATAGATAGCAAACCATGCCACAAAGTGACAGATGGGCTAAGAAGGGTAAAAAGTCTGTTTTTCTTTTGTGGTATGTTAAGACATCACACTGTCTCCTTATTTACACTTTTATGTATAAAATAAGATTAACAATAACTCAATTTTTTTCTCCCGCTTCTGGCTTTTATTTAAAAATACCAACTGATGTAATTGCCTTAATATTCTCGCAGAAGAAGATATACAAAGATCAGATGGAGTACATGTTGCAGAATCATGTGTTCCCTCTCTTCAGCAGTGAGCTGGGCTATATGAGAGCACGGGTAAGAATGTATAAGGTTTACTTTTATTCACTTGTTGATCTACAATTGAATAGCATGCAGTTTTTACTGAATTGTATCTTGCTCTAAATGGACAAACTATTTGCATCCCTCCTATAATAAAGTAAATTCAAGTTTTAATCATAAGTGTTAGTTTCTTAAGATGTAGCAACATGTAATTTTTTAAATGGCTGCAGTATTGTGTGCATAGTTCTTCCTCTGTGTCTGGTGGTATGGTCCATTTGCGTTTTGCATTTAGACCGTACTGCTCACACAAAACCTGTGGCCAAAGATGAACTCGAGATCATAGTACTGGTCTAGTGATGTCTAAAAGACAAACCTACCACTGGCCAGCCTCCAAACTCTCAAACATCTTCATTTGTAAAAGTTCTTAGTATTTTAGTTAATAAATAACATCTGTAGTACTAATTAATTATTCGTTATTTTCTTGGAGAACTGACAATCCACAAGTGTTGTTAAAATGACCACTTTCTGAAGTTGTTAGATGCATTTTTTTTCACAGGCTTGCTGGGTCCTTCATTATTTCTGTGAAGTTAAATTTAAGAGTGACCAGAACCTCCAGACAGCCCTAGAACTCACAAGACGATGTCTGATTGATGATAGGGAAATGCCTGTGAAAGTGGAAGCTGCCATAGCACTTCAGGTTTTGATCAGTAATCAAGAGAAAGGTACACTTTTTTTTTTTTGTTCAAGTTAGAGAAAACATCTCTAACATTTCTAAAGAAGACACAATTTAAGCAGAAAAGATATAATACACTATTTTCATGGGCTAAGCACTAATGTACTAGTATCGTAATTACCTTCTGGGAGATTCGTTTTATAGTCTGTTCATGGTAATTTGCCAGCTGTAGTTAGAACAAGTAGAGTGTTTGACATAAGTAATTTTTGGACAAGGAAACTTCTGTCGTGGCTCAGCAAGCTTAGAAAGAAACATAACCTGTAATATATAATTGCTGTATTGCTGAATTCCCAGCTACTATTTGGAGTCTTGTAATAGTTATTTGTTAACAGTTTTTTGCTGTATACAAAATTTAATATGAAGTGTTTCATGTTTCATAGTACTTTGTTGATACGCTTTGTCTCTCTGTTGGCTTTAGTTGTGCGAAAAATATATGTAGGCTATTACATGTCAAATATTTCAGTAGTATTAAAGTGTGAATTTCTGGTTTTCTTAAACTGATACAATGATTTTTATAACAAGAATGTAAGAATCAACATAATTGGTGTTTTATTTCTACTTACTTTGCAGCTAAGGAATATATTACACCATTCATTAGACCTGTAATGCAAGCTCTGCTTCATATTATAAGAGAGACTGAAAATGATGATCTTACCAATGTGATTCAGAAAATGATCTGTGAATATAGTGAAGAGGTTACTCCCATTGCAGTAGAAATGACCCAGCATTTGGTAAGCCTGTTTGGTCACTTCGCACGTGGGAAGTTTGTTAAACATGAGGGATTTTGTTCCTTATATTCAAGATGGTTTGTCATTTGCCAGCTGATTTTAGACCAGCCTATTTAAACCCGTTAATGCAGATGTTTTGCATACCTTGTGTTCAGAAGCTGTTGTGTTCTTAGCACAATAAGCAAATGTCTTCCATAGAGAAATGGTAATCCTGATTTTAGCCATGATAACCCTTCACAGCACACTTCAGAATCAGATTAGAGTAAAAAGTCTTACTGACCTCATTACTAAAGTTATTAAAACAGAAATTTAGAAGCAGTTTTTGGTAGCAAATTGTGGGTGCCAATAGTTAGATGTTTTAGGCTAAATTAGTTGCATCTGAAAATTCCTGTTGTGTTCTTGGGACATCCACATAGCATAAGTTGTACCTGCAGTTTCATAAGTACAGAGGCCAGGTTGCTGCTGATCTCAAAATCAGGCCCTTAGTGTTTAGGTTTAATGGTTTATAATGAACTTCACTTTTCCGTTTCCTGTGAATTAGTAATATATTTACAGTAATCCACTTTAGCTATCTGGTTCAGAACTACTAATTCTATTCTGTTTTTGAATCAGTCATCTCTGTTTTTGTAAACTGTTGAGTTAGCCCTGGGGTCTGTATTGTAAATGTTTTATTTCTTTATTTATAATTGCAAATCTACTTTATTCATATACAGATAAACCCTGATTATTCAAATTACTTTAGACAGAATTGAGAAATTTGGGATTTTGGAAAATGGGAATTTGGAAAAACAAAATTCTGATCTTGAGGGATATTTCAAATAGTTGGCATTCACCTGTACTGATTTTTTTAACACACGATATCTTAAAAGTTAAAAGTTCAGTGTACAGAGTCTCAGACTTGTACAATAGTCTATATCCAAGCGTACCTTCTTTAATTAAACTACTTGAGTGACACACTTACCTGGGATTTTACTGTTACTGTGCAGGCAATGACATTTAACCAAGTCATTCAGACTGGACCAGATGAAGAAGGCAGTGATGACAAAGCAGTGACAGCAATGGGAATTTTGAATACCATTGATACACTCCTCAGTGTAGTTGAAGATCACAAAGAGGTAAGGAAAAACTCTTTCAAAGCAATTAAGTGCCCTAAGATGCTGGAAAATAGTTATTGTACATTGAATAAAAATCCAACAATATGCTGTCTGCTAATGTTTTAAAATCCTTTTAGTTAAAAATCTGTTAAGCTTATTTACACCTGCACACACAGGTATAAAATCATAACTATGTTGCATGTACAACCTAGGAGCCATAACAATTTAAGATCTTGGACATTTTACAGATTTCTGTAGCAGTCCAGATACTTGGATATAATTCTTGTGTACCAGCAGATGGAGGCAGTAACCACTAAAATTGAGTGATGTCATTTGCTCAGTTTGTCTGTAGCAAATGTAACAGTCTTGTCAGCTGTACTGACAAATGTCTGACTTGGTGCCCGTCTACCCTTGGAGGAAAATAGATGCGTCAGTAATCAACTTACAATATTGCGTCCATTTCCTGCTGATGTATCAGTTTGCTGTCTGCCATGCAGCAAAGTATTGGAAAATCTGCATAAGGCCAAACTCAGTGCAGGGTTTTTTCTTTATTGACTTTGGCATGGTTGGCACTTAAAACTTACACCGGCATATCTGTCGGTCAAGGGTATGAAAAATATTCACCGCTGAAAGACATAGTCCCCATTCTAGACAGGGCTGACCTAGTTACTGCCTCTTGAGGAGGTGGATTACCTACGCTGATGGGCGAAGCCCTCCTGTCTGCATTAGTAGTGTGCACTAAAGTGCTCCAGCTGTGCAGCTGTACTGCTGTACCATTTTAAGTGTAGGCATTCCCTGACGTACCACAGTGGTGCAGCTGCATCTGTTCCACCCTGGTGTTTCTAGCATAGACATATCCTGCAGCTACACTAGAGGGCTCTGCTGGCATAACTCTGCCAACATAGCCTCTGTAGTGTAGACACAGCCTTAGTCTGTGTTGTAAAATACTCCAGCAAAGATTGATGTAGCTACATTACTGAGTGTTATGCTACTACACCTACTGACTTCTGATAAATGTTTTAATTCCATGGTGCCTAAACGGCTTGGTAATAAATATGTTCTTAAAGTTCCAGAGGTCTTGGTTAAGGAAGCATACTAAGGGTATGCCTATACTGCAATTAAAAACACACAGCTCATCCATGCCAGCTGACTTGGGTTTGGGATAAGAGGCTGTTTAATTGTGCTGTAGATGTTCGTGCTTGGACTGGAGCCTGGATCATGGGAGAGTCCCAGAGCTCAGGCTACAGCCTGAGCCCAAATGTCTACGTAGCCATTAAAAATCCCTGAGCTAAGTCAGCTGCCACAGGTGTCTAATTGCAGGGTAGATGTACCCTAAGACTTTTGTGTCAAAGCTCATAACATGATGCTGCCATATAACAAACCAAGGGACGTTCTGGTTTCTTAACTAGTTTACTGTTGTGTTATATGTATTCATTTATTATTATTTTAATGGGGACTAAAAATGTTACTCAAAAACTAAATTAAAATAAGAGTAACAGTAAGAATAAGCAAAAACATACCTAAATGAGATTCCTCCAAGATCCAAAGAAGAATGGTGTTCCAGGAAAAAGATGGCATTAAAGAGAGGCTAACAGATCTTTAGCTATAACGGTGCAGTTATAATACATGTGGTATTCAAGAGATATGTAATCTTGTAATGTTTGTTAGAAGGTGACACTCTAGTAAAGGTACTTTACAGAATTTTATTTTAAAACTTATTTAAAACCAGTTTTTACATGTGCTTGAAACTCATTTAAACTTTCTCTTTCAGATTACGCAACAATTGGAAGGGATCTGTTTGCAAGTTATTGGAACAGTTTTACAGCAGCATGTTTTAGGTATGTGTCTCCTTGTTTGTGTCAATTATTTGCCTGTCATTAGCATTAAATTTAGTGCTAAAGTGCTACTTCCATTTTAGAATTCTATGAAGAGATCTTTTCCTTGGCTCACAGTCTGACATGTCAGCAAGTCTCTGCACAGATGTGGCAGCTTTTGCCTCTTGTTTTTGAAGTTTTTCAGCAGGATGGCTTTGATTACTTTACAGGTAAGAAATCCTAATAAAAAATGTCTTAAGATTAGTGGGTTTGATATATTTGTGTTGGGGCATAAATGAAATAAATCTCGATTGCAGTTTAACCAAAGTTCAGAAGAGTTATATTTGCTGAACATTATTTTGACCAAAATAGTTTTGCTTAAGCCATCTATATAACCAGGTTTGTCAGGTGACATCCTACTATAGTAGCCAACACCATGTTTAACTAGCTTACAATAAGCCTGAAAGCTATGTATTAACAGCTAGTGTTGTAAAAAATACACAGAACGGCTAATTGATTATTCTTATTTAATAGATATGATGCCTCTCTTGCATAATTATGTAACTGTCGATACAGACACGCTTCTGTCTGACACAAAATATCTTGAAATGATCTACAGTATGTGTAAAAAGGTAGGTAGACTCCTTCTGTCTAAAACTTACTGGCCTGTGTACAAAATGGAAAAAACATTTTTGTAAAAATGTACTTTCTTTTACAACAATAGACTCTCAAACTGGAGACTTTTAAATTGTATCCTTCGGATATATGTTGTTTGGTATTTGCCATGACTCTGCAAGGAACAGCAGCTGAAAAAAAGGAATTTACCAAGTCACTATCAGGGGTTTAGTTAAAGTAAACTCCCTCCCACCCCCCAATAAGTTGTGCATCACATAAGAATATTAGAAATATGCACAGGCAATGGCTGGAGTCAGTTGTCGTCGTCTTGTATTATTTGTATTACAACAGTGCCTAGAATCCCATTTGAAATTGAAGCTTTATTATGCAAACAAGTAGTAGGAGATTAAATCTAAATAGACAAGATAAATAACGTGGGAAGGGAAACAGGCACAGGAAGATGAAATTACTTGGCCTAGGGCCACAAGGCAGATTTGTGGTAGAGCTGGGGATAGAACTCTGGTCTCCTGGCTCCTGGTTCACCATCTTTTCCACTGGACTACACTGCCTCTCAACGTTTTCCATCCTTGGCATTTTAATCTTGTCAATATGTAGGGGTATATCGCATTCTTTGGAACCTTAGCCCTAGTTAGCCTAGGGAAATGCAAACCTTCTCAAATACAGTTAGTTTTCTCTTCAGGACTTGTGTATTGTATATGTGAGTCTTGTTATCTGAACTCTGCACCAAGCTTGCTCTTTAGATTGAAGTGTTAACATTGTTTCCTTGGTTGAGTCTATGATTGGAAGTGTTTGAATTTTGTTGTGAATAACTTATCTGAAGAGTTATAGCCCTTTTTGTGTTTGTGAATTAGCTGCAAACAGGTTGATTTTTCATCTATTTGTTTATTTTGTAATTGAGTAGTTCTTGCAAACAAATCATCTTAATTATTTGTGACCTGGTCATTGTCAGTTTTTACTACTTGTTGTTTTCTGTTAGTGCCATGTGGTTAGTCCTAGATTTTTATAGTATTTTCTGGTCCCTGGTTGGACAACAAAAATGTTATAAACAAGCTTTATAAAATTCTATGTGAATTGTTCAGATAACTATTCAGTGAATCTTTTGCACAAATAAAAGTTTTCAAAATGGCTATGAGCACTTCTTATGCAAGTACTCCTATAAACTTGTATACATACTAAGATTCAACATTTTTGCAGCACAAGTAGATGGTTGTTAGCTGCAACCATTTTTTTGCTCCACTTACATATCTCCAGTTATGATCCTGAACCTTTGTTGATGGTTATTCCCTTTTGTTTCTCTTCTTCACTGATGGAAGCTGGAAATGGCACTCTAGTTTTTATAGGACACTAGTATTTTAATAGAGATCTTAGTTGTAGATTAACTTCTCAGAGAAAAACAGAATATCGAAAACCATCTTTTATCCATAAGCAGAAAACTAACAGTAGTCTACTGTTTTTCAGGTCCTTACCGGAGTTGCAGGAGAAGATGCAGAATGTCATGCAGCAAAGCTATTGGAAGTCATCATTTTACAGTGCAAAGGGCGTGGCATTGATCAGGTTAGTAACATCTGCTTGCTGTCTTAAAATCATGTGACAAAATCCACCATGTTTTAGTGAAACTAACAGTATCTGCTGAGATATACTGCAGTGCTAGGAGTATTATTAGGCAGCACTGGTAGAGCTAAAGAAATGCATATTTCATACTTTGCCTCCAGAGGTAGAGTGCATCTGACAATCCAAAACACTTCCATGCATGAGGGAGTACAGTTTAAGAGCAGACTACCTCTTTTCGCTGTTGGATTAAATTCTGTAATGCACTCGAGTGCAAGGGAAAGATTTAATGGGCCACATGGCAGCCCAGAATAAAGAAAGAGGGTGACACCCATAGCATCCCTTCTTGTACTGGCAAAAAAGCACCATCTGTAGGGACGCAATAATTTATTCAGATTGTGTTTTAAAGAAAACTTAATCTGTGTTGAAATAATACTGCTAACCCTCTGCTTAGGGAAGCAGAGAAACTATTCTCCCACTTCTGCTGGATATCTTGAGTTACATCCTGTAATGCTGTTCTCCAGTATTAATAACTGACATTACTACAGTAAAAAGTCAAAGGTGTGTTGTTTTTAACATGGGAAGTGACTAAGTCTGTTTTCTGGAGTTACTGATGTTCATATTCTATTTACACCAGCTAGTTTTTTAAAAAACAAGATTACAGAATTATTGGGGAATTAAACATACACTTAAATATCTTTTAGTATGGCTATCATGGGTAATATTACAACCCCAAGTACTACATATAGGTTTACTCATGGTTAATGATGTATTTCATTCATGTTGGCTTGACTTCTACCACCAATTTAACACTGAGGTGTTAATATCCTTGCGTTACTTACTGTTTTATTTCATCTATGTGTATAACCTCAGGTATATTTGTGCACCAGACTGCTTATTCAGCAGTGTTATGTGCCATTCTACAACTGTACCTATGAAATACTGTTGTTAAAATTATATATCTAAGTATTCCATGTTGTGTATATAATTAACTCTTGCTTTTGGGGGGGAAGGGTGTTTGATCTATTAAAATACTGAGTTTATAACGGTTCTATCTCTTCCAGTGTATACCTTTATTTGTGGAAGCTGCATTAGAGAGATTGACCAGAGAGGTGAAAACAAGTGAACTGCGAACGATGTGCCTCCAGGTTGCCATAGCTGCTCTGTATTACAACCCTCATCTGTTATTAAATACCTTGGAAAATCTTCGTTTCCCCAATAACGTGGAGCCTGTCACTAATCACTTCATTACACAGTGGCTTAATGATGTAGACTGTTTCTTGGGGTAAGCTGCTCTCAGTTTGAAGACTGCCATGTGTAGTCTACCACCTATTTTCTATTTTTAGAAATTGGAAATAAGTAGAGATAAAATGTTGTTGTTTTGTATTTTAGACTTCATGATAGAAAGATGTGTGTGCTGGGCTTGTGCGCTCTTATTGATCTGGAGCAAATACCACAGGTTTTAAATCAAGTTTCAGGACAGATCTTGCCAGCTTTTATCCTTTTATTTAATGGATTGAAAAGAGCATACGCTTGCCATGCAGAGCATGAAAATGACAGTGATGATGATGATGAAGCTGAAGAAGATGAGGAAACTGGTAAGGAAACTGAAACAGTACTGTTAAATTTCAGTGTCTCGTGTCCCCTCCATGTCCGACAGTCTCTAGAGCATGGGGACAGCCAGCCGCTTCCTGTAATTCCCCACAGTCCTCTACCTCCACAGATAAAGCTAGTGCTGGGGCTTTGGAGCTTCTTTTTAGCCCTTTTATGGATCCGTTTGGCAATTTTCCTGATTGGAGCAGAAGTAAACTTTTTTTACGGATGAGATTCCTGGGCTGCTTCTCTCCAGAGTTGTCTTGGGCCGGCTCTTTTTATAGACATCCCCTGATTCCCAGGGGGTTATTGCTAGGACAGACCTTTCCCCCTTGCATCTATTTGAACCATGAGTGAGGGGCACAGAAAGAGAGCTGTAGGTGGATCTCTTGTTCCTCCACACTCCAGCTGTGCTACAGAGTGCCCCGTGTTCTGGTGCTTTGAATCTGTATCTGAAACAGCACCTTCCTGCCTGTTCTAGCATACTGTAACCTCCACCTCATCAGCTGTCTCCAGTCTATCCAACAATCGTCCTTTCCAATCTCTCTGATCAGTCTTCCTCCTCTTCAGATCTCTTCTTTGTCTTTCTGCATGAAGTTCAAACTTTCGCAGAACTTTTGCCTGTGTCCACATCTATAATCTCCATCACTTTCCACCTCTCCCCATGCTCCTGCCTGGACTTTTTAGATGCTAAATTCCTTGGGGTTAGGGACCATGTCTTGCTTAAATTTCTGAAGTGTCATGCAAAATTTGCCATATAAGTGTATTTATTAATAACTAGTTTCTTGTGGCAGCAACATGTTCCTTTCCTACTGCTCAGAAGATAAGGAAAGGACCACAAAGGAAAGTGTGACACTGGTAGAGGTGGAGAGGAGTGGCCCCTTTTGTGTGAAACCACATTTTTATTGATTCCATCGCTGATCAGTATAACCAAAATCGTACCTGAAGATAACAATTTGATTCTGAAGATAAAAATCTCATTGCTTTATATGTAAAAGAGTCCTCTTCTGTGACATTCGCCTTACAGAGGAATTAGGGAGTGATGAAGATGATATTGATGAAGATGGACAAGAATACCTAGAGATTCTGGCAAAACAGGCAGGAGAAGATGGAGACGATGAGGACTGGGAAGAAGATGATGCTGAAGAGACTGCTCTGGAGGGCTATTCAACAATTATTGATGATGAAGACAACCCTGTTGATGAATATCAGATATTTAAAGCAATTTTTCAGAGTAAGAACTGTATTTCATCTGCTAGCTGACAGTTACATATTTTAATTCAATTTTAATTTGTTTTTGGAAAATTAAATGCATAATGGATTGTCATTTGGTGACAAATTATTAATTTAGTTCCCTCTCTAGAGAGAGAAGTCAGTGTGGCTTCCAGGGTGGGAGAAGGGAAGGTTGAAAGCATTTAAAGAGATTAACATTTTTTGAGGCATTTTCATTGCTTTTTAGAACACTTGTATCTGTTTCTGAAATACCAATTTTAAGATTTCTTGTATTCTTAGTACTGTCTCTTCTTAGGGGGACTCCAAGTCAAAATACAGGCTGCTTTCTGATTAAGGTGGCAGTGAGAAGAAGTTCTGAATGATGGAATATTCTAATGAGATGAATTGTCCTTTTTTTCTTTGTAGCAATTCAGAATCGTAACCCCGTTTGGTACCAAGCTTTGACACATGGTCTTAATGAAGAACAAAGAAAACAGTTACAGGACATAGCAACTCTAGCAGATCAAAGGCGGGCAGCCCACGGTACCTTCCCATTCATACTTTATAGCATTTATTATTTTTTACTATTTAAAAGTTGATATGCTCAATGCTTCACAAGACATGCAACATCGACAGACTCTATCCAAAAAAACTTACATGTTAATAAGACATAAATAGAGTGTGTGGGTTGCAGTGGGAAGCCCAAAGGAGAGAGGATAATTAGTTAGTTCAGCATTAACTTACAGCTTAATGTTTTAGCTTTTGATAATGTAACACTGTCAATATTTCTCCTTAAAATTGTTTACTGAATAGTGATCTCTCTCGAAACATATATTGGAGGTGGTTCAGACTTGCCCACAAGGTTCTAGGCCCTTCTGTACTTCTGCCTGTTTCTGTGCCTCCAGTGATCCAAATAGAGTAATGTCTCTGTTCCCACCGTTGTAGTCTTAACTTCTAAAGCTGATTGGGAGAGTAGGCAGCAATAAGCACAACTTCCATGGCTTTGCTCTCCAAACAGGGACCACCTGCCAAGCTCCTTTGTTTTGTTTTTTTGTCTCCTCCCCCATCACAATGGAGCAGGCAAACAGATCAAGCTGAAGACCATGAGGTAACGCAAAATACAAGGAGACCTCCCAGGAGTTGGAGGAGCAAAGTTCTGCCACAGTTGTTCTCTGCTCATGTAATCTCACTCTGCTGGGTGACAGGCCTTGGTCTATGTGGCTTGTTTGGGTCTGTGGATGCTTCTCCTCCCCCATAAAGCAGAGACTGTCTTTTAGAGTCACCTCTGCAAGTATGGATCAGTCCTCTTCATCTTTTGGGACTCAGCAAGCTGGAATTTCATCTCCATGATCAAGGACTCTTTAGGGGGAAGTCCAAAACTCCAGGCCTCCAGTCCACTTAAGGGAAAGGATGTCCCATTGGAGGTTCATTCCAAAGTGGATAATCAAGTCACTTGGCAAGGAATCTAGAATCCTCCTGACTGTCCTTGACTTATTTCCTAGCTGCAATCATGTTGATAAGAAGAATCTCCAAAATCTCTGCTCTTGAAGAACGTGTAACTGACTGTACCATCCTTGAGGACTGTGTATTTTGTACTCCACAGTCTTGTAACCAAGGTTTACCTTTTTCACCCTGCTCCCCACATCTCCAGTGCCTCACAAGCAAGCAGTCTTCCTTTAGCTAATACAAAACCTCAGCACATGATATAAACAGTCTGGCATATTGTAAATGTGAGCAGTGGTGCAAATAACTTAGTAGAGCTGACCGTCTGGAGAGCATTATTTGTTTCCTTTCTTCCTAAATGCCTGGGCCTGAAAGCATCAAGACCATCTTTAGCTAGGGTGGATCATGCGCTACAGTACACAGAGTATGGTCTATGGCAGCCTGGGCAGAAAGGGCATCAACCACTGGAGGATATCTCTAAAGTGGCCACTTTATTCATTCATTAACAGGTTTATAAAATACTACAGTATTAACCATCATTCTTCAATACAAGCATAATAGATTAAAGGTCTTAAGATTAGAAAAGAGAGAATATTTTCCTTCTGTTTCTTACTACTTGCTCTCGCGTATGTCTGATTGGGGATAGGTCAAGATCCAGATTGGAAAATTTGTTCTTTTCTTGGACTGACCTCCTCCATTCTGCCTTACCTTCAGAAGTTCTTCAGATATATCTTCTGAGTCCATGTATATAATAGGATTGAATAGTAACATAACGAATCAGACCAGTGGTATGGCTAGTCAAGAATCCTGCCTATCAGCAGCCAGTACCAGTTGCTTGAGTGGAAAGGTGCAAGAAACACAGTAAGCAGCTATAGAATAACCCAAAGAGAGAGTTTTTTTCCTAATCATTATCAGAAGTTAGTTTATGCTCTGAAACATGTTTTCAAACGCTTGGGTTTTTTAATATCTACTATTGGAACTCTGGATGTCTTTATCCATATAAATGTCCAGACCTGCTTGGATCCCTGCTAAACTCTTGGACTTAATGATACCTTGGAGGAGTGGGCTCCACATGCTAACTGTGCATGTTATGAAAAGGATCAGTTTTAAATTTTCAGCTGTTGGTTCTTAGCGCAAATTAAAGCAACTTTGAGGCTCACGTAATTTACATCAGCTGGTAATGTGTTTACATGTTTATGTTAGCCAGGGATTGTCCATAGCACAGGATCCTCCAGCTGGGCCCTCTGCGACTGAGCACACTTCTGACTTGCCCTATGTTGGAGACAGTTAGAATGTAGTCCACTATTGCTGACTCTATGCCATGCAGGAATTTCCCTAACTGAAGAGCTTTTCAGCCCCTTTACAGCACTGGAGCAGTGCACAAGGCTCATGGCATGTGCAAGGTTTTGGTTCTCAGTGTTTCCTTACTGCTCTGGAAGAAGTATTTGTCTGGTCTGAGTGCAGAAGAGGCACAAACAAGTCTGAACTGCCCCTGGTATTTGCAGGAAGAGAGGCACCATTCAAATGCGTCTGATCGGGAGAGAGTGTCTCAGAGAGGAAGTAATCAGGCAACTGTATGTTGTGCCTTTGATCTATACTAGTCTTGATTTGTGTGTGCATTGTAACTTATGAAAAGACACTCCAAACCTATATAATTTTTTAAAAACACATGGAAACTATATGACCAGTCAATGTGGTCAGAGTTCAAATGTAACCGTTGGTCCCTTCAAGATGAGGTTAGAGACGTGGACTCTGTTTGATAGAAAGAAAGGTAGCTGAGATTGAGAATTAGAACTGGATGAGTGGAATGTAGAGGGGATATTGAATAATTTAGTGCTTTTTATTTTTTATAGTTTGCACCAACCTATGCAGTGTAGCAGCCTTAACTGGAAGGAGACGGTTTATTTTGTGTGTGCACATGTGCATAGAGAACAACTTTCCTCTCCTCGTTGTTCCGTTTATACTTCCCCTCCTACTGTTGAATCTGGGCAGGAACATTGAATTTTTCATTGACGTTCAAATGGTGCTTATTTAGTACAAGTACGTTTTTTTTAGTGACTTGATTGACTGGTCCGTAGAGTATCTCTTGTTAAACAGAAAGCACTGGAAGTTCAGTAGCAATCCAGTGGCCAGACTTTCAGCTGTGTTTGACTCCTATTCAAGAACACGTCACACAGGAACCATTTCATTTAAAAACTGTAATTTTTGAATTTATTATTAATATTCTCCGTAGATTTTTAAATCATAGTAAAATCTATTGCCAAGATTTTCAAAAGTGACTAGCAATTTTTGGGTGCCCAATATAGACATCTTAAAGGAATCTGATTTTTAGACGGTTGCTCAGCAGGTGCATCTTTGGGTGTCTCAAGCACCCAAAATCTGAGGCATTCACAAACACTACCTACTCACAGACCGATTGTGATACTTACATTTTTTGATATGTTACATTCTACTAAAATATTTTTGTTTTTCAGAATCCAAAATGATTGAAAAGCATGGAGGATACAAATTCAATGCTCCAGTTGTGCCAAGTTCGTTCAATTTTGGAGGTCCAGCCTCAGGAATGAATTGAATTATCATTTTTCCTGCTACTGTGTGATTGTAGTGAAGAGCTTGTGTTCCTCCCAATAGTGGTTCCAGAACTGGTTCATGTTATCTACAACTCACTCTAAACGAATTGATAAACAGATTGGACAAAAAAACCCCAGGAAGTGGGACCTGATCATGCAACCTAATACTGGAAAGCAAACCAGAGGTTTTTTGAAGATAGGAAGAACCTGACTTGAAAGCTTCAAATGACACACTGTGGAAATCTGAAATCAAGAGGGGATGTCATGAAGGCAGCTTTTCTTTTTCTGAGGAAAAAATAGGCATGGGCTGCAGGACTATTTAAAATGTCTCATTTACAGGACAAGCTAGAAGGCTGATTTAATTTTGACACTTGTGGCAGTATGAGTATTGGCCCAATTTCCTTCCCTGTCCCTCCTCTCTATTGGGTGTTTATTCTTTTCATGTAAATAAGATAAGGTAATCGGATAGCCTTACTTAATCTTCATCATTTCCATTCATCAAGATTGTTCATATGTAGAATATTGGACACTTATTGTAGCACTACATAACTGGTAAATCTGTAAATGAATTAGCACTTTCATATTGAAACAAGCCTGCTAGCCTATGTACAAAATAGCAAAATGTTTGCTGTTTATTAAAAAAAAAAAAGAAAAAAAAAAGGATGTAATGGGGAAAATAATTTCAAGTTTTAATTTAAAATTAACTAGCAGTTTTGTACCTGGTGACTTTGTGGTGCAGTCACCTCTGGTTGTGACTTGAATTCGGTTATGTAAAAAGGGGTTAGTGATATTTCATTGCTGCTAAAAAACAAACAAACAAAAAAAAGGCAACACCCTCTGTGTCCTTTGTTTTTCTTAAAGCTCTCAATGTACAAGTGGAAATTTGGAGACAAAATCTTAATGTAAGCACTGAGAAACATTATCTTCTCTGAAGCATGTAAATTGGACATGAAATTCTGCTCTTAAAGAGTTTATTGAAGTGTGTGGATGAAACATCTATATATGCAATCTATTAAAAATTAATTCGGCTAACTTGGGCTTGATCTATGATTGCAGTTTATTCCTAATTTTGCAAAATAATTCATCCTGTTTTTTTCCCAGCAACTGGTAGTGGCTTTAACCACTACATTTCCTTCCCTGTTTTTGCACTCCCAGCATTAATATGTGCTCTGTTTGCCTGGTCCAGATGGGATGTTTGAGGTTTCACCAAGCTTTCACTTTTGAAGCCATACTTTCCCCCTTCATCTCCAGCACCTCCAGCTGTTATAGTACCTCGTATTTTAGCTAGAAAGGCAAAATAAAGTTCCCTTTGGGACCACTGTCAAAACCACTCTATCTAGAAGCCAGCAGTAAGGTGCTGTGAATGGGCTGGTTTATTGCCCCTTTTCTTCTCTGAAAATCTAAATTAATAGTTTGATCCTGTGTTGAGATCATTGGTGTCAAATCTTTTAAAGCAAACATTCTTTCTTTTGGCTGTTTTTATATGTCACCTGCTGTTACAACTGATATTAAACAAGCTACCTTAATTTAAATGTAAGCCTCCAAATCTTAAATGCAGGTTAAAATGAACTGAGTTTATATCTGTAAAAAATGAAACTGAAATGCACATATATATAGATATATATATATTATGATATTCAAAATGCAGTCTTCAGAAAATTGGTTTGTGTGGTGTGTTTATTTTTTGAGTCAACAGAGTAACAGGTATCCAGAAGTTGGGTTTTCCTTGAGTTTGACCAGTAATAGTTACTACTTTTTGGCTTGTCACACAACTACTAGGACTGTTCTGAGCAGGGCTAATGGACGTTTCACTTATGCCTCCGTTTTGGATTGCCTTTCTCACACAAATCTTTCCATGTGCACAAAAACCAGTTCTAATGTGAAAGACTAGTCCAAGGCTGTGATGGAATGTTTCCCTATCTGAACACTTTAAGGGGATATGTGTAAGCAGTTTGTGGAATGAAGGAGTAGGAAAGAATGGATATTGCATCTGGTATAGAAGAGCCTACGGTTAGCCTTGAGCCTGGGTATCCTATATAGAGATGTGGTATGATAGCCCCATTATCACTTGCTGATTCCTAAAAAGGTTGACTGGCAAAGTACATATTTAAAATAAAACTTCTGAAAATGTGTATTCATTGCAGGCCTCAAAATGTGTTCTACTGTTGAGGTGGGAATCTCAAAACTTGATTTTGCTTTTGTGGCAAGGTGATACAAGATATTATTACAGCATTTACTTTCCTGTCCATTCCTGAACTTTGAAAGCTTCCCTAATTTAACATGTTAAAAAAATAAAATACTGTATTTCTAAACTTCCACTTGTGGGGCAATAATTTATCTACTTATGCTTCCCAAGTATTAAAAAAAAACCAAAAAACAAACAAAAAAAAAACTTAGTTTTTGGGTAGGTGAGCATGACAATTTGGGTTGCAGGGAGGGAAATTTTGTGTGTGAGGGTGAAAAAATTGAGGGAAAGCTAATGAGAAGCTAGTTTCATGGTTATTTAGAGCTTGAATAGTTATATTTCTTGAGTCAATGGAAAATTTCTGTATCAGTGTGAAATAATGCAGTCTTATTTCCGATGATTTCATATGTATCTCAAAATTGGTAGGAACTGCATCACTTTTCAGGGTGGAACTGGGATTTGCTTTTTTTCTTCTCCAACAGGTACATTAGTATACAGTCCAAAGGAACAATTTTGCATTGGCAAGGTGATATGCTAGATTATCTAACAAGTTATGTTCGTCTTTTACTTTTAGTGATATTCTCATTGTACAATTCAGAACTGACTCCTTTTCTTGTGGGAACTTTCACTTATTCTGTTAGATTCTTTAAGTGTGTTGGGGAACTTAAAACCTGAATGGTTTTTCTAATGTTGAAATTTTCCATTTGGATTAATATATCTAAACTACATCTTCACCACTTATCTCGCTGCATAATTCCAAACGCATAGCTGTAGACTTAGAATATCTTGGACTCTTGTTCTAGTTACATCACTCCTTATTAAAGTTTGCCTTATCCTGCTAACTATACTTTTTTCAAGCAGACATTCACAGATACAGTGCCTCACATTCCCCTTAAAAACTACACTTAATTCAAGTTTAAATCAAAAGTCAAGATATCTTTAAAGATTTGTGAAACCTTGTGAAGATTTGACATGCTCTGGCCCTGAATAGCTTATCTTCGGGAAATTTCAAATGTCTGGTTTAGAAACCATTTTCTTACAATTCTTTCTGTCCTGGTCAGAAGTCATATTTCATGGATATTTGTCCAATCCAGGTGAATGAAAGCAAAGTTGTTTTTAAATAGAAATTACCATTCCTGTTCAAAATTAGAGTCCTGTTTTAGGTTGACATTGGTCCAGTATTAGATGCGTCCAAGGAAGTTTGAAGAAATCCCCTATCGACAAAAAGAAAAGGAGGACTTGTGGCACCTTAGAGACTAACATTTATTTGAGCATAAGCTTTCGTGAGCTACAGCTCACTTCATCGGATGCATTCGACAATTATGGAATAACGTGCCCATGGGGAAGTTTCTTGTCCCACTTGTTAGTGGTTGGCTTATATCTACGGCTTCGGATTTTTTTATTTTAACTGATAAACACTGATACAAAATGAAATTAAAATACACTTTATTTTATATATCTGGCAAACACTGGAAAAAACTAAACGATTACTTGTATCTAAGCACTGGTGTACACAGAGCAGTAATGTGGACTGGGGCAGGTGATTTCTAAAACACATTAATATGCATTAATTGGTCACTATGTACCCTGCTGGTGTGCACTAAATGTTCCTAGTACATTGTAACAGTGCTGTTTGAAATGACTATGGTAAAGCACACTTGGGAACATTACAAAGATTGCTCATTACAGTACATACAGAGGAAGCCCTGAAAATCCCCAATATTTTGGACATCTACATCAAACTAAAACATTGCTAAAATTAAACATCCCAAAATGAAATTAACAAACTCCTAAGATATAAGACCTATTTATCTCCTATAGCATGAGTATTTATATCAACAAACAAAAATTCAAATTTATGTTCTCTAGATATAAATGTCCACATCTTTTTTGATTCCTGCTAATACTTGGCCTCTGATACTTGATTAATCAGATAACTTTAAAAAAAAAAAAATGCTGTCTTTTGACTGTCCCATGGTAAGCAGGAGTGCCTGATCTTTTTTCAGTCCTTTATACAAAATCTCTTAATGTCTAATTTTTATTTCCAATGTGAACCCCTTCTATCTTCTCTTGAGAGATTGTTCAGAACTGAACATAGCACCAAGTGAGGACATAACATTAATTTGACCCCAGACCACTAGAGGAAGACACAGCTTTTTCAGTCCTCTACCCCTCTTTGACTCAAGACTCCTCCAGACAGACTAGGACTAGTCGCTTCTCTTCAGCTCTTGAGGCTCAACAATGACCATTCTGCAACCCAGTGTCTTCCCACAATCTGGATCTCTGGGTTTCTCTCCTCTACAGGTCACAAAGGCGGATCAGTGTTTTGGCATTCCACAGTCCAGCCATGTCCCCGCTGCTCCTGCTTACTGCCAGATTCTCTGCCTCTGCAGCAGCAGGTAGTGGTGGTTTCTTCTGCAGTCACCCTCGTTCCTATTTTAATTTTTCTGCTTAGCTTGGGGGCTCTGTGGAGCAGTATTCTATCTCCTCGCCATTCTTCCTCCTCCCTGAGTTGGTTAACCCTTTAGGGATTTAACCCTTCGTGAGCCTCTTCAACATCATCTTCCTTCTCTGTCCCTTACAGGCATGGCAGAGCATCCAGGAAAGCACCAGGTCAAATCCAAGAGGTGCTTTACAAGTGAGGCATCCTTCCCAGATTCAGTAGATGGCAAATTGTACCCAGACTTCTGTCACTAATTCTGTTAGGTTCCAGCGCTACAAATCAGACAGGCAGATGTGGTCCCTTACGCACCAAGGCACCCATCACCCCAGTGGGGGGAAAATGGACCAGGAAGCCCAGTGCAGATCAGGGAGAGAGTCCAGAAGTAAGATGGACCAATCAACTCAGGGGTAAGTCCTAGGAGACCCTGCAGAACAAAGGAGAGGCTTGCAGGGCTACAAGTCTTGCACCCCCCACCTAGTCTTAAAGTGGGTCCTGAGCACCCTTGGGAAAGAAGCATGGCTTCCAATCAGCTACCCTTCCTCACAAGCTAACCAGGGAGAATAGGACCCAGTGGGGGAGGATTCTAAGATGACCTTTCAGCGCTTCAGGCCCTAAGAAAGGGAAGCCACAGAAGGCTTCACCAAACTGCAGCAGAGCTCCTACACTCCTCTGAAAATGTTAAAATATCTAGAAAGGGAAAGAAAAAGTACAAAAAAATTAGGAAATATGAGTCCCCCGCTCTTCCTCCTGCTCCCCCAAAGCAAGTTTGCTGTCTAGCAGGCTTCTGAGAGTAAACCTCAGAGTAAATTTCTCCCTGCAAAAATCCTGCCCTGAAGCTGTGATACCCCTTCACTACTTCAAGGAAGTGATTAGGGCTGAACAGAACAAGACTGATGAGGACTAGCACATTAATAAGAGCAACATCAGGCTCTGTAACATTCAAGAACCAAAGGGCTCTATTGTGGAGACACTATAAAGCTTGATGCTGCAGTAGCATCCCTCGCCAGGGATATGATTATTCCCTCAGAAGGGGAGTTCTACCCAAAGGAAGGTTTTCAGCTCCTTATAACTGTGGTCAGTTCATGACAATGTGTGCAAAGGCATGCCCATCTGCCTTCCAGATCCTTTAGTCCTCACAGCTGAGGTTAGCCTGGAGGACTGGGGAGCTCACTTGGGAGACCCAAACAGCTCAGGGTCTCTGGAGTGAGAGGGAAAGGCTCACAGCATAAACCTAAAGTTGACTGGTCAATCTAGCTCTGCAAAGGTTCCACCCACGGGGGAACCATATTCTGGTTCAATCAGATAATATGACTAGAGTCACATATTGAAAAACCAAGGGGAAACCATGGCACTACGCACAGAAGAAGTGGAAGTGGAAATAATGAGGTAAGTAGCAGAGTTCCTTCTGTCCTTCAGAGTGATCCCCATCAAAGAAGACCTGACTCAAAAGGCAGACTGGCTCAGCGGGTACGGGATTCAAGCTGCCTGATTCAAAAGGTTTTCAAGCTTAATGTTTAGATGTCTGGTCTCCCTTCAATTGACCTGTTCATGAATTGTATGAATGAAAAGAGGCCAAAAAAATTCACAAAGAAAGCAGACGCCAGATCCATACGAACAGATGCTTAATAGCACAGTTAGCCACAGAGCCTACTTTATGTATTTCCACCCTTTCTGCTACTGGGGAAAATGGTTTAGAAAATAAAACAAGAAAAGGCAATGATAACGCTGATAAATCCTCCTTGGCTGAGGCTCAGACAGAATAGAGTTGACACTAGATCCCCCACTCCAGCATCTGAGAAGACTAGATAGCCTCTTGCCAAGGCCCTTTTCTTCATCCAGACAAAAATGGATTCAACTAACACCCTGGCTATTGAGAGGGAATGGACTCAGTCTGTCCTCCATAATCATTAAGACATTGCTTTCATCTGGGAGAGTACTGACACTAAAAGCATACTCTATCTGGTCCAGATTCGGCAACTGGGGCCAAGCCCACAATGCAAATCCCAGAAATCCAGGAATTTCACCCATTCTGGACTTTCTCCAAGAAGGTACAGACAGCTAGAGGTCTTCAGCCCAGTAGCACTGTGTGTCAGGTGTCTGCTATTAATAGCATGCTATTCACAGGATCCTTGGGGTTCTTGGTAGACAATCCACAGGTAGCCAGATTCCTGCAAGGAGTCTGATCAGCTAAAATGGGATCTTCCATTACCTTTTGAGCACCCTGATGAGCCATCCCTTCAAGCTTCTGTTTTAAGAGTCAGCCTTTTATTTATCCATCAAGACTTGTTTTAGTAGCTCTCGTGTGTGCCAGGTGCTTGTCAGAGCTGGTAGCCTTATCTATGCAGGAGTCTTACTGTGTGTTCAAGGCACCAGAATCTTTTCTTCTAAAGGTAAATTCCTCTTTCCATGTTTCCAAAGAGGTTGTGCTTCCTTCATTCTGTCCAAAACCATAATATCCAATTGAAAAGGTGAGGCACACTTTAGATGGCAGAAGAGCACTGAAAATGTATCTCAGGTATACAGAATCTACAAGATCAGACTCCCTACTCGTGTCCTTCCACCTAAAATGCCAGAGACTTAGAGCTTTCAAGTTCTCCATTGATAGCTAGATTTTAGACTAAGCAGTGTGGCAGCCTACACATTGTCAGAGGCTCCTCCCCCAAAAGGGATCAAGGCACACTCCACAAGATCCTTAGCAATCTTATGAGCAGAACAAGCGTGTCCACTCAAGAAATTTGCAAAGTGGCCACTTGGTCTACAGCTGATACCTTCATTTAAGCACTACATGATGGACCTTTTGTCTTCTGCAGAGATTTCCTTTGGCAAGAAGATGCTGCAGACAGTAGCCCAGAAATAATACAGACTTTTCAGTGAGCTCACAAAAAGGGGGTTACACTTCTTTCCCCCTGAATGTTTGTTTCATAACGTTCTATTCATTACTTACTATTTCCCTGCCATCCAGAATTGGGGAAGGCACGGGGGTGCAGAATGAAAAATTTCTTACGGATAACTTCCTTTCTGCTAGCAGATTCTATCATAATTCTACCCGTCCCAGATGGCTCACAAGTCAAGAGACAGATATTAAGTGCAATAGTTACCTTATGATGATCTTCTAAATGTAATTATTTTATCTCTGGAATATTTAATGATGTTATGCAAATGTGACCAGGGGCCTGGATGGACCACACTGAGAAAGCAACACTCAGGGCAGACTGCAAGAAATAGGGCAGACAATCCCCAAAACTAGTGGTCTATTCTATAATTAGATTCACCAAGCCAGTAACTAAAGAGCTTCTGTAGTACCACACTGGTTAACAAAAAGCCACAGTTCCCTTTAGGTATTCCATCTGGCAACCAAGCTCAATATAGTGAGGGGTTACTGAAAACCCTATTCACTTATCCTCAGGGTAATATGAATCTCAGATCTTATCTAAATACATGCTTACTGCTAATCCTTAAATAAATCTAGGATTTATTAATAAAAGGAAAAAGAAAGTTTTATAAATGGTTAAAAGATAAATATTACATACAACTGCGTGTAAAGGCCCTAGGTCAGTTTCATAACAGAGATGGCAAGGCTGCTGATTTGTAAAAGTCTTTGGAATCATCCCAAAAAGTTTGAATCCAAATGCAGCTTAGATGTAGAGTCTAAAGGAGTCATTCCATGCATTTTCCAGGGTATTCCAAATAACTATTTAGAAGATCTCAGTCCTATGGCTTACACTTTCCCTGTTCAAACTTTAAGCATTGTAAAGATGACAGGATCAGGCCTAAGGCTTCTTTTTTTATAGCTCTCTAGCAGGCTGACAAGACGCCTTCTAGCAATTGTCAGAGCAGGGCTTTCATTCAAGGAAGAATAGGCAATGGATCGGTGCTTTGAAGTTAATCTTCTATTTCCTATGCATACAGAGGTAATCTAGTTACACTGTAAGACAACAGCCAGTCATTCATTATAATAGATAGATAAGATGAAGACAATGTAGATAATACTATTAAAAGAAAAGGAGTACTTGTAGTACCTTAGACTAACAAATTTAGTTGAGCATAAGCTTTCATGAGCTACAGCTCACTTTATCGGATGCATGCAGTGGAAAATACAGTGGGGAGATTTTATATACACAGAGAACATGAAACAATAGGTGTTACCATAAACACTGTAACAAGAGTGATCTGGTAAGGTGAGCTATTATCAGCAGGAGAGCTGGGGGGACGGACCTTTTGTAGTGATAATCAAGGTGGGCCATTTCCAGCAGTTGACAAGAACGGATTGTTTCATGTTCTCTGTGTATATAAAATCTCCCCAATGTATTTTCCACTGCATGCATCCAATGAAGTGAGCTGTAGTTCACGAAAGCTTATGCTCAGATAAATTTGTTAGTCTCTAAGGTGCCACAAGTACTCCTGTTCTTTTTGCGGATACAGACTAACATGGCTGCTACTCTGAAACCTGTCGTAATACTATTAGTTTCCTGCAGTATCTCACATCTTTGATCTTAAGGTTAACTGGACACAGTCACATATATAATGTAAAGCAATTAAGACATGAAAGGGAATTAGCATCTACAAGCTAATTTGGTTACATTGTTAAACTTTTAACAGGATATAGGTAAACAGACAAAACCATTGCATCTACCCTTGAGTTCTATTACTACAAATGAATGAGTTAATGAGGCTAGCAATCCCCGCCCCCCCCCTTTTTTTTGGATTAATAAGTGAATTGTTTTGATTACAATTGTAATGCCTCTTGTCAAGTTCTTATGGGTCGTACACAGGTTGGCTGATCTGCCAGCGTAACAGCAAGTTATAAAAAAACTTGTGGGAAAATGCACCTGGTAGCCAGCAGGAACAGAAGGGTTGTGGCCAATCCACCCAGCTCGAAAATACTGATCTGCTTCTGGGAGCTAGAGGGAGAAGAGCAGCCCGGAAGTCCTGAATTATTGGAAACACTATCAGAAAGGAAATTAGCAGTAACAAATTTGCTGATTCTCACTAGTCAAGGCCTTTTCAGGGGCTAAGGGCTACGTGCACAAAGTGACATAGGGGCCTGCCTCTCTAGGTGCCACTTAAATCCTTGAAACCTCCACTTAGCTGACACCTAACCCTGTACATGCTTAAGTTTCTACCAGTGGGCATACATAAAACCACTTAAATTTCAATGCTGATGAACTGCCCAGTGCCTTAGCACACATCTAAGCCCTGACAGGAGTCTCATACTAGGTGCTCCCTGACCTGTCTTGCCTGTGGTGTCTGATCTGATAGCTAAGCTCAGAACATACCTAACCTGCCCAAAACCTATCTGGGGGCAGCCAGATCATGAATTTGGATGGATGGCTGTGTCCCAGAATACCTTGAAGCTTAGGCCACCCACCCTCTCCTTGGCATTTCCTACTGGCTAATTTAAGTGGTTTTCTGCTCAGTGTGGTTTCTGTAAATCTGTTTCTTGCATGCCTAATTCTCCCTATGAACGTATAAGGGGACCTAGGGTGCTGAGGACTCCATTAGGCAGCAGGACACCTAAAAGCTAAGTATTGCAATGCTCAACATTGCCACACCTAAGTGCAAAACTCCCCAGAACTCCTTTAAAGGGAAAACTGCAGCACCCCACATCCCAGGTTCTTGGTTAGGTCAATGATGACTTGGGAAAATCTGGCATCTTTTCTGATGCATCTTCCCCATAAAATGCTTTGGGCTCTCAATGTTCCCTTACGCTTCTTCTCTAATTATATATTAGATGATAAAAGCTGGGGCTCAAGATCCCCACAGGGAACAACTGATAAGATCCAATTTCTAAATCAAGGTAAGCCAGTTGTAAATTGATTTAAGAGTACCACATGCAGGATTTACACCAACTAAAACCAGTTTTAGACTGGTGCAACTATTGTGTGTAGTTGAAGCCTCCCTATCAAACCCCACCATGCATATCTTCCATTTTGAATTATATCTTGACATTCACAAATTATTCATGTTTTCATTTAATTTATCATAATGTCTTGACGGAATTACTTATGGACAGCTATTTAGGGAGGATATGTTCATTTTCTATAGCTTTATCAAAACGCAAATAGCATGCTATTTGTGTGGTATTAAATAATTTCATACTCTTGTTCTTCCCATATCATAGAATCTCAGATATGTAGGACAAGAAGGACCTCAATAACTTGTCTTGTCCAGCCCCCTGCATTCAAGCAGGACTAATTCCCTGATAGGCATGTCTAACCTGTTCTTAAAAAGAAAAGGAGTACTTGTGGCACCTTAGAGACTAACCAATTTATTTGAGCATAAGCTTTCGTGAGCTACACGAGATCTCTCCCATCTCTCTGGGATCTCTCACTGAGCTGTAGCTCATGAAAGCTTATGCTCAAATAAATTGGTTAGTCTCTAAGGTGCCACAAGTACTCCTTTTCTTTTTGCGAATACAGACTAACACGGCTGTTACTCTGTAACCTGTTCTTAAAAACCTTCCATGATAGAGGTTCCACAACCTAGATAATTTGTTCCAGTGTTTAACTACTCTTAGAGTTAAGGTTTTTCTAACGTATAACCTAAATCTCCCTTGCTGCAATTTACTTCTTGTCCTGTCCTCAGTGGATAAGAACAATTTATCACCCTCTTTATAACAACCTTTTACATACTTGAAGAGTGCTATCATGTCCTCTCACTCCTCTCTTCTCTGTACTAAGTGAACCCAATTCATCAATCTTTCCCCATAGGTCATGTTGTCTAGACCTTTAATCATTTTTGTTTCTCTCCTCTGGACTTTCTCCAATTTGTCCACATCTTTCCCAAAGTGTGGTGCTCAGATCTGGACACAGTACTCCAGTTGAGGCCTTAGCAGTGCTGAACAGAGAATTACTTCTTGTCTTGCTTAAAATGCTCCTGCTGATACATCTCAGAATGATGTTCACTTTTTTGCAACAGTATTACATTGTTGACCCATATTTAGTTTGTGATCCACTGTAACCTCCAAGTTCTTTTCTGCAGTACTCCTTCCTATGCAATCATGTCCTGTTTTGTATTTCTGCAATTGATTATTCCTTCCTAAGTGGAGTACTTTGCATTTGTCCTTACTGAATTGCATTCAATTTACTTCAGACCATTTCTCCAGCTTGTCAAGATAATTTTGAATTCTAATCCTGCCCTTCAAAGCACTTGCAACCCCTCATAACTTGGTATCATCCACAAAGTTTATATGCGTATTCTGTCTTTATCCAAATCATTTATGAAAATACAGAAGTGGATCCAGGATAGATCCCTGCCGGATCCCACTTGATATGCCCTTCCCGCTTGACTGTGAACTATTGATAATGACAGCTTTCCAACCAGTTGTGCACTCACTTTATAGTAGATTAATCTAGACTGTATTTCTCTAGTTTGCTTATGAGGGGGTCACACAAGACCGTTTAAAAAATCAGAAGTTACTAAAGTCAACATATATCACATCTACTACTTCTCTCTTATCCACAAAGCATGTTACCCTATCAAGGGTAGAAGGTTGGTTTGAAATTTGTTCTTAACAAATCTATGTTGACTACCTTATTATCTACTAGGTGCTTACAAATTGTTTATTTGCTCCATTATCTCTCCAGGTACTAAAGGTAAGCTGACTGTTCTACAATTCCTTGGGTTGTCCTTATTGCCCTTTTTATATATAGGTACTATATTTGCCCTTTTCCCATCCTCTGGGATCTCTCCGAGTTCTCAAAAATAATTGCTAATGGCTCAGAGGTCTCTTCAACCAGTTCTTTAAGTATTCTAGGATGTATTTCATCAGGCCCTACTGACCGAAGACATCTAACTTGTCTAAGTAATTCTCAACCCAGTTAATTATGTATGTTTGACACAGTCTGGAAGTACTATAAAAAAGGATTTGATACTGCAACAACTTGGCTAAAACGTGTTTTGGATGAGGCCTGCCAGTTCTGTGTGGATGTTAGGGGTCCAAAAGTACAGATATGAGGAGTTTGGTTGGTTGGCTTAAGGCAAAATTTCCCCTCTTCCTCCTGTTGTTATATATGTCAGGTACATATCACTTTTCACTCCAAAGTGGATGCTCTTCTCTATTTCTGTGCACATCTATCAATTGTTGATACTTTGGGATTTTTCAAGAGGAATGCTTCATGTAACTTAAAATTACATAAAATGCATTAAATCAAACTATGAAAAAAGGGGGTGTAGAATGGGAAAATTTAAAAAACAAAAAAACCCCAAACCCACCACCACCAAAAAACCTTGGTCTGGATTTTGACTTGCAGAGTGCAGCAACTAGCAGGTGTATCTTAACTCAGGTTGAAAATGAAGGTGGGTTTTTAGTCTTTTTTAACACAACTACATGTGGTGGGGAGGGGAAACTTAATGTTTCCAGTGTTGTTTTACCTGTGTTGGTCCCAGGATCTGAGACAGAGTGGATAAGGTAATAATATCAAGACCTGATGAAGAGCTCTGTGTACCCCAAAAGGTTATCTCTTTCACCAACAGAAGTTGGTCCCATAAAAGGCATTATCTCACCCACCCTGGCTCTAGAAAAATTAATGAAAGAAGAATGAGGCGAGACAAGGACAACTATCCAGAACTGGACAAATACAAAAACCAGGCTACAGGATTTGATAGAGCTCTAGGTGAAGGATCCCTATCTGAATTATTTTTTGGCCACATGAACTTGTGAAAAGAACGAGGAGTACTTGTGGCACCTTAGAGACTGAGGTGCCACACGTACTCCTCGTTCTTTTTGCTGATACAGACTAACATGGCTACCACTATGAATTTGTGAGAGACACGAAATTGCCCAGGAACAAGACTCTACATTTACTACTAATTAGATGTCTGTGTAAAACAAAACACAGAAGTTTATAAATCTAGAATCAAGTGTTGTTTTTCCAACTAAGAAATGAAAAAGGACAAATCTCTTCTTAATGGAAGAGTAAAAATGTAGATCCATTTATTCGTCATATACATATTCAGCACTTTTCTGAGGGTGTAGTTACTCAGGAACAACTATGCCTGAATAACACCATGTGTAGAAAACCCCTGAGGATTTTTAAAAAGCTTATTTTAGCTATACTTTTTTGGCGTGGTGTTATGGGAGGCAGTCCATATGTTTAATATCCATGACGTAGTATAGATTTTATAGTCTTTTTGAAAACAAAGGCAGGGGAAATTTTTCTATCTCAAAATCTTAGTGATGTGTTAACATGGGTTATTTTCTCTAATCAAGTAACTTATTAAATGGTTCTGAAACTAGAACTAGTTAAAAATTAGTTCCTTTCTCTCATTTGTTTGAAAATCTCATTTCTGGATCCTTCAATCTTTTAAAATTGAAATGCTTATGTGTTTAAAATAACTGTACATACATAACGGGAGACAACACCGTGTGTGGCTACAAAAGTTAGTAAAAACCTAAGACACTAACAATTGCTAGCATATTTATTACCACCTCAATTTAAAATTTTTAAGAGCTGACTCTGGGATCCTACTCTCTGAATTTCTAAAACCTTTGACAAGGAAAAAAAAAAGTGAAAAAAATACAATTAAGGTGAGAGACATATGTGGAGAAACAGGGTGGATTGGAAGGGCCTTCTCTTCTTCCCCTTTCATTAAGTTAGTTTCCACCTGAGAATCTGTCCTACCCCAACACTGCCACTGACTCCACAAGTCATTTTGCAGGGCAGCTCTTGCTATAGGGCCCATCTCCCGTCACTGTTGTTAATGTCAAGGGAAAATAAAGTCTGGACCTGGCTCCTATCAGCGGGTACAGGATAAGGATCAGCCAAGCTGGAGTTCCTGAGTAGGTAGAGGCTACATCCCAATAACGGGGTAGTCAGGATCCCCTTCTGGATGGTAAGAAAAGGCCGTGGCCCAAAGAGTTTTGCAGTTGAGAAAAGCCAGGCTGGGGTTCCCCCCCTGTGTGGAAGTGGGAGGGTTGAGCTCAGTGGCTGGGGACTCTCCCCAATGGGTGTGTGAGAGGCTGCTGAGCCCATGCGTAGGAGGGGCCAAGCTAGATAGGGTTCTCCTCCAAAACCTCCAGTCTGTGTGATGGAGGGGAAGCTAAATTGGGACTCACTCCCATGTGTGCGCGCATGGGGCGGGGGGGCAGGGTGCTGAGCCTATGAGTGTACAGAGTCTATGGATGTCCCTGGTGTGTGTCAGAGTCCTGTAGCACCTTACAGACTAACAGACGTATTGGAGCATAAACTTTCGTGGGTGAATACTCCAATATGTCTGTTAGTCTAGAAGGTGCCCCAGGACTCTTTGCTGCTTTCATAGATCCAGACTAACACAGCTACCCCTCTGATACCTGGTGTGTGGCTGTGGGGGGGGGGGGGGGGGCACTGAGCCTAGGGCTCTCCCCAGTGTGTGTGTGGGGGGGACCAGATAGCAAGTGTAAAAAATCAGGACAGGGAGTCGGGGGCTAATAAGTGCCTATATAAGAAAAATCCCCCAAATCGGGACTGTCCCCTGGTCACCCTAGCGGGGGGCAAGGTGCTGAGCGGACGGGGTCTAGGCTGGATGTCCGGGGGAACGGGGACTGAGCCGGCGGGAGGGGCCAGCCTAGGGCTCTCCCCGCTGTGTGTGGAGCGACAGCTGATGCGCCACACTGCAGGCGGCAGTGATCCGCTCCTGAGGTGGGAGAAGCCCGGGCCTTGGGACGGAGCAGGCTTGTGCCCCCATTACAGCACCTGGTGGTCCGTGGGGCTGGCAGAGGAAACCTACTAGCCTCCTCTCTGCGAGCGCGTCCGCCCGGCGGGGTGAATAAGAGAAACCGCAGGCTTCCACCCGCCAGAGCGAGCCCAGCGCTCGGAGTCCCTGAAGCGCTGCTAACTATCGTCTTCTCCCTCGGACCGTGCGGGGAAATGGCGCCCCGCTCGCTCGCTCCCTCTCTGACGCACAGGCACCTCGCTGGCCGTGATACAAAATGGCGGCGGTCACGGCCCCGAACCCAGCATAGCTAGAGTCCGTGGCGCGGGGAACAGGGCCCGCGGCGCGTAGCCAATCGGGGTTGGCGCTGGGCCTCCGGCGACCAATGGAGTGTGTGGGCGGTGGTTTGTGGTGCCGGCTGTCCAATGGCGGCTCGGCGAGTGCTGGTTGCGGGGCCCGCCCGCACAGCTCTGGGCGGTGCTGGAGCGGGCGGGCGCTGAGGCGGCCGTTTCCTGTCCTGGTGCATGGTGGTCGGACGGAGGAATTGTTGGAAAATTTCTCGGCGAGGTTAGTATATAAATGTGTTTTTACCCAGTGTGCCTTATTCTACCCACCGCCATCTCCGGCTGGGCCCGCTGCGCCGACCCGCCGGGCCCGGCCCGGCCCCTCCGCGCCGCGCGGGGGAACCGGAGCGGGGCAGCCAGCGAGCGGGGGCAGCGGGGCAGCGCCGACTGACATTAATAAAACCGCGGTTCTGCCGCCCTCCCGCCTTGTACGTTTTCCTCCCCTCCCCCATCGGGCTTTCCACAGCCGCCGCCTCAGCTGCGCCAGCTTCCTCCCCGCTGGCGCCGCCGCCTCTGGATGCCGCTCGGGGCCGACGCCGCTCCCGAGCTCCATGAGAAACACGCGGCGGGGGCACGGGGAGGTGGCTAGGCCGGCGCGGCTCCCCCCCGGTCCGCCCGCGCTCCGCGGGACAGGGGGGTGCGCGCCGCCGCTCCCCGGGGGCTTTGCCCTGGCCCCCGCCTCGGAGGGAAGGCGCCTCTAGCATGGTGCGTCACTTGGGGAGCGGGGGCGCTCCCCTGCCCGGCGCTGTGTCCGGGCGGGTGTCGGCTCCCCTGCGCACGCTGCAGCAGCAGCTGCTTCCCCTTGCGCGCCGCTCTGCCTCGGGGGCAGGCGTCCAGCCAGCGCCGCCTCTAGCCGCAGTTGCGGGGGCGCCCATCAAACACACGCCTCGGAGTTTGTTTGTATTGCGACGCAGGCCCGGTAGTGGTGTTCATGCTAAAGGGGTGTGTTGCAGACGCCTTGGTTTTGGTTTTATTGTTGCCGTGTCTAAGGGATGGAGTCTCCCTCGTCCCTTGGACTTTTAATTGCCTTATGCAAAAGTTACCTTCTGCAAATAAAATTTTGCAGGTATAGTGTGTGTGTGTTGGGGTGGGTGGGAGTTAATTGCTACCATATGTAAAGGGGATTTATTCGGTGTGCTTCTGTTTCCCCTTCTTAAAAATGACTTGCACCTGGAGCCAATTTGGAAGCTTTAAGTCACTTTTAGGAGGTGTGTCGTGCAGTGACAGTGAAGGAGGGAGTTCTCAAATATGTCAATGACACAAACAGTACTCCATGCTTAAGAGGGAAAGACTTACAAAATGGCATTAAAGGGAATCACCCCCGTGAACGGGTCTCCCGCATTGGAGAGTTGGGAAGCAGCTCATTCTGGAGAAAATGCTGTTCTATCAATAGTATTTATAGTGTCATAAGTATAGGTACAGCTTCACTAACACAAGATGCAAAGAGTCCTGTGGCACCTTTATAGACTAACAGACGTATTAGAGCATAAACTTCCGTGGGTGAATACCCACTTCTTCGGAAGTGTTGCATGCGACGAAGTGGGTATTCACACGCAAAAGCTTAAGCTCCAATATGTCTGTTAGTCTGTAAGGTGCCACAGGACTCAGTCTGGGTCTGTAAAAGCAGTAAACACGACTACCCCTCTGATACTTAACACAAGGTGAGGTCCTTGCATTGTATCTGATAGTCTATTTTACTTTAGCTTTCTCTGTTCATAAAAATAAAATACAGCTATGTTTTTTTTTTTTAATACCCTCACCTCTCTTTTCTTAGCACATTCTTCTTTTCAGAATTTGTAGCTGCATATATACAGTTAGAAGATCCAACTATAGAAAAAACACATTACTTTTGCAGTAGATTACAATATATTTTCACCATTAAGCTGCTTTATGATTTTGTTAAGATGGGTCATCTTGTAAAAATTGAGGCTTTTTAAGAAAACCTAGCTGTTATCAGTGTTCTATATACAAAATCTATTATGGCTTAAATGTTAAGATAATGCAAATTTTAAATCTTTAGTAACTTGTGAAGTATGACATACTTCTCAAATGATTCCTTTTATAGGAATTTGTTTTTTTAAAAATTGTAAATAAAATACTTTTCTAGGATACTTCTCAAAATTTTGGTTCCAGCGTTATAAATTTCCCATTGAATTAGAGGACTTTTTTTCTGTACTAGAAATAACATGTCATGTCATTTCAGGTAGATAATAGACAGTTAAATTTATTTATCTTTAATAGTATCCTTGAAGTAAAGGAATAAGCATTTGGTATATCTGCATAAATGTGCCTTTGGTTATCAAGATGTATTCTTAGAATTTCTAAGGTACAATAAAACAAGTATGCTTTAATGGCTTAGCTTTTTCGATTCATTTTAATAATTTAATTTTGTGAGGGCTTAATCCTCCAAGACTTTCACATTTTCTAGAACAATAAGAATTTGAGTATTATTTTCACAGCAGAGTTTTTCAGCTTAATCAGTAGAGAAAATAAAACTATTTACTTAAGATGATGCAGTGAAATACTGTATGGTCGTGTTAATTACAGGATACCATATAGATTAAGTATAATATATTAAAATTATTTTACTGATGAGCACCATCCCTAGAGTTTATTGCAGTCCACATAAGTTGCCTTTCCGATAGTTGTGGAATAACAGTTTACTTTTAACAGACTATCTACAGAATTATTATTCTGGTTTAGTTGATAAAACCTCAATTCAGTGAACACTTAAGCATGTGTATTACTTTATCACATGAATAATCTTGTAGGTTTCATTGGGTCTACTTATGTTCAATTTATTGCACACATGTGTATCTCTAGAATCCAAATACTTCATAAACGTTAATTTATTTTCGCAATACGCTGGTGAGGTAAAGTGGTAATATATCTGTTTTATAGATGGGGAACTGAGGCTCAAAGAGATTAAGGTCAAAAGTATTCACTAATTTTGGGTGTGTAAACTGAGATGTCTTGGACCTGATTTTTCAGAGTACTCAGCATTACATAGCTCTATGTCCAAAATACAGCTCTCCGGTTATGTCTACGCTCCAGCCCAAGTCCAAACATCTACATTGCATTTAGGCAGACTCTTAGTGTGAGTCCCATAAGTCTGAGTCAGTTGGCGTGTACCAACCACACATTTAATTGCACTGTAGACATGCGTGTATTGACTTGAGTTGTAATTGTGGGTGCTCAGCACTTTTGCACGTCAGACGGCAGGTTTCAGACTGAACACCCAGACAATGAGGAACACATAATTAGTGACAACTTGTGAAAAGTTTGGTTTAGGTAACTTGCCCAATGTTAGTTATCATTGGCTCCCAGTTTCTCTTGTCCAGCCAGTCCTAGCCTTTCTCTCTAGCCACTCCTAGTCTCTTCCCCTCTCTGCTGGCACCCAGTCTCTCCCTTTTCAGTCTAATATCTCTGCCTAGCTACTTCCAGTCTTTTCTCCCTAGTTCCCAGTTCCAGTCTTTCTACCAAGCCAGTGCCAGTCTTCTTACTTAGTCTGTCTCATTTCCTCCTTCAGCTCAGCCTCTCAGTATTCAGGCCAGACCTAGGGAAAACTGTTTCATCCTGGCATGCTTCAGCATGAGCAGGTAGGGGCTGACAAAGAACCCTCACATTCATAACTTTCATGCGCTTCAGCAAATAATGTCATAGCCAATTACTACTGTAGCTAACAACCAGTTCACCCTTATTTCCAGTCTTAGTCCAGAAAAGATTTACAGCCTCCTTTCTCCCCAAGGCCTCTCCTCCTTGCTGCAGAGCAATAGCTTTTATGTTGCACCTGGGTTTGCATAGGCCTTACTTTTAAAATGACACTGGTATGTGGGCTAGAAAGTGCATGTTGACTCCTTCTAAGTCAGATTCTCTTTGTCTTATTCAAAACTGCTTTTGGTCAGAAGCCCTGTTAGAAAATTTCCCTTACCTCCTCAGTTATTCATTGGACCAAACATTCTTCCTACTTCATTCCTTCTGGCTTTATATCTTATTACTTTCAAGGCCTTCCTTCTACTTGGTCATCAGGACTTTTCTTTACAACACACGTTTCTTTAATCAAACTTAAGCTAACTCTTTAATTTCATATTTATTCTACAGGCATTTACAATATTTTCTCTACTGACTTATTTATTGAGTATGTTTAAAAACTATCTGTGAATTTATTGGCCAGCTGACAGCTCCAGAGACAATCCTCTTCCCAGGACAGGTGCACCATGCCATGGCAGTGTAACCTTCCCACCTTGTCCCACCAATCTCTTTGCTTTTTAACTCTAGAGATGGTCCTTCTTAGTCAAAGAATGATTCACTGTGCTTGTTGGCCTTGTCTATGCTGGAGAAATTTGGTGTGCTAATCACCCCTAATCTGCCTGTAACATATCTTGTATTCACACATTTATTCCCAGTAGTGCACTGATGCTTGCTCCACCTTTTGAATTAGACTGGCTTTGAGCTGGGCTGACCAAGAAGTGGTTGTCTCTCATGCCAGATCCACCAGTGCAATGCAGTTTGTGTAGGATCACTGGCATAATTATCTTAACCATGAAAATGGTCTTTCTATTAATTATCCCACAGTCTACTATGTAAGTGCCTATTATACCTTCTGAACTCTACAGCACGGTGGTCAAGGATGCTTGAAGCCACACTCTCCAGGGACCTCAACATCGTGTTGTTTCCCCAGGAGGTTTTTGAAATCTGACTTTTAGAAAGCCTTTAAAAATCTTCCAGAAGTCACTGCTTCAGGAAGCTATTTTGGCATCTGTAGAATAGTTGTCCAGAAACTGTGCATCTGTAATGGTGAAGTACAGTGCAAGTGCGGTCGTGCTAGCTGACTAAACAGCGCTGCTCTTGTGAACGTGCTGCATTTTTGGTTCTTCAGTGCTGTCCTATTCATTCAGTTACCAACAGTACAATTTTATGCTAACAAGCTTGCCAGTTGATGCCAGTTAGGATGGTTATTTTTGTAATGTACAGCTTACCCATTTTGAACTGTATCAAGATCACCAAAATAATTTCACTTAAGTCTTTAACCATCCTTTGCTAAATTAAGTGCACGTATTCATGAATAGTGCTGAGTAGGCCAACTTAACCTGGGTCATCCTGAATCTTCAGCACATTCTCAGTATTGTTTTGTAACCTTCCCACGGTCTCTTTTAAATGTCACACACTCTAAAGGGCACTTTGGGCACCACCAGAGTGCAAAATTTCACCAGAATGTATTATTATTTGTATTACTGTAGCACCCAGGAGCTCTAGTCATGGACCAGAACCACACAGTGCTAGATGTTGTACAAACCCAGGACAGAAAGATGGTTAGTGCCCATACAATTTACAATCTAGAACAATAATATCAGGGAAAATAAAACTTTTAAAATGTCAATTGTTGTGTAACCAAGCTGGTTAATAAGATTCTTTTGTATAAAATGCAAGGATTGGCTATGTTCATTATTAAAGATGATTCAAACATTAAACTGAACATGTTTTTCTCCACGTCTGTTTGGGGTTAAAAATATAACTGCTAGAATAGTAAGAAAGCACAAAGGGTTATGAGTTATTATCACTGCTCTCATAAGCAGGTGTAACTACACTGAAGTTAAAGGTGCACCTATGGCAATGATAACCTCAGTCTTGTACTTATATCTTATTTGCGAATCTCAAAACTAGCAGCATTGTATTACCCCAGAGAAGAACTTAGTTATAACTAACAAGCCTCAACTTGTTGTGCAAAAAAGCTGAAGTGCCATACAAAGGCCAAAATGTGATCTAGAATTTGGTCAGAGTCTCTGACGTGGCAGACCCAACTTTCATCCATTTAGCTACACTGAGTTTGAGAATGAATGTACCATATCTAGATGCATGGCAGTATTGTCTGAAACCATAGTGTCCTCCAGAGCCAGAAATAGATACCCATAATTCTTTATTCCCAGCATTCCTTTGCTGTCTAGCAAATAGTTGTGTAAGACACTTTTCAAAATGCATGTCTGCCCTCCCTCTAACTGCTGGTCTACATAGAGGTTAGCAGCCAAGTACTGCTACCAGTTTCTCCTTTAGCTCAACTTGTGGAGGTTTCTGCTGTGGATTTGAAAATCATGCATTACAAGCCTATTAATGATCCATGCAAGAGATCAGTCTAGTTCCACCTGATAACTTCTGTTTCTTTTCGGTTTGCTTTATAAAACCCTAGGAAATTACATACACAAATTATATTGACAGAAAGTTAAGTTTGCAAAGTCAAGGACTTGGAAATGAGGAACTACCAGAATTCAGGATGTGTGCGCAAACTTAATTTGTCTTCATTGTGCATATGTGTTATAGTCTTTACATAATCAATATTCTGTATGTTTTACAGGACGCATGCCACATTTAGTGCACGGGTTAGACATCTAATGAGGCAAAGAGTTGCAAGAAGAGAAGGAGTATTTATTATGTTCAGAGCACTAGATTGGGACCTGTGAGAGCTGGATTCTATTCCTTGCTTTGCCACGGACTTTCTATGCAAAGTTGGCCAAGGCTATCATAATATATACATATACCAGGGAACTGAAATAAAATTGCACAGACAACCTTAATTCTAGCATTTCTTAATTTTTCAATGGGTAACTATAATATTGTTTTGACATATTATGTATAATTTATAACTTTTATTCAGGCAGCCTCTATTCCGGACTTTTAGGCATCATTGAGTTCTCCAAGCAATTGTCAGTCCTGACCTTCTGCATTAAGGTCTGGAGTCTTATGATCTATATAGTATGATTTCAGGACTAGCACTGTGTGTGTCACTCTGAAGCCTATTTTCTGTCTGTAGAGTCAGTGTAAAACAATGGAAACCGCTACAAGCATGTTTGAGGGCTCCTTTTATTCAGAATATCACCAGATTAAAACATTACTGGGTTTTGCCGTCTGTGTAACGTTACCAAGGGTACAATCTGGACAGTTGATCAGCTATGTCCCCTCAATTCTCCAGGCTGGGGTGCCTTTTACATTGCTTCACTGTGGGAGCAACCACTCCTGGTCTGCTCATGCACAGCCTCCAGCATGTAAATTACTTCCAGTTATACTGTATGAGTGCTATGGCCAGCCACTCTTTAATTACACTGCAGAGTAACACCAGCAAATTCCCAGTTCCAAACTTCCCCCAGAAATGTGCCAAGCCCTTTCCTGGACAACACAAGATTATATAAAGTCTGCAATTTTAATAATAGAAAATGATGTGGACAAATCCTGTTATCTCAAATAGTTTCCCAAACACTTCAGTCCAATCACACAGTTCACATAAAACAATAAAACAAGTTTATTAACTACAGAAAGATAGATTTTAAGTGATTACAAATAATGAGGCCTAAAATTCAGAATTTGGTTACAAAGAAATAAAAGGTCAAACACAACTAATACCTAATTTAACAAACTTAAGTGAATTCAAAGCAAAAGGTCTCTCTCACCACATGTTTCAGCAGTCTTACTGGCTGAATTCGTTTCAGACAGGATCCCTCCCTCAGTCCAAAGCTGTTTCTTTATTCCTCAGGTGTTGTGACTGCCATGGGTTGAGAGAAAGGGTGGACTAACTTGAGGTATCGGTTCTCCATTCTTCTACTTTCCTCCTTTTTGAGAATCATCTCCAGCGGGGGTTCAGGAGACAGAAAGTCTGTGGGGATGGGAACCTTCTGCTGTTTCTTTGACAAGATGTAAATTTCTCATTCACCTGTTTTCCTGCCAAAGAATGGCCACTTAACAAGGTGATGGTTTGACTTTGTTGTCACCTGGCTGAGGGTTTTTTTGTCTTTGAGGAACTGGTTTGTGGCGGCTTTCACAGATTTGAAATGTGTCTTAGGGCACGTCTTCACTAGCCATGGCAGCAGCGCTTTAGCGTGGCTGTGTAGTCTCGGCACCAGCGCTGTAAAAAACCACCTCTGCGAGGGGTTTAGCTACCAGCATTGTAGCACTGTCTACACTGCCATGTTACAGCTCTGAAACTTGCAGCGCTCAGGGGGGTGTATTTTTCACACCCCAAGCGAGAAAGTTGCAGCGCTGTAAAGTGCCAGTGTAGACAAGCCCTTAGTAACATCATACAGTAGAATCTTGTAACTTTACATACAGTGTTGCCACACGTATTTTACCAGGACAATAATGATCAGCAAATTCAGAGTTTTCAAGTGATATCCCTTACAAGGCGGAGTTTGTACAAAATTTATCATAGTCTTGAAACAGGGGTGAACATAGGGTTACAGACTGTCAGTCTGTTACCATCCAATTTTAAATTCTTAGCCATTTTAACTTTGAGTTACACCTGTGTGGTTTGAAGCTACCTATGTCATGCCAAGAGTCCTAGATCATTGTAATAGCAGAGGTAATTCAGCCAGTCACTACCCTTACTCAGCAGCTAATTTGCATGCTCCAGGTTGTATCAAGGAGACTGCACACATGGTGGATTCCTTGGTCGAACTGCCACTCTTGTGCACTCCACATGCTGCCATCACAAACCTCAAAGCACAACACAAACAGCATACACAATAATCCCCAAAACACACAGCCCCTCACTGCAGCACGTACACTCATTCTCCATTCACACAAATCAACACAGAATCCCCCAGCACTACTACCCAGACACAAATCAATGCAACCACCAAACACAGCCCCTCACTGCAGCATACACATACTATTTGCTACCTGCACAAATCAACATACAAACTCACCATCCTCACTCATACTTACCATAAAACCATAAATGAGCCGCAAAACAGCAGGCCATCACTAATACATGTTAATTGCCAATTAACTTATAACCAACATGTTAACCATTGTAACTGTAAATGCTAATGTAGACACTTCACAAAATGAGTTGTGCCCTGGAATAAACATTTGTTAAGTGTCTGCTTTAGTGTTTACAAGTGTAAGAACCTGTATACAAGTGTTACAACATGCCTGAACACTCTAGTCAAACATATTTAGGCTTTGTCTAGACAGGGGCAGCACCTCAAAGGTATTTAGGCACATTAGGAGCCTGAATACTTTAGAGGTTCTGGGTCTTAGTGTTCTAAATACATGCAGTGATCCTTTACGCATGATCTGCAATTTTATCAACTACAGGATCTCCGTTTTACAAGCCCCATCAATGAAAGCCGGTATTGTTCCTTTATTTCTGTTCTGTGTTATAAGGCTAGGTGTCTTTTATCATTCTGGTTGTAGTTTTATAGTCCTGTTTTAGTTGTTTTCATAAGATTTTTTAAAATATATTAAATTATTGTACAGCACCAGAGGTGTGTTTATAAATAAAATTAATATTTATTATTCCGTACCCTTCAGAATACCATCTACAAGGACGGAGAATAAGTAGCAGCTAACCTACCTTTCCAGGTTGATTTTTCTCAGTCTTTTTTCCCCCTCTACCCTCAGTTTCTTCCTTGGTCTTTTAGTTTCCTCTTGCTCTCTCATCAGCTCACTTTTCCGTCCCCGACTTTGCTGTTCTTACAAATTTTACTGTACTTCTTGTTAGTTTCTCCTCAGTGACTGCCATGTTTCCCCTCTCTTTATGGGGATCCTGCTGTTGTTGTTACCCTTTTCTTCAGTTTTCTTTGTCTAACTTCCCTGTGATTCCACGTAAGATTCCAGCTTCCCATTTCTCAACTGACCTTCCCATTCCCAACTGCCTCTTTGCCATCCGTCATTCCAGTTCTCAACTGCCTACCTCCCTCCAGCCAAGTTCCTAGCTGCTGATTTCCCAGGTGCTCATAACCCAATTACCACTCCCATTCCCAGATGCCCATTTCGTAACTAACACGGTTGCTCCCAGCTGCCAAAATTCCAGCTGCTATTCCTGATCTCTGCTTCCCAGTGCTCAGCTGACACTCCCAATGCCAGCTGCTGCTTCCAGCTCCCATTGAACCATCTGATTTAAACATTTCATCCCTTCTCCAAGAAAAGGAAAAGAACCCAAAATATTCTGCTGCTTGTTTGAGTACAGAAGCATGTTACATAGGCATCTTGTTTGACTGCTGCTGCACTCTGCATTATTCATGATAGATCCAATAATTCTTTCCTCCAACTTATGCATGTTCAAAGCTCGTTTTTTGTTTTTGGTTTTTTTTTAATAAAATGTTCACTGCTCTACATTTATGGAAGGTAAATTTTGTCTGCCATCAGTTGCCAGTGTTTAAAGTCCATTTGAATTTTACATTTCTCTGTAGGTTTTCTACACTAAACCCAGTGCCAGCAGCAATCTTCACTCATTCACTAGCCAGTTCTGCCTCCAAATCATTATAGGCAGGGCTGGTTTTACTGCCTCTTGTTAAGGTTCCCAGGCACACTGTATTATAAGATCGTGTTTTCAGTTGATTAATCAAACTTTAACCAACATTTTCCATGTAAGGTGTCTCAGGCTGAATTTTTTGGGAAAATGTCAGACAAAATGGGTCAGCTGTTTCCAAGAATGAAAGAAGGGAAAAATATATTGTTTTGCCCCTACTAAAATTTTGTGAGGCCTTTTCTTTAAAATGATCAAGTAGCATGCAGTGTAGCAGGGGCTTGAAATTTGGAAGGGGTTGCCTTTGTGTGAGGAACGTGTCTTTTGCAGTAAAAATAAGTTCATAGCAACAACTGCAACTAAGCTTGCTTTAGCCCAAAGCTAGAGTCTCAGAAAGGCTTTCTCTGTAATGGCTTCTCTCACAGGCTCTGGGCTGCGGTGGGGCAGGGCACTGGAACAGTGGAGATTGGGACTGGGTGCCAGTGGGGGAAATGGACATCTGATGGAGTTATGGGGACAACACTGAGATTGGATAAGGAGCTGGGGTGAGGGGAGGAGACTGGGACTGACTGGAGGAGGAACCAGTGAGGGGGAGAAGAGAGACAGATGTGACAAGGACCTGAGGTGTGCGTGATGGGGAGAACTGGGATTGGCTGGGCAAAGAGACTGAGACAAGGAGGGGATGAGGTGAGGAACCCAGTGAGGGAGACTAGTTGGGAGCCATTGGGGTGGGGAAGAGACAGTTCAGGCAAAGAGCTGGGAGCGGGTGACTGGGACTGAGAGTTGTGAGGGAAGATGAGGCCTCAGACTGAGAACCCAGAGGGGGAGACTGGGATTGGCTGGCAAGAAGACTAGGATGAGAAGCCTGAAGAATGGAGAGTGGGTAGACAGGGAGTCTATGACCGTGACAGGGAGCCAGGAGTGGGGAAGAAACAGGACTGGGGCAGGTTGGAGGGGGCTGGGCAGAAAGTCTGAAGACTGGGGGAAACGAGTTTGTGTCCACTAGAACCCGTTTTCCTCCAGAGTGTGAAATGGTACCTCAGATTCCTCAGTCTCCCCATTTCTCTGCTGTCAGCAAATATCTGTGAAACCCACTGGCAAAACGTACGTTTCATCTGCCTCTAGTGTTGGTCCACATAGAGAATGATAATCTACTACTGTTATCAGTTGGCTCGAGTAGCAGAGGTCTGTGTGGAGAATCTAAAGATTCCAGCCCTGCTCATGAATCTTGGGTGTCAGTATGATGCCACATGATGACATTTCTGGGAGTTTGGGGTTTTTTTCCAACTTGCTTTTTAGAAACCTAGCAAATTACACACACACAGCTATGTTAAAAGAACATTATTAAGGTTACAAAGTCCAGCCAACAAACATTACAAAATGCCAGAATTAAGGTTGCCTTTGCCACCTTAATTTGGCCTACTTGTGCATATGCATTATGATACAGTCTTTAATTACATGATCACATACAGTAGAACATCAGAGTTTATGAACTGACTGGTCAACCACACACCTAATTTGAAACAGAAGTGTGCAGTCAGGCAGCAGCTGAGACAAAAAAAGCTAATATAGTGCTGTGTTAAACATAAACTAGTAAAAAAAAGATTTGACAAGGTAAGGAAACGTTCTGTGCTTGTTTCATTTAAATTAAGGTGGTTAATAGCTGCATTTTTCTTCTGCATAATAAAAGTTTCAAAGCTGTATTAAGTCAATGTTCACTTGTAAACTTTTGAAAGAACAACCATCACGTTTTGTTCAAACTTACAAACATTTCATTACAAACAATCATCATTCTTGATGTGTTCATAACTCTGAGGTTCTAGTGTACTCTTTTTTTTTCCAGAGGACCCTCTGACTCATTCAGTGCCTAGAACAGATGGTGCTCTAGGGATGAATCAGGGTTGTACAGTGAAGGAGGCTGTTGATTTCAGGCCTCCTGTCTTATTTGTTTCAGAAATTGGAAGGTGTGTAGTGAATGAGGCAGGGAGTGGCAGGAAGAGCAAGGATGGTCTCATGGTTAAGGCCCTGGCAAGTTCAATGCTGTCCTGAATAACTGGATTTTATCCCTGCGTCTGCCTCAGAGTTCTTGGTGCAATGCTAGTCAGATGACTTAAACCAAACTTTTCACAAGTGGTCACTAATTGTGTTGTTCTCATTTTCTGGGTTCCCAGCTTGAGACCTGGGGTCTGATTTGTAGAAATGCTGAGCACTCACAGCTGTAACTGAAAGCACAGTTCCTACTGATTTGACCAAATAAGGTATTATATAATGCTAAGTACTCTGAAAAATCAGGTCCTAGACATCTGTTTGGACACCCACAATTACTGGGTATTTTTGTCCTTAATCTCTCTGTGACAGTTCACCATCGGTAATACGCTCCTGACAGGGGTGTTGTGAATACATCAACACAACAAAAAAAACCAAACCCCCAAATAAACTCACAATAGTGAGTCTCAGAGCCTGGTTCCACTGACGCAGGCTCACACCTCGGGGCTAAAAATAGCAGGCTCAGGCTGGATACCGGGCTCTGAAACCCGGTGGGGAAGGAGCGTCTGACCAGGCTCCAAATTGAGCCCAAATATTTATATTGCTATTTTTAGTCCTACAGTAAGAGCACAGGGAACCTGCATCAGCTGACCTGGGCTCTGAGACTCACTGCTGCCGCAGTGTTTTATTGTTTTCTGTGTAGACGTACCCTGTTACTAAGTGAAGAATGCCATAAAAAAGCCCACAAGGAAGTTAATTCTGTCTTCTGAGCATAGTAGGTAGTAAATAAGGCTTAAAGGCCACACATTAAAAAATGAGAGTAAACTAAAATATTGAATAGCTACTCTTCAACTGAAGATCGTCCATCCCGTGCAGTGCATGAGGCAGGGGTCATGGAAAAAATAATATGTGATTATGTAATTAGAACATTATAATAATGCCTAGGCACAAGGAACCTGAATTAAGGATGCAGAGACCACCCTAACTCTGGCATTTTCTAACTTTTGAGTGCTTGACTTTGCAACCCTAATAGTGTTTTTTTCACATAGGTTTTTTGTGTCTCTAATTGAGTAAAACAGTGGTGGCCTCTGTAACAACCGTTAGATTATCTTTGCTGTTAACCTCTGTCTGTACTGAGTAGTCAGAAGTTCACTGACTCTTTTTGTTTTTAATTTTTTTTTAATCCACTGCAGTTTTTCTCTTTGTCCTCTAGTGGAGGGATTTTATAAAATATTTTGAAAATTCAAGTAAATAATTGTGACTAGATCATTGAAATTTATTTTTTTCTGCAAATAAAAGCAGACGTTTTCTCATACAACAGACATGATGATTTGACCCTGTCAGGCTATACTTCTTATTTAAGTGTTCTGTTCTTCTGTCTGTAATCCAACTCTATTCTCATGATCTCCCTTGACTTTTTTTTTAAAAGACAGATACCATATTAGTAGCTTTCCAGTTTTTAGCTACATTAGGTCTTTTAAAGGATGTATTGTATGAATATAAGAGAGGCAACACAGTTCAGTGGACTGAGCACTGGGCTGGTGGCCAGGACCTCCTTCATTCTAATCCCTACCAGATTCAGAATGTAGTCATGGGCAAGATCAGTAACTTCCTTGCCTCTGTCCTCCCATCTGTAGAATGAGGATAGTTACTAAGCAACCTATTTGAGAGAGGTGTCTTGAAAATTAATTAGTTAATGACTAGAGAACACTCTGAGTATGTAAAGCACTATGTAAGTGCTAAGAACTTAGACCATCATCATTAATAATAAAACCCAACTTTTAGATAGGGCTTTTTGTCTTTAAATCTCAAAGCTCTTTATAAAGGAGGTCTGTATCACTATCTCTGTTTTACAAAAGGGGAAATTGAAGCACAGGAAGGGAAGTGACTTGTCCATGGTCACCCAGCCGGCCAGTGGCAGAGACAGGAATTGAACCTAAATCTCCAGTGACTCAGTCCCATGCCCTATCCATGATCCTACCACTTTTAAAATATCTGCTATTGCACATTTTTTTCCCTTCAGAAACCTGGTGTGAATAATATCTGATCCAGGTGATTTTTCTGCACTGGAGTTTTTCTTTATGAGAGAACCAGATGATGAGATGAGAAATCTGCCTGTCAGTTATATGCAAATGTAATCCTTTTGCATGTTTTTCTAAATGATCTATGTTTCTGTTACTTTAAGAGAAGCTGTCTGATTGGAAGAGATGAAATAGAAATATCACTTTAAAGCCAACTAGCTAAGCGCTTCAGAAGCTTAATAAATTAGTGTAGGTTTTCTTTATGATTTTTCCTAAATCTGCAGCTCTGTGTGCAATATGTCAGAAGGGAGAAATGAGCCTCTGCAGTGCCCATACAAATCAATTTCAAGAATTCCTGGTTGAGTCGGTATGTGATGTTACTTAAAGAGCACTGAAGAACTCAGCTGGCAGGTGCAAGTGAAATATATGGTCTGTCCAGTCCAGTTTTTGATTTCTGTGGTGATGGAACCAACATCAGAGCTCTTAGAAGTCACTGTTGTCCATTTAATCCGTAACTGCTGGCTAATTGTGGAATATATGATTTTTGAAACCGTACTTGCAGACTTTAGGATCCAACAGTGTTCTGTAGTCCCTTGTGTTGAAACTTGGATAAAATACATTTCTCATTGAAAAGGGATAAGGTTACCTGATTTTACCAGGTAAGTGCTCAGTTGCAGTCTCCATTTGCCAGTCAATTTCTCTTTTCATAGTGACAGTTTTATACAATAAAACATAGTTACTTTCGAGCAGGTCATTCTTTTAATAGAATCCTGAATAATAGAGCCAGAAAATAAACAGCTGGATCGTTCAGTCTGACTTCCCAATATTCAGGCCTTTCTTCAGCATGGGCCAGAATGTGAACCTCTTAGTCTTCCTGTTGAGCAGTTACTTGCATGGGTCGTCCCACTGACTTTAATAGGACTCAGAAGGGGTTCTCCATATGGCCATGTGTGATTTGTTAAAGTTGTTGTTTTTAAGTCTGAAAAGAGATTATAGTACAGTGTAAACTGGCCCAAATACTTTTTAAAGTTTAGTAAGCCTTAATTAGCGGTATAATTACTGAAGTTTAATTGAAGTATAAATAGAGTTAGACCCACCTAAAATCTAGCAATTACTTTGATAAAGTTAATGAAAATAATAGTTGGCCATTTCATATAGCACTTTTTTTTCGTCTTCTAAGCACTTTCCAGACACTAATAAATAATTGTATCATCTCTGTGAGGTAGGTAAGACAAATATCCGTAACATGCTAAGTGAAATTCTGGTTAAAGTAGGATTGTTTTTAACCTCTAGGATTTGTGTCTCATCCAGAAAATGGAATACAATTTCACATAATTTCTTGATGTTACTTCTTATGGTTCTGAGTCTTTATGTTTTGTAAACTTGCTGTTTGTTTCTAGATAAACAATGTTATTAGCCCAGATAAATCGAGACTCTCAGGGAATGACTGAGTTTTCTGGAGGAGGGATGGAGGCTCAGCATGTGACTCTCTGTTTGACAGAAGCAGTAGCTGTGCAAGGTGAGCATTCAGGTTAAAGTATCTCCACATCATCATGCAGTTTGTAGTTTTGCATTCAGAAAGAGCAGACTGTGTACCCTGTTGAACGTCTAAGCTTTAGAGTGATGTTGTGTATTGCAAATGGAGAAAATAATAAAAAGACCAAATTGTTTTTAGATAGTGTATTTGATTAATCTGAAATTTGATTTAATTCTGAAATGAAATTATTGCTTAATTAAAATAACAGTTGTGTTTGTAGTATAAAATCTGATTCCAATCAAATTAAAATACAGCATTACTATTTTGGATTGTGTAATTCCAATTTATATGTAAATGATATACAAAATAGACTCAGTTTTACAGAAAGAATGGTGTTTTAGGATTGATATTAACATGTTGATGCTTTCTTGGCCATGCTTAATATTTATAAAAGAATAAAAGCTTTTGTCTAATTACTATATTTTATTCAAAATGGTCTTTTATGTGTTAATGACTGATGGTGCACAGAACAATGATTAACATTACGTGCATGTAATACTGCCATTTCTCATGATTTTGTTGTGAGTCTTCGATATTAGGTGTTTTTCTTAAAGCCCCAGTTCTCAGGCCATTTTATTTCATGAGAATTTCAGCTTTTATTTAAAATAAAACATTTTAGTTCTCATGCTTATGGATAAAAACTTAACAATGTGACCTCAGTATATCCTAAAGGTTCAAAATCAAAAGGCTAATACAAAGCTTTTAAGTCCATCCCATGATTTTTTGGGGCTTGACTCACAGTTTTAGAGCGTATGGAGTTGGCAATACTGTAAATAAACTTTTTCCCCCAATAGATGGTGACAATTTAGAAAACATGGAAGGTGTAAGTTTGCAGGCAGTTACGCTTGCTGATGGCTCCACTGCTTACATACAGCACAATTCTAAAGGTATGTGCCTGACTAAAAGTCAATAATTCTTCACTGTACATAAGCACGGCCACACTGGATCAGAGCAAAGGTCCATCTAGTCCAGTATCCTGTCTTCTGAAAATGGCCAGTGCCAAGTGCTTCAGAGTATTCAGTGTATTTATTTGCTTGTTTGTATAGTACCCAGTACAATGGGGATCTGGTCCCAATTTAGTGTTTTTTATCCCAGGATCTCAAAGCACTTTACACATCCTAATACTGTGGTTAATACTTGTTAAACTGTATTTTTGTTTTATGAAATACTTTATTCCAGAGAGTTTCAGTGGTATGGTTTAAAATGTGACATGTCATATAGGATATTTTACATAAATATAATGTATTCCAGATGGTAAATTAATGGATGGCCAGGTGATTCAACTAGAAGATGGCTCTGCTGCCTATGTTCAACATGTATCCATGCCAAAAAGTAGTAAGTATATTACATCCATGAGTATGTTTTTAAATATTGACTGCACTGGTATAATATAGTATTGTTAGAATCAATAAAACATTGTTACAATAATTTCAGATGTCCAATACATATACTTTTATTATTTGAAGGTTAATATTTTTTGTGACTGTGGTTTCTAATCTGTTAAAACATTAAATCAAATACATTTATGATTGGTGATGCCTAAAGTTATGCTCTCCACCCTCCCTTCCCCGAACAGGGGACAGTCTGCGCCTGGAAGATGGACAGGCAGTTCAGCTGGAAGATGGAACTACTGCATTTATTCATCACGCTTCAAAAGGTAAACTGCATTTTGAAGTGTGATTCATTATATTATGAAACAATTTAATTGTAATTTCTCTTCTAGAGTACCACTTCTGACAATATGTTTAGATTATGACCATATTTACAAGTATTCTTATTGTAAATAACTTGTTGCATTTAAATAGGAACATCTGAAAACAGCTGAGTTGAGAGTGGTTCGATTTCCTCATTCAGAATGTAGTAGTAAATGGCTGGATCAGAAGATTGCTGGGCATTTCTGTGTGCTATCCTAGAATCTTAACATAGAAACAGTCATGCTACTTCTAGAGAATTTAAACCCTTGTATGAATTTCAAGAAAGACTGGACCTGGAAATGAAAAAAGGAAACCAGAAAAAAAGCAGACATCACTTGAATTAGATTCTTGAGCTCTAGGGATATTTTAAATACTCTAAAAGAAAAGGAGTACTTGTGGCACCTTAGAGACTAACCAGTTTATTTGAGCATAAGCTTTCGTGAGTTACAGCTCACTTCACGAAAGCTTATGCTCAAATAAATTGGTTAGTCTCTAAGGTGCCGCAAGTACTCCTTTTCTTTTTGCGAATACAGACTAACACGGCTGTTACTCTGAAACCTTTAAATACTCTGTGAGTGAGATTTGATACTTTTTGGAAGACCTATCAATGTAACACACAAAGAACACCATAGCTGACAGTCAAGTATGCACATTTATTTTATTTTAAATTGAGCCTTAGATTGGCCTTCGAAAGAAGGGGAAAATAATGTCGTACCAGTACTGGTGTACTTCACTAAAGGACTTGGACAATATATGATCTTCCCTCTCCTTCATTATCACATTAGAAGTCGTACCTTTCTGTATCCATATACTTTCCAAATCTGACACAGGAGAGTGACTATTTCTAGACCTTATGGTTGTGAAGAAAAAAATATGGACTGAGTATAAACTGATGTTTTGCTGGCTTCTTGAGTGTGCGGATAGGAAGATAGCTGTGCCTCTGGTCAGTTTTCACTCTGATGTATCTTGGGAAAACCATAAACAATAGCAGAGTCTTGCTAGTTTCACTTTGCTACTAAAAACCCTGAATCTGGTACACTTCATAAGGTGAAAGTTAGTTAATTGTGTGATTTACATATAGTACATAGTATGCGGTACTTTTATTCATTTAAATTGCAGTGCGGGTGTGATATTTTAACCCAGACCAATGAGGGGTTATGACACAACCTGCCCTGTAACTCTGCGTGCTTTCAGTGCTGTGGTGCTGTAGCTCACAGCCCTGACACCAATAGCCAGTGTTACAAGCATGCAGGTCACACCCTGGCTTCCACCACCCAGTTATTTTTGCAGTGACCCAAATACCCGCCCAGTCCCAAATTTACCCAAAACTGTCTCCATGTGATAATTTGCTGAAGCTCCCAGAATTGTGAGTTACTGCGTTACTCTTCTGAGCCTCAGCAAGTGAGCTTGTCTGCCTTGCCAGCTTGTCTGCCTTGCCAGCAAACTCCTCAGGACTCTGCCAGTCCATACTTTGCCTTACAAGTAAAAGTGAACCCCAACTCCTGTATTTCCCCGAGACATCTCCCTGCAGTGTCCAGCTCTCTTCTGGAACACTCACAGAAGTTAAGTTTATTGCTGCTGTAAAGAGAATAAACAGCAGTTCATTAATTTCACTGCAGTTTGACAAATGCTCTTATTTCAGTCACACCATAGAATTGATTTAAAGTAAAAGTCAAACAAGTTTATTAAGCAAAAAGTCATAGGTTTAATGATACCAAGTATAAGAAATAAAGACAGAAATGGTTACAAACAAACAAAAGTAAAAATACACTTCAGGGACAGGTACTTGCTAAAGTTAACTTTTAATCCTTGCCTAAGCAGGTTTGTCACCAATATTCAGTTCCCAGAGACTTCAGCCCTCTTGCTTGAAGGACTCAAGATTCTGTGATTTCAAGAGCTCAGACCCCTTGAATCCGCCAAGTGATGGACCTATGGGGTTCTTTCCCCCTTTCCTTTTATAATCCAGTTAACCTTTGAAATGTATTCTTTGGAAAGTAAGTCCTGCTGGGATTTAGACACCGTGCTATCTTCCTAAATTTCATTGGCCCTGCTTCACAAAGCAGGAAGGCTTTCCAGGGGTACAGTTTCCATTCCCCTGCTGATTTGTATGTAAATTGAGCTTCCATTGTTTTTATTCCACACTGCTTAATTTACATTGGAGACAAATAGGTAGCTGCCTTCCCTCCTATCTGGGAGAAAACCTGTTTCTCCCTGTGTGTGGTCACAGACTTTAAAGCATAAGAATAGTGAGTATCTATAATTTGTTATATAATGTTAATGCATACATTTTACTTTGATATTAATCACTAGTGTGTCACAGGCTTTCATAAAAGCTCTTACTCAATACATTTGTATAATACAGTAATATTGTATACAATCAGCTGATTCAACTGCTTATATTTGAGGTTCAGACCCTGCTGTCTTTATATTTAAGAAGCTATCTCCCCACTCGTTAGTTTGATGGCCTTTTTTACCTTTTATATAAATGTGCCTTCCTTGTCTCTGCCTGGCGACCAGGCAGGTCAGACAAGCAAATACACATTTCTTTATCTATGGCAGACAGTGCTTATGCATTGATTGCCGAACGCCTTTTAAAAACATAATTCAGGCACATATTTATAACTCTGTACATCAGACAAGAATATTAATAATCAGTGAGTTATTAGTTTTCCAGTGATGTATTACATGATGATGTTTGGGTATATGTCATCACAGCAGTGTTAGGTGTAGTGAGTATGTCAGGCCTAACAAGAGTTGCTGACACAGAGTAGTGAATCACCAATGGAACTGTGTGTCACAAAGGCTTTGAGGGGAGTGACAGCACAGGTATTTTCACCCTGATTGGAAGACTTACTCCTCAGGCTAGTAGATATTGGGTAAATGTTTCAAGCCCTACATCTTTATATGATCTTAATATTGAAATTATTGTTGTGGTTGCTTATTAGGTTCCCACAGATTACTCGTTTCTGTAAACAATGCCATATGCAAAGTGTTTAAACCTTTATGTAAAATTAAAGTAATGGCAAAACATTGCTTTAGCCGTTGAAAGGATGCTTGGGTTCTTAGTGTAAAGGAAGAAGGTATACAAATCCTAAAACAGACAGTATCAACAATTAATTGATCACTAGAGAGTAGAAATTTCAAAGTGTATGGTGTAATACTTTGTAAATAAGAGCTAGGCTAATTGTAATGCTGTTTATAAGCGGACAGAAATAGAAGTATTTTGCGGTAAGTAATCATTTACAACAAATTCAACCTGTGGTATTGATAGCCATTTTCTAAACTATTGTACTCATCAGTAGCATTTTAATGTGCATTGATAATTTCACATATGTGATGCCTTTATACTGGAGAAATGCAGACTCTGATATTCATTCCCTGTCTTAACAGTGTTTTTAATATTATTTCTTAGACAGTTATGACCAGAGTGCATTACAGGCAGTCCAGCTGGAAGATGGAACCACTGCTTACATTCACCATACAGTTCAAATGCCACAGTCAGATACCATCTTAGCTATTCAAGCTGATGGCACAGTAGCAGGCCTTCATACGGGAGATGCTACAATTGATCCAGATACCATCAGTGCTTTGGAGCAGTATGCAGCTAAGGTACATTATAATACATTTTATCTGTATGTAGTTTCTTTAATATATAGCATCACAATACATTTTACACAGAGATCTTGTAAACTAAGAAATATATGATGAGAATTAATTAGAGGAATTAGTTAGAAGCGTGGAAGATGGAAAAGGATGAATTCCTAATAGACAAGGCATCACAAATAAAAGATGTAACTTCAAACTGTGTAGAGTTGAAGGTAGGGATCATGAAGTTAAATACTGAAAGTGCAGAGTGAGATAGCAAATGTATAAGTGGATAGAAAATCAGGGGGGTATAGTAGAAGCAAATATATGGAAAACCACAAGGGTTATTTTGAATAATTTAAAAGGTGGTTTGGAAACCAGTGAAGGTAATGGAGAGTAGGAACTCCCTGAAGTTTACAAGGCATTGGATGTAGGAGGATTAAAGAAAAAGGAATTGCAGTGGTTGAGACGAGATGAAGTCATGAGCTTGCTGTTGAAAGGGTTAGGGTAAGAATGCTTCTGAGCCAGGAGCTTTGGGGATAGTGTAAAATGGTTATGGTGGATTCTCCCACATTTGAGGAATCCTTTGCTGTCTAGTTAAGCTGGTTTTACTGTCTATTTGTGCTGTTGGAACAGCTCAAAGGGGCCATTGTAAGGGCATGATCTGGCTCTGTACTTTTAAGTTTGCCATCATGTCCCCTTTACTAATAGTTTCAGGAACTCCATGCACAGAACAATGCTAGAAATTGTTTGGTTAGAAGAAAGATTTAGAACCAAATTCATCCCTGATTTTAGCTTAATTGAAGTCATTGGTGACCAAACTAGCTCTTGAAGTCACTGTAGTTAAATCCGGGACAAATTTGGTCCTTGCTGTCCCTCCTTAATTGAATACAACCTTAAGAAGTTCAGCACTTTGGTAGTTATACAAGGCTTTTGTTATAAAATGGGGAGGATTTTACATTTTTTAAGAGCTAATATACCATATGGTAGCCATGTTTCAAGATGATGGAGTAACAGAGCTATGAATGAGTGTGCGCCCTCAGAAGCTGAGTCCTTTCACTTTTGCATTATTCACTGAAGAAAAGCAACTGGTATATAATTTTAATTTTTTTTCTTTCATATTATTTTCAGGTGTCTATTGATGGAAATGAAAGTGTTAGTAGCTCAGGAATGATAGGTGAAAATGAACAAGAGAAAAAAATGCAGGTATGTAACACTATAGAATATAATTGGATCCACTGGATTTTTATTTTCTCTGTCTCTTCTATGCCCAACAGTATTTACAGTGCAAGTGTTCACCTTCCTCATAACAGCTGGAGGCACGCCGAATCATAGGTGCTGGAACTAGCGGTGTCGGGGTACTGCAGCATGCCCTGGCTTGAAGTGGTTTCCATTATATACAGGGTTTACAGTTTGTTCAATGGCTGTCAGTACCCCCACTCTACAAATTGTTCCAGCACTCATGCACCAAATATTTAGCTCTGAGCCAGGTCCTTGGGCTGCCTATCAGGAGTTCTCTAACTCCAAACCTGTGCAGATGGCAGGCTCCATTTCTCCCTTTATAGAAGAATAATTCACGGGATTTAAAAAACATTTACAATTAACCACCATCACCAGCTGCCACTCCGCCAATGTATACAGTTTGGGGAGACAGTGCCCCCCCAACTCTGCCCATGGCAGGCCACCTGGGACTGTGTCACAGCCCAGCTTTTGGCTGTGGCCCATAGTTTCGGAGCCCCTGATCTAGACTGAACTCCTGCACATTGCAGGCCATAGAACCTCTCCCATCCACTCTTGTAACAGACCCATAACCTCTGGCTGAGCTACTGAAGTCCTCAAATCATGATTTAAAGACTTCAAGTTACAGAGAATCCACCATTTACACTAGTTTAAACCTGCAAGTGACCCGTGCCCCATGCTGCAGAGGAAGGCAGCCCCCCCTTCCCCCTTGATCTCTGCCTTTCTGACCTGGGGGAAAATTCCTTCCTGACCCCAAACATGATAATCAGTTAGACTCTGAACATGTGGGCAAAACCTACCAGCCAGACACCTGGGAAAGAATTATCTGTAGTAACTCAGAGCCTTTCCCATCTAGTGTCCCATCACCAGCCACTGGAGATATTTGCTACTAGCAGTGGCAGATCAGCTACGTGCTGTTGTAGGCAGTCTCATCATACGATACCCTCGATACATTTATCAAGCTCAGTCTTGAAGCCAGTTAGGTTTTTACCCCTTCTACTCCCCTTGGAAGGCTGTTACTTCACTCTTCTGATAGTTAAAAACCTTCATCTAAATTCAAGCCTAAACTTACTGATGGCCAGTTTATATCCCTTGGTTCTTGCATCAGCATTGACACTGAACTTAAATAATTCCCTGATATTTATCCCTCTGATGAATTTATAGAGAGCAATCATATCTCAGCCTTTTATTGGTTAGGCTAAACAAGCCAAACTCTTTGAGTCTCCTCTCATAAGGTAGGGTTTCCATTCCTTGGATCATCCTAGTAGTCCTTCTCTGCACCTGTTCCGGTTTGAATTCTTCTTTCTTAAACATGGGGGACCAGAATTGCACATGGTATTGCAGATGAGGTATCACCAGTGCCTTGTATAATGATACACTTCCCTGTCTCTATTGGAAATACCTTGCCTGATGCATCTTTAGTTCAGATATTTTTAATAAGCAGTGTCCATTGGTCCACACACACGCAGTTGTTGTTCTCACTGTGAACCGAGGGTATAAGGGAACTGGCATCTCTCCAGTTCCTTGTTACTGCCACATGGCCTGAGTTGGAACCTTCGTCCAGTTTCTTCTTCAATTGTGTCTATCTGTAAATATATTTTTAAATAGTTTTAGTATTTAACTCTTTTAGTTTTAAGTACTAGTGTGGTTAGTTAGTTGTTTTTCACTGTCCCCAGGAAATCCTTCCTGAGGAGTTAGGATTATGTTCAGAGTCCTGGAGTTCAAAAATTACGTTTCTTGTCCCCGCTACTTTTTAGTGAGCAACATACACCAACTCTGCTATTATTGCCTTGGTGAGGCTCACATCTCAGTGAAGTACAGGATTTGCTGCTCCTTCCCTCCCAGAACTCATGATGATGAAGAGCTAAGACTTAGAAAACATCTGATGGAGAAAGCCAGGAGACTCCACTCAGATCTGGGTCGGGGAGACCCCCCTGTACATCAGCCTCAGTCAACAGGCAGTGCAGGAGCTCAGGAGTCGAGGCTAAGACTTCCAAGACAAAGGAGAAGGCTTCTCATGAGAGTAAAGGAAACTCTTACAAGCATAGAGACAAATCATCTTCTTCCAAGGATGCCCCCCAGAAAAGAGATCCCTCCTCTCCTTCAAGGTCAGGACAATCCTCACACCTGTGTTCTGTAGATTTTGCCAGAGTAAACCTCCTTAGCAGGAGAAAGTGACCAGAAAGAGTATGGATCCCTCAATTGTGGCTTTTGTGGCTCACTGGCTTTTGACAGGCAGATCATACAAGGAGGCCCAGTTGCCAACCCAATTCCTCCTCTGTATGCTGCATTCCCTGGGAATTTTTACCAATCACAAAAAGTCCTCTTTGACCACCCACAAGGTCCTCAAACTTCTTAGGAGCAACCTTAGACTCAATGAGAGCAAAATCCTAGCTACCAGTCGAAAGATTTCATGCCATGGGCAATCTCATAAAACAGGTCACCCATGGACTTCAGTTAGACTTGCCTTTTCCTCATGTGCACACCTGATGCCATTTGCCAGGCTCTATCTCCATTATCTGCATACCTTGCTTCAGTCCGTCTACTCACCAGAAAAAATCAACATCAGTCCCAATTAACAGTTCCATCCAAGATTCTAGCCTCTCTTGTCCGGTGGACAAAGCCGGAGAAAGTTCAAGTGGGGACTCCTTTCCTCACACCTACACCTGAGGTGAGTATCATTACAGATAGTTCCCTCTTACATGGGAGAGGTCATATGAACAATCATACTGCACAAGGCAACTGGACCCTTCGGGAGTTCAGGTTGCATATCAGTTTATTGGAATTAACAGTGGTCTGTTGGGTCTGCAACACTTTCCTCCCACTCATTCAGTCATGACATATCCAGATAATGTCAGACAGTATGTTAACTGTCTTCTAAATATAAAAAAGCAGGGAGGAACAATATCCTTTCCTCTGTGTGCAGAGACAGTCAACCTCTGGAACTGATATATCAGACATCAAGTAACTCTTTCTGCAGCATAACTGCTAGTTGTGTAGAATTCCCTAGCACTGGGATCCTTGCTATTGTAGAATATCTACTTATCCTTAAGGCATTGGGTCTCTCTGTTAGCTCCTTACAGAGTCATTTAGCAGCAATCAGTGCTTTTCATCTTCCTATCAACGACTATATCCTCTTCATTCATCCCATGACAAATAGATTCCTTAAGGGACTTCTTAGATCCTTCCCACAACTGGTGAAGCCAAGACCTCAATGGGACCTCAGTGTCATTCTTTCATCTCTCACCAGACCTCCTCCTGAACCTTTAGCCACATGGACCATGACCCATCTCTCAATGAAAGTTACCTTTGTAGTCACCATCACATCAGCCAGAAGAGTCAGTGAGCTGGGAGGACGCATGGCAGACCCACCATATACTATCTTTCATAAAGAAAAGGTCTTTTTTTTTTTTTTTTTACCCCCACCTGAAATTCATCACTAATGTAATTTCAGAATTTCACGAGAGTCAAACCATCCCCTTACTATTTTTTTTTCTTTCCCAAAACCGCATGTGTTTGCTGAGGAGAGATGTCTTCATTCTCTTGATGTCCAAAGAGCACTGGCCTTTTATTTACAAAAGCACATAGAAAGACATCTAGACTTTTTGTTACCATAGCGGAGAGGTCAAGATATACATGCTCAGAGTCTTTCTAAATGGATCTCTGGCTGCATTCTCCTTTGCTACGAAACTAGCTCACATACCTCCCCAAGAGAGGGTGAGGGTCATTCCACCAGAGTGCAAGCAATCTCTTCTTTATCTGTAAGACATGTACCTCTACAAGAGATATGTAGACCAATTACCTGAAGCTCCTTCCACATCTTTACAAGACATTACGCTTCGGCCAGTCTTCAACTACAGATTCAGCTGTGGAGACAGCAATATTACATTCAGCCATCACTTCTGTGACCTTGCACCCACTTCCGGTATGACTACTGCTTACTCATCTCTCAGGTGGAATATATACAGGGGCCATCACTCAAAGAAGAAAAAGAGGTTACTCGAGGGTTTTTTAGATGTATAGTCCATATTTGTATTCCATTACCTGCCTTTCTTTCCCTCTGCTGCGGATATTACTAGATTTGTAGTAGGAGAAGGAACTGGAGAGGCGCCAGTCTGCACTGCCCCTTATGCCCTCAGTTCAGAGCATGAAGAGAACAATAGCGCATATGGGGACCAATGGACACTGCTTCCTAAAAATCTCCAGAGTCAGGAGAGCATGGTGCGCATGCGTACCCACATGTAGAATACAAATAGGGACCACGTATCTGGAAGACCCTCCAGTTACAGTTAAGTAACCTCCTTTCCCCACACCCACTATCGTCTTCAAAGTTTTTTCTCCTGAAAACTACTAGATTAAAAAAAATTCTCTTGGGTTTCTGATTTGGGTTTATAGGCTGACTCTTGGTTTGAGGACACAGCAGCAAGGGGTTAAGACAGCAGTTCTCAAACTGTGGGTCGGGACCCCAAAGTGGTTGCAACCCTATTTTAATGGGATTGTCACAGCTGGCTTAGACTTGCTGGGGCTGGGGCCAAAGCCCGAGCCCCACCTTCGGGGGCTAAAGCTGAAGCCCGAGGACATCAGCCCTGGGCTGTGGGGCTCGGTTACAGGCCCCCTGCCTGGGGCTGTAGCCCTTGGGCTTCAGCTTTGGTCCCACTGCCTGGGGTGGTGAGGCTTGGGCTTTGGCCCCCCCACTCAGGACGGGGTCAGGCTTTGGTCCCCCTTCCTGGGGTCGTGTAGTAAATTTTGTTGTCAGAAAGGGGTCACGGTGCAATGAAGTTTGAGAACCTCTGGGTTAAGCAATTCTACATCTAGTTTTTCAGCTTCCAGTTATCTCACAAAAGGTGATGAAGTGGCTGTTCTTTTCCTTAGAGAGACATACTGGGTATATGCCTCCAGACGCTCTCTTCGTTCTCCTTGGTAGCATTTCCTTCTTCTACCAAGTGCCCCCCACTTGTCTCACAGATTTGGGCAAGGGAGCAGCAAAGGAGGCCTTGATCCAAATCAACCCTTTAAGGAGCAACGTAAAATTTCTATTCCTTTTGAAAATAAGATTGTTTCATTGAGTTCATAGTACCACTTAAAGTTTAAAAATCTTTCCAAAAGGGAAGTCTTCCCTGAGAGGTTCTAGTGGGAAAACTTGGATGCAATTTCTGAAGCTAGGCCCGGAGAAGGGTCAGGAGTCTGAATCTCTTAAACATAAGTGGGGATGACGGTCTTTCTCTTCACAGGGTCTTTTTGTAAAGAAATAGAATAAGACAAGGAAAGAACAGAGTTGCTTCTTTACTTTAAAGTTCCACAAACAAAAAAGGTAATTAAAAAAAACAATAAAAAGTCTTTCTTCCTACATCAAAGAAAATCTCTGTAATTCCTGCTCACCTGGCTAATGAGGACATGATTTAGATGGGGTGGAGAATTTCCTAACAAAGTGAAATTTGTGTCTCCACCCATGAAAGACAGGAAAACTACTCCTTTTCTTAATATTTGATGATGTCCTCCAAATATTCCGGTTATAAGCTCTTTGGAAAGCCAAGTCAGACAAGGTAAAGATTTAAAACGGGACGTTGTCTGCATACCAAAGGCACTGGAAGCCCACATCTCACATGCCACAATGGTGTCAGAGAGCTGGGACCAAATTTTAAGTAATTTTATCCCCAAGGTATGAAAATTCCTTCACAGAAAGAAATTTTACTCTGTAACTTAGGGGAGATAGCCTAGATTAAATCATGCTATCAATCACTCTAAACTCTACTGTTCAGGATTTCATGGATGCTGGTATGGGCCCTCTGTTTCAACAGTCAAGGACAAATTAGTATGCTACAGTTCTGTTTGATCATTAGTAGCCGTGTACAGTCAGCTGAATGATGCTTTCCCATTTCATCACCAGAATTTCTTCAGCGAGGAGGCCATAGCAGGGTAGCAGAGTAGCAGGTTTCCAATAGCAAACTTGCTTGAGAGACAAAATGCTGAAAACAATTTATTTTTCACTTTCTGAAGGCCCCTCATTAATTTTAGTTATACTTAGTAGTAGTAAAAATTTGTGAGTGCTCAGCCTGGTAGTTTCCTGGTACCAATATTTTCAGATGGTCTGTGGGTGTGGTGTCTAACCTGTGGCCCTCAATGGCAACTACATTAAGAAGAAAATTGATTCTCCGACCCAGCCTCAACATACAGCAACTTGGAGTCTGCTGTAACTTTGTACAGGTTGGCTTTGATTTCCAAAGAAACATATGGCAGCTGAGGAGAGCCAGGGCGCAGCATACTCCGACCCAGAATGAGACCTGATTTTCAGAAAGTGCTGAGTATCCACTCTAAAAATCAGGCCTCTTTGAGGTATCTCTAGTTGAGGCACCCCAAAATCACTAGTCACTTGACCATGATTTCATCTAGATTCAGGTTGGTGTCTGCATGTTTATTAGAGGAATGATACATTGAAATCCTCAGCTAAACAATAAAGGTAATCATGGGCATTAGTTGTCCAATGAGGCACCTTTTTGAGCCATTAGATTGGTTATTATATAGCTATTTTTCTGGTGGTAGCAAGTTTAGTACTTAAAATTAGTGAGTTATTGGCTCAAAAGATTGGATTAATTGTGATGTCCCGTGTGTTCTGTTACTTGTAATCTGTGTTGCAAGCAGAGAATCTTATTTCATGATGGTAAAGATAAAATAGCCCATTATCACCAGCATTTTGAAAACGGAAACTTAAACCCAGCTGTGTATTTCAGTAATATTTTTCCCAAGGACACACTGATTTTAGACTTTAAAGGGACACTGTCAGAATAAAAATAATATTTAACAAAAATATTCCCTTACATTTGTTAATATTAGTACCTTAAATGATTAAAATGAAATAATTTTAACAATATAATTTACTCTTTCCAATTAACCTGATCTGTTTACTTTTTCCATTTTCAATTTGGACAAGGAAAACAGATTAGTTAGTTTTGCTTTTGTTTATAATGGATTTCAAATCTATTTTATGTTCTAGTTTTTATGTACCAGTGCAGTGCATTGTTCCATTGGGTTGCAAATATTGCCAGGGAATATTTAGAGCCAGTGTTTTCACTGAAATACTAATAATTTAAAAAATAAACCATATGAGTTAATATTTGGTGAAGTAAACCTTTTTTTAAAAAAAGTAAATCCTAATTGGACTGTCCTGACCTGATATTTAATATTTTATTTTAAAAAGGTAAGTTGGGAGTTGCTTCTGTTGCTGATTAATATTAAAAATAAAAGTTACAAGTGTCTGCAGTTGCATATACATTGTATTGTAATTTAGAGATAGCAGGCACTTTCAGAGTAGAAAGTAGGAAGCACGGCATCTGAATGTGTTCAGAGAAGCACTTCCTTTAGCACCTTTCCTATGAGTTTGGACAAGTGTTATAGTCTAACCCATTCACTTCCACTAGATTATTTACATTCTTTCTGGACTCGCTTTTCATGTTAACTTTCTTTTCACTGTTTTTTGATTATTCATTTATGCCATTGTCATTTATTAGCTGAAAATAAATTAACTTCACAGGCTTCTGTGTTTTGTTTCCTCCTTTCACACCAAAATTCCGTTGGCCAAAATTTTGCAGACTGAAGTGCAATGTTACTCTTAACTTTTGAATAATTGTTTCTTATTTATTGAGCCCTGGTAGTATTCTCAGCTCCATATAAACCTATAAAAAGACCGTTCCTACCCTGAGGAATCGATAATCTAATCAAAACATAGATTACACAGTCCAAATATGCAGGCATAGAGGCTCAAGGTCTAATCTTCAAGCCAGAAATGCTTTTTTTTAAAAAATCGTTTGTTTTTAAGTCTATATTAATTATTTGGGGGGTTATTATTAAAAAGCCTCACAGAAGAATTGTGTTTTAAGGAAAGATTTGAATAAAGAGAAATAAAGTTGCTTGGTAGACCAGTTTGAGAGGAAATTCCAATTGCAGGAGCTGCATTGAAGAAGGCATGAAGACAAGAACAGGAGAAGGAAATGAAACTTAAGGGACATTAGGGAGAGTAGGTTGGAAGGAAGACAGGCTTCAGGAGGAGAATCAGCAAACACAGCAAATGGCAGGGTGGACTGAGTCAAAAGACATCAACTAGGATTAACTCTTGTTATTTCTTATTTTGAAAATCTGATTTTTGTCTAATTGGTTATAAACGTCTTAAATGATTTCCATGTTGTCATATTTGTTTTATCCTAGATTGTCTTGCAAGGACATGGAACAAGAGTGACAGCTAAATCTCAGCCAAGTGGAGAGAAGGCTTTTCGCTGTGAATATGATGGCTGTGGAAAATTGTACACAACAGCTCACCATCTTAAGGTAATTGCAGAATGAGGGTCAGTGGCTTGCAGGCATTCTTTGGTTACACAATTACATGGACAAAGGTAATGGAAACATACAAGAAGTCAGACACAAGAGCATTCTTTTTATCCTAAGTTGAGTACACTGAAATCTCCATCAATAGGATGTTCTAGATGCCCCAGTTTCTCCAAACTGTCATGCTTAGTGTTCTGAGATGAGGCCCTTTTTAGAAAGTTTAACAGGTAATGGACTGTTATCAGTGGGCCAGCAAAATACATGCCACACTTTGGGAAACGCTGCCAGAAAACATGAATTAAACAAATGCATCACAGCTGAGAACTGGGAAGACCAGCAGGAAAAAAGGTGGAATGTAAAGGTTGTCAATCTTCGGATTTTCAAAGCAGAATGAATGTAGATGTGTAAGGTTCCTATATTGCAAGTATCACAAAGTATGTCACTTTTTTCATCAAGATAGCCACCATCAGCAGTAGCCTGGAGATGCTACAATTAAATTTTAATTTCTATGTTTATATACAATGGGAAGCTCTGCTCTATCGTGTGAATTCTCATATTGCTGTATTGTGATCTTTAATTCTTTAGAGCGATGAAATATTCAAAGTTGAAAAGTTGGAACAGCTCTTGTTTTTCTACTCGCTCCCTGGTTCCCTTTTTCAATCCCGTGCTTAGCTCTGGTACATGGAACATGTAGAGAAGTACAGATGCCAACTAGGTTAGTCACTTGCAGATGGGGGAGGGTGCAACCTTTCCAATGATAGTGCAGTCTAGAATCAGTCTCTCACTCCATGTGGATCTAATCCAGTGGTGGAGTACAGGCTAAATGTCTTATGCAGCAGGGGAAGGATCACTGGGAGGTCTCATAGGGATTGAGGGAATATTGGAGTGAAGGGTTGCCAACTTTATAATCGCACAAAACCAAACACCCTTGCCCCGAAGCTCTGCCCATACCCCTTCTCCTAGACCCCGCCCCCCGCGCACTCCATACTCCCTCCCTCTGTTGCTCCCTCTCCCACACCCTCCTTCACTTTCACTGGGCTGGGGCCTGAGGTTGGGATACGGGAGGGGGTGAGGGCTCCAGCTGGGGGTGCAGGCTCTGGCGTGGGGCCAGAAATGAGGGGTTCAGGGTGCAGGAGGGGGCTTAGGGCTGGGGCAGGGCATTGGGGTGCAGGAGGGGGTACGGCTGGGGATGAGGGGTTTGGGGTGCAGGAGGGGGCTTAGGGCTGGGGTGTGGGAGGGGATGCGGGGTGCAGGCTCTGGGAGGGAGTTTGGGTGTGAGAGGGGGACAGAAGGTTGGGGTGCGGGCTCCGGGAGGGAGTTAGGGTGTGGGATGGGGTTCTGACCTGGGGCAAGAGGCTGGGGTGTGGGCTCCAGGAGGGAATTAGGGTGTGGGATTGGGTTCTGACCTGGGGCAGGGGTTTGGGGTGCAGGCACCAGCCAGGCAACGCAGCCAGTCGGAGCTGCAGAGCCAGCGCTTGGGGTGGGGGCGGCCCACGGAGCTCCTGTGGCTGACCCTGCGCCTAGGAGCCAGACATGCCAGCTGCTTCCGGGAGACGCGTAGAGTCAGGGAATGCAGGGAGCCTGCCTTAGTCCTGCTGTGCCGCTGACTGGACTTTTAATGGCCTGGTCAGCGGTGCTGACCGGAGCTGCCAGAGTCCCTTTTCGACCAGGCATTCCAGTCGAAAAGTGGACGCCTGGCAACCCTATTGGGGTGGAGTGTAGCCCTTGAGACACACATGCACACAGCCAGACTACTGTCAATTTTGCCAGTTTAGCTGTTTGGTGACCCTTTCAGTTGGCTCTTCTGCTTCTTTACAAAAATAGGACAAATCACCTGTTTCAATAAAACTGATCAGGGCATCAGGTCAGATCCTGAAAACAGAGACATTACTACTTTTCCAGAACACATTATTATCCTATTTTTAAAAAATCATTATTACTGTTGAAAAAAAGAACACTTCTTAAGCAGTGACTTCCAAGAAGAGAGACTAAACATATAATTTTTGACAATAAAATAGTTTTTATATTCGAGAAAGCAGACAAAATACTGTATTATATCAGTGTGGTGGATGTCTTTTTAACAGGTGCATGAAAGGTCGCACACAGGAGATCGACCATATCAGTGCGAACATCCTGGTTGTGGCAAAGCATTTGCAACAGGTAATGTTTTGGGGAGTGTTTTCTCCTGTTTGCTAGGGCCTGTCTGTCTCCTAATAAGACATGTTCTTGTTAGTGCAGTTTTTAATCTGCTATGCAGAAAGGCTAGATTTCAGTCCATTTATGAGAAGTGGGCATATTTTCAGCTAACATAGCTTAGTAAAGATGGAATGAGGCTTATGGAAGAGAGTATTTTGAGCGTTATTGAAGCAGAAATGTAATGAAACAAAGAGATACAGAAGAAAATGTGTAATCTAGCATCCCATTGTCAGTTTCTACACTATGGACAGAAAAATCTATTAATGTGGAATAAGTTTCATGAGTTAAATAAGGTGAAAATAAAAAGGCTCAACTTGCTGGCTGCAGACAAGGATATCTGATCCCCAGTTGAAAAAAAAATTTTGATCGGTGATACTCTGTGTCAAGCGGTGTGCTTGATCTGGTTCTTTTTCACCGTCACATCAAGCAGTGACATTTCTCATAAAGTAAGTGAATTTAACAGCTCATAGAGACTAGTCCATTTATGCATGACATTTCATTTGATCTTGTAAAATGGAGTGATGAGATGAGTAAGTAAAATATGGAGGATAGTAAAACAAGCAGTGGCTGTTTTAAAATGTTCTTTTCTTGGTTTTTGAACATGATTGTAATACACAGAAACAAAGAGATAGGGTTAAAAAACCCTGAAACTTGAAAGATTAAGAAGATTGCATGAAGAACTCCTTCCATTGTAATATAAAAAGCCTGGTTTCTTTGTAGGCATACTAATATAAGCAATACTGGGCTGAAAGGCCAACACAGAAACAACTGTACTTCAGTGACTTCAGATAAATTTAGTTGCACAGTGTTTGTAAAGCAATTTTAAGATTATAGTACAAGGGTGGCCAAATTTACTGACCCTCTCAGCCACAAATGACAATCTTTAGAAGTTCGAGAGCTGGGGCGCACCTGTCGGAACTCGGGGCTTCAGTCCCGTGAGAAGCACCTGTTGGGGCTCAGGGCTTTAGCCTTGCCAGGAGGGGGCGGGGGTTCGGGCTTTTAGCCCCATGGGAGGTGCCTCTCATTGCTTGGGGCTGAAGTCCCACTCCTGCTGAAGCCCTGAGCCCTGGCAGGTGTACTCCGTGGGGCTGAAGCCCTGAGGTGGGGCAGAAGCCAGAGGTGATGCGTGGGGTAGGGCATGTGGGGTCACATTCCCTCCCCGTCCCACACCTGATTTTTGCCAGGGTTTGCTGACCCCACTCGGTCTTATGGTGTCGCCAGGCCTCCTCCCTGCATGGCAGCTGCTGGAGCTGGCAAACTGGGAGCTGCGACCATGCGGAGAGGCAGCAGCAAACAGCTAGGAACTGTAGGGAGTGCCACTGCTTTTGCTGCTGCTTGTCCCTGTAGCTCCCAGCTGTTTGCAGCTGCCTCTCCATGGGGAGCTAACACCTGGGAGCTGCAGGGAGGGGCTGCTGAGGGTAAGAGGGGGGGATGTGCCTGGGGATGGTGACTCAAGCTGTTGGGGAGGCCGAACCTTTAAATTTTGTCCCCCCACTCTCAGCAGCCACCTGTCATCTCAGGCAGAAGCCCTTTCCCCCACTGCAGGGCAGAAGCCCTGAACTCTCCCTGCCAGTCTGGTAGGCGGAGAATGTGCGGGGTTCTGTGAGCTGCACTTTAACTATGCAAGAGCCGCATGTGGCTTGCGAGACGCAGTTTGGCCACCCCTGCTGTATACCATTGCAACAGACAGAAGGACAAATACATTACCTTTTATTTTCCTATTAATGTCTAAGTGTATTTTTGATCAGTTATTGTACCAGTTGAGCCTGGCAAACCCTGCAGATGTTTAAATGCATCTTCAAGGATTAAATGACCTGGATTTAATAGTAGTAGCTTTTCTGAGTTGGATTCTGAGGCTGTGTTTGTGTTGTAGAAGTAAGAAAGAACACAAGTTAGGGGATTGGCTAACTTGGTAGATGCATTTCATGTTTTCAAATAGTGTTTTTTAATCAAAACTTCAACTGTTACTGAGATATAGCAACAGAACATTGTAAAGTTAAATCAGGAACCACATTCTGAAAATCCATGGCCTTTGTTTAGTAGAAATGTGTGTATCACTATGTGGCCAGGGAAGGTGCATGTTAGTCTGTCTTCAGCAACTTTTTCTGGGTTCTTTGGTTCTGCATTTTTCTAGGGGACTAGAGATAGGATGCTCTCAGTGGAGGATCCTCTGCTCAGAAACTAGCCCCCACCTTCTCACTTCACCAAAACCTCCATTTTGTTGTCCCTTCAGGGCACAGCGCAAGGCAGTCCACTTAGGGCCTAATCCAAAGCCCACTGAAGTGAATGAGCCTCCTCAAGGGGGGGAAGTCTTCCCATTGAGTTCAGTGGCCTCTGGATCAGGCCCTTAAATTTCTCAGTATTGTTATTTATCACAGGATTATTGCTCTTGATATTTGCCTTAGAAGGGGAGATTGTCTATGGTTATTGCATAATGTGTTTCTAAAAAAATGAAATAGCACCCGGGGGCTTGACTGATGGGTGCAATTTTATACTCAGAATAGTCGTTTGTAAAATAAGAAGCCAATAAATAAATGGGAGCCACGTGCCAGCTGTGTGTCTGAATTCAGTGGGAGCAGGATTGGGCTCTGTTTGAAACTATTATGATGGGAATAGCTGCTAAGAGAGAGAAAGCACAGATTGTTCTGGACTTTTTTTTTTTTTTTTTTACAGAAGCTTGAGCAAAGGGTTGACCACTTTGGTATAATCACCAGAATTTGTCCCATTGTAAGGAAAAGGAGAAAAATTAGACAAAGTACTTTTTTCATAAGTAATGTGAAAGAGGATTTCTAAAATGCAAGCAGTGCTTTGTTGCTCTGGTTATGTGACCAGTGATGTTTGGAGAGTGAGATGAACAGAAGAACTGATTTTTGTTACTGATTGATCAGAGGACTTCATAACTGGACTGACGAGCACAGTTTTTGTGACCAGATACATTCGGAGTATTAGATATATTTCTATGGCAGTATTGTAACATCTAAGATTTTGGTTTGTTTTTTTTTTAAATTGTCTTCAGGTTATGGGTTAAAAAGTCATGTCCGAACCCATACTGGAGAGAAGCCCTATCGGTGTACAGAGGAGAACTGCACCAAGTCATTCAAGACTTCTGGAGACCTGCAGAAACATATCAGAACCCACACAGGTACAAGGAGTCTTTACAATGGTCGCTCTTTCTCTCTGCTTTCTTGGATCTTTGTTTTAAATTAAAATCTATTTAGTTAGAGACACTATAGAAGGAATTTAACCCTTCGCTTTGAGTGACTTGTATTTGTGAAATCAGAATAAGTATACTCTGCCTTAGCGCACAACTGCTCTCAAAAGTCCCCTTTGAAGCCTACATGACAAAACAGTATTTTAGCATTACAAACACCGTTGCAAGTCCTTAGCACAATAGTAATGCTCCTCTTCTCAACATACAGTTTTTTTGGGAACTGTGCATAGGCCTTCACACTGCTATTGCAGTTGCACTATCTTTGAACCAGGTGCATCACCATTGAATCCTACACTGACTGAGTCCGTCTGCACCTTTGCAGTGCCATTGTGGATAAGTTACTAGAATTGCAGCTGCAACAGAGCAATTACTCCTCCCAGTGCCAACTCTCAGTCCTGCTACTCATCCTCCAGTGACAGTTTTGTCATTTCAGAGCTAGCTGTCAAATACCTTGCCAACCAGCTGTGTGCAGGTCCAAGAACTGTGGTACTCAGCTTGTCTTGGCTCTTTCTGTTTTCCCCATGTCCTTAGAGCAGCAGGGAAGGGCACAACAAGATCATGCAGAAAAACAGCAAAAATACTTTTTATTAAAACTTTTCAGTTGTATAAAAAATAAAATCTTTTGGTGTCTTCCATGCAGTGGTGGATCACTTAAAAAATAAAAAGAACAAAAATCCCTTATTAGCAGCAGCATGGAAGCACTTTACACACACCATCCACTTACTATAATAGTCGTTGTATTAAGATTAAACTCGCTAAGTTTATGGAGGAGATGGTATGATGGGATAACATGGTTTTGGTAATTAAATATTCATGGTAAATAGGCCCAATGGCCTGTGATGGGATATTAGATGGGGTGGGATCTGAGTTACCCAGGAAAGAATTTTCTGTAGTATCTGGCTGATGAATCTTGCCCATATGCTCAGGGTTTAGCTGATGGCCATCTTTGGGGTCGGGAAGGAATTTTCCTCCAGGGCAGATTGGAAGAGGCCCTGGAGGTTTTTCGCCTTCCTCTGTAGCATGGGGCTTGGGTCACTTGCTGGAGGATTCTCTGCTCCTTGAAGTCTTTAAACCACGATTTGAGGACTTCAATAGCACAGACATAAGTGAGAGGTTTTTTGCAGGAGTGGGTGGGTGAAATTCTTTGGCCTGCGTTGTGCAGGAGGTCATACTACATGATCATAATCGTCCCTTCTGACCTAAATATCTATGAATCTATGACAGTCTGTACATCTATGGAATGTCACCTTCACTCCTGAGATCTGAAAAAGGGACATAAATTTAAAAATACACAGCCCGGATGACCACCTAACCCCTACTCAACCTCTAGTGCCATTAAATACCTCATGATAGTGCTCCAGCACCTCCTTGTTCTTCTTCCTCCAACCAAATACCCTTGAAGAGTGATAGAAGAGTGAGCCCCAAGTTTATTAGATGGGATGGAATAGTGGGGAGCTTGTTGGACCACATGGAGGACATCCTTCCCTCAGACCCTGGCCTTTACCGCTCACATCTCTGGATTTTAGAGGCTAAAAAAAGAGAGAGGGAAGGAAACCTTTAGTTGTACTTCAGATCCAGAAAAGAGAATCAAAACCACAGGCAAACAACAATTATAAAAACTGTTGAAAGAATAAAATCACTACATCTTTCTGGGCTTCCAGATCCAAAGTCAATCTACCAGTGGGCCAGGAGATACTTGTGATTCTTCACAATGATATCTGTATGAGGGCATACAAGTGTTCACCTGCTCCTCCCAGCTCTTGTGTAGATCTTTGTTGAGAACTGAACCATATTAATGCAGTCATTACACAGTGCAGACAAATACACATTTAGATACCGTAGATTAGGGCTCTCTAAATTTTTCATAGGATGGACCTCATCTTAATAGAAAAATTGTCCTGTGGATTGTCCCTCCTCTCATTCTTGCAATCACATATATTTGACAATTACAGCATTTGCTTGCATAGAAAAGTCATATGAGTAAAGAATGTTACGTATTTTAATGCAATTTAGCAGCTGCAACTAAGGAGTTGAGCCAGCACCATGTAACCAGCCAGCTCTTCACAGACCACCAGCAAGTCTTTCACAGTCCATCAATGGTCAAGGGACCATAGTTTGGGAACCTCTGCCACAGATATTGGATGCTGCACCAGGAATTATGAATAGATGCAACAGTCCACAGGCTCAGCAATAGTTGCAGTGAGTTCTGTTTGTGGATAAACCGAGTGATGCACCCAAAACAGGATGACTAATGTGGATGCACTGAACCAGTGCAAGTTGCACAAGCAGTTCTCTTCTGTAGACCATGCCAGAGGCCCTCAGCCCTGGTTGGCATTACGAACTAAAGCTGATATTGATCAATGCAAGATCTGCTGCTAACAACAAAAAACACATGCCCTCATGAGTGATGAGGCACCTGACATAGTCTGCATCACCAAAACCGGGAAGGATGACTCCACAAGCCTTGTGTTGGTGCACTTCACTCCCCCAGGTTTCTCAATATGCCACAGACCTAGATAGCACAAGAAGGCAGGTAGTACTGCATTCATTTTTTCTGCAAACCTGAAATGCAAGAGAGGTGCCTCAGGTAAGACCACTTCATCTGAATTCATTCATCTCACAGTAGAAACCAGAGCCAAAGATAACCTAGATTTTATGCTCACTTACAGACCACTAAAGGGTTCACAAGAGAATTCACTGATACCTTGCCAGAGATGGTGGAGAGATACTCCAGACTTGTCATCCTGGGAGATTTAAACAAGGCCACAGATACAAAAGCCCAGAAACTCATCTCCTCACTTCCCTCCCAAAGGTGTTCACAGGTCATCTCTGGTTCCATCGACAAATCCAGTCACATCCTGGACCTGATCTTCAGGCTCTATGTTAGGTTAGAGAACATCACAACCTAGTCATTATTTTGGACTGATTGTTGTATGATTAGGGCAGTGGTCTCAGACTTTCCATTGCCCACACAACAAGAAAGACCAGTGACCCTGATTCAACCATGAAGACTCATGGACGCCAACAAATTCCAGAGCTTTCTAAAGGACAACAGTACCCCACATGCAGAATGAGGAGTTGAGGACCTGGTGAGTCATTGCCATTCCATAGTAGCCTCAGCCACTGCTGTGCTGGCTCCCAGTTGGTCCCCTTCTCCCCATCACCCATACAGATCTTGCTTTTCTGACACTCTCTGTTCTGGATGAAGAGAGAAGGGGTGGAAAACTTGAGTGCCGATAGTGGAAAACAAAGCCTGATTCAGATAGCATGAAAAAAAAATTCCTCAAAGCTTATGCTGTGGCTGTGTTACAGGCCAAGACCTCTGTTGAAGCTGCTAAATCCCACCCCAAAGAGCTATCCATTGTGGTAAACCTCTTCATCAGTCCTGAAAGCCAACCTGCAACAGAGCCAAGCACCAAATACTGCAAAGAGTGCCACTTTGCTGAAAAGATCATTCTGAGAAGCCGTCTCAAACAGCATGCATCTGCTCCACCTCCGCTCACCAACCAACATCCCACCTGCATTTCCAGAGTTCAGTACATTCAATGAAGAAGTTTTGTATACCCTAAAGGAGACTCGATGCAAGACTTGTGACTCTGACCTATGCCCTTCTTGCTTGTGAAAGGGAGTTGTGAACAACTGGTGCCGCTCCTGACTGAAATAGCCAATGCCTCATTTAGAGAAGGAATCTTCCCTTGCTCCTTCAAACACCCAATAGTTTGACCAACACCTGAAGAAACCTACCCTGGATACTCAAGTCCTAGTCAGTTACCATCCTGCATCAAACCTCCCATAATTAAGCAAGTTCAGAGAAGAGGTAGCAAAAGGCTGACTATGCTCATTTAAGTGACCCTAACATTCTGACCCAGCACAGTCTGTATTCAGGGCAGGGCACAGAACCGAAACTGCTTTATTGGCACAGATGGATAATCTCCTCCTTTCAATGGATAGGCATCCATTCTCATCCTGCTGGACCTCTCTGCAGTATTTGACACTGTTGACCATGACATTCTGCTGTCTCGCCTTAGAGGGGTGACATGGGTCCAGGATAAGGCACAAAAATGGCTTGAGTCATCCCTGGAAGGATGTTTCCAGTGAGTAGTGATAAGAAACTGCAGCTCCATCACTAGACCCTCACTTGTGGAGTTTCACAAGGATCAGTTTACTCTCTGGTACTTTTTGACATCTACATGCAACTAGTAGGTGAACTGGTTAGATGACATAGACTCAAGTGCCAACAATATGCAGATGATACACATTTCTACCTATCCTTTACCACATACCACCCCACTACTTCTACCAAGATGGCCCAGTGGTTGGATGAGATCAGTTCTTGGACGAAGAACAGTTGGCTGAAGCTGAACCTGAGCAAGGCGGAGGGGAGTATTTTGAAAAGCTTATAACCCCGGTGTAGTCTCCATGGGTTGAAGATGCACATCCACAATTGGTCAGTTTAGTCTGTAGTGTAGGAGTACTCTTCGATTCCTCACTGTTGCTGAATTCTGACATAGCAGCATCCACGAGTAATGCTTTCTACCGTCTCTGTCTGGCTAGGAAACTCCATCCCATCCTGGCCGACTAAGACCTAGCCTCAGTTATTCATGCCTTCCCCTCTCGTCTGGAGTACAGCAATGCAATATATCTAGGCATGAAGCCTTCAGCACTTAGGAAACTCCAGTTAGTACAGAATGCTGTAGCGCATCTCGTCAAAATCACAGGCTACCTGGAACATCTCATACCTGTCCTTGACTCTCTCTATTGGCTTCACATAGAATCTTGAATCAAGTTCAAGGTCTTCAAAGCATTCCATGGCCTGGTTCCAGGTTACCCAAAAGATCTTCTAAAGCTCTGGGATGAAGATCATGATGGACATTTCTGCTCCTCTGGCCCAGTGGAACTCTCAACAGTAAGAGTAAAGCTCTTCTGTGTGTGAGACAGAATTTTCTCCCGGGGTGATCCAAGACACTGGAATGAACTTCCCTAGAAACTAAAGAAGATCACAAATCTAATCAATCCACTCCAAGTCCAATCCACACATTTCTTTGACTTTGCCTTCTGTAATATAAACACATAGCACCAGGTATATTTTTATTAAAAATAAATAAAGACACACATTATCTAAACAAGACACTTCACTGCAAGTGCTTCTCCCTCTGTGGAGAGGATGAGAGAACAAACAACATGACAGATATGTAGTTATGTGGCTTAATGCACTACTGAAAGGTGTTTAATGAATGCGGTATAAAAACCTATATAGACAGGAACCCTCCCTATAAATGCTGAGCCTTTTCTTTTCCTTCTCCCTGATGAGACTCGTAGACTTTAATGTCAAGAGGGACCACTGTGATAATCTCTTCTGACCTTTGCAAATCACAGACCACAGAACCTCACCCACCCACTGCTATAATACACCCATAACCTCTGTCTGAGTTACTGAAGTCTTACTAAAAACAACGAGGAGTCCTTGTGGCACCTTAGAGACTAACAGATTTATTTGGGCATAAGCTTTCATGGGCTAGAACCCACTTCATTGAATGCATGGAATGAAAATACAGAAGCAGGTATAAATACATGAAAGGATAGGGGGTTGCTGTACCAGTCTTACTGCAACTCACGCCCCAAACTACCTCAACCTGATTCTCCCTCTTCCTCATTGCCAGTTTTCCCCCAGGCCCACTTACTGCTGCCAGAATGGTTTCTCCACTTACACAGGGGCCTTCCCTGACCTTCCTGGCCTGGTTGAAAACTAGTAGTTGAGAGATGGTCATCTGGAAGGGCATATATCCAGGAATTAATAATGGTTTCTGGTACTGGGGAGGAGAGCAGGACTTGCTCTATAAAACAGTTCTGACCTGCTTTGTTTGTTATTGTAATCCTCTTTAACCTAGACTGAGGTAGACTAGCTAACGAGCAGACCCTGCTCTCCGCCTTTTGAAATAGCCATCTTCCAGCCACCTGGAAACTGGTCTGTTTTTAACAGTTAAATTAGAAACACAAAGGACTGGGTTCACAAACCAGTTGTGTGACATTCTTGCAGGCATTCTTTACACTTACACTAAAAAAAACTGACTTTAAGAAAACACTGTTGCTGGGCAGGTCTGGCTCCAACTCCGCTCTTTTCTACCTGTAATCTGATGTGCGGTGTTCAAGGAAGGATGGTAGAAACCATGGCAACACTACATTGCGACATGCACATTTAAAACACACACATACATCCTTTTGGCAGGAAACTGACAAACTTTTCTAGAACTGCTGTTTTAAAGAATTACTTACAGTTTCCTCTGCCAAACAGCTAACTGCTCTGAAGTTTCCTGGGAGTTAACGTCTGTCTCAGGGCTCCTTTTTTTATTTCTGTCTTACAATAATGATCCCTGCCCCTCCCTTCCTGCCTCCCCCCGCCCCAGCCTTTCCTGAGCATGTGGGGAGGCTACCAATATAAATAATTTATTACATGATTTTAAAAAAACAAATCAATGTGGCTGTTGTTAAGATAGATGAGTGTAAATTAGAAAATGTGGGGTGTCGAATTTATCATTCATGTGTAATTTTTTGATGCAGTTATACCATGGATGAATTTGAAACTATTTACTATTCTAAGGTGAAAAAACAACGAGGAGTCCTTGTGGCACCTTAGAGACTAACAAATGTATTTGGGCATAAGCTTTCGTGGGCTAAAACCCACTTCACCAGATACATGGAGTGAAAAATACAATAAGGAGTATATATATATTATAGCACACGAAAAGATGGGAGTTGCCTTACCAAGTGGCGGGAGGGGTGGGGGGACAGTGCTAACGAGGCCAATTCAATCCTGGTGGATGTGGCCTATTCTCAACAGTAGACAAGAAGGGGTGAATTAGCACTAACCCTCCACTTGGTAAGGCAACTCCCATCTTTTCACGTGCTGTAATACATATACTGCTTACTGTATTTTTCACTCCATGCAGCTGATGAAGTGGGTTTTATCCCATGAAAGCTTATGCCTGCATAAATTTGTTAGTTTCTAAGGTGCCACGAGGGCTCCTCGTTGTTTTTGCTGATACAGACTAACACGGCCACCACTCTGAAATCTATTCTAAGGTGCTGTGTTTGAAGTTCTATTACACAAAATAGATTTATTTAAAAAAAATAATAAAGGCAGCTATGTCTGTAATGAATTTGCTTTGGTATTTTGAAGAAGTAAACTAAAATGTCAGGGATATTTATCTTTAAAAAGTTGTTTCTGCCCATGCAGAGTAATTGTTTTTATTAAAGAGTTTTAACTATGAAAAAGCTTTAATTTAAAAAAAATACAATTATATGTTAAATCACTAAAACATTTTTGGCACTTTGTCAATTTCAGCTTATAAATGTACAAATTGTATAATACGCTTACATTTGATAATGTGTTGGGTTTTTTTTAAATTGTCTAAATGCATATTTACATGTTAAAGAGCATTGAATGGGTAGGAGTCATTAAAAGCTTGTGAATAAATGATACAAATTGGTAAGCACCTTTAATCTAAATATTTACACAATTTGAGAATTTTATTGAAAGGCCATATGATTGCCCCAGTTTTGGCTAAATATGTAGTAAGAATGATTCAGCTAGTCTCAGCAGAAGATTTGTTAATTCAGTATGTTCCTGATGTTTGTGTTCAAGCCACAGAATGGATTTACATGAAATACTTTTTCCCAATATGATCATGAGCTGTGGAAGAGACTCCATGTGTTTTAACGGCCAAAGATTCTAAATATTTTTGTATTCTAAATCTATCACTTTGATGCTGGTTGTAAAATGGAGAAGGATTATAGGCAGAGCAATTTTAAGAAAATACTAACAAATTTTTAAAAATACCAGTAAGCAGTTGGTAGTATGTCTCTAATTAAAAATACAAAAAATATATATTCCAAATGAAAGACTGAACCCCATTTTCTGCTGTGCAGGTACATGCTAGAGTAATTGAATTCTGCATACCTAAACCGCCCCTGTTCAGTAGAACATTATTGACTTCCTGTTCTAAACTGATGTATAGTAGTGCTATGTGCTGTTATGTAGCTACTGTATTTACCCATTGAGGTGGCTACACATTAGTGATGGATTATCCATGCTTATAGTTTGTATACTTATTTTAAGGACCCAGGTCTGCAGTCCTTATGCGAGAAGTCCCTTTTTACACAAGTAGTCCCAGTGGCTGAGTAAGGTTGGCAGGATTTGGTGCTAAATTTATAAAGCATTTTTGGTTGTTTCAAGATGAAGGATTCCGTAAAAATGTAGGGTCATTTTCTTGGAACACCCACAATACTTAGATGGCAGGATCAAGCCCTAAAATGTTAAAAACATTTTATTAGGGGTTTATGTGGTTCTATTGGGCACACCAGTGGAGCTCCATAATAACAAAAATAAATTAAAATAGTTAATGTCATGGTACCATATTGGTTAAAAAATAATATAAAACAGTTCCAAATAAATCTTGTAAAATGGACACAAAACACATCAATATTTAACTGTTGAGGGCATAGCTGCAGTTCTCTGCAATCCTTACAGCAGGATATTATGTTGTCCGTATACTGTTTATCAAAAGAATGTTTGGAAAAATGTGTACAATCAAACCCTAACCTCTTTGTGAGATGTTAACTTTATTAACAAAGGCCCTGATTCTGCAATTTTCATCCACTTGGGTAAGACCTCTGGGCCTATGTGACTCCTAGTGGTCATTTGGATCCACCCAAGTGGATATGAGTACAGGATCAGGACCAAAGACAGTAAAAATCAAAATAAAACTCTGCTCTAGCCTTCTCCCAGACTTGGCTTCTTCTAGGGGTCAGCCCACATTCTAAATCCTCACTTTTTAAATATAGGTGAGGTTACAAATCACCTCCCTCAGTAATTCAGCAGAACCAAATTAACTATTTTCCCAACACCTGCTGACAGGGTGGAGTGTTTCAGGCAAAGACTGCCAGCCTCTTACATATTTTAGTATAAATTTATTTCTTTCCTTCCTGTAATATTTAGGACACAGTTTTAGTTATTAAATACCAAATAATTATAAAAAAGAACAAAATTTTTAAATGCTTTAATTATGATTGACTAAGAGAATGAATTGCTTTGTGATACAACTCTTCAAAATCAGCTTATGGTGCATGTGAAAGTTTACATATTAGAAGTTAAAATTAATTTTATGAAATAAAGTGAGCACTGTTGATGAATTTATTTCTATAAAATGCTGGTCTTCTTTGTGTCTTTCACAATATTTGCACATCATTGTGTCATCATGCATTTATACAGTCCTTAATAATAGAAAAATTATATTCTTCAAGTATGTATCAGTGTGAATCCTACTGTATGTATTCATGCACCAGGTGTGTGAGAAACCAGGGTTTCTTTGAATAATAGTGTCTGTCGGGGGCCACGCATGCCCTCTGTGCCTCCTCATGCCCTCATATGAGGGCATAAAGGGCAGTGTGGCTGCGATCCTCCCTCAGTTCCTTCTTACCACCCATAGCAAAAAGATGGAACCTGGCAGTGTCTGACCTGCTAATTTTAGCTTTGGCTAAACCTTCTTGAAGATCCTCTAAATATAATATCTAATATCTTCAGAAGTCTTCTGATTACCTTGATTTTTCGACTGCAGTGATAATTTAGGCCTATCTTGACTAACCGCTAGATTCCTTCCTCACCTCCCAAGTACTCCCTGTACAATACTTCTTAACATGGCAGTCTCAAAAATTGCAGGCTTTAAGCCGTGTCCATCCTGCAATTGACTAATTTCCTTAAAAGTAAGTGCCTTATCTGTCTAGGAGAATCACGCATAATGACAGAGGTGTGCCTGTCATTCTCTGCTGAGTTGCATAAGTCACAAGACTTGAAGCTGAAACTCAGTCTTCTGGAACGACCCGTGAAGGTCTCCTTAAACCTTGAGGAGATGAGCTCCAAGGTATCCTGCTAATGGACAAGCCAGTATTTATCCAGCACCCTATCTACCAGACAAGCTACACTGAATACCAATGCAGAGAAAATGGAGCTGAGAAAGGGCCAGGCACTAGCACTAAAGCCAATCCCAACATCACGTACATTGAATTGGGCACTAACACCTTCATTGTTGACCCCAAAAGGGACCACTCTGAATGGGATATCAAAAGGAACTGCTCCAAGTAGACCTTGGACATAAGGACAGACATTGCATATCCTTCAGAGGGAAATCCACCAGGCCTTGCTCAGTTTCAAGGGCTAGAGAGAAGGAGTATCCTAAAGTGCAAAAGACCTTGCCAGCCCTGATCTTGGCTCCAGTGATGCCCCCATTGGTGTTGACATCAAACATAGAATAAACTTGGGGAGAACTGGAACAGTCATTGGTGCCAAAGCACCTGCTAGTGCCAGGTCAGACTCTGGAACTGAGAGCACCATACGCTTCGGCAGCACCCCAGAGGAAATCTATTCCTCACCATCGGCAGAGCAAACGTTCTCCCTATCTTCAAGTAGCAAATCTTCTCCAGGGTGGTCACTAGTCAACACCATGGAAAGGTCTGTCAGCTTTCCCTGCAAGCCTGCACCACCGCGGATTCATAAGGAAAGGCACTGGACTAGCCAGCACCTGGTGAACAAACTGTACTTGTATGTTATGCTTCCATGGCCTAAATAAGGTTACTGGGGTCCACCAGCCAGTCTTTGCCAAACTTGAGGAAGAGGTCACTCTACCTATCAGCATCTCTTGCCAGACCACATATGCCAAAGTACCAGGAGGAATCGGATCTGCGGGCAGAGCAAAGCCAATGCTCTGTATCACCACCAAAACATCAGTAGAGTTCAGGGGAAGAGAGTTCTATTCCTAGTATTTCCTCATTCTAAAGAAGAAAGGAGGTCTTCATGCCATTGAGGGGACTCAATGAATACATTTGTTGCCTCAGGCTCAACATAGTAACAATTGGTTCCATCGCTCCATCTCTCTGAGCTCAAGACTGGTTCAGAGGTCTGTACTTGCAGTATGCGTACTTCCATATAGCTATCCATCTGCCCCTCAAAAGAATCTAAGATACACAGTGAGGCCCAACCATTAATCAGAGAGGATCCTCCCCTTCAGATTCTTCTTTGCGGTAAGAGTCTTCACGAAATACTTTGCAGTAGTGGCAACACATTTAAGGAGGCAGGGAATCCGTGTCTACCTGTACCTTGATGATTGACTCATCAGAGTCCGTCCCAACAGGGGATTGCAACAACTTTGGGATACATCTTTTCCCTGCTCTCTCAACTAAGACTCCTTGTGAAGAAATCATCCCTTGCACCATCGCAGGTGATAGAGTTTATAGGTGCTTTGATCAGTTCCACATCAGCCAGAGCCTGCCTACCAGAAGACCAATTCCAGTCTCTCCAGTGGGTGGCAAACAACCTAAAATTGAACCCCCAAATGGTGGTGCACACATGTCTGGGACTCTTTGGCCACAGGTTTGTGTGCATGTAGATGACACTGTTTGCCAGTCTTCACCGCCAACCATTATAACTGTGGCTGAGGTCCATGTACTCCCTCTCCAGGCATCACATGAACAGGAGGGCCACTGTCCTGCCTCAGGTCCTACAAGAGATCCCTTGGTGCTAAGACCCAGTGAACATGTGGAAAGGGGTTCCCTTCTTTGTTCCCTTCCCAGCTGACACTTGCCACATACACTGCAGGAACAGCCTGGGTGCCCACGTGAGCCATTTGCAGGTGCAAGAGACATGGTCTCTGGGTGACGTAAATTTTATATATGAATGTCCTGGAGCTGAGAGCTATCAGACTAGCCTGTAGAGCATTCCTGCCTGTTTTGCAGAACACCACAATGCAAATCCTAACTGACAACATGTCCACTATGCACTATATACATACCAAACAATGAGGTGCCTGATCATCCCATTTCTGCCAGGAAGCCATCTGACTCTGAATGTTGTGTCCCCAACACAAGATTACCTTGTTTGCTATATACCTATCCAGGGTCGGCAATGATCTGGCAGACTTCTTAACCAGGCATGCAGTGACCAGCCACAAATGGTCACTGTAGGGTCTATCATGGTGTCATTATTCCATCAATGGGGGACCCCCGCAATAAACTGGTTTGACACAGAAGACAACACCAAATGACCAAACTTCTGCTTAAGAGAAGGTGAGAGTCTTGGCTCATTACAGCTGCTTTTTCTTCCTTTTGGTGGTCTTGAGGGATGCTATATGCTTTTCCACTGATTCCCCTAATCCCCAGGATAATATCCAAGATCAGGTGAGACAAATTTGCGGTTATCCTGATAGCCCCTGACTGGCTAAGGCAGTTTTGGCTGTCAAACAAGATACAGATGTCCATGTAGCCTCCCCATTCCTCTGAGCCTGTCTGGACATAATATCTTAGAATCAAGATCGGAACTTGCACACAGATCTGCAGTGGTTGCAGTGATGGCTTGGATATTGGCTGGGTGAGCACTGCTGACAAGAGACTGGTCTCTGAAGGTTAAGAAAATTCTCATCCAAAGCACGAAACCTTGTAGCAGGAAGATTTACTTCCTCCTAATGGAAAAGATTTTCCATATGGGTATTCTAAAATAATATGGACCCAGTAGAGGTACAGATACCAAAGTTCCTTGACTATACATAGCTACTAAAACAGGCTGGACATTTAACTCTTTCAAAGTCCACCTACCAGCAATATCAGTATGTACACCTTGGTAAAATCACAGTCTATTTTCTCGCATCCGAAGGTATTGAAATTCCTTAAAGGCCTCCTTCATGCCTACCCTCCAGTTAGAGACCCTACTCCTTTGTGGAATCTCTGTCATCCTCCTGCAACTCACAAAACCACCCTTTTAACCACTGTTGGATTACTCAGTACACTGTGCCATCAGGGTGTTCTTTCTGGTTGCCGTCACTTCAACCCCAGAGAGTCAGAGAGCCTCCAAGCCCTCATGGGTTGTGTGGCCTACACATCATTCTGTAGGGACAAGGTGGTGTTGAGACCACATCCCAGGTTTATCCTTAAGTTAGTCTCAATCCTTCACCTGAACCAATCAATTGCCTTGCTAGTCTTCTTCCTGAAGCACATTCTGGATGTTGCCAGGGCCTTAAAAGACCAATACTTCCCAGCTGTCTTCCCACCTCTTAGTGGCCATTTCCAGCCCATTTAAGGGCCAAACCATCTGATCACAGAGAATCTCCAAGTGGATTTCAAAGTGCATTTCCACTTGCTGTCAACTGGTTGGCAGGCCTCACTGACGCACACTCCACTAGGGCAGCGGTTCTCAACCTTTCTCTTTCTGAGAAAACATGCTATAAAAATTCCACGGCCCACCTGTGCCACAATAACTGGTTTTCTACATATAAAAGACAGCGCGGCATTAGGGGGTAGCAATTGAGCAATTGCCTGGGGCCCCAATCCACAGGGGCCCCCATGAAACTACATTGCTCAGGCTTCATCTTCAACCCTGGGTGGCAGGCCTCAGGGACCTGGGCTTCAGCCCCGTGCAGTGAGACTTAGGCTTTCTGCCCTGGGCCTCAGTACGTCTAATGTTGGCCCTGCTTGGAGGCCCACCTGAAACCTGCTCGAGGCTCCGGAGCCCTGTTTGAGAACTACTGCACTAGGGCATAGCCTGAATCTACCACCTGCTTCAGGAACATTCCAGTTTCTGAGATCTGTATGGCTGCAATGTGGAGCAACCCACTGTTTTGTTTTGTTTTTGTTAAACATTATTGCCTTGACATGGCAGCCAGGGCAGATGCCAAGTTCAGGAGGCAGTACTACAGTCATTGTTCGACTAATGTAACTGGAACTCCTCATTCCCACCATCCAGAGGACACTGACACATTCTCTAAAAAGAATACCGACAGTAATTGTGGCTCTTTGAGATGTAGTAGTCAGTGTGGATCCCATAACTTACCTTACATCCCTGGTTTTCAGAGTCCTCCGCAACATTGGCTTTGAATTGTGGGGGAACTGATAGAGGCTGATGGCTCTCCTGCCCTTTATGCCCTTGTATGGGAACATGAGGTGGCACAGGATATATGCATTGTCCCAAAGGACACTGTTGTTCAAAGAAATTCCAGCTCTGCATGCATAAGGCACGTGTGAACCAACAGCGGGATCCACCCTGATTACAGTATCTTGAAAAACCACAGTTACTGGATGGGAAGTAACCATTCTTTTCTTGCACCAGTTGATCTGTCTTGAAATGTTTTCTATGTGAGGTTTTCTTTCACAGTAAGACTGGGCTAAAATATGATCTAAGAAATGCATGAAAAATCATTAATCAGGCACTTCAGAATCCTAAATTTAATCTCAATCCAGTTACTTATTTTTGTAGTGGTTTATAACTTTACCTATATACATTTCTATATTTGTTCCAGGTGAAAGACCATTCAAATGTCCCTTTGAAGGCTGTGGAAGGTCATTCACAACATCCAATATTAGAAAAGTTCACATCAGGACACATACTGGTGAAAGACCCTATTACTGTACAGAACCAGGATGTGGGAGAGCATTTGCCAGTGCAACCAATTACAAGAACCATGTGAGAATACATACAGGTACGTGAGTGACATTTTGTTTGAAGAGCAATTTCCTTTTTAGCTGCTGTGATTTTTCTCCTTGGTGGACCAGTTGTTGCTGCACATCAGAACTGGGGTAGAAAGTTTTTTATAGTGATGTGTCATGGTTTTTGTTACTTTATTTAACCCTTTTCTCTCCTTTGACCAGCCACAAATGGTCACTGTAGGGTCTATCATGGAGCCATTATTCCATCAATGGGGGACCCCTGGATTGACTTGTTTGCCCTAGGAGACACCACCAAATGACCAAACTTCTGCTTAAGAGGAGGTGTGACTTTCTCATCCTGCTCTCAATACAGTTGTACCTAGGGCCTAATCCAAAGCCATTTGAAGACAATGGAAAGACTTTAAAGGGCTTTGGATCAAACCCTTAGTCCCCAAGTTTCACCTTTATTGTTAAGTAATGTAAAGCACAAACCTCAGCCTGATGTTGGCTGTTCCTAGAATTTTTCTCTCTTGGGGTACTCTGTCCCTGCCCTTAGTTCCCCCTCCTTTGTGGAAAGAATCAAAATCTTCTGCTGCTCTTCGAGAGATGTCCCTGCGGGTGCTCCACTCCAGGTGTTGGTGCACCTCTGCGCCTTCACTTGGAGATTTTTACAGCAGCACTCACGCGGGCCACGCACGCGCGGTGCCTACCTCATGCGCCAACTGCACCTCAATAGCGTGTACGCGGCCCGGGCTCCTCAGTTCCTTCTCTACCATCTGTGGCCTGAGACGGAGCTCAGCAGTCTCGCTCAATTATTTTTTGCTTAAGATAGTTAGTTGTTTATACAGTTTACCTAGCTTTTTTTAGTCAGATAAGTTACATTTCTCCCTTCTTCTCTTAAAAAAATAAAATAAAAAAATTCCTTCCCAGTTTTGTCTGTCAGTTAGACAGTTTATACTGAGCCTGGCTCGCCAGGTTTTAAGAGATGCACTATGTGCAGAGAGGCCATCCCTATCTCTGATGGCCATTTTCAATGTGTTTGCTGTTTGGGGGAGTCCCACATCCCCCCAAAATGTGCCCACTTCAGTAAACTGAAGGCTAGGGCATGAAAGGATAGAGACCTGAGGCTCAAGTTAATTCTAATGAAGTCCCTCAGACCTGCCTTTGACCCAGATCAAGAGTCCTACTCAAGACACAGCCCTCCTAAGTCCACTAAGGACAAGAAAACAACAAAAAACTGGCCAGCTTCATCACCTCACAGAGACCAGCCAGCATCCAAATGGTCTCCTACCAGGTCTGTCTCGTCAGTGCCGAACACGGCTCAGCACATACAATACTCCGGGGATCTCTGGCACCGTATGTACCCCAGCTGCTGCTGGTGTGCACCGTTTCGGTGCCAAGGCTATGGGCTTAAAGTTGCCTGCCTCTTCTAATACGGCACCGCAAAGCGCTGCAAAGGACTCGGTGCCAACTCAGCTGAGGCTGCCCGTGCCACACAGAAGTACAGTTGCTGTCCCAGCACCGACACCTCAACCACCTATGACTCCGCATATGGCGCCGCACCAATCGGCACTGGCCGACCGTGCGGCACCGCCGCTGCACCCAGCACAATATATTTCGGCTCCTTCTACCTCTGCACCACAATTTATTCATTCCAGCGATTTGCTAATTTCGCCAACTCCAGATTCCCCGTTACTTGGTAACGATCTCTCACTGGAACTGTCGGCATGGCACCGACAGCTGTTCCCTGTTTCCTCTCACTTTTCTAGTGATAAGGATGATGAAGTGGAGGGAGTTTTTTTCACCACACCATTCCACTCTCATTCACACTCCTGCTAGCATAGGACTAAGGAGACTGAGGTCCTCATATTCTAGGGTCTTACAACCCTGGTATGGACACCTGTGGATGGGACCACCCATGCCCTTCCCCAGACAATGGCATTACTGGAACCCATGGGGGTCCTACAGCAGGCACCACAGTAGCCGGCACAGCCCATGCAGAGGCGACACTAGATCTCCTCCTGTACTCATGCACGCTTCTGTGATGGACGGATGGGAGCAACCAGCAATGGTGCATGCAGACGAGGAGGCACCTGAATCCTCTCCTAAATAATAATAATTCTTCCACCTCACCGGACAAGGGCTATTATGCCCCCACTCTCAACAACAGCAGATGATTTTACTCATGTTCAGGACCTCTTCAAAAGAGTGGCTAATGAGCTCAAGATCACTCTGGAGGAGGTGTCAGACTCAGCATGAGCTAATCGACCTATTACAACCTTTGACCTCCTCCAAGATCGCCCTACCTAGTAATGGAGCCATTATGGACCTTGTCAGGAATATCTGGCAAACCCCAGCCACCATACACCCTACCTACAAAAGGGCAGTCCGGAAATTCTATGTTCCCTCCAGGGGCTCAGAATTCCTTTTCATGCACTCAGCACCAAATTCACTGGTAGTAGAAGCAGCCAACCAATTGAACAAACAGCAGCATTTTCGGTCCACTCCATCTGATGATAGCAAAAGAATGGACCTACTCGGCCGCAAAGTTTATGCTTCATCCATGCTATAATTTAGAGTGCCAAACTACACGGCCCTACTGGCCAAATATGATCACAGAAATTACGGGAAACTCATGGACTTTATTAATGACATCTCAGAGGACAAGAGACAACAATTCATAGCAGTAGCCTCTGAAGGACAAATTATTTCCCGCACAGCATTGCAGGCTGCCCTCGATGCTGCAGACACAGCTTCCAGGTCCACCACGACGGCCGTAGTGATGCGTCAAGCTTCATGGTTTACCTCTTCTTCTTTCCCACGCGAGATACAAAACACCATGGGGAATCTCCCCTTCAATGGCGAGAAGTTGTTTTCAGCAAAAACCAACGAGGTGCTGCACACCATGAAGGATTCCAGAGGGACGCTCAGATCCCTAGGCATCCATACAATAGCAACTAGAAGAAGACAATACAGGTATTAGCCTTACCCAACGCACATGATACATGGCCTACATACAACAACAGAGGCCATACAACCACCAGAAACAACATTCCCAGAGACCCAGGCATCAACGACGATGCCCCACACCATTGGCACCGTCCCAACTCCCTCCACCTAATAAGCAGATTTGAAGCCTTGGTCGAGGGTATAGAAGACCTCCCACCCACTCCAGCACTTATACTTCTCATCCAACCTTTTGGTCACCGTTTGCTTCCATTCTACCACAACTGGCGAGATATGGACAGATGGGCCCTAGAAGTCATCCGATTGGGCTATTCCATCCCTTTCCTGTCCATACCCCCCACCCACCTTCCACCCCGTCCTTCTTTAGGACCACTTGTTCTACCAAGAGGTGCAAGATCTTCCACAAATAGGAGCAGTGGAGACAGTGCCCAATCAGTACAGGGGAAAGGGTTTTTATTCCCACTAATTTTTGACAGAAAAGAAAAGTGGAGGATGGTGACCCATTCTCAACCTCAAGTGACTCAACAAGTTCGTCGAAAAAGAAAAAATTCAAAATGGTTACCCTCACAACCATAATTCCAGCACTGGAGTAGGAAGATTGGTTTTCAGCCCTTGACCTGCAGGATGCTTATTTTCATGAAACTATACACCCTGCCCACAGGCGTTTTCTCAGATTTGTCATGGGCTCAAATCACTAGGTTCTGCCCTTTGGCCTCTCAACAGCACCCCGTGTCTTTTTCCAAGATTCTCACAGTGGCAAGAGCACAACAACCGAAAAAAGGAGTCCTAATTTTTTCTTACCTGGACGATTGACGGCTGAAGGTGCAGACTCTTGAGGAGGCCTTCCAAGCCATGCAGATGACCATCAACTGCTTCCAGGGTCTTGGCCTACAAATAAACAAAAACAAATCCGCATTAACTCCTACTCAACGACTAGAGTTCATAGGCACTCATCTTGATTTCGTAACCGGATTTGCATAATCTCCCATCCGACGGATTCAGTACCATAAAGAATCTTGTTGCCAAGTTGCAAGACAGCCCACAAGTCACTGTTCGGGACCGTGTGCAACTTCTCAGCCATCTGGCCTCTTGCACTTCTGTGGTCAAGAATGCGTGCCTCTACATGCAATGCCTGCAGAGTTGGATGACCACTGTCTACAGACCGAATGTGCACAGCCTAAACATACTTCTATCCATACCTACCAAAGTCAAGGACTCACTCACATGGTGGACTTGTCCACACAACCTCTGCTCTGGAGTCCCATTCGTGCAGGAGTCCCCCTCCGTTATAATTACCATGGATGCTTCCCTCACGAGCTGGGGAGCACACATGGCACACCACACCACTCAGGGACTCTGGTCCCCTAGAGAAGCCTCACTACACATAAATCCTTTAGAGCTCCAGGCGGTCCACAACGCCTGCCTCCAATTTCTCCCATACATCCAGAACCAACATATCATGCTCATGACCGACAACATCGTCTGCATGTTTATATAAACAGACAAGGGGGAGCTCGATCCCACTCACTCTGCATGGAGGCTATGAAACTTTGGAACTGGTGCCTTCAACACAGTATCCAAATTTCAGCCTCCTACATATCTGGTTTACTAAACACCACTGCGGACGAGCTCAGCAGATCTTTTCCCGCAGATCATGAATGGGAGATAAACGATACTATCCTACACAACATATTCAAAATACGGGGCTACCCGCAACTGGATCTCTTTGCAACCACGACCAACAAGAAATGCCCGGAATTCTATTCCAGAGTGGGCCTAGGAAAGCACTCAGGGGGAGACGCATTCATCATCAAATGGAGTGACAATTTCCTATACGCATTCTCCCTGATACCACTTCTTCACAGGGTATTACAAAAAATACGAGCGGAGAGGGTCAGGGTCATACTAATAGCCCCTACATGGCCCAGACAGTCATGGTACCTATTTTTAATGAGATGTCGGTTTGTCTGCCGATTCCACTCCCCCCCCCCCCCCCCCGCCCCGAACCTATTACCACAACACAGGGGTCAACTACACCACACCAGCGTAACGATTCTGCACCTCAAAGCATGGCTCCTCAGTGGTTCTCTAATGAGGAACTAGACTGCTCTGAACAGGTACAAAGAGTACTGTTACATAGGGGTATGTGTGGATTTTGTTCTACTATCTCCATAAATGGACGAGGTTCACTCACTGGTGCTCCACCAAGCAAACAGCTTGTGCTTCCACCCCTCTTTCACTAATGCTAGACAGTTTAAGTTCTAAAAGACAATCTGGGCTCTCCTTTAGCTCCATAAAGGTACATTTAGCAGCAGTTACGGCGTTTCACAATAAGACTGGAGACACTACTTACTTTACCCACCCCATCACAAAGCGGTTCCTCAAGGGTCTCCAGACGCTATAGCCGGACATTAGACCACCCACTCAACCCTGTGACCTGCACTTGGTCCTCACATCCGTGATGCGCCATCCACTTCAATGAACCTATCAGTCTATCAACTTTCTTTCCTAAATTGCATGCGAACACTTTTGAATCAGCAATGCACACACTCGACATGTGCAGATCATTGTCCTTTTATTTCGATAAGACTAAGCCCTTTAGGGCTTCCCCTAAACTTTTCATTTCAATTTCAGAACAATCCACAGGTAAATCCATCTCTACCCAGAGAATATTCAATTGGATAGCAGACTGTTATGCTACAAACTAAAGAAGATGAATCCTCCAACTTCTGTTAGAGCACACTCCCCCAGATCTGTGCCAATGTCTTTGGCATTCTTATGTAACAATCCCCTCACAGATATTTGCAAAGCCGCCACCTGGACTTCAGAGCATACCTTTGCTTAACATTATACTCTTTCTCAGGGTCCCCAGACCAACATTCAAATGGGCCGAGCTGTTCTGTCTACAGCTTTCTTACCAGATCCGAAGTCCCTACCTCCTTAAGAGATACTGCTTTTCAGCCACCTGGAGTGGAGCACAGGGGCATCTCTCAAAGAAGAGGAGGTTACTCACCTGTGCAGTAACTGACGTTCTTCAAGATGAGTGTCCCTGGGTGCTCCACTACCCGCCCTCCTCCCCTCTACTTTGGAGTTTGGAGCGGCCTCCGTTGTAGAAAAGGAACTGAGGAGCCTGGGCCGCGCACGCGCTATTGAGAGACAGTCGGCAAATTAAGTAGGCACTGCGTATGTGCGGCCCATGTGAGTACTGCTGTAAAAATCTTGGAGCGAAGGCGCAGGGGCGCACCAACACCTGGAGTGGAGCAACCACAGGGATACTCATCTTGAAGAACTTCAGTTACTGCACAGGTGAGTAACCTCCTCTTCTGGACCTAACAGGATCCACTTGGTCTAGCTGCTAGGATGAATCAGCAGAAGTAACACTGCATCCATGTGCAGGGTCCTACAGCCCTGTAGCCATGATTTTTTGTATCCTCCTGTTTTTCATTGTTAGCAGGGATGAATAAATCTCTTGGAGTTGAAGATTTTGTATACTACTTGAACTGGTTTTTGGGGTTGAGTTTGTGTTATATTGATTTTACGTGAAGAATGTCATTTCTATTTAGCCTTAATCATTTTAATATATAAATCCCATAAAATTTCTGTAGAGCTAAAGAGACTGAGGTTTGGAACTCTAACTTACCAGACCAAATAACATTTAATCTTTGAGGATAAGTGTAGATCTTCCTGTGAAGTCAGAAGGGCAGCTAATGTAAAGAGTTAGGGCAGAATTGTGAATACTGTGCCAAATGGAGGGCTGTACTGGCATCTTTCCAGGAGCTTGGAGGGCCATATGTTGTTTTCATATAGTGGAGCAGATTGCAGCTGCCCTCATCTTTAGTATGAATATCTGGCACATGAAAAGTAGGAGATCCAGCATGCATAGTCCTTCTTGATCTGAATGGCCTCCTCAGATCGCCTGGTAAGGCCAGCTTATTGTGGCAGCACATTGGTATTAAAGAGGACAGTCATGGATTGCATTGTGACCATTGTTGCTGCATTAGGGAAGGAAGCTGGAGAATGCCTGACTGACCTGGGTGGTAGTAAAATTGTGCCATTAAATATCTGTGAAAGTGGCAGGATATTTATTGTCAGGGTTTTCCTGCATATCCTGGTTATAATTTTCTTAATCCCTTTTGTCTTTCCCTTTAGGTGAGAAGCCCTATGTCTGCACGGTTCCTGGCTGTGACAAACGTTTCACAGAATATTCCAGTTTATACAAACACCATGTTGTACATACTCATTCCAAACCATACAACTGCAATCACTGTGGGAAAACATACAAGCAGATTTCCACACTTGCTATGCACAAGCGAACAGCGCACAATGACACAGAGCCAATTGAAGAAGAGCAGGAAGCTTTCTTTGAGCCGCCTCCAGGTTTGTGTTTGGTGTTCCTAGTCTCTGATCTTCCTCCCATAGTAGCAAAATAAAAGATTGCATCCAGCACACACCTATGACTATCAGTATTCCACAGAGTCAGGGGAATTAAAAGACAGGTGTGATATTTTCTTCATTAATACTTTGCACTAACTAGCATCTTTTATCTGAGAGTACTAAAGTGCTTTACAAACACTAAGTAAACCTCAAAATACTTGTGTGAGGCACAGTAGGTAGATAAGTAAACGGGCACTGAGAGAGTAATTGACTTGGTCATAAAACAAGTCAGTGGCAGAGCTGAGAATAAAACAGAAACAGCCTTCCTGTGCTCTAACCACTAGATCACACCATCTATGAATATCATATTGAAGAAGGCCTGAGGATGGACAAAATGTTTATATTACATCCTAAAGAATTCTTCTAAGTATATAAAACACCATGCATGAAAGTCTGTGCTGTGATCTTAAAGGCGCAGTGCTGGAGAAGGGAGGGAAAAAAGTGGCTTCACACTATCTTTGCACCCTCTTGATTTTGAGCTACTCCTGAGACCAAAGTGGTCTGCCCTAAAGTTACAACAGCCTTTCTGGTCTGCCCTATGGGTAGTGGGGCAGTTGAGGATGCCGACAGTGCTATTCTCTATGGATCTGCCCCCAGCACAGCCCATACAAGATGTCCATTTACTGTTCGCAAGCAGTTTTTCTATATGTAGGAGCACTATCTAGAAAACGGTCTTTACAGTACTTTAGACACTTAAATCCAGTCAGAGTAAAAAGGTCAGACTGATTGGGGTATGAAAAAATGCATTTTCTTATTGCAAGAAAACAAACATAATTTTTTACATTCTTATTTTAGCTGGTGTTGAGGTTGGATACAGGGTAGATGTAAATAAGTGATCTATCCTGACTGGAAAAGCAGTTTTACTATTTGTATATGGGAGACTGCAGTGAAACCACTCTTAAGTAAATTGCCGCATTCTGATTGCTACTTACAAAGGAAAGATTAGAATGGAAGATTTCTATTTGCCAAGGTTAAACATTTGTTAAGATAATATACTGTTATATCAGTCCTCACACAATGATGCCACTCTACTTCTCTGAGGTTGTGTGTTCGTTAATGAATACTTTTTTTAATGGGCTGCCGACTGTGTTTACATCAAACCTTAGTATGTAAAGGTTAATGTTTAATTAAATGAATCACAGTATTGTTTGTCACCCTTTTTAATATTCTCTTTGCTTATAAACTAAGTAAATATGCCTTAAATACCAAAATGTCTATTTTCTTTTCAATGCACAGGATTTATATGCATTATTCCCCATTTAAAAAGTATGCCCCAGACCTAGTAAAACAGTCATTTGGGGCATTGTGATATGATTTCAGTATCAGTTTCATTTCCTTCTCTCTCTCTCTCTCTCTCTCTCTTCCCCCTTGTTACAACCCAGAATTTAAAACTTTTTATCCAGAAAGTTTCTTTTTCTGTTTTTAGGTTTACTCTTATTACTATTAGTATTTGCAGTATGTAACATATCCTCCTGTTTTCCTTTTATGAAATAGATCAAGGTGAAGATGTTCTAAAAGGCTCCCAGATAACCTATGTGACAGGTGTAGATGGGGAGGATGTCGTTTCCGCACAAGTTGCTACAGTTACTCAGTCAGGACTGGGTCAACAAGTTGCATTAATTTCCCAGGATGGGACCCAGCATGTAAGTATTCACCATAGTAAAGAATTTGCTAACAAGAGGACATTCAGAATTAAAACTGTTATCTATCTTCAGATATTCCATTATGCTTACTTACATTAGAGTTAAAATCCCTGAATAATGGATGTTTGTATGTATTAGGGCCAGGTTTCAAAAGCTGGGTCAGAATAAATATAAGTTTAGGAATGGGCTTCCTTTGGAATACCCAGGTTAGGCCTTGTTTGTTTGTTCTGAGTAGAGTATGCATACAAAGGCTTTTTGGCCTTCACAGCATCCCACAGCAACAAATTCCACAGGTTGAATGTGCATTGTGTGAAGAAATGCTTCCTTACATCTGTTTTAAACCTGCTGTCTATTATTTGACCAGGTGACCGTTAGTTTCTGTGTTATGTGAAGGGATTACAAAAATCACTTCCCTATTCACTTTCTCCATACCATTCAAGATTTTATCCACCTGTAGTCATCTCTTTTCCCAAAATGAATAGTCCCAGTCTTTTTAATCTCTCCTCATATGGAAGCTGTTCCATACCCCAGTCATTTTTGTTATTCCTTTTCCAATTCTAATATGTCCTTTTTGAGATGGGGCAGTCAGAGCTGCACACAGTATTCAAGGTTTGGGTGTCTCATGGATTTATATAGTAGCATTATGATATTTGCTGTCTTCCTAATGGTTCCTAACAATCTGTTTGCTTTTTTGACTGCCACTGCATGTTGAACAAATGTATTCGGAGAACTATCCATAGTGACCCCAAGATCTCTTTCTTGCATGGTAACAGTTAATTTAGAACCCATCATTTTGTATGTATAGTTGGGATTACGTTTTCTAGTGTGCAATACTTCGCATTTACCAATATTTTATTTCATCTGCCATTTTGTTGCCCATTCACCTTATTTAGTGAGATCCCTTTGCAACTCTTCTCAGTCAGCTTTGGACTTAACTACCTTGAGTAACTTTGTATCATCTGGAAGTTTTTCCATCTCACTGTTCATCCCTTTTTCCAGTTCATCCCTTTTTCCAGAATCTGTTGAACAGCACAGGTCCCAGTACAGATCTTTGGGGATCCCACTATTTACCTCTCTCTCTCCACTGTGAAAACTGACCCTTTATTCCTACCCTTTGTTTCCTGTCTTTTAACCAAGTATCGGGGGTAGCCGTGTTAGTCCGTATCCCTTTCTCTTTTAACCAGTTACTGGGGATCTTCCCTCTTATACCATGACTGCTTACTTTGTTTAAGAGCCTTTGGGGAGAGACCTTATCAAAGGCTTTCTGAAAGTCCAAGTATGCTATATTGACTAGATCACTCTTATCCACATGCTTGCTGACTCCCTCAAACAATTCTAATATACTTGTGAGGCACATTTTCCCTTTACAAAAACCGTATTGACTCTTCCCCAGGATATTGTGTTTATCTATATGTCTGATAATTCTGTTCTTTACTATAGTTTCAACCAATTTGCCTGGTACTGAAGTTAGGCTCACTGCCCTGTAATTGCCAGGATCGCGTCTGGAGCCTTCTAAAAAAAAATAAATGTTACGTTAACTACTCTGCAGTCATCTGATACAGAGTCTGATTTAAGAGAGAGGTTACATACCACGGTTAGTAGTTCTGCAATTTCATATCTGAGTTCTTTCAGAACTCTTAAGTTAATGCCATTTGGTCCTGGTGACTTATTACTGTTTAATTGATCAGTTCCCTCTCTCAGGGTTGGAAGGCCTTAGAAGCTTTGCAGGCTCATTTTGCTCACCCCCACTGCCACAGACACACCCCATAATAAGAACTTCTTTGCATAGAGCCTGATTTCTGAGGCTTCCTGAAATTCCTTAATAAGCTGTTATGATCTCACAGATCCAGGCTTTACTCACCTATATCTGTCCAGACTCCCTGACCTTCTGAATCTTTCCTCTGAATGCAGGGGCTTGCCAGTTCTAGTGCAGCTGGACAGTTCCCATCACTAGCCGTCTTCAGTCACTGCCAAGAGGGAACAAGAAGTGCACTGCCCTCAGCACAAGATCTCTGCAGAAAGTTTGTTTTCATTTAAGTGGTAAATAAGGAACTTAGTTGAGAGAGGACCTTGCCATAAGAAGTTCATCTGTTTATTTCTTGTTTGGGGCCTGCACCACCACCAAGACATATCTGGGAAAATCCTTGCTTTTTATATTTCAGCAGGGCAAGGAGTTGATATATGTATTTAGATCTGAAAAATACCCTTTGATTCAGATGGGGAGGTATGTCTACACTACGAAATTAGGTCAATATTATAGAAGTCAATTTTTAGAAATCGATTTTATACAGTCGATTGCATATATCCACACTAAGCGCATTAAGTCGGCGGAGTGCATCCTCACTACCATCGTCAGCAACCACTTCTGCTGCAACTCTGCTCTCCTGCAGACGCCATGCCACAGCAAGCATGGAGCCCACTCAGATCACCGCGGCAGTTATGAGCATTGTAACACCTCGCGCATTATCCTGCAGTATGTGCAGAATCAGGACCTGCAAAAGCAGGCAAGAAGGTGACGGCAGCACAGTGACGAGAGTGATGAGGACATGGACACAGACTTCTCTCCAAGTACGGTCCCCAGCAATTTGGACATCCTGGTGGCAATGAGGCAGGCTCATGCCATGGAACACCGATTCTGGGCCCGGGAAACAAGCACAGACTGGTGGGACCGCATAGTGTTGCAGGTCTAGGATGATTCCCAGTGGCTGCAAAACTTTCGCATGCATAAGGGCACTTTCATGGAACTTTGTGACTTGCTTTCCCCTGCCCTGAAGCGCCAGAATACCAAGATGAGAGCAGCCCTCACAGTTCACAAGCGAGTGGCGATAGCCCTGTGGAAGCTTGCAATGCCAGACAGCTACCGGTCAGTCGGGAATCAATTTGGAGTGGGCGAATCTACTGTGGGGGCTGCTGTGATCCAAGTAGCCAACACAATCACTGAGCTGCTGCTATCATAGAATCATAGAAACATAGAATATCAGGGTTGGAAGGGACCTCAGGAGGTCATCTAGTCCAACCCCCTGCTCAAAGCAGGACCAATCCCCAATCAAATCATCCCAGCCAGGGCTTTGTCAAGCCTGACCTTAAAAACTTCCAAGGAAGGAGATTCTACCACCTCCCTAGGTAACGCATTCCAGTGTTTCACCACCCTCCTAGTGAAAAAGTTTTTCCTAATATCCAACCTAAACCTCCCCCACTGCAACTTGAGACCATTACTCCTTGTCCTGTCCTCTTCTACCACTGAGAATAGTCTAGAACCATCCTCTCTGGAACCACCTCTCAGGTAGTTGAAAGCAGCTATCAAATCCCCCCTCATTCTTCTCTTCTGCAGACTAAACAATCCCAGTTCCCTCAGCCTCTCCTCATAAGTCATGTGTTCCAGACCCCTAATCATTTCAATCATAATCATAATCAATCAGGGGTAATCAACCCTAATCATAATCAATCAGGGGTAATGACTTTGGGAAATGTGCAGGTCATAGTGCAGGTCATAGTGGATGGCTTTGCTGCAATGGAATTCCCTAACGCATATCCCTATCTTGGGACCAGACCACCTTGGCAGCCAATACATAAACCGCAACGGGTACTTTTCAATGGTGCTGCAAGCACTGGTGGATCACAAGGGATTTTTCACCAACATCAACGTGGGATGGCCGGGAAACGTACATGATGCTCGCATCTTCAGGAACTCTGGTCTGTTTGAATAGCTGCAGGAAATAACTGCAGACCAGACCAGAAAATAACTGTTGGGGATGTTGAAATGCCTATAGTTATCCTTGAGGACCCAGCCTACCCCTTAATTCCATGGCTCATGAAGCCATACACAGGCACCCTAGACAGTAGTCAGGAGCTGTTCGACTATAGGCTGAGCAAGTGCAGAATGGTGGTAGAACGTGCATTTGGATGTTTAAAAGCGCGCTGGCGCAGTTTACTGACTTGGTTAGACCTAAGCGAAACCAATATTCCCATTGTTATTGCTGCTTGCTGTGTGCTCCACAATATCTGTGAGAGTAAGCGGGAGACATTTTTGGCGGGGTGGGAAGTTGAGGCAAATCACCTGGCCACTGATTACGCGCAGCCAGACACCAGAGCGATTAGAAGAGCACAGCAGGGCACGCTGTGCATCAGAGAAGTTTTGAAAACCAGTTTCATGACTGGCCAGGCTACAGTGTGACAGTTCTGTTTGTTTCTCCTTGATGAAAACCCACCCCCTTGGTTCACTCTATTTCCCTGTAAGCCAACCGCCCTCCTCTCTTCGATCACCGCAGGCAGAGGCAATAAAGTCGTTGTTGTTTCAAAATCATGCATTCTTTATTAATTCATCACACAAATAGGGGGATAACTGCCAAGGTAGCCCGGGAGGGGTGGGGAAGGAGGGAAGGACAAGGCCACACTGCACTTCAAAACTTATTGAATGCCAGCCTTCTGTTGCTTGGGCAGTCCTCTGGGGTGGAGTGGTTGGGTGCCCGGAGCTGCCACCCCATGTTCTTGGGCGTCTGGGTGAGGAGGATATGGAACTTGGGGAGGAGGGCAGGCAGTTACACAGGGGCTGCAGCGGTGGTCTCTGCTCCTGCTGCCTTTCCTGCAGCTCCACCAGACACTGGAGCATATTAGTTTGATCCTCCAGTAGCCTTAGCATTGCATTCTGCCTCCTCTCATCATGTTGCCGCCACCTCTCATCTTGCTCGTCCCTCCTGTCCTCACATTCATTTTCTGCTTTCCTGGACTCTGCCTTTGGTTGCCTCCACCCATTCTGCTGAGCTCTTTCAGTGCGGGAGGACTGCATGAGCTCAGGGAACATTTCATCGCAAGTGCAGTTTTTTCGCCTTCTTATCTGCGCTAGCCTCTGGGACAGAGATGATGGGGGAGCGTTGAAACATTTGTAGCTGCGGGAGGAAAAAAAGGGAGAGTAGTATTTAAAAAGACACATTTTTAGAGAACAATGGGTAGACTCTTTCACGGTGAACCAAGCTGTTAACATTACATAGCACATGTGCTTTTGGTACAAGGTCGCATTTTGCCTCTTGTATTGAGGGTCTGCCAGTTTGGTGTGAGAGATCACACACACAGGGCCGAGCAACAGAATTCGGCTTGCAGGCAGCCATGGTAAGCCACAGTCTTTCGGCTTCTTCAACCTTCATAATATGTGGGAATGGTTTCAAACAGCAGTGTCCTCCTTTCCCATACCAAGCACCCGTTGGGTTGGCCATTTAAAAGGAGGGGCTGCAGTTTTCAGGTTAACGTGCAGCACAAACCCAACTAATCCCTCCCACACGCACCCAATTCTCTGGGATGATCGCTTCACCCCTCCTCCCACCACGTGACTAGTATCAGGGAAGATCCCTGCCTCTTTGGTTTTTTGGTAGGCTTGCCAGAGCTCCTTAATTTTCACGCGGCACTGCTGCAGATCCCTGTTATAGTCTCTGTCCATCATGCCCTTGGAAATTTTTTTCAAATATTTTGGCATTTCGTCTTTTGGAACGGAGTTCTGATAGCATGGATTTGTCTCCCCATACAGCGATCAGATCCACTACCTCCTGTTTGGTCCATGCTGGCAGAGCCGCCCAGAGAGTGGGGCAAGTGGGGCAATTTGCTCCGGGCCCCACAGGGGCCCCCAGGAGAGTTTTCAGGGGTCCCCAGGAGAATTTTTGGCAGCACTTCGGCAACAGGTCCTTCAGTGCCGCCAAACACACCCAGAGTGAAGGACCCACTGCCGCTTCTTCCGCTCCGGGTCTTCGGCGGCAATTCGGCGGCGGGGGTCCTTCTGCTCCATGTCTTCAGCGAAGTGCCCCGAAGACCCAGAGCAGAAGGACCCCCCACCGCCGAAGACCCCAGACCCCCTGAATCCTCTGGGCGGCCCTGCATGCTGGAGCTCTTTTGCAATTCTGGGGCTGCATGGTCACCTCTGCTGATGAGTTCGCCACACTGGCCAAACAGGAAATGAAATTCAGAAGTTCCTGGTGCTTTTCCTGTGTACCTGGCTAGTGTATCTGAGTTGAAAGTGCTGTCCAGAGTGGTGCAATGGAGCACTCTGGAATAGCTCCCGGAGGCCAATACCGTCGAATTGCGTCCACACTACCCCGGCGATGTCAATTTCATTGCTAATCCTCTCATCGGGGAGGAGTACAGAAATCGATTTTAAGAGCCCTTTAAGTCGACAAAAATGGCTTCGTCGTGTGGATGAGTGCAGGGTTAAATCAATCTAACGCTGCTAAATTCGACCTAAACTCATAGTGTAGACCAGTGCAAAGATCAGTGGTGTTTGAGTGTTGTTGTGTTTGAGACCATTACTGTAGTGTATTTTTTTTTATGACCAAAGGTGAAGGAGTGTGGCAGCCCTAATCCAGAAATTCTTTGCACTTGTTCTTACACCCCAACTTGATTTTTATTTTTGGATTTCTTTTCTGTTTGGTAATGCATGTGAGACTGAGAACATAAAATAAATACCTACGTCTTTGAATTCTTAAGAAAAATTACAGTGATGTTTTACCAGCATTTTCTAAGCCAAATGAAAATGCAGGCATGTTTGATGCTTCTATTAAGACCAAACAAATGGTATTATGTTGAGTTCACATCTCCAACTCTTCTAGTGAAACTTTTAGTTATACTGTTCCTTATGCAAGACACTTCCATGGACAGTTTGTAATGTCTGAGGTTAATTTGGACGTGATCTAATTAAAACAGAACTTCTAAGCAGTTCTCTGGCTGAAAGAGGATATATGCTGCTGCTACCTATCCATTGTAGTTTAGTTTTATTTCTGTAAACATGCATTATGAATTAGGAAGCGTCTGAAAGATTGTGGGATAATGGATTCCAACCAGTAAAAGAGCTGGGATGGTGACACTTTGTTCAAGAAGGCTTGGGGAAGAAAAGCAGTTTGGAGGAAATGCAGGAACAAGCACAGCAGGACAGTGGTGATGGCTTTTCGAGTCTATAGCCAGTTTCGCTTAAATGTGATGGCTGGATAAAGTAAATTCTTCAATGTTACTGAGAATTGGCTGCCTTCTTAAGGATAGTTCTGGCTTGTTGTTTGTTGACAAAGAAATTGTGCTACCAGATGGCAGAAGAGTATTTTATAAACACTGTTACATTTTAAGTTTGTGTTGTCTTTATTTAAACTCTTATTTGGAAACATTTACAAATCTTGGATTGTTGTCTGAAAACACATTGCCATATGACCCAAAGTTAAAACTCATTTAAGACTCAATCAGCAATTAAAATAAATTTGTTTTAATTCAAAAATTACATTGTGTTTTAGGTCAACATATCTCAGGCTGACATGCAGGCCATTGGAAATACTATCACTATGGTAACACAAGATGGCACCACCATCACAGTCCCTGCCCATGATGCAGTCATTTCTTCTGCAGGAACACATTCTGTTGCAATGGTAACTGCAGAGGGCACTGAAGGACAGCAGGTAAAATGTTTTTCTGCATACCTGTGTCTTTTTTTTCTGAGATATTTTTAAATATATACACAAAGACACTTGAAGTATTATCTGCATCACACAAACATATCTGATTAGAGCAAAGATTTCCATACATGACTATATCATTCCTCTCATAATAACATGGTAATGCGTTGTTCTGTACTGCCTTACATGGAAGGCTCTGAGTTTTATATACATTAATTAGTTGAACCTCAAAACAACCTGTGACCTAGTGATGAGAGAACCAATTTACAGATGTATAAAATAAAGCACAGAAAGGTTGTGACATGCCCAAGTCATACTGCAAACCCGTGACAAAGCTGGGAATAAAATCCAGAACTAGTCCTGGCTCTTTGTCTCCTGCAAATCCCATTAAGGGACAACATTTCCTTAAGCAGAGTAAAAAATACTTTGGCAAATTTTGCTGCACTTTTTTGCCTTTAATCTGCAAAACATTAGATTTTTTTTTTCAGAAAGATATATAGAAATTTAGTTATGAAATTCCATAATCCCTGTTTTTCAGAATGTATTCAGATGTTGTAAAATGATCCCCTATTATATCTGTTTTAAAGGTGTGCTTGCAAATGAGAATATTTATTAATTATTATAGAACTATGGATCTATAAATCACAAATTAAGCAAATATTCTAAGCCCATGTGCAAATTATGCAATCTTCTCTATTTAAACTTTGAAAATATAAAAGAATTTGAGCTTTTCTGTGGTACCTTATTAGGCTGCCAAAGGAGAGAGTTAAATTTAAATGTGAATTCAGTCTTCTATTTCTCAGGACTGAAAGAGGTAACATTTGATGACTAGCTCATAGCATCTCCCTTAATTCTAAGTTCTGATCCTTGAGGATATCCATCTTTTGAGAATCAGGGGTAGCCATGTTAGTCTGTATCCACAAAAACAACAAGGAGTCCGGTGGCACCTTAAAGACTAACAGATTTATTTGAGCATAAGCTTTCATGGGTAAAAACCCCATTTCTTCAGATGCATCTTTTGAGAGGTCATGACAGATAAGATTGAAGAAGAGCATGAACATGATGATGGCGGTGTTGGTTTAAAAAAAAGTTGATCATATTTGTCTGTCTCTTAGATTGCATTGTTGAATCAAGTTAGAATAGTAAATTGTCCTAGATAGGCCCTGAAGTTAACATTCAACTGAGATTATTGAAACAAATTTTAAATTTCAGATTTTTTTTCTGTTGCCTTAAAGGTTGCTATAGTGGCTCAAGACTTAGCATTCCATAGTGCCTCATCAGAAATGGGACATCAGCAACATGGGCATCACTTAGTGACTACAGAAACCAGGCCTGTTACATTGTTGGCTACATCCAATGGAACGCAAATTGCAGTGCAGGTAAGATAATAATGCATTTTTATTTAGTGTGTGCCCTGTGTACAATGGTCTCTGGGCACCTAATGAAATAACTAACAAACTTATCTCCACCCTCCCACCCCAAAATAAAGGGCAGTCTGGCCCCATACTTAAATAAATAAATAAAAAATACTAGCATGGATGCAGAAATAACAAACATCCTTATTTCCTTCTTTCAAACATAAAAATAGCACCTATCAAATTGTAAAATTAGTTAAAAATACTGAGGCATATTGAGCCATACTTGGAAAAGTGCCATATTAATACATTTTCCTGTATATTGAGGGAGAGACTGTTCCAGAGGCACAGGCCTTCAGTGAGAAGCCCTGCTATCCATCCTTCAAGATTATATTTTGGGATGGTCAGAAATTCCAAACTCCCCAATTTACATTGCCAGGACTAGATAAAGGGATTGAAATGATTTCCCTGGCAGACTGATTCTGTGTTATCTATGGCTCAGAATACCAATAGTGAAACCACCCATTGAAATCAGTATCTAGATTTGTGCAGGATTGACATCCCCAGAAATCGCATCTTCTGTTTTATCCACGTAACAAGTACAGTTTGGGTAAAAGCAGAGTCAGAAGAAAATAAGGGTATTTGTTATTTCAGTAATAGGTATCAAAAAGTAGATGAGGTAAAAGGAAGAGAAAGTACCTGAAAATCTCCAGATTAAGATAAATATCGGTAAAAAATATTTTAGTAATTAGTAATGAATGGAAAGGAAATACTGAATAAGTATGCACCAGTTTTATGTTGCTCGTGCAGAATATATTTTGTGATATTTACCTGAGTGTATCAGTGGGATGCTTTGGGGGATCACCCAGACCAGCAATGGGTTGTGTTACCACCTGCCTTTAACACTGGGTGCTTCTGTACTGCTCAGCTTTGGCTCAGAGCCCTGACATCAGCAGCCTGCTCACAGCACAATGGGCTCACCCTGGCTTCCACCAGCCTGGTTACTCCAGCAGCCTTTCTAGTCCCGAGTCTCTCCAAAACCATCCCCCTTGTAGTGTCCAGAGCTTCACTGGTCCCTCACAGAAGTTATTATGGTCATTGCCTCCAAAGAGACAGAACATGCACATCAGTCTGGTAGTTTGGCTGAAGATTTTACTCTTCAGTTTAATATACAGCACTGAGATGGTTTCATAATAAACAAGAACAAGTTTATTAACAAAAAACAGATATTTAAGTGATAATAAGTAAGAATAGAAGGCACAGAGATGGTTACAAGTAAAACAAAACAAAACACGCTTTTTAGTGACTAAAGCTTTTTAAATTTCTATTTAAGCAGGTTCCTCATCTAGAGTCAGTTCCCAGACACTTCATCCCCCTTGGTTGAAGGATCCAACTTTCTCAGATTACAAGAGCTCTGGCCCTTTGTCTCCGTCCTATGATGGATAACAAGATGGCTTTTTGCTTCTGCTTATATCTTCCCAAAGTTCATTGACCTTGTTTCAAGAGGCAGGAAGGCGTCTTGGTGGTGCAGCCACAATCCCCTGTCATGTTTGTTAAGTGGTCATCTTCTGCCAATTGCTCACCTGATGACTTTGTTTACCTTACACGTAAATGCCTTTTTCATTGTCTTTGATCTCACCTTGGTTAATTTACATTGGAGACGTGGTCAAACTGGGCGAAACGACGTTCCTTTGTCTAAGATGGGCTGGGCTCAGGCACTACCTACCAAACACATTTTAGGAACAAATTTCCAGCCCACGTCTATAATTCTTTACACACTGTCAGTACGTACACAATAATATTAAGGACCAGCATGTGACTAATTTGCATATGACATCATCTTACATGGTAAAGATACAAGTTATGACAACAGTGAGTTGGGGCAATGAGTGTGTCAGGCCTGATAAGAGCTATGGTATGGTGTGCCCTCTGCCAATTGGTATTTGAGAGGCTCCTTGGGTCACAATCAGTAACTCTTCAGAAGTGTTTTGACCACTCAAAACTATATATATTTGATAAAGCTAACAGAGAATTAAAAGCTTCCAAACTCACGATTACTCATAAGGTGACACAACCATGAGAACTATATTTTGTGTTCTCAGATGCATACAGCTTTCAAAGAGCTCTTATTACAGGTTATTTCCTTTTATTTCCGTTGGAGGTCTGAGTATGAGAGGATGTCATTGTCACTTTGGTTCATGAGGAAAGGAACATAATTTGAATGGTAATGAATTACAGACCTTTCAGTTCTAGGACATTGGTTCTAATTTTGCCTAAATTGGTATTGATTAAAATTGGGTACTATGTGAGGGCATTTTAATGGTCGCTCTGAAATTACTTATACAAATAACAAAAAGCAATAGTGTAATTAGCTCATCTTGGCACCCTCAGCAGAGTGTCCAGTGATTGAATGGGCAAGGAAAACAAATGGTCCTTTCACTCACAGAAGTTATCACTCTGGGTCAGAATTGAAATACACTGGCAAATCAGTCTAGGAAAGCCTGTTTAATGAATACTAGACTTACATTTCCAGTAATACTAGTTAGATGGAACTAGTTTAAATTTAAGGTATAACAACCCCCCCAAAAAGGAATATAATATAGGATTTACATGTCTAAATTCCCACATTCCGGGCTGAAAATGTACCCCATAAAATGTCTCATATGCTGTAAATTAGTTTTGAAAAATTACTCTTAAATACTTACTGGAGAATAATAATACTATGATCTCCTAAATTTTGTTAGTTTTCCTATTTCTAGAACTGGCAAGGCATATGGAAAGCAGGATTAACTGAACACTTTCATACCTGAAAACATATTATTTCTTTCTACACAGAAACTTGAAACAATGCCCAGGCTTACTGATTTCCTTAACTGCTTATCAAGAACATTAAAGTGCATAAGTAGCCTGCCAGTGTCTCTTAGGAACATAGTCTATCAGATATTCCAAACTGCCAGTATTTGGGATACAGTGAAAATCACTCTCAATGCCATGTTTACTGGATGGAATAAATATTCTGAATCTGCAATATTCAAAAGTTAATTAGGATTCAGGAGTGTGTACATATTTAAGCTCCCGCCAGGTAACAAACTGACCATGTGCTGCCAGAGAAAAAGAAAATTTATCACATTGTGAGGCAAAAGTGTCAGGTTTGCAGACTTCTGGTAGTATTTATTTACTGGCCTTTTTATAGGCAAATCCATTTATTTCTTCTGTTGTATCATGTTCTTTCTGAACATCTTACTTTCACTAATTTCATAGCCTTTATCAAAGTAATACATAATTTCTGATAGTCTTTAGATGAAGAGGAAAATCTATATTAATAAAAGTTTCAAATATATAGCAAAGGTAGAAAATTCTATAGTTACCACTTTAGAACAATTCCTCCACCATCCCTCTATACCAAGGGCGGGCAAACTTTTTGGCCCGAGGGCCACATCAGGATTGCGAAATTGTATGGAGGGCTGGGTAGGGAAGGCTGTGCCTCCCCAAACAGCCTTGCCCCCGCCCCTTCCCACTTCCTGCCCCCTGACTGCCCCCCTCAGAACCACTGTCCCATCCAACTCCCCCCTGCTCCTTGTTCCCTGACCGCCCCCTCCCAGGACCCCCCCCCCCCACCCGCTCCCTGACTGCCCCGACCCCTGACAGGCCCTCTGGGAGTCCCATGCCTATCCAACCCCCCCGTCCCCTGACCGTCCTCCCAGAACCTCCACCCCATCCAACCACCCCCTGCCCCTTATCCAACCCCCCACTCCCCGTCCCCTTATCATGCTGCTCAGAGCAGATGGAACTCGCAGCCACGCGCTGCGCTGCCTGGCAGGAGCAGTGAGCCAGAGTGCGGGGGCTAGCCTCTGTGGCCGGGAGCTCAGGGGCCGGGCAGGATGGTCCCGCGGGTCGGATGTGGCCCGCAGGCCGTAGTTTGCTCTATACTAATAAATGTGTTCCATTGATATCTAAATATTGTTGAGGCCAGTAGAATGATACATGTCGAGGGTGAAATCCTGGTCCTGTTGGAGTCAAATGAGACTCTCATTGCTCTCATTGACTGCAGTATGGCCAGAATTTCTCATCTGGTGACTATAAAAAACACACTTACTTGGACTAGGGAACTATCCTCCCAGATCTAGTCGTCTGTCTTGTCTCTTCACTTTGTCTTCACCCTCTGTGCAACTTGGTAATGGCTAATGGGCAGGTTAGTACAATTTAAAGATTACTTTTTCAGCCGTGAGTTCACTGATATAGAATACTTTGAGAACCATTTCCAACAACAAAAAATCGGAGTTTGATGGAATGGCTTCTAACAGTGATACAGTTATACTGAAGGTCCTGTAGCTGCTGCCACAAGAGTCTTCTTTTTTTAAACTGCTGCCGTGTTGAGCACTGTCATCACTATTTTCCAACTTTTTGATTCCATCAACTTGAATTTTGCCACTTGTATTAAAAAATATATATATATGCCATTCTTCCCAAAGTCTTGTTTATATGCTGAAAACTTAAAGAAAAGTGGTATCATACATTTTGGCTTGTGAGTATTAATAGGTGATTATTTAGCACCTGCCTTGCTTGCTGAAAACCTTATCTTAGCAGTTTCTTTTAATATCTGCCAAGTTGAAAGATTATCTCTAATGCATGTGGTGAAATTTTGTTTGCAGTGCACCAAGACTCTGAAGGCCATTCAGCAAACTGAGCTTAATTCCTCGGGTGTATTTTCATTTTGATAACTGATTAGATAACTGCTGTACATATTATTCAGAAAAATGTGACCATACTGGCTATCACAATTACTGCAGAAAGGAGGATTGACTGGTGTAGTTTTTGCTTTTCCCCCTTTCTCTCATAAGAAAACAGTGATCTATCTCATGCAACGTTTTTGATCAATTTATGTTTTTCACATACCATTGTTTCAGCTTGGAGAGCAGCAGTCTTTGGAAGAAGCCATCAGAATAGCCTCCAGAATACAACAGGGTGAAACACCAGGGATTGATGATTAACTTCTAACACTGCTACAAGAACAATAGAGCAAATGATATTTTATTTTCAATCAACAAAGATCCATGCCAGCTGCAATCCATAAAAACTTTGATGTTTTCCTGCTCATTTATACTCTGTACACATTTTATGCAAGAGTGAAGAACGTTTTAAAACGTGCATAACTTTTGTGTACATGACCCGTGGAATAGACCAGCACCATCTTCTCAACCCATTATATATCCAGGAATATGAAATTAGGATTACATAGTAAATTTCCTCATTATCCTTTCGTCAGATTTCAACCAGTCTACAAAAAAGCAAACGCTGATGTAGAAGTATTGGAATGAATTTTTAATATGATGTGCAAAATAATGAAGGCATTATTGAAGATTTCAAATGTTTAAAACATTATACCAAAATCATTTCAGGAACCCTTACAGGTAATAAAGAAAGTAAAGCATTTTTAATTGTCTCCCATAAATAGAAGAATCTTGGAGTTGAGCCTACTGTAAATCTTTGCATTTTGATTTGCATTTCATACAGATGTGAAGATTCTCCATATTTAGATTCCCTGTCCAGCTCATTCATTGTAAATACAGACTGTTAATGCTGGAAGTGCTAATTATATTATCTTAAAAATGGATTATGTACAAAAGAGAAACTTTGGTTGTTCAATATTAAAGGAAGTAAATCTAATTTTTCTGTTTCTTTACATATTTTACTTAATCTTAAAATGTTATCTTCAAATTATGATGCAATAAAGGATAACAAGTTTATATTATCTAGATAGGATGATACTGTGGTGTGAAGTACTGTTTTACTTTTTAATGAGACTGAAGTGCAAATTATTTATTTACTGCTTTGTATAAATCGTTCCAAAGTGAGTTTATCATGAATTTTATTCTGTGGTATACTAATTTTGACCAGCAGCTACCATAGTGTATTAAACATTTAGTATACATTTTTAATTTAAAAAAATTCTGAGACACTACAAGAGTGATTATGATGGCAGGTTAGCTAACACATTCTACCAAAAATGTAAACTCTGACAATAATAAAACATTTTTTAATTTAAAAATGTTTGTTATAATATAGAGACAAGCATTTACAGTCTGATTGTTCAAAGGTGCTGAGCACCTGCAGCTCCTCTTGATTTACGTGGGATTTATGGATGCTCAGAACTTCAGAAAATCAGGCTAGAAGTCACTAGAAATAGATTTAATTCCTGGTATTGTAAGTACACCACTATTCATCATACATCATTCTGTAAAGAGGATTCATTGTAGTTGCATCTGGAAAGAGATAATAAAAGGAACCTTTAAACTTTTTATATACCAAAAAGTGCCTTTAATTTAGTCTGGTTAGTAGACATGCTAAAAAAGAACCTTTGTCTTAAGATAAGAATTTATGCTTGTTTTAGATGAATATTCTCTTCAAAGAGCTGGTCATATGAGGTTCTAAGTGCCCTCAACTCTCATCTCACAGAAGGCAGTCAGCACTTGCAGGATAAAGCTGTAAAGGAGTAGTCAGTCTCTAGTAAGTATTGTGACAAAAAAGTTACATAAAAATCTTGTGCCTCATTATTCACTCTGGCATTTGACCTCAAAGAACCCAGGTGCAAATTGTCAAATCAGTGATTAATTAATGTAGTTCTGGGTTACTGATTCTAAACTGGTTGTATCTTTTCAGGTTGCTCATACATATGACCAAAACCACTTGTAATGAACAAGTATTGTAATATGGAGTAGGGCTGGGAATACAAGAATATTCTCATTGATCTAGCATATCCTTGAGATTAGGGCAATATTCTCAAAAGTGCCTATTGACTTTTAATGGGATTTAGGCACCTACATCACTGAGCTGCTTTTGAAAATTTTATCCCCACTCTTCCCTCAGTGTGCTGTGTAACTCGTATTATCACACAGAAGTAAATATTATCCGGCATGGAGGGATAAACTGCCTGCCAGCTAAGCTAGTTTGTCACAAGCATTTAAAAATTGTCCCTTTATACATAAGTTAAAGATATGGCATTTGGCATAAACTCCCAGAGATTTTTTTGTTGTTGTTTTGGTTTTTAATCTTCATTGTTAACATCTTTTTGAAGAAGGAAGAGGACTATGACAGGAATAGCTTCAGCTCTATTTTCTGTACATTATCTACAACCCAAATTTGATTACTGCTTTCCTATTTCTACTATTCAGTCTGTTGCACGGCCTATTAATCTATCACTATTCAGAAGGCTGTTTAAAGTATTATCCTTTAAGAAATCTCTCTTGTACGTCATAGGAAGTATCTTCATAGCTTTTATGAAACTTGAAAGTTCTTAGGTGTGCTTTAGTATTGTTTGTTACCAGTTATTAAAAAAAAAAATCATAGTTCAGTGTACAGAATAAACTGGAGATGGAAAGAGGTAGGCTGCCTATACAAGTTATAGAGGGAAGGAGAAATGGTGTTTACATACATTTTACTTATGGGGCCTGCATGGGAATCAAGTCTGCATGTGTAATGGGATGATATTCAGTTCATAGTGAAGGGATGAATGTTCTTTTTATCTCTGCTTTTACTCTAAGAGCCAGAAGAATGTTTTGGTGAACTGTCTTTACTAGGAGAAGATATCAGATGATGTTGGAATTGGAAGATTGTTTGGTATGGGGCAGATCAGATACGGAATTGGGTTGCTAGAGGGAGGGATTGGCAAGAAGAAATTCCGTAGGAGAGTCTGGGAATTGCAGCTGGAGCAGTGAGAAGGAATAGGGCATGTGGGAATGAGGGAATCAGGTGGGAGGTAGGAGTGGCATTTTAAAATTGGGCAGTTAGGAGTAGGAATATCTTGCCCTGTCCCTTATGCCATATTCCCTTTCCTTGGAGGTCCCTTCCTCCTCATAGTGAAGTGAACTCTTTAATACAAGCCGAGGACAGGGAGGCAGTTTACGAATGGCTCCCCCACAAGCAAAATAACTTACTGTACAATTCACTCCCCAACAATCACCCTCATTATCCAAGTATTCCCTACACGTTATTTCCTCTCACTTTCAGATTTGAATCCCCACCCCACACAATCAGTTCTGCCCCTAGAATACCAACTCCTGCCCTAAAATATATCCCCTTCCCTGTTCTTCAAAATCAATCAATTTCCCCACCTCCCAACACACAATCACATTTTCTCCTCTAAGGTCCCACGATCCTTTTCATCACCATGGGCTAAGCTGCTCTTCACAGCAGCCTAGCATCTCTCTCCCTTAAGAGTCCTGCTTCCCCCAGATGGGGATGGTGGCTACTGTTGGTGCTCCAGCCCAGCTGGCCCAATGGGGCTGGCACTGTACACATAACAAAGAGTGTCCCTGCCTTGAGGAGGGAACTCAGAAGCATACAAGTATAGGCTGGGGCTGGGCTACCTTCTTTTTGCTCTTATGAGGCCAAACTTCAGGCCTGGTTACACTCTTGTAAAAGGAGCAATAGTCCCTTCTTGCTGCATAGTTACTCTTGGCACCATTGATGCTAGAGCTATTCAGGCACAGTGTGAAGGGGCAGAGGCAGGGGGAAGAGCTGTTCGGGCATTTGGGAACTGAGCAACCCTATGTGACTCCTGGATCCTCTGAATCCCACTGGGGCCACAGTGGCTGCTGCAGCCCTCAGTTGTTTCTCTTGTAGGTGTGTGGGGAAAGAAAGGGCTGGGAATATAGTGCATATATTACAAAAGGTTAAAACAAATGGTTCACCCTGGAAAGTAGTTCTCCCCATGCCTCACTCCCCAACTGCATTGGAGGGAGTGTTTCTTTGGCTTAGTGGCCCTTTGTTATTTACTGGCTGGCACTCTCATTTGGAGACCTGTAAGGGATGTGAAACACCCTTTAAAGTTCTTCGGAGGCTGCTTGCCAGTCAACATGGAAGAATCCATATCTTCTCCTTTGAGTGCTTGTCCACAGGCGCATTCCACTAATGGTGCCCATGTGCCAGAGACAGATGTCTTTTGGCAAGTGAGTGTTGAGGCACTGAGCATGCTCAGTGCTTCCCCAACCACATCCTCAAGGACACAGGTGGGTTGAATTGCTATGTAGCCACCGGTAAGGAAAGCGTTAGATTCTTTCTTCAGCATCTGGCATCTTCAACAGCCATGGAGCTCACTCATGCTGGCCCTGAGATTTGGCCTGTGGGTTACATAGTCTATCATAGCTCAGCCACATAGTACTAGCTGTGATGCAGGAGAGTTCTCTGATATAACTGTACTCTAGTTCTACCGTTAGACATTGCCCCAAATGGGTGACAGGACTGAAATACTTTGTAAAACCCTACAGCTATTTTAAAAAAAATGCAACTCTGAAATATTTCATTGGTAGTTGCGGGAGAGGAGACTTGTTATTTACCTGGTTAGGGAATGGAAATAGTTACCAGACAGAAGGTGAGTGGTGGGTTGTACCTGACCAGTATGTCTGGTTCAGATACTACTTTGCAATTGTTAGCATTTAAAAAATGTACTCAGTTTGACCCTTCACTGTCTTGGAAAAATGTATAAAATAAGTGTATAAACTAAATGCAGTTAGATAATTATTTGCATTGGGTTTGCAAATGCGTAAAACCTGAGGTCCAAGTTAGCACAAATAATAATGGGGTACAAAACGTTGACAAATTTTACATTTCCTGCAGTTCCACATAATGTTTAAAGATGGTAGTAAATGTAACGATAGTCAATGGGTAATAACCCCTGCTATGTGATAAGGATAATCGTTTTGTAACTCTGTCCCATGGCATATATCAGGAGCCAGAAAATAAAGAGCAGTCTCTTACCAGAACTCTGATGTGTCACACCTTTATTACAGTAAATTATACTGCACTTAAGCAATACAAACAATCATTTCCTCCTGTCGCGTCTTGATTAAGAATTTAGCTTAGGTTTTCCCCCAGTTGTGACATTGCTCCTTGTTCTTGGTTCTTCCAGCAAAGTTCACTTTTTCAAAGGGAAGGGAGCATCTGACATTAATGCAATTAGACCTTAAAAATGATAACTGCCTGACACTTAAACCTTCAGGGGTATGATATAAGACTTCTTCAACCGAAAGGTACATTCAGAGGATACTTTTATTAACCCAATAAAGGTACAAGGATATATAAGAAATATACATTTCCATAAGCATTTGGTCCTAAATTCTCTCTGTATGTTCTTCTCTAATGAAAGTGTGACTCTCTTAAATCCCATTTCAGGTTCTGAAGTGAAAAGAGAGTTTTGTGTACTGATTTGCTTCTATTCTGAGATTATTTAAATATTTTTCTCAAAGGAATGACAAAATATTTACAGCTCCACTGGAACAATTGAATGCTTTTTACCCAGAGGAAAGGAGTCTTTTTCATCTCTGTCAGAGCAATGAGGATTTCACTATTTCCTTCCTTTAAATTCCTCAATGACCTTCTGGCTGAGAAGGAATGATTGAGATTTAAGAATCCATCAAACTTCTCTTATTGGCTACCTAATGTTATTGGTCTGTCTAGGTAATTTTATGGCCCTCACATCACCAGAGTATTTCAGGCCTTGTCTACACTGAAAATTTTCTGCGCAGTAAAGTAGCTTCCTGCGTTGTAACTTCCGAGGCGTACACACTGCCAAGCCACTTAGTGCGCAGAAACTGCACAGTTGCAGTGCTGTAAAAAAAACTGTCCTGACAAGAGGCGTACAGCTTTCTGCACCGGGGGCATAGTGCCATGGTGCCAGTGTAGACACCCTGGTTGATTACAGCACTGCAGTTGGTCTCCGGGAGGTGTCCTACAATGCCTGTTCTCGCCTCTCTGGTCATTGGTTTGAACTGTACTGCCCTACCTTCAGGTGACCAACCATCATTCCCACCCCATACATTCCTTTGAAACTTTGAAAGTCCCCTTCCTGTTTGCTCGGTGATGCATGCAGTGGCCTCAGCGCATCTTTCCAGGTGGCCATGCCTGCTCCACACACCAGGCGATCCCCTGCTTGGAGCAATGCCAAGCTGCTGGACCTCATCGGCATTTGGGGAGAGGAGGCTGTCCAGTCCCAGCTGTGCTCCAGCCGTAGGAATTATGATACCTATGGACAGATTTCGTGATGCATGACAGAAAGGGCCATGACCAGGACACACTGCAGTGCAGGGTCAAAGTGAAGGAGCTGCAGAACACCTATCACAAGGCGCGGGAGGCAAACCACTGCTTCAGTGCTGCACCCACGAGCTGCCTGTTCTACAAAGGGCTGGACGCAATACTCTGTGGCGACCCCACCTCCACTGCAAAGGCCACCATGGATATTTTGGTGGCTCACGTGCCAGTTGAAAGTGGACCGAGCCAGGAGGAGGAAATCTTGGACGAAGATGTGCTGGGGGAGGGGGATCCAGAGGCAGAGGACGACTCGGAGGTCAGAGATACATTCAGCCAACAGCTCTTCTTTACCCCAGAGGAGACTAGCCAGTCACAGCTGTCGGATCTTGGTGAAACGCAAACTGGAGAGGAGGCTCCTGGTATGTGGAATTGATTTTGGAAATTGCTGAAGCAAGTTGTTGGGGGAGTAGGTTGCAGGAAGTAGGCTTGTGTCTGTATGATGCGCGTACCACCACATCCCTAGTTTGAGCGGTGGAACAGGGTGTTGATTGACTTCCTCACTTCACAGGAGTCTGCCTCAGAGAACTCCAGGAAACTCTCCTGGAGATACTGGGCAATCTGCTGATGCAGGTTCTTTGGTAGAGCTGCTTTGTTTCTTGCCCCATTAAGGGTAACTTTCCCACGCCACTGTGCCATCACTGGGGAGGCAGGGGGACCATTGCTGCACACAAGTGAGCCGCATAAGGGCCAGGGCGGAAGCCACAGTCTTGGAGAAGACCCTCTCTTGATTCCCTGCTCACCCTCAGCAGCAGATATCTTCCATATGAACACAGCCTATGGAAAATGTGGGGACAGGAATGATTATAAGGCCCCTCCCCCCCACAGTGCTGGCTGTACTCAAGAGCCATGTGCCCAGTGTACAGTAGGGTCCGGGAACACTGATTTCCCCCCATTTTGGGGGCCTTGTGGCTCATGGGCGCTTGCCTGGGGTCAGCCAGTTAGTGACAGGTATGTGAATAGTAGCTGTGTTTTAAATCAGTGGTCTGTATATACTTAAATACTGCTTCTGTAAAATGTTGCATTTTGGCTTCACAGAGATGACCTTGGGAACCCAGCCTCCCTCTTTGTTATCGCTGGCTGAATGGCTGCCCAGAATTAGAAAGTGGTCACCAAGAACTAAGGAGGACTTTCTGTGTGATGTCAAGATGCACTCCACGGCCGAAAAAACAAGAATTGAGGAGTGACAGGACAGCGAGAAGAGGGACCGAAGAGAGAATGCAGCGTGGTAGAACAAAGCCATGGAGCGGCAAGTGGACACGTTACAGGAGATACTAACACTGCAAACCAAGCAGCTCCGCGCCCGCCCTCCCCTGCAGTCGCTGTTGCAAAACTCTTTCCCATGCGCCGCCCCCAGACACCGCCAACACAGTCTTATCAACCTCCTGGCTCCAGTCTGTACCCGCTGCATTCAATTCCTGTCTCGTCACAGTTCAGCCCTGCGGACTCCCAGTACCCACTGCACTCAACTCCCATCCCTCTGCAGTTTAGCCCTACTGAAGTACAGTACCCGCTGCACTTCCCATCCCTGTCAGTGCTGATGTGTTTTTTTGTTTCTCTCTCTCCTCTGGTTGTTGTTTTTTAATAAAAGAATTGTGTTGGTTTGAAAGCAATCTTTATTGCATTAATTGAAAGCAAACTGAGCCCTGTGTAACCCTTCTGCCCGTCAGAGTTGGCAGCAACAAGGGTCGGGTTCAATATCTAGGGGATCCATTCCAATAACACAATGCAAACCGGCTCGAGCCCCCACCCAGTGACCTGGGACAAATATATACCACCCCCGCTGGGCGCCTCCAAGAGGCAATACTTCCCCTCTCGCAAGCACATAGTCTGAGTGTAGCAAAAAAAACCTTTTAATAACAGAGAAACAATGTGGCATTATGTTGGGTAAACACCACCAACAAGATTCATAACACAACCCATGAGCAAAAAAAACCCACCCCAAGCAAATTGGGGCATGCCCCTTTCCCTTTGGTTCTTGAGTCCTGCAACCCCAATTCACCCAAAGTCCCAAAAGTCCAATGACCCAAAACTCTCTGTCCCTGGTCAGGACAGCCCCAGAGTTCAAAAGTTTATCTGCGGAGCTTTACCTCCCAACCTGGGTGGAGATGGGATGGGGGTAAGAGGCACCTTACATGATCTGAAGCTGACCACCCCACAGCTCCATAGGCCTCCGCTCCGCTCCGCCAGCCGCCCCACGAACTCCTTCGCTCAGCTCCGCTCCGCCAGCCACCCCACGAACTCCTTCGCTCCGCTCCGCGGCCCGCCAGCAGCTCCCACCGTCCCACGAACTGCTCCACAATATAGCTTCAGGCTCCCCCACTACTTAACACCACGCTCAGTGATTTCAGCTCTTAGTTCAGCTCTTTGGTGAATTCAGCTTGTAGTAGGGGAGCCTCAGGGCTGGTGCACTATTAGCCCAAAGTGAGCTCAGCATCCTGTAACTAGACTTCTAATGAAATCAAAATTAGCTCTGATATTCCACAGTGGAGAGAGGAGGAAGTGCAATTAGCATGTAAGGCCCATACCACCAAGTATTAATACTTGTCCCCAGCCTCTCTCAATTCACAGAGTTTTGGAACCCATGACCCTTGCCTAGCAAGTGCTAGTTAGTTGATGGTGAGTCCCTCCATCATAACAAAAGGCCAAGTACAGTTCCAAGCACAGTTCCCATAATCAGGGTAATAACAATTTATTCTTCCTGCCCCAATAACAGAGACACTGGGGATCCCACAGCAGCCAAAGTGACCATTTGGGCAGCTATGGCCTCATTCTAGGCGGGGTGGGTGTGCCTATGCAAATGAGATCGGCCCCTGAAGTTCTTTTCCACAACTTGCCACACCTCACCACCAGATGTCAGGGTGGAGCTCATCCTGACACTGCTTACACCTGCAAAGCAACAGGCAGTTTTCTTCACCTTCATAGTGCATTGTCTGTACCAATAACAATCACCTCCTAGCATTACAAGCACTGCACTCCCGAGCACAGCAACAAATATTAGTGGCTTTCAGCCTCAAATTGCTGCCTCAAGGCATTCCTGATCATTATGGCCCTGCACTGCGTCCCTCTAATAGCCCTGGTCTCTGGCTGTTCAAATTCAGCCTCCAGATGCTGAGCCTCAGCGGTCCAACCCTGAGTGAAGCTTTCACCCATCCCTTCACAAATATTACGGAGTGTACAGCACGCGGCTATAAGCATAGGAATATTGTCATCAGCCAGGTCCAGCCTCCTATATAGGTAGCACCAGCGGGCCTTTAAACGGCCAAAAGCACATTCAACAGTCATTCTGCACTTGCTGAGCCGGTTGTTGAACCGCTCCTTACTACTGTGAAGGTGCTCCGTGTATGGCTTCATAAGCCACTGCATTAAGGGGTAGGCAGGCTCTCCCAGGATCACAATGGCCATTTCAACTTCCCCTATGGTGATGATCTGGTCTGGGAAGAAAGTCCCTGCTTGCAGCTTCCTGAACAGGCCAGCGTTCCCAAAGATGCATGCGTCATGCACCTTTCTGGACCAGCCTGTGTTAATGTCTGTGAAATGCCCACGGTGATCCACAAACGGCTGGAGAACCATTGAGAAATACCCCTTGCAATTAACGTACTCAGTGGCTAGGTGGTATGGTGGAATATGCATTGGAATTGGAATATGCATACCATCTATCCCCACTCCGCAGTTAGGGAAGCCCATTTCTGCAAAGCCATCCACAATGTCATGCACGTTGCCCAGAGTTATGGTCTGTCAGAGCAGGATGCTATTAATGGCCCTGCACACTTCCATCAACACGAGTCCAGCGGTCGACTTTCCCACTCCGAACTGGTTAGTGACCGATCGGTAGCAGTCTGGAGTAGCCAGCTTCCACAGTGCAATCACCAGGCACTTCTCCAATGACAGGGCAGCTCTCATTATCGTGTCCTTGTGCCGCAGGGCTGGGGCGAGCTCATCACGCAGTCCCATGAATGTGCTTTCCTCATCCAAAAGTTCTGCAGCCACTGCTCGTCATCCCAGAAGTGCACCCACAGTAATTTCCCGAGCCCAAAAGCAGCGTTCCACTGTGGTCAGCACCTCCGTGAATGCCACAAGCAATCTCGTGTCATAGCTACATCAATGTTGCACTCCTTTTGCCTTTGTAGTTTAAGGAATAACTCCACTGCCACTCGTGACGTGTTAGCGAGAGCGAGCAGCATATTGGTCAACAGTGTGGGATCCATTCCTGCAGCCCGAAGAGGGAGAGCGTGCAGTACACAAACCATTGAAAGATGGTGCCAAATGCAGATGGAAGCACAGGGATTGCTGCGAAGCGAAGCAATGCATCATGGGTCATTGGGACAGGACATTGGGATTAACTGGCATTTACTTCATGTATAATTGTTTTTAAAATGTCAAAATGTATATAAAATGTATATATTTGATTATATCCCTCTCCCGCCGCGCCCCCCCCCCCAGTTCTTTGTATATTGCTTTCCTTCTTAGGGCCCAATCATGCAAACTCTTATGCCCTTGACTAATATGCATCTTTAGGCATGTGAATTGTCCCACTAAATTCATTGTCCCACTCACATGTGTAAAGGTACTCACATGCATAAGTGTTTGCAGGATTAGAAGGGCTAGCTAAGGCCTAGTCTACACACAGTTTTTGTACTGGTATAGCTGTTTGTTCAGTATGTGTAAGTCCTTCTCAGGAGCATCCTCCTATTCAGAAATAAACTATGCCAGTATAAGCACTTTAATACTGGTATAACTGCATCCACAATAGGGGAGTTGTACTGTATTAACTATACTGGTATAGTTAAAGTAGTACAACTTTTGTGTGTAGACACTAAACATAAGATTTTAAGCTCTTTGGAGCAGGGACCACGATTCAGATTCTCAATTTGTGTAAATTGTCATAGCTCAGTTGAAGTCAATGGAGCTACGACAATTTATATCAGCTGAGGATCTGGCCCTGTGTTTTCCTATGTGTTTTTACTATGCCTACTACAATGGAACCATAAACTCTGTTGCAGCTTCTGGGTACTACTATAAGATAAATATAAAATATTCAATAATAAATGATATGATATGGCCCTCTGTTGTATGTATTTTGGATTTCATCCCTCTACAATTTAGAATTTAAAAATATAATTTGTACTTTCTTTATTGTACAGGATATTGATTTTTGTTTCTTGTTTTGAATATTAGTGCCCAGAACAGCATGACACAGGATTAAAGATCTAGAATAGATGGTAAACAGCGTGCTAACAAAATTCACAGATATTAAATGGGAAGAATTGCAAATGCCACTCAGGACGGGGACATAATACAAAGGTACTTATGTTAGAAGCATACCCAGAAAATAAAATGAGATTCAGATTAGTACATCTAAGGAAAAATAATCTGAAGCACAGATATTCAATGGGAAGGAGAAACTTGGAACAGTAATTTTAAAAAGAATATCTAGAAGTGGTAACAACCAAGCAATGTGATGAGTTTGCATATGATATGGCAGCCTAAAAGACTGATGCAGTTCTGAGCTGCATATGCAGAAGTGTTATGTCCTGAAGGAGGGAGGAAACAGGACCCTTTTTGGTGTGACTACACCTGTCTGGACTATTGCATTCATTTCTGGTCCCCTCCTTAACCAAAAGGTGTTGACGAATTGGAGGGAGTTCAGAGAATTGCAACAAAGTTATTGGGGAAGGGACTGACTTGTGAGGAAAGATTAGAAGACCTAAGGGCCAAATTTGTAAAGGTATTTGGGCATCTAAAGATGCAGATATGTGGTTGAGGGATTTTCAGCAGTGCCTAACTCCTATTGGTGCCTAACTCCTATTGATTTCAATGGGAGTTAGGTGCCTAGGCACTTTTGAAAATCCTGCTAGACACCTATCTGTACCTATATGTTTAAAAATCTGGCCCTCAATCTGTACAGTATGTATAAGAGATGGCTAAAGGGGGACAAACATAATAATAGTGAAAACCCCAAGAAGATAGAGGAATTATTTAGGGTTTTACATACACTAAGAAAAATTATTACTAACAGCTAGTGAAATAATTACTGTGATTGCTTAGATTTGTTTACCTTGTGTTGGGAAATTGTTTAATATTTTTTAATTACTAATACAAAATGCTGATTTCCATTTTATGTTAAATCATTATTACTGTATTCATTTTAAAAGGGAATGGAACATCTTAACTCTATATTATAGTCATAGTATCTGTTGATGTTAGTCAGAGCAATAATTATTTTAAATTATTCTGACTCATTAACTTTTATCTTGACTTCATGTTGATTCCTCATATGAGTAAGAGTTACAGGATCAGATCCTAAGATGCATAAAGGTAAGAAATAAAGGCTTTATAAAACTACTAGAAAATCTCAACAACCTTGTAACTATTTTGTGCTACAGTACTGAGTGATATTAAGGATTTCTGTGAAAGTTAGAAGCCTTCTCTATACTCAGCGCATTCCAAATGTGTGGAATTCTGTCTGAAGTATTTTAAGTTTCAACACCAAGAACTTGTGAGTCAGAAGGCTAGATCCTCTGGTGCAAGTGAGCTGTGTTTGGTGCAAGACAGAGGAAGAGGTGAGGATTTTTTAAGCTATCTTAATAGTTGTTTGATTGCAGGGTTGGGCCAATACTTGGAATAAATTAGAGCAATCTATGATCAAGATCTGGAAAAATAAGAATTTTGCTGCTATTACACAGTATGTGCTTTTCTGCACAGCTTGCAGGGTTCAGATTTTATCTGAAACATCAGTAATTCTAGCACTAACAGTCTTAGTCAAGGCTGGGTAGTTATGACAGGATAGTCTATTGCTCAATGAAAACAGGGTCATCGCTTATAGCAATGTGTAAAATGTCAGGCAGCTGTTTAGATTATGAATCTTAACTTGCTTTTCAAGCATAACCACTGTAAAGCATAGCATTTTGTTTTATTTTCTTTCATTACATTAGTCATCAGGGTTGAGAGTTGTCCTGCTTTACTCTACTTGCTTCTGATTCTCACTTGTGCAATTTGGCTCTCCAGCTGTTCTTTTTTGGAAACTGTTTATTTTTCTCACCAGTTTAACCAGTTTTAAGTCCATGGTGGCTGCTGTGGACTGGACACCATCCAAACCTTGGTTGAGCTCCTCTAATTTAGCCATAAGTGGTTTTAGGAACAGTGGCTGACCTTGTAAGTGCAAAAAACCTTGACAAGAGTCCCATCGGCGGTGCTGCCTGGCTAAGGCAGGCTAGTTCCTACCTGTTCTGACACCAGGCTGCACCCCAGAAGCAGCCAGCAGCAGGTCCAGCTCCTAGGCGGTGGGGCCATGGGGCTCTATACACTGCTCCCACCCTGAACACCGGCTCCGCCAGCCAATGGGGACAGGGGGCATGCCTGTGGGCAAGAGTCGCACAGAGCCATTTGTACACCTCCGCCTAGGAGCCAGACCTGCTGCTTGCCGCTTCTGGGGCGCAGCGCGGTCCACAGTGCCAGGACAAGCAGGAAGCCTACCTTAGCACCCCCACTGCGCCACTGACTGGGAGCTGCCCCATGTAAGCCCATGCCCCAATCCCCTGAGCCCCCCGCAACCCGGAGCCCCTTCCTGCAACCCAAACCCCTCATCCCTCGCCCCACCCTAGAGCCTGCACCCCCAGCCCAGAGCCCTGACCCCTCCCGCACCCCAACCCTCTGCCCCAGCCCTGAGCCCCCCCCAAACCCAGAGCCCCCTCCTACACCCCAAACTCCTTATTCCTGGTACCACCCCAGAGTCTGCACCCCTGCCCAGAGCCCTGACCCCCTTCTACACCCCAAACCCCTCATCCCCAGCTCCATTGAGTCGTGGGCATCAACAATTTTCTTCAACTGGATCGCCAGAAAAAAAGTTTGAAAACCACTAGTTTAGGCCATTCACTCTATGGTGCCTTTGCTGAGGCTGTCAACAGGGGTGCAAACAGTGGTAGTAGCTTTTTTGATGTGGAATGTATCCACTAGGGCAAGAGTGTCAAAATTTATTCTGTGGAGAAGGCCAAATTCCATTCTGAATTATGATTCATGGGCCAAGGTATATAAATTTAGGACTACATAGTCTCCTGAGTCTCACTGGAAGGGGAGGTCTGCACAAAGTACAGTGTCTCTATATATGACTAACATGTAGTAACGAACCTTCCATTATCAGTATTTGATTAGTACATCATCGTCTCATTCAGCCTCACTCAGTGGAAAAATAAGCTTTCTTTTAGGACCACTGCTATTTCCCCCCTTTATTTCTCTCCCTTTCTCACCATTCTTTATCTTTTCCCTCTCACCCATCCATATTTTTTGGGGTCTCCCCTCTGTTTTTCCTGCAGCAATTGCCAATTATTCACCACATTCCCTCTGCTATTCAGCAATTAAATAGTTAATGCTTACATTAAAGTATTGTAATTAGGCTTTAAATTAAAAATACCTCAGTGGAACTGATGGGGTTTGAGACCATTTATACCTCTACAAGCCATTATTCCAGACTGCCTGCAGACTCAGGAAGGCAACACTGCATTGGTTACATTTGGGCCAAATTTGGAAGGGGAACTTTGCAACTGTGAGGGCTATAAACTTATTTCTTATTTTAATCAAAAACTTAAATTCTACAGAATCTGAAAATGTCATGCAGGTAAGATCTGGCTTATGGGCTAGGTGTTTGGCCTCTGCACAAAGAACTGCACTGCGCCTCCTATTCCTTATTTCTCCCTCAAAAAAGAGCCTACATGACTTGCCCTTTCCTTTGGCCCTTGTGAGTCATGATGATCAGACCTTTTCTGTAAAGTGAATTTGAATATCTTGTTCAAAGTTATTACAGTGTAATTCTGCACTATTTTAACACAATGCACTGGCTATTTGTGGCAAGAACAGTCTTTATTGACTGGAGCATGAATAAAGAATGGGAAAGAAAAATACAAGACTTTTTATGGGATTCTTCAATTTAACAAAGGTATCATCATATGGAGAAACAATGCTGTTCTATTTAAGCATATTGTTGTTGTTGTTTTTTCACTCTGACATCCAAAAATCCAAAGAGCTTGTGTTTTACACCCATTTGACGAACTCTTCACTTCTTTGTTTGCAGTTACAGGTTTTTCTGCATTCTCTATGGGGGAAAATCTTAGAACATAAGATCATGCTTGTGGCTGAACTTTTAAAGTGGATGAGCAAACTTCTTAGTAATGACAGCAAACCCATGATCTAAGAAGCATGTGGAGAAGAATTTACCAAGATGTTATTGTTTATATCAATCTTTGTTTTATCCAGTATTGTGATGATTTAAAAGCTGTTTAATCCAATACTGCTAAGGATTTCTTAGCAGTTAATATAGATTATTTTTTAAAACTTCCTTTTACTTTGAGAAGGTAATACCAACAGGATGGGCAGAAACAGGATGAGAAAGTGAAGCAAGGAGAATTGTGTTGATTTGCAGTGTATTTTTTTAATTTGATAAAATGATTCTTGTCTTAGTGAAACTGGACTTTGGAAAGTGATTACATTTCTCACAATTTACACCAAACAACCCCCCCCCCCCCAAAAAAAAAAAAAAAGAAAAGAAAAGAAAAAAATTGTCCGTGAAAATGAGAAGATGAGATTCTTTGCTTGGCAAAGAAACAAATGAAAAAGTGATTGCTTTAAAAAAAATTAATAAAATCATTCACTGATCTACAGGCATAAGGGAATGTAAATATGTTGGGTTGGATCCTGGGATCTGGCTGAGGAACACCTGATACAAGTTAGGAGTGGGGGACGATACACAGGTGGCTGTAAACCAACTTTGAACTCCCCCAGTCTTGGGACCATTAGCATGCTCCAATTTGCACCAGTGCCAGCAGCCCTAAAAGGATACTCCAGCAGCCAGGGATCATCAGCCCCCTATGCTATCTACAGGAGGGTGTGGCACAGGAGCTGTAGGCAGGAAGGTAGGCTGTTTTAAACACAAATATCAGCACGCAATACCCCCCACCTATCAAGAACAGATTAAACTAATGGCCTAATGAATGGAGACAATGCTACCTCACTTCCTAGCACAGGATTTTCCCTTTTAATAGTACTTTAAATATATATATGTTAACAGGCAATTTTCATTTTGTTGTTGTTGATAGTTTACCTTCATATTAGCCCAAAGTTTCCATAGCCCAAAGATTGTCCTCTGGAGGCTCTCTGTGGTTTAACACCACCTGTACTGTACCTTTTGGTAAATAAAAGGAGTACTTCAGCTCTCAGCACACTGAAGAACATGAGAAGTATGTAAAGGTTTGATATTTTATGGAAGTGTTTCTGTTTATGATTTACAAAAGGAATAATTACCCTCTCATATTCTAGTGAATTTATCTGCTCTACTGGCAAAGGAGGCTTTGTCTACACACATTTTGTGCACCATTTAACTAAATCGGTTTCTAAAACTGTTTAATTAAATTGAAGCAACTCCTTCCCTAACATGGACACACTTAAATTGGTTTATGTGTCTTAAATTGGTTTAGTTTATGTCAGTTACAAAATAGCATAAGATGAACTGCTTTAAGATGCTCTAAAACTGATATAATGGTGACCCGCACAAAGTTGCACCCATTTATCTAAACGGGAGAAAAAAATCACACATTTTGTTTGACCTGTGCAGCTCTGCCTGGGAAAGAGAGTCCCACTTCCTGAGCTGGTTGATTGACAAACTGATGCTCCAATGGGAAGCCTCTGTTCTTGGGGTCGGCAGTTAGTGGCAGTTGTTTTGGCCCAAAGAGTAGAGAGGTTCAGAACATCTCTAGAGAGAAGAAACAGCAATTAAAGGAAAAGAAGAAATAGAAGAAAGGCGTAAGAAAAGAGAAGGAAGAAAGAAGCCATGTACATTGACCAGTGCTGGCCCTAGGATACAGTGGCCTCACCACCGACTTTTGTGGGATCTCAGGCCTCCACAATCACAGGTGATACTGAATAGAAGAGGAATAAGGGCTCAGATCCTACGCTGATAGGTGCCCAATGAGAACCTGGATATGGATAGATACATAACATAGACGGATAGGCCCTGTTTAGAAAAAAAGAGTTCTTGAGCCTTTGAGATCTGCTGTTGTCCTATCATTTAAAGTCAGGGAATATACTATATTCATGGTTTTAAAAAGACACGTTTTCTTTATGCTATTTTTTGGTCACATAATAAAGGGAAACCTTGGGGACACAACTGCAGGGTGCAGGCAAGATGGAAATCTCAGGCTTTTAAATTTTTCACTGTGCGTAGGTGCATCCTAGGGGCATTCAAATGTTGTGCTTGTATATGGTGCCTCTTTGGGCCTGCTCCCTACTGCTGAAATGGCTTCCTGCAAAGCCCCAATCCAGCCAGTAGTTTGTGCTATAGTAAGTCTTCCCACCTTCCACTTGCTGGCTGCCTCTGCTGAGGGGGAAGCTGCCAGGAAGGCAGCAGCGCTTGCTGCACATAACTTAGAGCTAATCACCAAGACTGTCTGCTTCTCAAGCCCACATCCTCAGGTCAGGCCAAACCAGGAGGGGCTGCAGTGGGAGAGGTGCCTGAGACAGAAAATGGCAGGCAATGCGAGGATGTCAAAGTGGGAAGCCAAGCAGAGCAGGGGCAGGAGTCTGATAGGGGGCCTGCCTAGCTGAAACTGAAACGGGTGGGACTGGACTACATGTAAGAGACTGTGCATGGGGAAGGAGGGAGGGAAGCTGGTTGGTCTGTGGTGGAGGTCTCTTGCTGTTAGGGAGAGCAGTGCTGAAAGTAACCAAAGAAGCTCACATACAATTGGAGGAACTCACACCATATGGGTATGTCTTCACTAGCAACGTTAAAGCGGTGCTGCAGCAGCGCTTTAATGTGGCTGTGTAGTCGTGGCACCAGCGCTGGGAGAGAGCTCTCCCAGCACTGTAAAAAAACCAGCTCTGCGAGGGGAATATCTTGCTGGTGCACTGTCTACACTGCCACTTTACAGCGCTGAAACTTGCAGCACTCAGGGGGGGTCTTCACAATCCGAGCGAAAAAGTTGCAGCGCTGTAAAGTGCCAGTGTGGACAAGGCCTAAGATATCTTCCTCAGACCACCTCGCTCTATATCACCAGCTCCTAGCCTAGTGAAAGGTGAAATTATTATAATTGGTAAAATAGAAAACTTACAAGTAGTGTAGTTGAATTTCCTAATTGCTGAAAAGAGCGGTGGTAAGAGATGTATTTAATCCTGTGTGTGTGTGTGAAGAGGGTCCAAGAGTGACAGTCCCAGGAGAGGTGACAATGGCTGTCCCATTTCTGTGAATGGATCCAGTAAAGTTGCCAAGTGTTATCTGGCTTTTGAGAGCTTGTGAGGAGCAGAGCCTGCAGACAATCCCGTTCTTGCAGTGGCCATGGTTCTTACCTAGGAGATTAGACAGCTGTTTACTTTCCTTTCACAGGGCAGCCAGGTGAAATGGTGGTGGCTTCCAGATGGAGAAGTCGGGGCAAAGCCTTCCTGCTCTCTCTGTTATGCTCCCACTTATATGACAAAGTAACAATGGCACCCCCAGTTGGTGTGGCAGGGGGAAGGGGAAACAGGATGAGTAAGAGTTGTTAAAGGAGCCAGCTCCAATGTACCAGTGAAATGGCTCTTTGGGAGGAAGAGGCTGAGGACAGTATTCAGTTAGGCTTATAAAAAAGTGAAAATGAGAGGTAGAAAAGTGTTTAAAGTTTATGGTTTTAAGTTAAGGTTTCTGTTACTAGGATCCACCATTGCCTGGAATCATATCAAACAGCAAACAACTGGAGCATCTGGATAAGTACACATTTTAATTTCCCCTTTCTCTGTAGGCTGGGTCTGGTGTGTTTAATTCATTGTCTCCTAAACTTTTAGAAGCAAATCCTTCCCCTATTTCTCTGGGTGCAGAGGTCCCTCATTCAGCAGAATAAGTTTGATTTTGCTCTTCCAGGGATAACGAAAGGAGGATTTGGGGATGCCACTCGAGGGGTAAAAAACACAGACAGACATCAATTCTAATGGGGGCTGTCTACATGCTATCATGTGGAACTTGATAAGGGCCAAAAGATCTGCTAGATAAATTCTGTATGCTTTTCACCTTACCAAAAGGATGCAGGGGCACTGGGGCTGTCACAGCTACTCTAGCCATTAGCATCAGCCACAGAATGACTCTTTAACCTGAAGGATGGGGGGAAGAAATATGTATTGTCTTGAAAATAAGGAGAAGTTGATGATAGGTCATGGGACCTAGACTAAGCCAGCTCTGGATTATTCTAGCTTTCTCTGACTGGGAAAACAAAGTTGGTCAGTACAGCTTTGCTCGAAAGATTAGTTTTAGTTAATATAATTTCATTAAGTGATAAAGGACCGATACTTGATTGCATTATCAGTCCAGCAAGAGCTGATAGAGATGAAGTGGAGGGCCAAAGTCAAAGCGGTCATAGAGAGGTCAGTCTGTGTCAAACGGAATGCAGAGTATATAACACGTTCATTGTGAGGTGATTCTCTGGTTTATGAGTAAGAAGTTCTTACTAAACGAGGGCTGCAAGTCAACCAATCACAATACTGTGCCTGATGTCCCAGTGTTCTGAGAGGTTTGCAATATTTAGAAGTCAAAGTAATTTGCATTTCTTTAAATAGTTAAGCTTAAATTTAAAAAAAATGGATTTTTTTTAAAATTGGGCTAAGAGCCATTAGCCCTCCATGATGCACCCTAAAAGAGCAAAACAGGGCACAAGCCTACCATTTTCCCTCCCTGATAGGCCATCCTTAATTCAAAGGTTTACTTATGCCACAAGTGGAAATGGGTTGAGTGGCTCTGCTGTATTGCCAACCTCAAATGTTCAAATTCATGAATCAGGTCTCAAATATCATGAGAAAAGTTTACAAATCATTTGTAATGTTTTTACTGCAAACAATTTTTTTTTAAAAAGCTGAGATTGTTACATATCACTTGCTCTCAGATCATGCTGTAGTTTCACATCTTGTCTTATAGGACCATAAAATTTAGTATTTGTTTAACAGATTATGTCTGTTCCACTTGTACTTAAGCACTCTGTACCATTTTGCACAGCTGAAGATCTAGCAATTATGTTCTTTTTAATGTGGGGCATTTTGCTGTAAAACAATAAACATACTTACTCTGTGCTGAAACTAAAAAAAAAAAAAAAATCATATTACTGCTGGACCTGAAATCACCATCACAAAAGTTACCAATGTGTATGTCAACCAAATATGCATATCTGGGGTAGAGGGAACCAGTATATTGGATTTATCGATTTCGAGCGTTAGTAGAAAAGATGATCTAGCGTCAATCTTCCGTTTCTTCTTCTGGTATTAACAGAAGATAAGAGAAGCTTTTAAAAAAAAAAAAAAAAAAAAAAGTCTGCTTAGATTTTAGCCTTCTCAGCGCTGCCAGTCTTTACAAGCAGTCGTGCAGTGATAGACTTTAAAAGAAGAATTAAAGGGGCTCATACACTGTCTTTGTTCTTAACGAGGCAGAGATGAAACTCCCCGCCGCTAACGGCTATCAGCAAAGTGGCATTTTACTTGGGGTTAGGGGTGTCTGTCGGCCTTCTTCGACTTCCGATCCTGCCACGTGTGCGGAGAGCCGAGCAGCTCACTTGGAAGCGCTCTCTAGAAAAGGGGAGCGAGCAATATATTTTTTGTTTGCCCTCGCGTGAGACACGCAGGTTTGGCTGGCTGGAGGCGATTCCTGCCAGGGTGTGGGCAGCTCGTCTCCTCCTTGCAACCGCGACGGGCTCAACTCACTGCAGGGCAAACGGATTCCTTTCCGCAGGGCGCCGGGGCAGGAGCGCACTGACCAGCAGCACGTCACGCCTCTGCTCACAGAAGCGCCACCGCAGTGAACTGCCTGTGCAGCGGGGCTAGTGGGGTGCAGGCCGCCGGCCGGGGCTGTGCCCTGCCTCCAGCGCGACAGCAGAGCGGCTTTCCACTCCCTGCCCGCGGCGTGTTGTACAGCGAAAGGGGCAGTTCCCGCTCGATGCGCGGGGCTGTGCGATGGAGAACTGGAGCCGTATCCCAGCGGCGCGGGAGGAGCCTGGCAGCCTGCCTGGCCACCCCGCGCTCGCACTGGCAGCAAGCCCCTCTCCACCTTTCCTACACGAGCCTGGAGAGAACAGCGCCCCCCGGGGCGAGGGGCCCGCCCCCCGGCTGGTGCGGTCGGAGGAGCAGCTCTGGCGACTCACTGCCGGGGTCAGAGCTCATACTCGTCCTAGCGCCCTGTTCGGGTCATTCCGCTGTTCGCTCTACCCCAAGGCCATCGCCGCCCCCTGCGGCACCCCCCTGCGGCCGCCCAGCTCTGCCGCTCGCCGGAACGGAGGCACGGGGCTACCGCCGGGGGCGTCTCCGCACCCCGCACTCCCAACGGAAGGAGACGTCTCCAGCCCCGCCCTTTCCAGCGCCCCATTCGCGCCAAACGAACGTATGACGTATGTTCTGCGTGGCCCAGCCTCCGTCTTCCTTGTTTTCAAACTGAGTGGGCGTGTGTGATTGGCTGGCGTGGGGGCCACGAGACTAACGGTCGCGGGAAAGCCGCGGAGTCTGAACGGCAAGAGCTGGGCTACCCTGGGCAGCGCTAGCGAGTGGGTCCGCGCGGAGCCTGCAGTGGTGCGGGGCCCCGGAGGAGCCTGGGGTGGCGCCTACTCTGCGCCGATAGTGGCAGAGCTGGGGAGCGGTCGGCGTGGGAGCGGCCGCGTCTCCCCGTGAGCGGGGCCCGTTCGGAGCCGGGAGCGGCCCGGAGCCTTGGTCCCGCCATGAGCTTCGTGAGCCTGCAGCAGGCCGCGGCGCGGCGCGTCTCGGTCCGGCGGGCGGCCGCCCCGATCCGGCAGAAGCTGCTGTTCCCGGCCGGCAGCAGCGACTGCGAGGAGGAGGACGAGGAGGAGGAAGGGGGCAGCAGCGGCAACAGCACCGGCGAGGACTCAGCCTTCCAGGAGGCGGACTCGCCGCTCTCGGCAGCCCGCACTCCGGCGCGGGGCGAGCCGCCGCCGCTGGAAGAGGAGGAGATGGAGCCGGCGGGGTCCGCGCTGCCTGGGGAGGAGGAGGACTCATGGGAGGAGGAGGGCTTCGGCTCGTCCCCGGTCAAGTCGCCCGGAGCCTACTTCATGGCCGGCTCGCCCTCGCCGCCACTCAAGGGCCGCCGGTGTTGCGGGGAGTCGCCGACGCATTTCACTGCAGGCGGGTACCGGGTCCGCAGCGAGGAGCCCCGCTCCCCCCTGCTCGAGTGCCCCGGCACCCCGCCCCACAAGACCTTCCGCAAGCTGCGCCTCTTCGACACACCGCACACGCCCAAGGTGAGGGGCCGGGCTCGGGTTGGGGATGGTGCCCTGCGGAGCGGCTGGGGCTGCTCGTGGCACAGCTCCCCTTTGGTTCTTGGTCCCTTAAAGGGCGGCTGGTTGTAACTTGTAGCACGTGTGTGCCCCGTGCTCCAACACAGGGCGTGGCGCGGTCTGTGCACAGGATTCCCGGAGGAGCTGCCTGCGGTGCTGTCTCGCCTGGTCCTCCAGCTCGTCAAAGCACTGGACACATAGGCTCCCGCACGCCCCTTGCTGTGGGCCAGATCTGCAGTATCCACTCCTTTGCTTGTGGTGTCTGTGCGATATGGTGGAAGGGTAGTGAGGGGCCTGGCTTTGTGGCTCTTTGTACAGGAGGGGTAGTCAGTAGGCCAGGGGTGGGCAAACTATGGCCCCGGGGGATGCATCCGGACCTTCAGACATTTTAATCTGTCCCTTGAGCTCCCACCGTGGAGTAGGGTCCAGGGCTTGCCCTGATCCGGTCCTGCACGGCTCCTGGAAGCAGCTGGCATGTTCCCCCTGTCCCCTACACATAGGGGCAGCCAGGGGCTCTGCACGCTGCCCCTGCAGCTCCCATTTGCCTGGAACTGCAGCTAATGAGGGCTGTAGAGGCGGCGCCCAGAGCTGCCTGACTGCTCCCTCTGCACAGGAGATGGAGGGGGACATGCTGCTGCTTCTGGGAGCTGCTTGAAGTAAGCGCCACCCAGAGCCTGCACCCCTGCTACACCCCAATCCCCTGCTCCAGCCCTGAACCCCCATCTGTCCTCTGAACCCCTCGGTCCCACCCCAGAGCACCCTACTTCACACCCAACCCGTCAGTCGCACCCCCCCCCCCAGAGCCGCCCCCCCAATACACCCCAACTCTCTGCTCCAGCCTGGAATCCTCTCCCACACCCTGAACTCATTTTTGGCCCTACCCCAGAGCCTGCACCTCTAGCCAGAGCCCTCACCCCCTCCCCTACCCCAGTCCCCAATTTCGTGACCATTCATGGCCCACCATACAATTTCCATACCCAGATGTGGCCTTTGGGCCAAAAAGTTTGCCCACCTCTGTAGTAGGCGGATCATGGGCATGATTTCCAGATGCTTTTGAATGGGTTGTGAAACCTCTTTATTCACTTATTATTGTGGTGGTGTGAAAAATTGTTTGTCTAGAGTCTGATTTCAGAGTAGCAGCCATGTTAGTCTGTATTCGCAAAAAGAAAAGGAGTACTTGTGGCACCTCAGAAACTAAGGAATTTATTTGAGCATAAGCTTTCGTGAGCTAAAGTTCACTTCATCGGAATGCATCTGATGAAGTGAGCTGTGGCTCACGAAAGCTTATGCTCAAATAAATTCCTTAGTCTCTAAGGTGCCACAAGTACTTCTTCTCTCGAGTCTGGATCTTGACTATACTGTAATACAAGGTCCAAATTTCTTGGTCAAGGTAAAGATCCCTGCCTAATATGGGCTAGAACCAGCCCACCTCCCTGAGAGAAAATACTCTAGGGCAGTGCTACTCAAAGTGGTGGTCCGCGGACCGGTGCCAGTCCACGAGCCATCGGCTGCCAGTCTGTGCGCACATTGGGGAAAAAAATGCCGGTCCCCCACATCAGATAGCTTGAGAAGCACTGCACTAGGGCACTAGAACTCTGTTTACTGGAAGAGCAATGTTGTTGGCAGGCACAAAATGTTGGATGTCAGGAGGGTGGTGGGTTAGAAGTATTAATACATTTGCGTTACACTTCCACTTATTTCAAACTTGTTGGTCTTATTTGGTAGATTTGTAATAAGAACTAACAATACTCACAACAGAGACCAGGTGGGCAAAGTAATATCCTTTTATTGGACCAACTTCTGTTGGTGAGTGAGAGAAGTTTTCCAGCCTCACAGAGCTCCTCTTCAGGTCTGGGAAAGGTACTCTGAGCTAAATGCAAGGTGGAAAGGATTGTTCTGAAGAATTATTCTACCTTGAATATGTGCTAACTACTTAAAGCTAAACAATCCTTTCCACCACTGTTCCCTCTAAGCTGTGAGCACGCACATGGCAAAACCCGCGCGCACAAAAATGTGCACAGAAGCACAACAATTTGCACAGAAGAAATTTTTTGTGCACACAGCCTGTCAAAAATTAGAGGGAACGTTGCTTTCCATCACCTTGCATTTAGCTGTGATGCTCAGAGTACCTTTCCCAGACCTGAAGAGGAGTTCTGTGTAGCTGGAAAGCTTGGTCTCTCTCACCAGCAAAAGTTGGTTCAATAAGACACCTCACCCACCTTTCTCTCTAATATCCTGAGACCGACATGGCTACAGTCGCTCTGTATAATACAGTTGGTGTAAGGATAATGATAGATTTTGTTTCCTTTTAAGCGTAAGGAGTGAATTAGAATAGAAAATGGTGTTTTACAAACTCTTCCAGTAACATCTGGCTCCTTAAATATAGAACTGCACCAGCAGAGGATAGCTGATGCAATTTGACAGGGAACCTAAACAAAAATAAACGAACAAAACATAATGCCCTATTTCATTCCTCTGTCTGGGATTAAAAACAAAGTTGTCATCTATGTTTCCAGTGCCACTGCCCATTCTAGAGCAATCCTTACATAACATACTTGGTTTGCCTGTAGCAAAAAAAAAAAAAGTTGGCATCTTTTCCAGGTCCTGCCCACAAATTGTCCGTTAAGATTATGTAACATTAATCTGGTCTGTTTGGTACTTTTTAAAATTCATATTTTAAAGTAGATGATCAGCCTTGCCTGTTGGTTTGCCACTATTTTATTAAACATCAGAGTTTTCCAGTCTCACTTTTTGATCTTAAAATTGTAGTTCAGTAACTGACTTGTAAATTTGATTACTTTGTCATTATAAATATGTATGAGCTGTTAAATGGATCCAGTTTAATCCAATGTGGATTTTTTTAAAAAGTAGGTTTTGTAAAACAAGTTCTAAGAGTAAAAGGCATATTTCCAGTACTTCTAAACACTGCAGTGGACATATATATTGAAGTGACACTCAATCTTTCAGTCATGGTTATCTGAATTTTATCTGTTGATGCATTTAAATGTTCTATCAGCTTGTCTCCATGTTTGTGTGACAGCACCATGTAGTTTGTTTCCATTGTTTCTGTTTTGTGGGTGTTTGACACATGAGTGAAACTTTACTTGTGGGGGGTGAAAGGGGAAGACCTAGAATTTATAAACTACAAATGGCTAGGGGGACTTGGGACTGCTGAAATATGATCAATTTCAAAAGAATATGTAAGCAGTTTCAAACTTTTAAAACAATTATTCCCATGCCAGACTTCCAAACCAGCTGTTGCTGCTTCAATACATGGAAATCTGAAAACTATTTATTTGGAAACATACTATATAAGTATGAAATTGGCTAGTCTTCTAATTTTCTGTGCTAAAAACTAATGTATATAAGTAATTAAAAGTAAATAGTCTTACTTGATTTATTAATTATTGATAAAAGTACACTTGGAAAAACACTTTTAATCTGAAAATGTCTCTAATGGTAACAGTAGATTGATCAATCATGTAACTAATACGATTACATAGCATGTAAGTGTGACTTAAGTGTCAATGCTTGCTTGTATCAAATAGAACAGGAAACATGCTTAGTGGGTGATATATGCCATTGAACTCTGATGTGTCTGAAAACTCAGAATGAGAGAGAGAGCATGCATGTGCCTGCCCAGGTCAATTCTAGGGATTGCAGGTCATGACAGGCGCTGGTTGAAGCGTTGGCAACTTGGCTATAACCTGTTCTCCAGTCTTTCATCTTCCCACCTCTCCCCTGCAAAGGAGGCTTGATTAATATATTTGACTGGTAGATTGCCCTCAGCTTCCAAAAATATTAAAGTTGGGGCTATGGAGAGATTGGTTTTACTTCATTTTCAATAGATGACCTTTCTTCACTGTGAAAACCTCTCTTGGATTGAAGTAAATTCTGTTACGGTATTTGTGTATAATATGAACTTTTCAATTCTGAATATTTAGAGGACACCCATATATTTTGTGCATTTCTAGTGCCCCATCTAGTGCTAATCTTAGATGTATAGGGACTAACTTTTTTATAGAAGGCAGAAGAACATGAGAATTTTATAGGCAAGTCATAACAGGGCTTTATTGTGCTGCTGTGTAGCTGAGCCAATAATGTGTGGTAATTTAGTGTTTAGTGGCTCAGAGTTTAGCATGTTTCTATATAGTCATGCTTCATGGTTTTTTCTGTTGAAAGAGAATCGTGTTAATTGTTCCATCCTTCTGTATGGTCTTATCCTGACTAAAATGTGGTCACTTTTAGTTGCCAGATTTAAAAATGATTAAAATGTTAGCAATTGCCAGAATAAAGATAAACACTATGTCAGTACTAAAGCTTAAAAATTCATATCCAAATGATTTACATTGGACAAATTCATTCCTATTAAGCAGCTCTTATGCTAATTAAACAGTAGTCATCATTAATAACAACTTTCTGGAAAACATAGCTAAACGTGCCCAGTTATGAGTAGGGCCCTACCAAATTCGCAGTCAATCTTGGTCAACTTCGGTCATAGGATTTAAAAAAATAAAAATCAGGGCTTAAGATATTTACTGTGAAATTTCAGATTTGTTATAACTGAAGGGGTCTTGACCCAAAAGGGAGTCATAGGGGAGTCGAAAGGCTATTATAGTGGGTTGCATTTTTGCCACCCTTTTGTGCTATTGCTGGTGGCGGCACTGTCTTCAGAGCTGGGCGGTCGGTGAACAGTGGCCGCTGGCCAGGCGCCCAGCTCTGAAGGCAGCACTGCTACCACTAGCAATGCGGAAGAGAGTTGGCATGGTATGGGAGGGCCTTGGGGTGGGAGAAGGGCAGGGCCAGCCTTATGGGTGCTGTGGTTGTTGGGGAGGTTTCTGTGGTCACACACCCGCCTCCACACACAGCAGGCCCAAGGCCCTTTTAACTCCTGAGCACCAGAGCGATGTGCCTGGAGCCAGGGATGGGCAGGGTTGGTGGTGCCCTGGCCAAAGGCTCCTACTGTATGCCAGGCTTCAGCTGCTGGTCCTGGCTGGGTTGGTGAAAGAAGGGACTTCCTCTTCCCCTGCATGGGCTGCTCCCGGGGCTGGGTTAGACCCATCTCCAGGAACATCCCCCAGCTTCAGGAAGCTCTGCGGCTGCTGACTGGGACCCCAGCTTTGAAGGCAGTGCTGCCGCCAGCAGCAGTGTAGACATAAGGGTGTCATGGTATGGTATTGCCACCTTTACTTCTGCACTGCTGCTGGCTGCGGCACTGCCATCAGAGCTGGGCGGGCAGCCAGCATATGCCGCTCTCCAGTCGCCCAGCCCTGAAGGCAGCGCAGAAGTAAAGGTGGCAATACTGTGACGTGACCCCCAGTTTGAGAAATGCCAGTCTTCCCTGTGAAATCTGTATAGAATAAAAGACCAGATTTCACAGGGGGAGACCAGATTTCACAGCCTGTGATGTTTTTCGTGGTGGTGAATTTGGTAGGGTCCTAGTTATGAGTATCTAAAGTACTGATGAGCCTTTTTGGTTTGTTTTTTTTTTTGTAGAGTTTGCTTTCCAAAGCTCAAGGAATGGGCTCCAGTTCAGTTAAACTCCGTGTAGGATCCCTCTTCATGAATGTTGGGAAGTCCGAAAAGCAGGATGCTGTTATGAGACGGACACCTCATGTGAACATTAATCCCTTTACTCCAGACTCGCTGTTCCTTCAGACTTCAGCTGGACAGTGTCGTAGAAGAAAGAGAACACATTGGAATGAGTGAGTAACTCATACTTCTTTATCAAGCTTATTTTAAACTATTTTTAGTTGTAAAAAAAATATATTGTATTGCTAAATTTCCTAGGAAATCTCTTGTTAGTTTTTTCCCTAAAATCAACAGATGCAAAATTTTACATTCTGAATTTAATAGCAGTAGGTATCTTCAAGGTGAATGACACCCAGAAATATATTTTCTGGGTTGCGCTGGGGTACAGTGTGATGTGCATGACCATAATCTACAGTGGGATTTGTCAGATGGAAGGTAAAATCGGTTTAGAGAATCCTTGGATTAGGAGAAGAATTAACAGGTGAACCATGTTGTCCAGACACGGATTTGAGTTAGGATGGGAAACCAGCAACTGTACAATGAGTCAAGTAGTAGTAATGGTTGTCTTGATTCTGCTAGATAGAAACCAGAAAGGGGGGGTGATAGGATGGACATTTAGCAGTGGTCATCCGCTGCAGCAGTTATTAATCTTCTAGAAACAATAGACAAATATATGCAAGAAAGCTACATTTTGTAGGTGGGTATTACCTTGTGTGATTTCACATTCCAGACTTTTTGGTTTGGTTTTCCATTAGCTTGGCTTTGATAGAATGTAAAAATTGGAATTCTTATTGTCTGTCTTTAAGATCATCAAGATTTATTTTTTCAATAAATGAATATATTATGAATGTAACTTTCAGCTCTTGTGGGGAGGACATGGAAGCAAGTGATGGAGAGCTTGAAGATGAAACTATCAGACCTGCCAAGGTAACACGCTTATAGCTTTGTGTTTAGTTAGTAGCGTGTATTTGCAAACCTAAGTCTGTCTTTTTTCTTTTTTAATCACTGCAGCGGATCACAATAACAGAAAGTAATATGAAGTCACGGTATGAAACAGAATTTCATGAATTGGAGAAGATTGGGTCTGGAGAATTTGGTTCCGTGTTTAAATGTGTAAAAAGACTTGATGGCTGTATCTATGCTATAAAACGGTCCAAGAAGCCCTTAGCTGGCTCAGTTGATGAGTGAGTATGTGTGTTATTTTACTAAAAGCTAGATACTAACTCTTGGTTGCCTTTTTACTTTTTTGCTTCTCACACATGAAGTGTTCCGGTGTACGCATTAAAATGAGACTTTCAGGATGAATATAAGTTTGCAAGTGTTTATCTGCTTTACAACTAACACCTTAAAATAGAAATCTAAAACTAACTTTTCATCAGTCTTTCTGAAGTTAAAGGGTAGTATTGTGGTTTATGTGAAGTGGGAAGAGAGACTTGGGTTCTATTCCTAGCTCTGCCACAGGCATCCTGTATGATCTTAAGTAAATCACTCTAGTCATCTATAAAGTAGGGATAATACTTCCTTCCATTAATGGTATATGTGTTACACTGATGTCTGTAAAGCCCTTTGTGACCCCTGCTGGGAAGGCTTCACAGAAGTGCAAAATGTTAAGTATTGCTCTGTGTCCAGTTTTGAGTGAGGGATAAAGTAAACTAAATAGCATTGTGCACGTGCACAAGAACCAGAAAAAGAAACTAGCCTACTTTACAACACTCCAAGGGAATGCTTAAATCCAAAATACTGAAGTCTTTAAAACATAAATTTATGGTACTGTTTGTTCACAATCTTAATTCTTTCATCTAACCCATAAATGTTTAGTTCCCTTTTAAACTTTGGACCAAAAGATTGTATCATCAGGAGCCTTTTCTGAAACTGTTCAATGGCAGGCCTTTAGAAATTATGTCAATGGTGCTTTAAAAGCATAGTGAATTTGCAGCCACTTCTTCCAGCCTCTCTAGTCTCTACCAGTGGTGAAAGCTCAGTTGTTCTTGAAGTGGAACCATACAACCTGATCTACAACAAAAGCTTGTATTTTAGTATTTTACCATGGTTAATCTTTTTATAGTATAATATAAATTATTTTAAAACTTAAATACTCAGTCACTGACGTCAATGCAAATGTAACTTCAGATACCGCCCAATTAAATCTGTACATTCATTAAAAGACATCAGCCTTAAGTTTATAATGGCAAGGTGAATTGTTTCTTCTTTTCAGTGGTGAGTGGTGTTAGATCAGTTGCTTGATAACAAAGCAGTATTGACAGATGAATACCCTTTTTCAGGCTCTGTGTTAATGTGTCTTTAAGGCAGTAGCCATGTGACCGCTGTATAAAGATCACATGGCGGAGGTGGGGGGGGGGGCGTGTGGGTGTGTGTGTGTGTATGTAACATATAATAGCAACTTCTAGCAGACCTAAATTTAGATATTCTGAAATAAATTTAGACTATCACTAAATATTTGTGTTTTTGTTTTGTTTTTTTTAAATTTATTTATAATAGGCAGAATGCTTTAAGAGAGGTCTATGCACATGCAGTTTTGGGGCAGCATTCTCATGTAGTCAGATACTACTCTGCCTGGGCAGAAGATGATCACATGCTTATACAGAATGAATATTGTAATGGTAAGAAAAACCTGTTATCAGTCAACTTGCTATGAACCGTAGGTCTTCTAAAGTTGCTTGTAGGGTTTGAACTGGCAGGTCTCTCAGGGGCATTAGCCTGGGGTGGATGGCACTGGTTGCAGGAGATAGAGTTATACACATGTGCAGTCCCTTTGGTAGGACTATTTTATATATCTAAAAACCTGAATCACTAAATTTGATCAAACAAAATACTCCAATAAAACAAAACTCTGTAAAAGAGAGGACATAGCAAAAGGTTCCTCCCCTTGCACATAACAGTTGGTGAGCCATGGGGCTGCTTGACTACTCCCTGGTTGACAAAGTAAATATTGCAGAGCATAACCATTTTTTCTAAGCAAATTAATGTATTCCTTGTGGGGAAAACATTTTTTTTAATTTACTTTGGACATATACTACTAGGCCCATACATGCTGAAGCACAATAAAACAATTACGTTGCTACTAAACTAAAAAGAAAATCCCTCTTCCCCTATCAGAATTCCGGGCACCCTTTATTTAAGGGGCAGGTGAGAAACAGGTGTTTTGCTTTTTTTTTATTCTTCCCCCCCCCCCCGGTCTTCCACCATTTTAATTGAATAGCTTCATCTGGATCAGCAGCTGGGTCTAAGTCACAAACCAGAAGTTATTTTGATTTTAAACTAACTTTTTGTATTGCTTTTCGTGTTAATATCAAAGTATGTTGACTCTGAAATATTACTTGTGTATAAAGATTTGAGGAATATTTCTGTATTTAATTGTTTTGGGACCATGAGTAAATCACTTAATTTCTGTTTTCCATTTTATAGATGGGGGAGGGGGGAGAGAGAAATACTCTTATCAACTGAGAGAGTTCTTCGAAAAGTGCTGCTAGTGCAAAATGTATTTATCTTCCACTTACAAAAGCAGTAGGGGTAGCGTGGTGTGTTTTTTTTTGTTTTTTTGTGGTTTTTTTTGTTTTTTTTGGCTCAGTCCCATGAGCTGACTTCCTAAATGTGAAAAAGCCAACTTAAAGAACTTTTCTCAGGAAAATTCTGTGGTGTCTTACCAAAGTCCCTTAAATGGGTTTAAAACAAAAAATTAGATTAAATGACTTCATGCAAAGAAAAAGTGGACAGTGTCCAAGAAAGGTCATGCTTAAGGAGGACATACTCGGTTCTCCTTATTTGAATTTAATACTGTTCCTGTGTGTGTGTCAACTCACCAGCACAGACTAAATCTACACCTTTGTGCTTTAGGGTTAGATATTCAGTGCCTTTTGGTTTTCCTTTTGCAGATAACTGTTTCCCTCTCTGTTTTTACCACAATATTAACATGGCCATATCTTCCAGAGCTCTTACGCTGAAGAAAACATTCTAATACAGATTATATGGGTGACATGGCCTCCAGTTCATGGCTGTTTGGGGCAGTTTCCTCACTTGGGATCCCATGGCAACTACAGTGATTGCTTACAATTACTTTACATGTATTTCAGTGTAGAAGCTGGGAATAAGGAGAGAGAGAGGTATACCATGGGACCATCCCGCTCTCTTTAGACCAGTGTTTCTCAAACTTTTGTACTGGTGACCCCTTTCACATAGCCTCTGAGTGTGACCCCTTCTTATAAATTAAAAACACTTTTTTATATATTTAACACCATTATAAATGCTGGTGGCAAAGCAGGGTTTGGGGTGGAGGCTGACAGCTTGCGACCCCCCCCATGTAAGAACCTTGTGACCCCCTGAGGGGTCCCGACCCTCAGTTTGAGAACCCCTGCTCTAGACCACCAGCAATGTTTGGTGGTCCACGAACCATGTTTTGGGAATCTCTGCTGTATGGGAAACCTTCTTCGTTTTACGTAAAACACTTGTGGAAGAAGGTGGTAGTTGACATGTTTTGGCTTTGTTTTAGGTGGGAGTTTAGCTGATGCCATAAGTGAAAACTACAGAAATATGCGCTATTTTACTGAACCCGAGCTGAAAGATCTTCTACTTCAGGTGGCTCGTGGCTTAAAGTATATTCATTCAATGTCACTGGTACACATGGATATAAAGCCTAGTAAGTATGTAAACTACTGTACTCCTATTGAAGTTATATTTACAATTTCTTTAGATGGTTTAGTCTGTTGCAGAAAAATAAGCAGTCAGCCACACCTCAATAACTGTAAATTCTTTGTGGTGCTACTCAGACCATCAAAGAGATCAATTTTAAAATTGGCTAGCATAATTAAAGTGCTTTTAAGTTTATCCTGCATCATTTCTGTGGAACCAAGTTTGTTGACTTGCCAAAAAATTCGCTTCTGTCCCATTTGGTGGTTTCTGCTCTCTAGTTTGTCTTACTCTAGGAAATGGTATATAATGAAACCAGTTTCTTTATAAATACAGTTGTCTGAGAAATCAAATGAGGTAAAATTTAGATCTGGAGTTGTTCCTTACAGTTCTTCTTCTTTGCAGGTAATATCTTCATATCTAGGACATCAGTTCCAAGTATGACATCAGAGGAAGGTGATGATGATGACTGGTCTTCTGACAAAGTTGTATTTAAAATAGGTAAGGCAAATGCTGCACGCTTAAAGATCAGATGATATAATTCATTTGGTTTCCGAATAATAACTTTTCCCCTTAACTATTCCTTTTAGGTGATCTTGGTCACGTAACTAGAGTATCTAGTCCACAAGTAGAGGAAGGAGATAGCCGTTTTCTTGCAAATGAAGTTTTACAAGAGGTAACAGCATTGTTTTTGCTAATTGAAGCTAAAATAAGGTTTAAGTCTGCATGATGTCTTTGCAGTTTTTTTTATTTAATCACCCACAAGTAGAAATAACTATTTCAGTTTTGTAAAGCTTCTAAATGGCTCACCTTTTGGAATGTGAGAAGATAGATGCTTTGGATGTCTCTATTTCCAAATTAGTCATATGTCCAGTTTCTATTCTGGTGTGGGTATTCACAGAAAGTTTAACTTTTTCTTTGCAGAACTATACTCACTTGCCGAAAGCTGATATTTTTGCTCTTGCTCTAACTGTTGTGTGTGCTGCTGGTGCTGAACCACTTCCGACTAATGGAGACCAATGGCATGAAATTCGACAAGGAAAACTGCCTAGAATACCACAAGTTCTTTCTCAAGAATTATTGGAGTTATTAAAAGTAAGAATTGTTGTATGCAAATGGCTCCTTGCTTATTCTGATACTGTAAGTAGTTAGTGTTTTTAAACATGAATCCCTTTTCTTCAAGGTTATGATTAGTCCAGATCCAGAGAGAAGACCTACAGCAGTGGCTCTGGGCAAGCATTCAGTGCTGCTATCTGCTGCCAAAAAGAGTGCAGAGCAACTTCGGATAGAGCTGAATGCTGAGAAGTTCAAAAATTCACTCTTGCAAAAGTGAGTGCAAAGGTTCCTTGATTATCAGGCATAATTATATTTGTGATAATTTTGTGTTTTAGGGTGGTGAAATTTATACCCTTATTTCAAATTTTAAGATTACTAAAGATAGGACATAGGTTTAGTTCAAGTATAGTTACTGTGCTCTTAAGTCTACTCTTAAAGCAGGAGTGGGCAAACCTTTTTTTGGCCTGAGGGCTACACTGGGGCTCCGAAAATGTATGGAGGATAGGGAAGGCTGTGCCTCCCCAAACAGCCTGGCCCCTACCCCTATCTGCCACTTCCTGCCCCCTGACTGCCCCCCTCAGAACTCTTGACCCATCCAAACCCCCCCGAACCTCTGCCCCTCCAACCGACCCCTGCTCCCTGTCCCCTAACTGCCCCCTGGGACCTTCCGCCCCTTACCATGCAGTTCAGAACAGCGGGAGCTCGCAGCCGCACTGCCTGGCCAGAGCCAGCCCTGCCACCCAGAGCGCTGGTGGCATGGTGAGCTGAGGCTGCGGGGGAGGGGGGACAGCAGAGGAGGGCTGGGGGCTAGCCTCCCCAGCCCAGAGCTCAAAGGCTGGGCAGGACAGTCCCGTGGGCTACATCCGCGTAGTTTGCCCACCTCTGTCTTAGAGCCTTTAAGGAGACTCTTAAGGGGCCAAATATATCATAGAAACCTAAGAACAATAGCAATGTTTGCATAACATCCTAAAAAACTAATTGTTAAAGAAAAATTTCCTTTGCGGTATTTTGATATAATCATTGCAGTATTGAGAATAAATGAAGTGTCTTTTACATTTGGTTTTATTTTTTGCTGATGAAATTGTAAATAGCATAAATAGTGCATAGCACATTGGGCAAGTTTTCAATTGTAATAATCAAAGGGTTTTAGTAAGGGGTGGGTGTGTGTGTAAGTGTGACTTAGAAACTGAGATTCCCTTTAGGAAGAGTATTAACCCCCTTAATCCCTTTGAGCTGGCTGTTAAGTCAGTCTCTAAATTATAGACAGGAGATGGAAGAATTATGGTGACTGTCGACATCTGAACCTCTAATGGCTAGAAATCTTAAGGTGGTGTGTTGCTGTGTTTCTGCGCATCATTTGCGATTAATATAGATGCCCTTAGTCACTTTTTCCCATGCCTTCCATTTTTCATGCCTTCCACCAGTCCCTCTTGCAGTTTTTCCTCTAGCCTCTGCTATAGCTGGTACAGCTTGCTCTTTTGGTTGGTTACACTCATACAGTCTCCTGATGAATGACACTTACTTCCTCCTTTCTGCAGTCAATCTAGCAGTCTGCAGGCTTTTGCTGAAAGACAAATTCTGAGCGCTGAGACTTTCATGCAGACAGGCAAGTGGGGAGAGGAGGCAAGCTTTCACCAAGTCAGCGGTTGCTGGGAAGGACTTCTGGATCTAGGAACAAGCATGTCATGTCCATCATTCTGAAATGGAGGGAAGCTTAACTAGAACATAGATAACTACTTTAGAGGAATTCCCTCACAAGGCAAACTTTTGAAATCTGATCAGGAAAAATACTTGGCAAAATGTTTGTGGTCCAACTCTTAATTACTACTTCCATGCCTCAAACACTCAGTCGTCACCTTGTGGATATTACTTTGTACTATACAAAAGCAGGCTTAAGTGGAGGGAACCCATTTGAGGGACGCACCCAAACCCTCTTGTCCATGGCCTCTCCCTTAAAGAGGGGAAGGGGTTCACTTCTCCAGATTCAAAGTATGGCTTCAGTGGAGCATTTGAAGCATGTTCCAAAATTCTCTAAGTATTATCAGTAATGTGAAATATTAGTTGTCTTTCACATCCTTCCCTCACCCTTCCTGGATGCAACTTTTTTTAAAAAAGTTTTTAAAAAAGTCCTATGGTGTCCTTGATATTTTTTTAAAGCAGGGGTCTCAAACTCAGTTTACCTTAGGGCCAATGCCAGTCCTCAAATCCTCCCAGCAGGCCAATAATGTCACTCATGCTGCCCAGAACCTGCCCCCAAAAACTGCCCCCCCTGAAGCTCCACCCTCCAACTGCCTAAGGCTCTGGGAGGGAGTTTGGGTCGGGGAGGAGGTCTGGGGTAAGGTATTGGGATGCAGGCTCTGGCAGGGAGTTTGGGTGCAGAAGGGGTGAGAGGTTGGGCTCTGGCAGGGAGTTTGGGTGCAGGAGGGGATCTGGGAGGGAGTTTGGGTGCTGGGTGTGGGCCCTGGGGCAGGGGTGCAGGCTCGAGCAGGAGGTTGAGGGGGTGTGAGAAGGGGGTGCAGGCTCTGAGAGGGAGTTTGGGGGTGGGGGCGCAGGCTCTGGGAGGGGAGCGGGGTGGGCGGCACTTACCTGCCTCCAAGGCGGGGCAGGCCGGGGGGCCTCCACATGCTGCTGCCCCCAGGCTCTGCCCCCACAGCTTCCCATTGGCCGCAGGGGCGCTTGGGGCGGGGGCAGGGAGCGTGTAACCTCAGCCCCACTGCCCAGAGCTGAAGCCGAAGCCTGAACCTCACCACCCAGAGCTGAAGGCTTCAGGCTTTGGCCTCGGGCTACAGCAAATCTAACACCTGCTCTGGCGACCCAATTAAGGCAAGGTCGTGACCCACTTTGGAGTGCTGACCCACCGTTTCGGAATTGCTGAGCTAGAGCATTTGAGTTCTTGCCACCCTGTCTAAAGAGGATACAGCAGAAATAGAGGAGATTCAGCGATGGTTGAAAGTAATGACTATGGACATTTAAAATTTTATATGAAAGATAATGATTAAACAAAGGAAATAATAAAATAGTATAGAGAAAGTAGATGGAGAGTATTTTTTTTTCTTGCAATACAATAATATGGGGATATGCCTCAAAACTGATAAAAGTACTTCCACACAATGCACAATTAGCCTGTGGAACTCATTTAGGCTGAGAACATAGCAGGATTCAAAAGTGTTGCACATTGTATATGGATAGTGGAAAAACACCAGTTACCTTTTTAGGAAGTTGGAAATTTTCATCCTTCATGGCATGGGCCAACCTCTAACTAATGTAATTTAGAAAAAATTTTCCCTGTGGTCAGGTTATTCTACAACTACCTACTTGGGTGGATGGGGGTGGTGTGTGTGTGTACACACACACACACACACACACATATTTTTGTAACTTCTTCCAAAGCATTTGGTACTGGCCAGTGTCAGAGATGAGATACGAGACAGACTACCAGTCTTATCCAGCATGGCAGTTTCTGCTTTCTCCTCAACTCAGTCTTTCAGCCAACTCAGGTTGGACATGTTAAGCAAACTAGAGATTCAGGTATAGTGCCTATATTGGCCTATAGAAGAAAAAGGACATTGGTGGCATTTTTGGGCTGTTCGTTACTGATGCCATTCTTTTGGGGGGCAGTCTGTTGAAAAGAAAAAACTTTGGAAAACTTCAGACCACAAAGAGCGCTTAACAAGGGTAGCTAGTCTTGAGGATGAAGTCTCTACACTTAGCACTCTAAAAGTTGGCTAGTTGTGGACATTTTAAGGTCAGCTTGTACTGGCAATTAACTACTAGTCTGTATTACTTTAACTGGGATACATGGAAGAATTAGATACATTCTTTATTCTACCAATCCAATTAACCATCAGTATTATGGGTTTCTTTTGGTTACCCTTTTCCATGGTAAGATTAAGTAATTTGTTCCATCTCTTAGTTATTGGTGACCAACAAGCAGTTGAACTGACACCTCATTAGGTTAATAAAAGGCCTTTATGTTAATTAACTCTATTGTTTAGCTTCTGTGTATGTAGTGATACTTGCTGTCATAGCTATATTGGAGTGTTGGCTTTTACAGAAATGTGTTTTTAAAGGTTTTAATAGCTACTGATTTACAGTTGCATATAAATTTTAAAAAATCCGTGGGTATTTTATTTGAGCATCAACAATATACATGGTTCTGGAACTTCCTTCCTGTTTCTCCCTCCAAGTAAGAAAATTTAGACATGATGCAAAAATTGGATCTTGAACTTTCCCTGTTATCCCCTGAAATGAATGGAGACGCCAGCTGGGCGGTTCTGCAAATTGCTTTATAATGCTGCCTATGCAAATCCAGATAGGTTGTGGCCTGAGACTGATCAAGAGTCTTATATTGGATGGAAATTTCTTGATTCTTCTCTTTCAGAGAACTGAAGAAGGCACAAATGGCAAAAGCTGCAGCAGAAGAGAGGGCACTGTTCACCGACCGAATGGCAACTAGATCTACAACACAGAATAGAACATCTCGACTCATCGGAAAGAAAATGAACCGCTCAGTTAGTCTTACTATATACTGAAATATCCATTCCAAAAAAACCTGAGGAGAGACTATGAAATCTTCTTAAGGGATTGAATTTTTGAGGAGTTGAAGGAAGAATTCAATTTCTGGTTTCTTGCCCAGTCTTCAATCAGTGTCTCTAGTTTTACAGAAATAACTTTTAGGATTTTTAATTGCAAAATACAGCAAATTAGCTGTATTAACAATTGAGAGATGGACTCTAATATCTGGTCTGTTGGAAACGTTGGATGTTAATCCATAAGCCTTTCAGTTACACTGTTAAATGTTACACCATCCCAGGGTTAACCACTATAGTGGTGTGCTGCTTTTTAGTGTTACTACATTGTAACAAAATATATTCCCTAATAATCTTAAAAGGGCTTTATTGAAATTAGATTGTCCTTGGAACAGGGAAGGAATGCTGAGGAGACTGGTTTAAGGCCATTCAATATACCTGGTGTCAGGAAACTTTTTATTGTGAATTTTACTTGTCTGTTCAACTGGGAGCACTTTGTCGGCATAACTTAAACCATGGATAAATAAGCCTGTGGAAGTATATGCCATGTGAAACTGCTGCTATTTTAGTTTTTTGTCCTTGCTGTAAACTGTAGCATTAAAACAATCATTGTTGTGTTAATAGGCTTTCTGTTAAAACAATTATGTGAAAAATATCTAAGCTGCCTTTAGTGAAAGCAGCATTTTTCTTTAAAGCTAGTGCATTGTGAACTAAATGCACCAATTTTATATTTGAACTTTGTATTAGTGTAGTGCAATTGTTAATGTCTCAGCTATTAATGTTTTTGTAATTTTTTAATAAAGTTCTCTGAATGTTGGGGTTTTCCTCTTCTCCCTCCCTTCAGTTTCATGTTTGTATGGCTATTGAATATTTTTGTTGGAGAACCTGTACATACTTGTGCTGTTTAGTGTAAGTATTTTGGCTGTTCAATGTTCATGTACATAACTGTTTGATCTCGCTCATAGTATACCATACTAAACTGCAGTCTGGGATGCCAGAAGACTGAATTGAATCTATTCCAGTATAAGTTCTGAACTGAATACAATTTGGCTGTGTAATCACTTTTTCTGTTACTAGTTAAAAGCTGACAGATATTGCCAAAAATGGAATTTGTTTGTTACTGGCATGTCTCTACTCATTAACTTTGATTTAAACAATGTTCCCCGTTTGTGTTTCACTTATTTGTATTAGTATTTAATTGGAATATTAAAAGTCAAAGGTTGAGCTTAATAGTGTCCAATATTTGTTTGGCTTTAAAGTTGTGGAAATAAAATATCTATACTGTAGTATATCATGGCTAGTCCTGACGTGGCCTACCTACTCCAATGGTCCTACCTCACTTACGGAAAGCCTATGGCTATGGATGCTTATCACAGGGGAGGAGTACAGCAATGCTATCCACCTCTCTGCAGCCCACTATAATTTCAGAAATGGTGTCTGTAAGCAGTGCAGCCAGGATGGATGGAGAGAGGCTGAGGTGACTTTTGCAGCTGTGAAGCTGGTCCAAGCAACAAGTGCTGAGGTAATTACTTCAATTTTGAAAGAGCTGCTTCTTAGGTAGTAGATCTAGTGGGGTAAGGATGAGAATTGATTAATTGGGGGAAGAATGAATGAGAATCATTCAGGTTAATTGGGTGGGGAGGAGAGGGAAGGGTAAGAGAATAGTTGAATGAAAGGTAGGATGGGATTCTTTGTGAGACAGGAGTCTCAATCCCAAGGGGTGTGTGGTGAGGAGCGGAGAGAAGAGGGTATTTTGCATGTGTATGGTTAAGGATCAGGTAATAGACTTTAGCGCAGGACGATAAGCCTTTCTGGACATCTCTGAAACGGCCTTAATTTTAAGAAGTCACGGGTGACAATCTTTAACAATCCCATCTATTAGGGTGTTTGAGTTAAATGGGTATTAACAAGAAAGAGTTCTTAAATCTGAGAGCTAATTATTTTTATACATTCAGATTCCACAGTCCGGGCAGCAAATGTTTGTGTTTATTTAATTGTCTGTACCCTTGTAGGAAAATCAGATTACAGAAATCTTGACTTTCTAATGTCAAAGGCTTGTCAACTTATTGTTCTTTGCAACTTTTGTCATAAAAAGGCACAAACACATTCATTTTACTTGAACTTAAGAGTAGGACCTGCCAAGTAGAAAAATATCAGCATACATATCCTGGATTACGTCATTGTGTGTCTTTAACAAATGAAGCTGTCTTTGTATAAAGCTCTGTAAAGAAGCACTATGATATTGTTTGTTTGGGGGCGGGGTTAATTACATGTGGAGGAGAATTAAGTTCTTTTTGTTGTATCTTTACTGCAAAAACAATTTCATTGTGCTACATATGAGTCCCCTCCCAAAAAAGTATGTTCATTTAAACAATTGTAAATTAAGTAAATAGAATTTTCAAGCAAAAGATTATACTGGGTTGGAATCAACCAAACCTTTCTAAATCCTCTTTCTCCTACAAAAATGACAGAACCCTCCCACAATAGTTACCGTGTTTTGTTGAATGTCCTAAAAAGGAGTAGGAAGTGGCTAGGACCTATATGGATCGATCTCTGGGTATTGTGGCATCAATGGGTAACCAGTTAGCACCCATCAGCTGTGCACCATGTCTCTTGGTGTTTGCTGCCATGGGCAGCCACCACCAATTACAGGGCCTGGGTTCCAAGTATCCTGCCTTAAAAGGGACACCCTCAATCTAGACTACTTCAAAACATCAATTAAGAAAGGTGTCAGGTATTTCCGCTGGTCTTGAGTCTCTGCCAATTTTTGTGGGTTTTTTAAGAAAACTTTCCTATATTTAAAATGTGATGGTGGGGTTTTTTGGTTCCGTATTACTTTGTGAATGACCCGTCCAGAGGAAATAATGAAATTGACTAATCACAGGCTTTGTTCTTCTTCGAGTTCTGTCCCTGTGGGTGTTCTGCTTCAGGTGTCCATGCGTCCCGGCACTGTAGATGGGAGGATTTTGGTAGCAGGGTCTGGTCGGCACATGTGTGCGGTAGCAGTCTTGCGATGCCACGGGTGCCTCCTCTAGCATGCGCACGCCCTGACCCCTTCAGTTCCTTCTGAACCATCCTACGCTTGAGATGAAGTCCGTTAGCAGTGTCTCTACAAACCTTCAAATAAAATTAGACTGTTAGCTTAGTTATTAGTCATTTGTTACTTTAATTAGTATAGTTTTAATTAAACGTAGGGGTTTTTTAATAGCTATTTTTCGTTCCCCAGGCTTTAAAAGATGTACTTCATGTAAGGATGTAATGCCAATTTCTGATGGCCAATCCTTACATGTCCGATGCTTAGGTGTGTGTCACATACTGCAGAAGTGCGCTCACTGCAACAATTTAAAACTTTATTCTAATGGAGAAATCCCTTGCTCCTACATTGGACCCTGACAACCCGCAACATGGGCCTCCTTAGGCACTTCCTCCATGGACAGACTAAGTGCCAATTCCTCTACAAAATGGAAGAAAAGGACCACGCCTCTACCAAGCCGATAACTGTTAAAAAAGAAAAGGTCTCCAGCAAGATTGCTGCCCACGGTGCCAACCTCTTCCAGAGTGAGTACCTTTGACGCACTGGTCACTTCCAGCACCATCCGTTCAGGGACCTCTGCCGGCAAAAGCAAGGAGTCAAGTAGCAGGCCCAAAGTGGCCTCCTCCACGGTACTGACTACCCCTACGAAGGTACCTCGACCACCTGTGATGGCTTCCCCTCCAGCACCAAGCTCATCTGTGCCACCCGCAGGACTGCTCAGACGGCACCCACAGCACTAAAGAAGGCTACACACAGAAGGTCAGCACCAGCCTTGCTTCCCCTTAAGGTATGGCACAGAAGGATACAGCACCACGTACAATTTTTCAGATAGGAATGTTTTTTAAATTGACCGTCACTCTAATCCTCCTACAAAACTGAAACAGCAAATATTGTATGTGGGACAAAAGAACTAGAGACCACTGTGACTTTCGCATTATTCTCTGATGCACCCCAGACTAGCAATCCCAAACACAAGGAAATAAAGGAAGATATGCAGGTACATGGTCAATCATAACATATAATAACCATGAGCCAGTTCAATCAGCAACAGTCTGAACAAAACCTAACAGTCCAAATGGCAGGTATGTAGCAGCAGGCCCCGTATAAGGGCACATACCAGTGCTATCTACACATACACAGAGGAGCAGGGGCCCGGAAGCAATAAGCAGGAAAGCAACGCACACACATGGTAGCCTGCAGCAACACCTGCTGGTCAAAGCAGTACATTTGGTTAACGAAAGACTGCAGAGGATTTGGGCTGAACTAGAATAAGGTTTTTCTTTTTCTCTCTAAAGGAAACACTAAACAGCATTTATGGGCTTGAGACAGGAGACTTTATATAGCATGTTGAAATGGTTTTGTCCTGTTTACAGCAGCAGTTAAACTTTTTTCAGTACCAGGTTGGGGGACTCAATGACAAGGGGGTCAGTTTCTAATGTGGATAGGGGGTAATGGGTAATATAAGATTACACCATTTATGTGGACTTGCATACAAACTAAATGTTTTATGGATTTCCCCTCCCAGAAATATTCCTTTAACTACACTTGATCTACAGCCACTGCTCAAAAGGAGAGTGAGGTATGAGTGGCAGGAACAAATCAAAGGCAAGTGGAAAGATTGGTATGAGAGAAGTCCAGGTTAAAATACAGAACCCTCATTCTTGACTCCAGCTGGCAGGGGGGAAGAGACAATCCAAAGCTACCTTTCTACTTTCCTGATCTGGGGGCTAATTCAGTCTCAGGTGTAACTTAGGTCTGGTGGTCTACACTTAAAACTTAGGTTGACATAGCTACAGCACCAAGGGGTGTAAAAAATCCACACCCCTGAGTGACATAACTATGATGACCTAATCCCCTGTGTAGATGCAGCTAGGTCAACAGAAGAATGTCACTCAGGGAGGTGGAGTTCCTGCAGGAACGGACAAACCCCTTTTGTTTTTGTAGTCTGTGTCTACGCTATAGAGGTTATGCTGGCACGCCACTATAGTCCCTATAATGTAGACATGGTCTTAGAATCGTCTAGGGCAGTGGTTTTCAACCTGGGGTTCTGCAGACAATGCCTAAGGGGTCTGCAAAAGGTTGTTACGCTCTGGTCTCAGGGGTTCAAATCTTGTGAAGACTGTGAAAACTTATGCCCAAGAGTGACCTGCATGCTTCTTGCTTGAAGTGCTGGCCAAAAAGATGACTACCTCATTTGTAAAAGGTTTCGGCCGAGAACCATTAAGGAAACCATTCTCTGGACCGTCATGGCCGGGACACTAACTCCACTCCAGAGACCTTTGAGACAGCGCAGGACTTTATTTGCCTGATGGCACCGCCTTCTACAAGGAGGGATGAGGTACTGGTGATAACCCAACCGCCTATTCCATCTAGGGGCAAGCCAGCGATGATGTCATGCCACTCCTCATCTCTGGTGCACCACTCCCCAGTGCCAGCTGCCCACGTGGGGGAACCGCACCAGTACTTAGAGGCTTGGCGCTGCTCATCTGCACCAAACAGTACTGCTCCTCTGTGGCCTTTTTTGGAGTCTGAGGCGGAGTCCTATCACTCAAATAGATCCAGCAGCAGAATGTCTACTTCCAGGCAACACCTCCAGCCTTCTCTGGCATCGTGGCCACCTATCTCAATGGCAACCACCAGCTCAGTGGTCCTTTTGGGCTCCCTGGCCTTACCATCAGGCCCAGGATCTGAGCCAGGCATCGAGATCCAGGTCGGTGTCAGTTGTTTCTGCATCCTTTGCCCCTGCACAGTAGCTGGCTCCAGGACTATCTCCGGTGATGACACATGTGCCTCCGCCTACTGCTCTGACCTCAGCACCGGCAATCTCGGCGCTGGCTACGCTGGCCCCATGAACAACGTGACCACCGTGGCGCTGAGGGCAGTGACCAAGGCTGTGTGTCGGTACTCTTGTCCTCCCCAGATGAGGCCATTGTGGGCACTTAAACGGCGCTGGCCTTGGAGGATAGCAGGGTCCTGCAACAGTTGTTGTACGGGGTGGCCCAGAACCTGGGGGTCCAGGCAGAGGAATTGGTAGAGGATGCTGATCCCATGGTGGACATCCTCGCTCCCTATGGGCCCTTGCATATTGCACTGCCACTCATTAAAACTATAAATGAGACCACAAAAATGTTGTGGCAGACTCCGGCCTCTTTGCCCCCTACAGTAAAAAAGGTATAAGATGCTATTTTGTCCCCTCAAAGGGGTATGAGGATCTCTATACTCCGACTCCTTGGTGATGGATGTGGCAAACCAAAGAGAGAGCCAGGGGTTTCAGGGACCCTCCCCTAAAAGCCAGGAGGTGAGAAAGGTAGACTTGTTCAGCAGGAAAGTTTACTCCACTGGTGGTTTGCAGTTCTGTATTGCAAACCAACAAGCCATCATTCGTAGATACTCCTTTAACACCTGCGGAGCGATGGCCAAGTTTGCTGAGCTGCTACTACCAGACTCCTGCGCTGAATTTACTGCTTTGGTGGAGGAAGGCAAACTCATTGCTAGGGCCTTCTTGCAGGTGGCTCTTGATGGCGCGGCAGCCTGAGTCATGGCTACAGGAGTGGCCATGAGAAGGAGCTCTTGGCTCCAGGTCTCTGGACTACCTCACAAAGTCCAACAGACCATTCAAGACCAACTCTTTGAAGGTCTGGTCCTGTTCTCTGAAAAAACGGACAGGAGATTTCACAGTTTAAAAGACTCGGGGGGCCATCCTCAAGTCCCTGGGCATGCACACCCCTGCCACACAGCACAGGCATTTTAGGCTGCAACCTATTCTGCAGTTTTACCAGCAAAACTGAGTGGATGGCTCCTGGAGGAGGAATAAGAGTGGCAGGAAGAGGCCACACCCGTACTCAGGCCATGGCTCTGGTCAGACCAAGCCTCCTTCAAGCCAGAAACAAGCCTTTTGAAGGTGTGCATGAGGCTGGAGCACCAGCTCAGAAACTGGATCCACCCCGTCTTACCTTCTTGTCATGACTATCCCCTTCGTACGATGCGTGGGCCCATATTACATCGAACCGTTGGTGTACGCACAGCAGAAAGGGGATACTCCCTCCAATTCTCGTCCCTCCCGCCCTTCTACCTCCCTTCACTGTCTCTCTCTTCAGGGATCCCTTTCCTGAGCAACTCCTCAGATAGGAGGTGCACTAACTCCTATCACTGGGAACAGGAGAAGAGGTTCCTCAGGAGCTGAAGGGCAAGGGCTTCTATTCCTGGTATTTCCTAATACTGAAAGCCAAAGGTGGATTCAGGCCCATCCTAGACCTGCAAGAGCTCAACAAATTCATGAACAAACTCAAGTTCCGCATGATCTCTTTGGCCTCCATCATCCCTTCCTTGAATCCAGGGGACTGGTATGCTGCCCTCAATTTGAAGGACATGTACTTTCATATAGCAATAACTCCACCCCACAGAAAATATCTCAGATTTGTGGTGAGCAACAACCACTACCAGTTCACAGTCCTCCCATTTGGTCTGTCAGTGACACCTTGAATGTTTACCAAGTGCTTGGCAGTCGGGCTGCATTCCTGCACAGGCAGCAGGTACAGGTGTTCCTGTACCTTGACAACTGGCTCATCCAGGGCCACTTCGGGTCTCAAGTGGAGGCACAGGTCGACTTCATAAGAGCGACGGTCGACAAACTGGGCTGTCTTCTGAACGAGGGGAAATCAACGCTGTCCCTGGTTCAGAGGATAGAGTTTATAGGGGTAGAACTGGACTCAACACAAACCAGGGCATACCTCCCGGAAGCAAGATTTCAGACTCTCGGTGACATTGCTCAAGGTCTCAGGCAGTTCCCCACCACCACAACAAGGAATTGCCTGAAACTTTTAAGACACATGGCTGCCTGTACCTACGTAGTACAGCATGCCAGACTCGGACTTTGAACCCTTCAGTCGTGGCTAGCGTCAGTGTATCAGCCAGTCTGGGACAGCTTGGACAGGTTAGTGACTCTGCCTCGTCCTGTCCTTGACTCCCTCCTGTGGTGACTCGACCCACAGGTGGTATGTGCAGGGCTCCCCTTCACCAGCGCACAGCCGTCTCTCTCAGTAGTGACAGATGTGTTAGCCTTGGGCTGGGGAGCACATCTGGGGGACCTCAGGACTCAAGGCCTCTGGTCTCGGGCAGAACTCCCCCTCCACATCCGACGTCTGAGAGTGGTACGCTTGGCATGCCAGACTTTCTGAGCCCACTTAACAGGAAGATATGTACCAGTTATGACAGACAACACCATGGTGATGTTTTATATCAGCAAACGGGGATGCACTCTCCTCTCCCCTGTGCCAGGAAGCCCTCATGCTGTGGGACTTCTGTGTGGAGCATGCTATACACCTGCAAGCACTGTACCTCCCTGGGGTACAGAACGAGTTGGCGGATTATCTCAGCAGGTTGTTCCATGAGTGGTCGCTACACCTGGATGTTGCAAACTCAATCTTCCTCCCCGTGTTCCATCTGAAGCCACACTTGAGCTGCAGGGAGCAGAGGCTTCACTCATTGGATGTCTGCAGAGCGCGAGCCTTTTACATTTGGAACGGTTTTGCTCTTTCAAAGTCCATTCAGTTATTCATGGCTGTGGCAGACAGAATGAAAGGTCTTCCTGTCTCTCTCAACGGATCTCATCATGAATCGTGTCCTGTATCCGAGAGTGCTACAATTTGGCAGGGGTGCCTGCCCTCTAATCATTGCGCACTCCACTAGGGCGCAGGCCTCTTCAACGGCGTTCCTGGCTCAGGTTCTGATGCAGGAAATATGCAGAGCAGTGACGTGGCCCTCCATACACACTTTCACTGGGCACTATGCAATTACCCAGCAGGCCAGAGACGACACGGCTTTTGGTAGAGCAGTGCTCCAATCAGTGGACAACTCCGACCCCAGCTCCTGAATTTGGGCTTGTGAGTCACCTGATTGGAATTGACATGAACAAGCATTCGAAGAAGGAAAAAACGGTTACTCACCTTCTCATAACTGTTGTTCTTCAAGATGTGGTGTTCATGTCCATTCCAATATCCTCCCTCCTTACCCCTCTGTCGGAGTAGCTGGCAAGAAGGAACTGAGAGAGGGTCGGGTTGGCTGGGCCCTATATTGGACGCCATGAAGGCGCAACTCCAGGGGGCGCCTAGGCTGACCCTACGGATACTGCTAGGGGAAAAATCTTCCAGCTGTCATGCATGCAGCACATCCACACCTGATTAGAATGGACATGAACAACACATCTCGAAGAACAACAGTTCTGAAAAGGTGAGTAACCATTTTTTTTTTTCCCAACCTGTGGCCCAAAGATCCCTAGGGGTCCACAGTCTATGTCTAAGATTTCCAAAGGGGTCCACACCTCCATCTGAAATTTTTTAGGGGTCTGCAAATGAAAAAAGGTTGAAAACCACTGGCCTAGAGTAAGGGCTGTTCTAAGTTACACAGTAGTAACAGTTCCTTAGGGACTGTATTGTTGGAGAGCAAGTTGATGCAGTCATACCCCCCTCCTTGCCCACTATTCATCTGGGAGCCAGCAGAGTGTGTCCTAGAACTGGTTGCGTCAGCTTTATGCTTCCTAAGGATTCCCCTGTGCTGCGTAATCCTCAGTTGCCCCATTGTGTTAGCGTTTCATTGTCTGAATAGCTCAAAGCAGTTAGATAAGGGGCTGGGATCTTAGCCTCACATTTTAATTGTTTTCAGGAAGGACAACATGCAGAGCAGGGAAATTACAGGCTCAAGTAACAGTTTTGGAAAACAGTATGCAGAGGCAAATTTGTCTCTAATTTGCATTGGTATAAATCGAGACTAATTCTATTCAAGTCTATTGAGTTAGTCCTGATTTACATGAATTTAACTGAGAGCAGATTTTGCCCATCAGAATTTAGCAAGAGTCAACTGTATAGTCGTTTTCCCCTCCCCAGTCATTTGTACAATAAAGGGATGATGGGGGAGGGGGGAAGGAGTAGAAGCTTCTAGGAGGAGGCTGTTGAGCTGGCACATAGATTTGGAATTGTGTTTAAGGAAGAGGTGTTGGAGAGAGAGAAAGCAGAAATGCAGCTGCGCTACCTGGCCATGCTAGCACAGAGGAAAATAAGGTCTTGCTCCAGCTCCTACAAACAACATGTGTTTTGCCAGTGCTTTCAATGGGAGTTGGATAAATAAAGAGGTATTTCTCCCTTAAGACAAAAAGAGTTTGAACTTTTTCTGCTTTGTGGTCTTGTGACTTTTAACTCATGTGGTTGCATTTAGTGGAACCACATGATGGAGTACTTCAGTCAGAGCACTTGACACTGGCAGGGGTCTCTCGGATAAGAGCAAACTAGTCAAGCTGGCATAGCTGTTGGCCAGAGTCTCCACCTCTTCTTATCCTGGGTGGTCTCATGGTCTGGGAAGGAAAGGGGCATTTCTTGTAGATACTGTTGGTGAACTGAGAAAGCACAATTGTGCATGGTCTTTTTATTGAAATTTTTGTATACCAATGTAATAATTAAAAAAACTTCGACTACGGTATAAGTTACCATACAGAAAATAAAACTATCAATCATATGAGCTTTTGCGCACACAATGAAATATAAAGGACATAAAAGTCAATACTACTACAGAGGAGACCAACAGAAGGAAGAAAGGGAAAAGGGATGGGAGAGAGTACCAGAAGGACTCAACCTGAATCATTTAATTTCTATGAAGTTTGCCCATACGAGTGAACTTATCTATATCATTTTTGTTATGGAAGGGGATCCTTTCCATACCTGCCTGTGCAGCCATCTCTGTATACCATTCTTCAGTTCTTGGGTAGGATTTTGATTTCCATTACTAAGAACAAATCTTTTAGCCACTCTCTAGGCTCTGTACAGCCATAGCTTTTCTGCATGGTGGTCTTGACCTTTATAGGGGACAAATCCCACTTACTCTACCTCAGGTGCCATCTTCATAGATTCGGGGCCAAGTATGTGATTCACATGCTCTGGTTATGGTCAGCATGCCTCAATCCTCATTGAGGTGAGCAGACTTCAGGCCTGAGGTCATTCTGGAAAGTCCCTCTCATGATGACCATGATCTGGAAAGATCCGCTGTTACAACTGCAATTCGTGCTCCAATATAAAAGGAGTCACATACAACAATTAAAGCGTGTTTGTTTTATATTTCCAGCCTTACCCATGCTAGACCAAGAAGCTATTTCTTACGTAAAAGAGAACTTAGTTCTTCTTCGAGTGATTGCTCATCTGCATTCCAATAGGTGTGTGCGTGCGCCATGTGCATGATTGTCGGAAGGTTTTCCCCCTACTTGTACCCATTTGGTCAGCTGTGGAGACTCCTGGAGTGACACCTTCATGGCAGTGTATATAGGTCCCTGCTGACCCGCCACCTGCTCAGTTCCTTCTTACCGCCAGTGACGGTCGTTGGAGCAGCTCCGTCTCTTGCATTCGCAAGTGGCTACCTAGTGGTTCCCTTTTCTCATTTGTAAATAGTTTGAGTTGTATAGTAGTTTATAGTTTACTTTGGGGGCCCATTCCTAGTTTTCCCCAGGCACTGGGGCATGCCTCGGTCGCAAGGGTTTAAGGCGTGTGAGAGGTGTGCGAAACCTGTGCCCAGAGGTGATCCGCACACTGCTTGTCTTAAGTGCTTAGGAGAAGGTCATCAGACAAACAAGTGCCCAATTCGCAGGAGCTTTAGACCTAGGACTAAGAGAGCGATAGTCCCTTTTAGGGGAGATCGTTTAAAGCTCCTCCCAATGGAGTCAGCCCTCTGCCAGTACTGGAAATGGCACCGGCATCATCGGTGCACGGCGCCTCGGTGCAGGATGCCCCGGCACCAAGGAAGGACTCCTCCAAGTAGCATCAGCATCGCACCCCAGCTCGTAAGGCCAGCTCTAGCAGGTGGCACCACACTCAGTCCCCAGTGACACACAAGAAAAAGAAGGTGGATGCGGTCGTTCCCCTGTTAAGAAGCCGCGAGGGGATTCCAGCTGGGTGCGTCCCATGCCAGGACATCCCCAGTTTAGCCCTCAAGACCCAGCACCGTTGATGGACTCCGGTCGGGGCCAGAGTCGAGTCCAGTGCTGGTGGACTCCCCAGGAGGATTTGGAGGAAGAGCTCTACCTCCCCTCCACGCTGGATACCTACGAGGCAGTGTGGGACCTTATTGCTGTGACGGCACCGTCCCCAGCCCCGCAGATGCGAACACCGTCACAGATCCAGACGTCGGCTCACGTCCCAGCACCATCGGCGGCCCTGACAACACCACTGTATGTGGCATCTATGATGATGCTGCGTGTGACGCCATCTCCAGCACCCTTCACGGTACCAATGGCATCGCTCCCCTCCCCCTGTTCATCATCAGGGCAAGCCCATGGTGTTATGGCGCCGCTCCCCATCGCCCCAGTATCACGCCCTGGCACAGTCAGGCTCCGCCCCCCTTTGGTCAGGCTCACAGTAGTCTTCCGGATCGGAGTCTGAGTCTTCTGTCTCCCGGCGCAGCTGGTACTGCTCGTGGTCCCGGCACTGCAGAGTCGTGGACTCGTTGGCACCGGTGGCATCCTGGCCACCCCAGTAGCAGGGCCCAGTACAATGGCCTTTTGGACTCTTTCGGCCTATCATCAGGGTCAGAGCTGCATCGCTGGCATCCACACCCGATGCATCCGCACCTCAGCAACGTTGGTGTCTCGCCACACGCCCAGGGCTCTGGAGGACCCAGTACGGGACAAGGATTCTAGGCCCTCACACTCAGGCACAGCACCTGAACCAGTGCCACCAGTTATACTGGAGCTACCTCCAGTCATGGGGGGAGACTGATGCACCCAACCCAGCCTCTAGGGAGCCAGAAGGGCAGGAAGACCCAGTCCCACAGGTCGCCGCCTCCTACTCGACAGAGAAGGCAGGGGTGGGCACTATCACCACCCTACTGGTGATGGACACCGGGAGCCACCAGGACCTTCTTAGGAGGGTGGCCCTAAACCTAAACCTCCAGGCAGAGGAGGTTATGGAGGAGTCGAATCCGATGGTGGACATCCTTACCCTGGAGGGTCCATCTAGGGTGTTTTTTCCCCTGATAAAAACCATCCAGAACACTACTAGGGTGCTCTGTCAGACTCCGGCTCGATACCACCCAGCACTAAAGGGGTGGAGAGAGGTTATTTTGTGCTGCAGAAAGGGTATGAATACCTTTTCACCCACCTCCAACCAGGGACTCTAGTGGTCAATGAGGCAAATCACAAGGAGCGGCAGGGGCAGCCAGGTCCTGCTCCAAAGTCACGGGACATTAAGAAGCTGGACCTTTTCAGCTGAAAGGTCTACTTGACCGGGGGGTTCCAGCTTCGAGTGGCCAACCAGCAAGCAGTACTTGGCCGCTATGCTTTCAACTCCTGGAGTGTGTTGGCAAAGTTTCAGAAGTTGCTCCCGGCTGACTCTTGCCAGGAGTTTAATGCACTTCTAGAGGAGGACAGGGTGGTCTCAGGAACCTCCCTCCAGGTTGCATTAGATGAGGCGGACTCGGCAGCTCGGACTATTGCTACCGCCATTACAATGAGATGCAGCACGTGGCTGCAGGTGTCGGGTATACCACCAGAAGTCCAGAACGCTATCCAGGACCTGCCCTTTGACAGTGTGGGCTTGTTTGCCCAAAATTCAGACTCTCACTTGCACAGTCTTAAGGACTCCCAGGTGACTCAAGTCTTTGGGGATCCACACCCCAGCACGCCAAAGAGAGCCATTTAAGCCTCGGCCCCCATTCCACTTCTTATTCCGGGCTCCCAAGGCGGGACTTGTCCAGGAGATGAGGTAGGAATAATAGGAAGCGCCCATCGCAGTCCTCCTCAGGCCAAGGACAGGGTTCATTCAAACAGCCCCCGGCCCGAAGCCAAACTTTTGAAGAAGCGCCCAAGGACGGAGCACCAGTACTAAGCTCGGATCCTTATCCCCTCTTTGTGAATCAACTGTCCCACTTCTACCATGCTTGGTCCTAGATCACATCAGATTGCTGGTCCTCAGCACAGTAGGGGTGGGATATTCTATCCAATTCTGTTCCCTCCCACTCCCTTTCCATGTCCCTCTTCAGGGACCGTACTCGTAAACAACTCCTCTTGCTACAGGCAATAGAGGAGGTTCTTCACGAATTCAGGGGCAAGGGGTTCTACTCCTGTTGTTTCCTCATCCCCAAGGCCAAGGGTGGGCTCCGGCCTATCCTGGATCTGCGAGACCTCAACTCATCCATAAGGAAAGGTGAAGCTTCGCATGGTCTCCCTGGCCTCCATTATTCCTTCCCTGGATCCGGGGGACTGGTATGGCGCCCTCATCTTGAAAAATGCGTACTTTCAGATCTCCATTATCCCAGCCCACAGATGATTTCTTCACTTTGTGGTCAGCAGCCAGCCCTGCCAGTTCAGGATGCTCCCAGTTTGGACTTTTGGTGGTCCCCTGGGTATTCACAAAGCGTATGGCGGTTGTGGCAGCCTTTCTTAGCAAACATTAGGTGCAAGTTTTCCCAGGCCAAGTCGCAAGCACAGGCTGCAGAGCATGTGGCTCTGGCTTGGGCCACCTTCCTCAGGCCGGGCCTCATATTGAACATGCCCAAATCCACATTAGCCCCGATGCAGAGACTAGAATTCATAGGAGCTCTCTTGGACTTGATGCAAGCCAGGACATTTCTGCCTGAGCTGTGCTTCCGAGCATGCAGGGACATCAGCGAGAACCTCTGCCAGTTCCCTACAATGGCCAGAAATTGCATCAAACTGTTGGGGCATATGGTGGCCTGTATATACGTGGTCCAGCGCATCAGATTGTGCCTTCGGCCTCTCCAGGCGTGGTTGCCACAGGTGCACAAACCCAGCAGGGTCCCACTGTACAGATTAGTCACCCTCGCATTCTCGAGTCTCTCCTGTTTATCAGATGTGCCTGTTTCTTTGGGGTATGCTCATTTATTAGGGTTACTCTTTGTGTGTGTGTGTGTGGGGGGGGTGTTCTGTAATTCTATTAATGTAGTACTTGTGTGTTCAGATGGAGCTCTTCTTCTCCCTTCTGCAACTCCCCTCCCAATGGAGCTATCCTGCAGGACCTAGGTTCCTAGGGCTGGGTTCTTCTAGCCCCAGAATCAGGTGAACACGTCCCCACCCACGCATACTGACAGAGAAAGTCTGAGTGGACCGGGTGAATCAGCACTCTCAAGTTGACCCCCTTATATGTCCCTGTACTCAATGGGCTGGGCCAAGCAGCACTTTCAGCTGCCACCCTTATACACCACAGGTTCAGCACATCCCTATCCCCCCTTCCATGTTACAATTGTACTGGTAGTAACCCACTTGATGAGCAAACCCCACAGTATTTTTGGGTCCTACAGGGATCTTTAGCTTAGATAAAAAGCATTGCTGCAGAGTAAATGGGGAAGCTAAAACCACAAAAGAGTAAAGTTCAGAGAGAGAGAGAAGCACCCACCTTAACCATAAAATGTATTTATTGAGTAATAGTGATAATTACACAAGGAGGGCTAAACAAACATAACAGTTCCCTTATTGAAGGTTAATACCTGAGGTAGAAAGGAAGAGAGAGAGAGGCATCTCACCCACTCCGCAAGACTTGAACTGGTTGGGGTTCCCAGGTGATGTTGGTAGCTCAGGGTCCTGACTGCTGCAGGCAGGCAGAGCCCCCAGCACAATCAGTCAGGAGATGGAGTCCCAGTAGAACTGATACAGAGTTTAGGTCCCTGCATCAGAACGCTTACTTGGGCATAGGTAGGGGGTTTTGTAGAGAAAATACAGTGGTTCAAGGGAGAACACTAGATTTGTTTATGGGTAAACTGATGACTCAAGGGTTTTCATTAGGCTAGACAATAGGAGCTGATCACTCTTGGCTATGGGTGATGTTTTCTTCCAGGGAGCTCACAATGCAAGTAGGCTGCTTCAGTATTTCGGATATCAATCAAGGAATCATTACTAGAATTGGTCTGATAACTGCTGAGCTGGGTGTGTGCAGGCATAGGTTCATTAACAGCTGGAGCAGAGATTCCCCATGATGGAGTGCTTCCCTGCTTTTCTGGTCCCAGAGTTCAGTGCGGTTCTCTGTTCTCCATTCTGTATGCTAATGGAGATGTCTCCCTCTCCCATCTTTCATGCAGATGAGGCTAGGGGAGTGGCCTCTGTTCTCCATTCTGTATGCTAATGGAGATGCCTTAATCTTGTCACCCTTGTCAGGAGGGGCTAGGTGTGTCTCCCAACACCCTTCACTGCTCTCTGCAAGTCTTTTCTTTGATCAGTTTTGGTTCAAGCAGAGACAGGGTGGGGGTGTGTGTCTTTCATGAGTCAGACAGGCTACATACTGTGCCCTGGTTCCCTAAAACTACAGAGCTGACTGGTATCACTCTGCTGCTGGCTGCAGCCGCAAGTGGTCTGTATGGGAGTACCCTTTGCCCAATCCCAACCTACGCTATCCCTAGTCACGGACGCCTCACCACTCAGTTGGGGAGTGCACATGGGCAATATCAGAACCCTCGGCCGATGGTCCCACACACAACTATCGCTGCACATCAATGTAAGGGAGCTGAGGACGGTTCGTCTGGCGTGCCAAGCGAACCAGGTCCACCTTTCATGAACGAGTCACCTGCTGTACATCTTCCCGCCCTTTCCACTCATACACAAAGTCCTCTTCAAGGCTCACCAGAGCAGGGCTTCCTTGATCATCATAGCGCCAGCGTGGTCCCCCTAGCACTGGCTCACGAAACTGTTGAACCTCTCAGTGGACAGTCCTTCCCATGTGCCTGGCCCTCATCACACAGGACCACGGCCATCTACAACACCCCAACCTGGAGTCCCTCCACCTCACGGCACGGAAACTCCATGGTTGAACCTGCTCGAGCTTCAGTGTTTGGACTCAGTTAGGGAGGTTCTGCTGGGAAGTAGGAAACCCTCTACTCATGCCACGTACCTGGCAAAGTGGAAGCAGTTTTCCATTTGGTCTCTGCAGAAGGGCAGCCCTCCACAGCAAGCATCAATGCCCCTTGTTTTGGACTACCTACTGTACCTCAAGCAGCAGGGGTTGGTAATATCATCTATCAAAGTATACCTGGCTGCCATTTTGGCCTTCCACCTGGGGTCAGCAGATAGATCAGTCTTCGGAAATCCCATGGTGAGCCAATTCCGCCAGGGCTTGGACAGGCTTTATCCCCAGGTGTGACAGCCCATTCCCCAGTGGACCTCAACCTGGTCCTGTCCACACTCATGAGGCCCCCTTTCGAGTCCATGCCGACCTGCCCTCTGTCCTACCTTTCCTGGAAGGTGGCCTTTCTGGTGGCCATAACCTCGGCCAGAAGGGTCTCTGAGCTCAGAGCGCTGACTTCTGGGGGCTCTATACGGTCTTTTATAAAGACAAGGTGCAGCTACGCCCTCACCCTGCATTTCTACCAAAGGTAGTCTCCCAGTTTCATGTGAACCAGGACATATTTTTACCTGTGTTCTTCTCTAAGCCACATGCCAGTAACAGAGGGCGAAGGCGCCATTCCCTTTAACTGCATTCAAAAAATAAAACAACATAAAACTTTAGCTCCTACAAGTCCACTCAGTCCTACTTTAGCCAATCTCTCAGACAAACAAGTTTGGTTACGATTTGCAGGAGATAATGATGTCTGTTTCTTGTTTACAATGTCACCTGAAAGTGAGAACAGGTGTTCTCATGGCACTGTTGTAGCTGGCATCACAAGATATTTACGTGTCAGATGCGCTAAAGATTCATATGTCCTTTCATGCTTCAACCCCCATTCCAGAGGACATGCATCCATGCTGCTGAGGGGTTTTGCTTGATAACTATCCAAAGCAGAGCAGACTGACACATGTTCATTTTCATCATCTGAGTCAGATGCCACCGGCAGAAGGCTGATTTCCTTTTTTGGTGGTTTGGGTTCTGTAGTTTCCGCATTGGAGTGTTACTCTTTTAAGACTTCTGAGAGCATGCTCCACACCTCGTCCCTCTCAGATTTTGGATGGCAATTCAGATTCTTAAACTTTGGGTTGAGAGCTGTCACTATTTTTAGAAATCTCACATTGGTACCACCTTTGCGTTTTGTCAAATCTGCAATGAAAGTGTTCTTAAAACAAACATGTGCTGGGTCATCATCTGAGACTGCTATAACAGGAAATATATGGCAGAATGTGGGTAAAACCACAGAGCAGAAGGCATACAATTCTCCCGCCAAGGAGTTCAGTCACAAATTTAATTAACGCATTATTTTTTTAATGAGCTTCATCTGCATGGAAGCGTCCTTTCTGGAATGGTGGCCGTAGCATGAAGGGGCATATGAAGGTTTAGCATATCTGGCACATAAATACCTTGCAATGCCAGCTACACAAGTGCCATGCGAATGCCTGTTCCCACTTTCAGGTGACATTGTAAATAAGAAGGAGGGCACATTCTCTCCCGTAAATGGAAGCAAACTTGTTCATGTTAGCGATTGGCTGAACCAGGAGGACTGAGTGGACTTGTGGTTTTACATTGTTTTGTTTTTGAGTGCAGTTATGTAAAAAATATATAAAAATATAATAAATATATATATAAAAAATCTGCATTTGTAAGTTACACTTTCACAATAGAGACTGCACAACAGTACTTGTCTGCGGTGAATTGAAAAATACCAATTTTTACAGTGCAAATATTTGTAATAAAAAATATAAAGTGAGCACTGTACACTTTGTATTCTGTGTTGTAATAGAAATCAATACATTTGAAAATGTAGAAAAACATCCAAAAATATTTAATACATTTCAATTGGTATTCTATTGTTTAATGGTGTGATTAATCACAATACATTTTTTGAGTTAATTGCATGAGTTATTAATTAATTAATTGCAATTAATTGACAGCCCTAGTATAAAGGTGTCTTGTACCCAGTGAAGTTTATTCCCCTAAATTTACTGGGGAAAATTTACCTCTTCTAATGAATTTAATGTCATATTCCTCTGATATTGTTCATATTAATTAAACACATAAATTGTTTCCTGATTCAAATGCAGGCTACAATGACAGCTAATCTGCAAGTCTTACATGTTTCATTTTATTTCTGTTGTAGAGAGAGGAGGAAGCAGTTAAGAGTTTGAGAAGGTTTGGTATTGGTGATACTGGACTCTGAGTTGTTGGAGTATCTGAATTCTTTCCTTGATGGCAATCTAATCAGCGAATACCAATAAATAAACAGTGACATTTTTAAATGTATAGCGTGCTTTCGGGCTGGGAGCTGCCTGGCAAATATTTATTATTTGGTTAAACAAAGAGCAATTAAGCTTCTAAAACAAAGTAATTATGACCTCCTATGGCTGAGCTCAGCAGGGTCTAGTCAGAGCTTCCTCTTGAAGGTCTGAGTCACTGTAAGAGACAGTGAGCCAATTTTCCCTCTTTGCCCCCCACCCCCACCCCATTAAAAAAACGGAACAAGAGCAATCGTGTTCAGAATAAACACAATTTAAAAAAAAATTCCTCAGAGTTCAGACATACTTCTGCCTTTCTAAGAAGATGTTGCAACTGAATTTATTTCTGTGTAATGTCACCATGGCAAAAGTTCACAGCACTTACTATATATATAACATTATAACAGCAGATTAGTTTATGGGCCAAAATTATTATTTTTAATTATTTGCATGTGGCACTTTACAGACATTGTCAAATGAGCTTCAATCTTGCCTCTAAAATTTTCACATCTAGATTTTTGGGTGCAGCAACTCAGACTAGTGAGCTCAAACTGAATTTGCATGAGCCAAACCTAAGGAATAGATTTGCTCACAAATTGGGGTTTTAGTGTGACAAAGATTTAAATGTGAAAAGGGCCCCTGCTGTTTTAGAGGCCTCTTTGAAAATGTGTCTAAAGACGACTTTCTCTACTACAAACTTACACTGTTTTAACTAAATTTGTTTTATTAAACTGGTGAAAGATTGGGTCAAGACATACTAATTTAATTTTAATAGTGTCTTAATTCAATCCTATAAAAAAGCGATGAAGTTAAATTGAAGTAAACCACTCAACCTGAAAGTAGTGTGTCCAGACACAATCTTGTTCCAGTTTAATAAATGGACTTAAAAGTACACCTTTAGTTAGACCAGTGCAAGTTTGTGCAGACAAAACCTTAAGTATATTATGGTCCAATTCAGCAAAGCACTTAAACATGTTCTTAAATGTAATCATCTGAGAAGTCCCATTCAATGGGGTTATTTATGTTCTTAATGCTAAACATTTGCTCAAATGCTTTGCTGGATCAGGGCCTCTTTAGGTTTCAGTCGGGGACAAAGAAGCCAGTACAAAATTTTGGCACAGCCTGCAAAGACTTTCTCTGGGGACTTTATTATGATTTCATTTTCTATTATCTTGTTTGTTATATATATGACGACAAAAATTAACTCACCTTTGTGCAAAACATGGAAAAAGATAAAGTCCACACCATTAGGAGATTCCAGACTAATTTAAACAAGGCAACCCAAATTTCAAATGAAGCATATAGCACAATACTATAAATACAGATTAGATGAAGGGGAAGGTTGCAAAGGGTGTAAGATCCTGGTGAGGAAATTGGGAAACACAAGAGCAGAGCTATGTTCACAATAACTTAGATCCCTTTTTATATTTTAATACCAGGTGTGACAGTAATATTGAAATAGAGTAATTCAGTAGATATATTTGTTAGATTATTCATTGATCTGGCTTGGCTGCTCTTCATGGGTCACCTTTGATAAAACCTCACAAAATCCACACTGTGGGAGTCCAACCTATTTTGCTGATGGCACTGTAAACCTCATATTTACCTGTGTGCATTCTCAGTTATCCAATTAAGATTATTCAATAGACTATTTGCATATACAAAATTTGCAGCTTGTTTCCTGTTTGAATAAGTAGAACAGCTATGCTCAGTTACACTGGAGAAATACATTAACTAGATGCTTCTGGTATCATCGGCAATTAACAGTGTTGCTATTTAAATTGTCATAATTAAATTAATCTTTAGAGTTAAAACCTATTGAGATTCATAAAGAAGTTCATACTAGTGATCCACCCATCCTGGGAGCAGAGCCTAATCACCAGAGTTTGTGGATTCCAAGACCTTGGGTGTAATAAGCAAAAAAAGGCATTGCAAACAAACACACACACACACACAAAATGTGTTAGAATACCTTCAAAAAGCAATACATGTTTACCCCTGGATCATTTACCATGTTACAAAAAGAGAGACCATTGCATCTCTATTTAGTTTAAAAAACCAGCAAAACTTTAAACTCTACCTTGCTTTTAAACTGCAAAGCTACTGAAGACAAAATTCTCTTCTCAAATCCACATGGTGTATCTAGACCAGGGGAGGGCAAACTACAGCCCAGGGGATGGATCCAGCCCATCAGGGCTTTCAGTCTGGCCCGCATGATTGCCAGACCCGTGGCACAGCAGGGTTAAGGCAGGCTCTCTGCCTGCCCTGGCCCTGCACCGCTCCCAGAAGTGGCTGGGACCACATCCCTGTGGCCCTTGGGGGATGACCACAGGCATCTGTGTGCTGCCGTTGCCTGCAGGCACCGCCCCCCACAGCTCCTATTGGCTGGGAACGGGGAACCGCGGCCAATGGGAGTTTCAGGGGGTGGTATCTGCAGGCAAGGGCAGTGTGCAGTGGAGCTGCCTTCCCCTCCCCACCCCCAGGGAGCCACTGCTGGACATGCTGACCACATCCAGGAGCAGCGTGGGGCCAGGGCAGGCAGGGAGCCTGCCTTAGCCCTGCTGCGCGCCGCTGCCACACTGGAGCCTGCACCCGAACCCTAACTCCCTTCAGCCCCCTGCCGCACTCCTCCTGCGCCCAAGCTCCTTCCTGCACACTGCACTCCCGCACTCCCTCCTGCACTCTAACCCCCTGCCCCAGCCCTACATTCATGGCCCTGCATACAATTTTCCCACCCAGATGTGGCCCTTGGGTCAGAAAGTTTGCCCACCCCTGATCTGGACTCTGACAGTTTGCTCTCCATTGTGATTAGAGCTAGCACATGTAAGTCTAACCAAGCTGATGGCACTGTAATTACACCTTCCAGCTGCAGTGTCACCTCCCATATAAAATGTGCCACTGTTGAGAATATTCAAGATTGTGCTTCCTTTACTTTGAATGATCATTTTTATGAGAGATCCTTAATCTGAAGACAAGCTCTGTGTGGCTTGACAGCTTGTCTCTCTCACCAACAGAAGTTGGTCCAATGAAAAAATATTACCTCACCCACCTTGTCTCTCTAATCCTCAATTACTGGAATAGGTGCAGGAATTCAACACAGTAGTGGTATGCGTACAAATAAAACTAGGTCACTTTTAAATTCAAGTGAGCATTTGTGACAATTTGTGTGCAATATTCATGCAGCTCTGATGTGACATTCCTCCTTTTGTTTTGTTCTACCACTGATTTCATGAGCCAACCAAAAATGATTTGTTGGCTTGAATAACAGACGAAACTGCATGGTAGAAAACTATACCCTGTGGCTGATACTTCTTTTACCTTGCTGAAAATAGCACTCAGATTTGAGGGTCAGAAGGGACCTTATAACTCTTGACTTCTAAAAGATACACGTATTAATTATGCAGCTTCTGGTATCATTCGTGACATTGTGCAACGTCAGTACAGCCGAAAGCAGAGCTTTTGTTCTTTCACTGGAAAATTCTTTTTTGCATAAACTGAATCTGGGAACATTACTTTGATGAGCTTTGTGAAATGATCAGTAAAACAAGTACGAATTTCACGTTTTGCCGAATGATGGCAACAGAACCCCTCAGCGTCAGTACCTTTTTTGTTTACATATTGTTAAACCTGATTGAAAAAAGCACTAAGGAAGGATAAAGCCTGCTCCTGCTCCATGAAAGTCAATGGGAGTTTTGCCATTTACTTCAATTAGATTAGGACTGGTCCCTCCGATTAGACTGGAAAAATAATGGTACTGCACAATTTGCAAGTTTGGTCATCTCCCATTTTTATATTGGTGATGACAGGATTATCAACATAAATATCTTCATATCGGATTGGACAGGAAGCCTAGTCCTCTACAGCTTTGTTCTTTTATTGCATATACATTTCACAAAAGTTCAGCTCACTTTTTGTCAAAAATCAAATACCTTTTCAGTTTGATATCTGATATGTCTCATGTCCTTGGCACACTTGCACAGGAAGGGGGTAGGCACACAGATGCCATACATCTTTTCTAGCTCCAGCTTCTACATCTTCAAATTCAATTATACTTTATTGGCATGAAAAAAGAGACAGGCTTTCTCAAGTATCTGTCAGAAGTAAATTAGAACTGTTATTGTTAGGGCTACTAAAGGTTTGATACTCGGTATCCGTTTGTCAGCAGGGTCCATTCTGGATGGGCTGGCAGATTTCTACATACTGCAGTGCCGCCCCTGCCGTCCTGCTGTGATCCGCACACACCTTGTTTTATAAGACATGGAGTCAATTTCTTTGGCACAATGAGCTTTTTTACAAGAACAAAATTGACCCCATTGTAGCGGGTGGGATCTTTCCCCTGACTTCATGAGAGAAGATTCAGTGTCAGTTTTGCCCCAGAAGTATCTGCATTTCAGCTGTGGAAAAAGCAATAACACGAGCCCTATTTACAGTTTGCATTTCAGTTTATTAAGTGATTTTAGACGCTTTGGAGTGAAATACACGATATCTATGTAAGTTGTTGTTTATTTCTGTGAGAATGTTCTCGACTGCATACATCAATTTCCAGAAAAGAAAGTGGTTCATTGTGTACATATTTGGCAGAGGCATAGTGCCATTAGAGACGGTTCCTTAACGACACTCATGCATAGCCACAATGTAACATATGGATAAACATAATAAATGAGGTCACAGAAATTATATAATAATGCTTTCCCTTACCCCTTTGAAGAAAATAAAGAGAACCTCCGCCTTCTTCCTTGACTCACACTTTGTCTCAGCTGTCTATACCTTGGCATTATTCCAGACTCTCAGCATGCTTATCCTTCTTTGATTGCAGTTCTGCCTATCATCCCCTCAAACAACACTGCATTGTTGCCACAGAGCTTCATCTCCATCCATGCTTTCATTTCGTCTTGCCAGGCTCATTGCAACCCCGTTCTCTTTAGCCTCTGCACATCCAGTCTCTCCAGATGCTAGCAAGTGCAGAATGCTGCTACCTTTCCCTTCTCAGACATAAAAAAATGTGATCATTATTGGCTTCTTGTTTATTTCAGGATCCACATAAAAAATGTCCTTATTTTAAAACCAGCAATGGATTTATTTCAGCCTACCTCGCTGACTTTGTCTCTTTCTACTCTCCCCTCCTTATATTCCATTTACCACTGGCTTCCTCAGACAATATCACCATTGTTAATCCAAAAGCTTGTCCTGCTAGAGCTGCCTGGAACTGCCACCATATTTCTCATTGATTCGCAATCTCATTTCAAATTCCACTCAAGCCCATCTTCAAAGACCACTCATGAGACTAGCAAAAGTTGCATGCCCTATAGAGATAGTGTGTATGTAAAGGTCAGACAAAGCCATGTGGAATCATCAGGGCTGTTTTAAAATACTAATTTAGGAGAGGGAGTTGCCTGTTGGTGATACACTGAAATCTGTATAAGGCCAATTTGAGACAGAGCATTAGGTGCTCATCAGTGTTGTTAGAGGGACTTCAATACTAACATTACCATGATTTATTTTTAAATTCCACTGGAAACATTCATTTAAAAACATATAAACATTCCTGAGGGTCAGGCCCCCAAATTATTAGATTTTCCCTTATTAGCTTGAAGGCCTTACTCCTAAAAACACTTCCACATATGCTTAAATTTACTCTTGTGAATAATCCTACTCACCTGCTAATAGTTACACATATTGGATCAGGTGCTTTGTTGGAGCAAGTGTCCTAGGTGAATAAGGGTAATAGGTCCCTTCTATGGAGAAGGGACTCATTACCTTAAGGGACCAAGTGAGGATGTCTGAGGCAATGGCCTGGGGCAGGGTTGCCTTGTACAATTTTTAATTCTTAACCTCAAAATGTGCTGTCTTCTGTAAGGTAGAAAGAACATGTTAAAATACAGCTATATGCATGCACGTAGCATCCATGCTTGTATGTGCTACAGAGGGCATGAATGGAGGGCACCAGCACACCTCACTAAGGTACCCACTACCAGTCCCAGGGGACAAGGCAGAGTACCTGCAATGCAGGTACTTGGGCCCTAGGAGGGGTCAGTGTCTGACCCTATAAAGCAGGGGTGGCCAACCTGAGCCTGAGAAGGAGCCAGAATTTACCAATGTACATTGCCAAAGAGCCACAGTAATTCATCAGCAGCCCCGCATCAGCTCCCCCACACCGCTACCAGCGCCTCCCAGCCATATGCAGCCCCAGGGATCAGGGCCTGCACCAGCTGTTTTGAGGTGTGCCGGAGGGGGGAGGGCGGTGCAGGCTCAGAGGAGGGAGCGGGAAGGGGTGAAGTGGGGGCAGGGTCTGTGGCAGAACCAGGGGTTGAGCAGTGAGCGCCTCTCGGCACATTGGAAAGTTGGCACCTGTAGCTCCAGCCCTGGAGTCGGTGCCTTTTCAAGGAGCCACAGGTTGGCCACCCCTGCTGTAAAGCATTTGGGGGCTACAGGTTTCGTTTTAGAGACATTACAGAAAACAAGGCCCTGAGCCTGCAACCACTTCTGCCCCGGGACAGCGTCACTCCCCGCACAGCGCCCCTGCGCGCAGCCCCGGCTGGGAGCGTTGCCAGGATCGGGGCCTCACCTTTCACTGTGATAATTACCGACGGGCCCTCGCCTGCCGTGCGGCCCCGCGGGCAGCTCAGGGCCGGGGGGACTTGGCCTGTCAGGGGCCGGTTCCAGCCCGCTGCGGGGGGAGGGGTGCCGGGAGCAGGGGCTGGCCCAACTTGGGGCTGCTTTATGCGAGGGGTCAGGGAGAGGTGGAGCGGGGCGCGCACGACCCTCAGCCTGCAGCTGCCCAGGGCTCAATCACTTCCTATTGCCCCGGAGGGCGCAGCCCTGCCCCGCGCCGCTGGGCCTGGTTGGCTGCCGGCGGCGGAGAGGGGTGGAGTGATGCGAGCTGCAGCAGCACCAGCAGGGGACGGGGCGGCTGGGGCGCAGCGGCGCTGGAGCGAGCGGAGCGTGCGGCTGGGGCGCAGCGGCCTGGGGGCAGGCTGGCCATGGGGGGGCTGAAAGAGGAGCTGCTCAAGGCCATCTGGCACGCCTTCACCGCCCTGGACCTGGACCGGAGCGGCAAGGTCTCCAAGTCCCAGCTCAAGGCAAGTGCGGGAGGGAGCCTGGGGGCGTCAGCTGGGCTGGGGGGCAAGTGTCCTGCGCCCCACCCCGGGGCGCGGGGCTGGTGTTGGGGAGGGGCCCTCGGGGACGGGGCAATAGCAGGGGCTTTGCAGGCTCCCGCCCCAGGGCTTCCAGGCTGTGATTCCTTCCTTCTCTCTCCCCCCGCCGAGAGAGCGAGAGGAAGGAAGCAGCTTGTGACCATCCCTGGATTGCTGCTGCTGGGGAAGCAAAATCAGCAGCCTCAGTCTTTTGTTCCTGCTCTTCACAGGGGTGGGGGTGGAGAGCAGGAGGCTGGGAGCCTCCTGCAAAGCCCTGGGACAGTTGTCTCAGGGAGGCTTGGTGCTTTGGCTCCATTGTGGCACTACTGGATACTCCAGTCAGGACAGCGTCAGTCACATTGACGCTCTCTTGGGATGACCCCAAAATGGTGGGGCTCACTTTGAACACGGAAGGGGGGGTGGGTCTGGAAACATTCTATCTGGACACTCACTTGGACTGTCCTGGAGATAGTACCCTGGTGTCCATCTTTGCCACCATATAACTCTGTAAAGTCGCTGGGGACCCATGGGAATAAAGCTATTGGTGCAGAATATGCACACCCTGTGTGACCATCTTCTCTGTGAGCCATCCAGTTCCCATCATGTTCAGTGGGCAAAACCAGGGTAGAGTAGTGCCCTTTCCAGATTGTTTGAAGTGCTATGTAGGCCACAGATTCATTTTTCTCCAGTACTGTTCCCTAGTCTGATGTGCAGCGTCCTGGGTCTTGAGCTGTTACGTATGTGTGCCTGTGGGTCCTGAAGTTAAAGCAGTTCCCTTGTCATGGAGGGTGATGCAGCTTATTTGATTTCTGGCCTGTAGGTGCACTTATACAAACCCATCCCTTCAGTCATTTGCCTTGAGTACCCTTTTCTGCATCGCTCTCTTGTAGACTAGATGCAAGGTCCCAAACAAAGGACTTGACGCCATTCAAGTGGAATTTAGAGTCTGCCAAAGGGAGACTGAGGTTTTACAGCACTCTCTTAGACTTGAGCGTAAACAGGAGAAGTAGTCAAGAGGCTCCAACTGTGTGATTCTTTTCCAGCTTATGCTCTAAAGTGATGTGTGTTCTTAATAGAACTCACACAGCTTGTGGAATCTGATTCCATTCTGGCCGTGTTTCATAGATCGTTGTATTGATCACCAGGTCAACTGTAACCTCTGTAGTCACTGGAGAAAACTTGAGGACTGTCTCTCTTCTGAAGGACAGTGTGTCTGTCCTTATTACAGTGCGAAACCCACAGTCAGCTTGAGTAGGTTGGGGATGCAAACGTTCTAATTTATCAAGGCTCTCGTTGTTGTTTTTTTAATCTTGTTTTCCTGCCGCTCCCTGCTATATTCTCTCTTGATTTGTAGGTCCTGTGCAGTCTCTGTCTAGTTAGGTTTTGCAGTAATTCCCCATTACTGTAATTGCCCTGCCTTGAGGGTATGAGGAAAGGTTGACACTTGAGATGTTTATAAAATAAATGGTTGGTGGTCATCTTTGACAGTTCCCCTTAGTGTCAGCATGTTTGCTGTGCATTAAGTTAACTTTAATTATCTGCTGTGTTACCCCTCAACCACACCAAAGATTTTTGGTATTTGTACTACTTCTGGAAGTGGATTATACCACCATTTCTGAAGAACTCACATTCTAATTTCTCTTCCCAGGTGGTCTGTTTGTTCCACAAAAGTGACATTTTATTATTTTTTCAAGGCAGTACAAACATAAAAATAATCCAGCATAAGAATGAATGTGTTTTATGCAGCAGATGTCCAATTCCAAAGGGGTTTACTTTCTGTACTAGTCTTAATTTAATGGAAAGAGAAATTGATGGAGACAGACTAACACGGCTGTTACTCTGAAAGGAGACAGGTTTGTGGGTCCTTTCTACCCCCTCTGCATCATATGGAGAGGAGTCAAGCCCCTGGGAAAAAAACTGGGACCCATCAGGACAGAGGCAGTTGTGTGAGATGTCCCTTATCCCTTTTCTCTTAATTACTTAATTCCTTTGTACGTGATATCTGTACAGCCAACAGGTAAAGACCCTAGGAGTGAGAGGGGACAATATGAGAACAGCCACAGTATATGGCATAGTTCTTGAGTGAACTTGTTCCTCTGTCAGTCTTTTTTAACAATGAAAATATGGGTGCTACTGACTAATTTAAGCAACATTAGTCCTCTTTTGTATTTTAAAGTATTGTGCATTGATTCATTTGACCAGTATTTTCTAGTAGTTCTGCAGTTATATTGATTACCCCATTCTTTTACGCATCGGCAAAAATTGTAAACATTTATGATGCTTGTCTGTTCATAAATTACACGTTAATTATAAACATTGCTCTTGTTTTGTTTGTATATTGCACCACGCCCTTTCAAATGTCACTATAGCAAAATTTCAGTATAATTTTTGTGGAAGCAATTACAGCTTTAGTTTACTATTGTGGTTCTCGTATGAGCTACGTGCAGGCATATGTTGTACTATTTTTAAATCTTCCTTTTGGTTTCACCTTTTTTTGCACTCTTCAGTTTCTAAATGGTTTATTAAAATGTTGTGTCTTGGTGGTTTGAATAGTAAAGAGAGTTTCCAGAAGCTTAATGTAGTCTTTGGACAAATCTTGCAAATGCTTACTACTGGATTTCCATGAGAATGCTTACTGCTGTAAGCATTACATGTGGTAGTATGTGTGAGAAATTGAAACCTTAGAGATGATGCAAGCCAAACCCATTTTTACACAATATATGAAAACTTTGTTGTATTTCTTCCTAATTTTCTGTTTGCTGGTGGACTCACTTAACTGTTGACTAGTCACAGCTTTGCTGTTCTTCCTTGTTTGCTCCTTGTAGCCCACATTTTCAAAAGTGGTTTGGGCATCTCAATTTTTGGGTCCTTGACTTCACTCCTTAATAGGGCCTGATTTCCAGAAGGTGGGGTGACCAACGCTCTTGGAAAATTTTGCCTTTTTCAGGTGTGTCAAGGTGTGTGACCAAAAAGTGAGGCCACCAAAGTCTCTAGTCACTTTTGAAAATTTTGGCCAGTGTGCTGATCGGCAGGGTGATACAGGGTTAGGATAATAGGGCAGAAACAAGAGAGGGAGATGTATGTTATAGAACATTAGTTTAATATCCAAGTGGAGAAGATAAAGGTGGGTCATCTAGCAAAAGTGAGCAGTATGTAGTGGGTCCTTATTATGAGAAATTGTTACTTTATTATATTAACTGGAATGAATGAAATTATTTATCTTGTTCTCCCTTGAGACTGAAAACATCACTGCAGCCATACCTCTACCAGTACAGAATACCCTTCTAAACTGGGGGCGGGCAAACTTTTTGGCCTGAGGGCCACATCGGGTTTCTGAAATTGTATGGAGAGCCGATGAGGGGAGGCTGTGCCTCCCCAAACAGCCAGGTGTGGCCCGGCCCCCGCTCGCTATCTCGCCCACCCTGCTTCTCACCCCCTGACCGCTCCCCCAGGACTCCTGCCCCATCCAACCCTCCCTGTCCCCTGACTGCCCACCCAGAACCCCTGCACCATCCACCCCTCGCTGTCCCCTGACTGCCCCGCGCTGCTCCATCCAACCCCCCTCTCATTCCTGACTGCCTCCCCGGAACCTCTGCCCCCATTCAACCCCCCTGTTCTCTGCCCTCTGACCACCCCAATCCCTATCCACAGCCCCGCCCCCTGACCACCACCCCAAACTCCCCTGCCCTCTATCCAAACTCCCTGCCCCCTTACCAGTTGAATTGCGTCAGAGGCGCAGAGAGCTGAGGCAGCAGGGGAGGGGCCGGGGGCTAGCCTCCCGGGCAGGAGCTCCGGGGCTGTGCAGGAGGGTCCTGCAGGCCTCATGTGGCCTGCTGGCTGTAGTTTGCCCACCTCTGTTCTAAACTCAAGTCTCCCAACTGTCAGCATTATACCCTATACTGAAACACTCTTGTTATAATATATTGTTTGTATTAGCATAGTGCCTATGAGACCTGGCCCGAGACACCATTGCGTGCTGTACAAAACCAGAACAAGGAAAACAGAACCTGCCTCAAAGAGCTTATGTTAGATTGTAAGCTAAGAGACAACAGATGGAGACACAGACTGATGGCAAAATACAAGAAAACCAGGAGACACTATTGGTCAGCATGATAGGCAGTGTTTTGACACAGCAGTGATCTAACTGTTGTCAGTTGTTTTGTAGGCATCACAGAGGGCTTTGAAGGAAGATAATGAGTTAGTTTTGTCAGTGTTTATGGAGTGCTCCTCCCAAGGGTGAGATGCAGCCTGGGAGAAAGCACAAAGGTGCTTGTTTGAAAATGTAACAAGTGGGCAGTGCAGGCTGTCTCGTCATGGGCCGATGGGAGGTGAGAGTTGACTTTCTGATAGATGACAGGTAAGGTGGGCACAGGCTGTGAAAAGCTTTGAAAGTAAAGACAAATAGCTTACGTTTGATGTGATAGAGAAGGGGGAGCCAGCGCAGGGGTTAAAAGGGAGGGGTGACATGGTCAAAGCGGGGGTAAGGAAAGTGATCTTTGCATCAACATTCTGAATGGATATGAGTGGGGCAAGATTGCATTTGTCAAGGCCAAAGAAAAGTATGTTGCAGTAACTGAGATGCAAGATGGTGTCCAAACTCTCAACAGTTTTAGCTGTGTGGATAGGAAAGGCCGTATCTTAGAGATATTATGCAAAAAGAATCTTAAGGGAGGACCTAGAGAGAGATCTGAATTAAAGATGATGCCCAGGTTATGTGCCTGAGTGATGTCCAGGATGCTGGTATTGTCAGTGATTGAGAAAGGAGACTGAGGATGGGAGCATGTTGAGCTGGAACGGATGGCAAGATGTCCTTTAGGAGATGTCAGAGAGACAGTCCAAGAATATATCGAAGTGACTTTGTAGAAGGCTAGTAAGTGGAATTGTACAGTTCCATAACTGTTTTAAACTCTTAAAGAAAAAACCCAATCCCACCCTCTCCTAAAAGATGAAACTAGTACTGAAGAAAATATCAATATCCTGTGCAGTGCAAGGCTGTTACTCTTAACGGTCCCATTATTATTTTGGCTATAATACTCTTTTATATGGGGCAGTTACTATCTGTTGAATAAGTTGTTGGAGTGTTCCTTCTCTTTCTGGGGGACAGATCGCCTGTGGGGGCACTCTTATGCTTGCTGTTCAGCACACATGTAAGGGTTTGCAGGATCAGGGCCTAAGTAATTCTAGGAGTTGCAGCAGTAGCACAGATAGAGCTGTGTTAGAGACATAAATGCCAAGTAAAGCAACTTTAAAAATAAAAACATGATTCAGAAGTGTCTAGGAAAGTCTCATGAAGCTTTCAGGACCTTAGGGATCCAGCCTTTGGCTGGTGTCAGTTACTGCAGGGGTTTGCAGCTTAATCCACAGCATAGCAGAAAGATGACTTTCTGGCATGGAGCAAGAGACTGGTTCTGGCATGGAGGTGGATTGTTAATTGTGGCAACAGGAGCATAATAAATGCAGAAAGAAAAAGTTGCCTAGCAACCACAAGGGCACTAGAAGAATTATCCTTACTGGTGGAAATTTTCTTCACAGTTTAACTGAGATTCTGCAGTACAAGGGGCTTTTTAGTCCCTTAAGCTTGCGCTAAGCTATTTTTTTTTCTATTGATCGTCAAAGTGATGCTTTAGATGATAGGCATTTAAAAAAAAAAAGTAAGAACTCATTGCTGAGTTTTCTCTATGTACTCTAGATACCAAGAAAGGCAGTTGGCTCTCTGCCACTTCAAAGAATGGAAGATTTTGGAAGGCAGCAGGGAATTTCTTCAACTATGAAAAGAAGGAACTGAGCATAATAGAGTCTCAGATAAGGCAGATTTTCAAAAATGATTGAAAGTAGAATTCTTTCCTGGGATCTGGTTCCTAGTTGTTGAAACCATCCAGGGTTTCCTTCAGCCTTTGGGCAGCAGTAAGCCCTCAAGGGGGAGAGCAGGAAGAGGGGTAAGAGCTAGGCAGATGAGAACAAAGTGCTGCTTTTATTCAATATTCCTTAGTTGTTGTTAATGGTAACCTTGTAAATGAGCACATTTTTTTGGAATGTTCTGGTTAAGTGCCTTCTAGCTGAAAAATTCAGATCAATTTATTCCTAATCTCTCCTAAATACATAGATAACAGGAGGGAAGCTTAATCAGGGGAGGAAGGAGCACTGGTCTCTTTCACTGCATTAGCAGGAGACAGGGGGGCTTTAGTGTTTGGAATAATTTGTTTGGTGAAGGTAATTTTAAATTGGAGGGGAACATCTTGTTGAGGAGGGCAGTGTATTTGTGTGTGTGTCTCTGGGTGGTTGTTTTTTATTTATTTTTTAATATCATCGCCCCAATTCATAGGGTGTGGTGAAAAGGGTAGAGTGAAGGGGAGTGTTTGTTTTTAAACTTCTCATCACTGGAATGGGTGGGTATTTTAAGAGACTCCAGAGGGCCATTGCATCTTCCTCCACCATACTGTACTTCAGTACAGTGTAGCCAGTGTGAGGCATTTTGCTTAGGATCAAATTTTCAATAGGATCTCAACCTGGCATCTAAAACTATATCCCCAATATTTATTCACCTGAGTTCTTGTACATAGTCTGAGACCCGGCTTTGCATGTGTATTTGCAACTTTTGCATGAATAGCTGAAAAATGGTGCAAATCACAGTGTGAACACAAAACGTAGATACAATTTTATTATCTGCTTTGGAAAACTTAGCAGTTAATATAAAATGGCAGGCAATAGAGAGCAGTACCTATTTCTGTTCTCTTTAGACTTCTTTGTTACCTGGCTAGGTCAGATTAAATTATTTTGTTTTATTTTAATGTACATGTGTGAAGATTTTGTTTTCATGGACGTGTGTGTGTGTGTGCTTTTGTAAATTAAAATGTGGTCTTGGTAGGATTTCATGATAATGCTGATACTTTGCTAGGTTTTTTTTTATCATAAGAGCAATGGAGCAAATTTTAATGTAATCGGATAGGAAAGAAAATAGAATGACTCTCCATTGAATCTGCAACCTAGATACGTTCTTCTTAGCTGACAACTCTGAAGATTTCAAACCTATTTCCATTTATTCTGGTTTTGCAGCTACCCCATTTTCAACTGCTCTGTCACTAACACAGATATATTTAGCTGTCTATAAATAGCCGTAAACAAATCTGCAGACTTTCTCCCTGTCTCCCTTTGTTCTGTTTTTTAGATGTAGTACTTGCTCAATGAACAAAGAGGACCATTACATACATCTCTCAGAGAGAGAGACCAAATGATGTCAGTTGCTATCTTTTCTCACAGCTGGGTAGTTAGCTTTCTTTTATGTAGGCAGGATGCATTTTTTTTAAAATGCAAGCTATGTTTTTTCTGTCTAATGCCTCTTCTTTCTGCATGTTGTCTTTTATTATATTGTTTCTCGTACAGCACACTGGGAAAAGAAATTTACAGTTTCAATCCCTTCATAGATAAGTAAGGTTAAATGCTTAACCCAGTTTCTGTAGCTTTATGGGGTACATAATCCTTCAGGGCTTGACACTGAACTATATAAATCAATGGGAGTTTTCCTCTTTGACTTTAATGGATGCAGGATCAAGCCCTAGTAAGCCATGTTAGGGCATGTCTTCACTAGCAACTTTAAAGTGCTGACGCGGCAGCGCTTTAACGTGGCGGTGTAGTCGCGGCACCAGCGCTGGGAGAGAGCTCTCCTAGTGCTATGAAAAAAACCACCTCCATGAGGGGAATAGCTACCAGCGCTGGGAGCGATTTTGTTTTCATGGTCTGAGACCCGGCTTTGCATGTGTATTTGCAACTTTTGCATGAATAGCTGAAAAATGGTGCAAATCACAGCGTGGCTCCCAGCGCCGGTGCACTGTCTACACTGGCACTTTACTGCGCTGAAACTTGTAGCGCTCCGGAGGGTGTTTTTCCCCCCGCAACACACTCATGAGCGAGAAAGTTGCAGTGCTGTAAAGTGCCAGTGTAGACAAACCCTTAGACTGGCTGAGCAGCAGGCTGTCTGATCCTTGGGAAGGTATGTGAGAGAGAAGAGAAGGAAGGAACCACGCTCTCTGTGGCTGGGAGATGCGGCACCTTTCACCAGGACTCTTAGGATATGTCTGCAATATGAGCTAGAGAGGTGATTCCCAGAGCCTACATATGCTCGTGTGAGTATAAATAGCATCATAGCCATGGTAGCAGTGGCATGGCTGAGCTATGCTGAGTACAACCCCCTGGACTTCCATATGTACTTGGCATGGCTAAGTCGGTTGCCATTGCCCGTGCTACCATGGCTACACTACTATTTATGCTCATGCTAGCAGGTGTACACAAGCTGAGAATCACACCCCTAATTTGTTGTGTAGAATGTAGCCTTCTGCTACTAGTTTCATGGCATAAAAGTAAAAATGATCTAGGTTCTTTGTTCCATAGTTGGTAACCAGGCATATATTTTGCTTGTAAAATGCTGCATACAATGGAGTTTTAGATGTATTTATTGCCACTTAGTTTTCATGAACTCTGTACTTCCTTAAAACTAATGAAGCCTGTAGCCTCTCATTGAAGATCATTTCTCTAGATAGGTTATGCGGGGGATGAAACCGATGAAGTAACACATGCAAATATGTTGTTTTAAAATAAAATGTTAAGAATTGCTTCTGAACTCTTCCCTTCCCTCCACCCCTTCCCGCAGGGCCTTCCTGTAACATTGTTTGCCTCTTACCAGTTGAAACCTATGGTAGATATAGAAAAGTAACTGAAAAACAAGCAGATGAGAGAAATTTGAAATCTATACCTTTATTTGACAAGTTAGCATTTCCTATAAACTCAGGATGTCTGTTGAAATACTTTTCATGAGTCAGTTTAGTCACATTGCTGAATTTTTATAACAACAGGAGCTGGTTATGCTTATCATTTCCCCTTATTAACTGATTTCCTCATAGAAACATGAATTCCGTATTTCCACAGATCTTCCCTTACTTTCAAATACATACATGATTTGAATTCTCTGTGAAGCTGTTTTTGCATTTGTTTGTTAACCACTGGATTGTAACCATTTTGTCTCTGTAATAGTGTTACCATCTGAAGTGTTTGAATTCCTGCAACTCAACTACTAGAACTGTATTTTCCTCCAACAAAAATCCCCAGTTTACAGCTCACCCTGAAATGAATGTGTCTCATTCTGTGCAGACTTTAGTGAATCACAGCGCTGCCACTAAGGAAACTGACCTCTGATCTCACTGATTTGTTTTCCGTTTTTAGGTCCTTTCTCACAATTTGTGCACAGTGCTAAATGTTCCACATGACCCAGTGGCCTTGGAAGAGCATTTTCGGGACGATGATGAAGGACCAGTTTCCAATCAGGGTTACATGCCATATTTAAACAAATTCATCTTGGAAAAGGTAAGTTTTTAGTTCTTCTTGTGTTCTTTCTTCAAGTAAGCAGTTTTAGGATTAGATAATAAACTTAGAAATGGACAGGGAGGAAGGGAAATGAAGAAATGCTGATCCTGATTCTGTACATTGGGACATAATGGAGAAATGCTCTGTGCAGAGTTGTATGCCTTAAAATTGCAAGATGCAGTATTATGGTTTGGTTTTTGTTTTGATTTTTTTAACCCCACTGCCTGGGCCACACTTGTGCAAAGACGTGTTCATATACATAGTGGATCATGGTTAAAATTATTTTAAAACTTGTAGAACTGTATGTTGATCTATATTATACTATAGTGATATGTAGACTCATTTACAAACAGGAAGGGCAGAAATTCCTTATATCGAAAGAGGGTATTTTAATTTGAAAACCCACAAAAATACTAGTATAGTGGGAGTCAATAGGTGGTACTATTAGTTTTAAAAGTTCTTTCTCGTAGTGCACAAGTATTGTTCGTTCTTTGAAGAAATGCACTGTTAGTTCTGTGATGTATTTTCTTTTTTGGGGGAACTCTGGCGAGCAACAAGGTTTGCTCTCTACCTTAATCTATCTAACTAGAGGCAATTCTTGAGGCAGAGTTGCCCTCTGCGAACTGGGCATTAGTGTTTTGTCAGAAATTCCAAAAGAGGGAGTTGTCTGTGTGCCGTTTGTGACCACCTCTGTTCAAGGCATGGTGTATGAAAGTGTAAAATAAACAGCAATAAGACGATTCCCAGTTTCCCCATCACTGATTTCTCCTCCAGTGAGAAGCTGACCTGCAAGGCCCCAAAATCTGCTACTGCTCTGCAGAGGGGTGACAATAGCTATGCAGATAGTGGCCCCCTTTTTATAGCATTAATGAGTTCCGCCTAATGGAGTCCTGTACCAAGGAATAGCTGGAAAGTTTTGTGCAGCATCATGTGTCACACTTTGTGCAAATTATTTAAGGAACCAATTTGTCTTTAATGATAAACTTAAAAATAGCATATGCATTTAATACTGGTGAGCATTACAGAGCTTTGAGGTGCATAACTCCTGGCAGGTCTGGTTGAGGTATCACCAGCAGTGAAGTTAAGCCTCATCAGGAATGCTGGAAACTCCCTAGAAGTAGGGGGGACCACCGGTGCCCAAACTGTGGCCTCCATCCCTCCGCTGGCCCCGTGCCCACTTCACTTCTTTCCCCCCAAGGCCACTCACTCCTCATTGCCTGCTCCCCCTTAAGGCAGGTAAAAAATTTAAAAATGATGGGGCCCTGGCCCTCTAGGCCCCCCTTTCTGGCACCACTGAGCCTCATCCCTTTCTTTAGTTTTAACCAGTCGGCCCCCGCTATCTCTCTGGACTTTAGTTCTCCCACAGATTCCACACTCTTCCCTCCTTTTGTGTGTGTGTGTGTGTGTGGGGGGGGGTGATGGTGGTGGGTTTGTGGTGTGTTAGCCATTGAAGCACATCAGGGTACATCATGATGCTGATGTATCTGTTACTTTCTTGGCCATTCTGTGGTGAAGCATTCTGCAGTGTTGACTTGTAAACGTGGAAGCATTTTAGTTTAGTTTAAAGAGACCGTTTGTTTATTCTGAAATACAAAAATCCATCAAATTTTCCTACCAAATCTTCCAAAGAAAGAAAGGGCCTTATTTTTCCCAAAAAAGAAAGAGCCTCAACTGGGTGGAGAGCCTGAACTGTAGTCCCAACTTTTTACAAATGCCTTTCATAGGCAGTATCAAGTCATTAAGCCAGTTGTCATCTGCAATGCACTGTCACAGAGAGAATAGAAAAAAGGGAAATGAAAAGCCACCTAAGTGCTTACATGAAATATGCTTTCATTTAAAAAAGTGTGCATAAGAGGAGTTGGCACTTTGGGGGAGGAGGGAAGGAGTACCTGCGCTATTACCATTTAATAGAACTTTAGTTTGCAAAACATTTTCATCTTAAAAGGAAAAAGTTGAGAAACCCGGGTTAAATTGCCCAGAATCTCTTGCTTTGTAATGCTAATTAAATGTCAGATATTTGAAAATGCTTGTATCTTAGATACAAATTAAAAGGGTTTTTTTATGCTGCTTGAGAAACTTCTGTTGTTCCTTTTTTAAGATCTGAATTATGCATTGCTGCATATACAAAGCTGTCTTTGTGGACAGTAAAAATCTTCATTGTACCCTGTTTTCTTTGGCAGTTTAGGAGGTATTTATGAACAAGTGTCAGAAGAGAAGAGAGATGCACTGGGTGAAGGCACAGATGCGTGCCATTTTTCCCTTGGAAAAATGAATTTTTGCTTTTCCCCATTTCAGTAATTTGTGCCTTAGTTTGGATGATCTTAGAACAAGTGAACAAATACCTATCCAGGATTTCCCCCCAAATCTGTATTCCTAAACAAAAATATTCACATATTAAACACTGCATGATCAAGTCCTTAGCGCATTATTCCTAAGTGGTACTCCCACTTATTCCAAAGGACACTCTGTTGATTTCCAGACATGCAGTTTCCTATGAATTCTTCCTGTGGGGTGATGGTATAACTGTCCTCCTGTTGTCTTCAATGAGAGCGGAAGCAGCCTATTTTGAGGGAGTTCTTAAACTCACTGGGTAATTTTCAAAAAGCAAAATACCCTAACTCTCTCCTTTTATTTAAAATAATAAATCCTTGCATTTGGATTTTAATAAGATTCAGCATTTCTTAGAAAGTAAACATTGGTATTAGTATATGGCAAAGACACTCTTGTGTTTTAGAAGGCCTTTAGACTAAAATTAATTGTCAGCTTGTTTTTACTGGAAATTAGAAAGAAGCTTTTGCATTAGTTTTGTAGCATAGTGTATTGTTTCTCAGTGTTCACAAACTATCCAAATCATTTTTATTTTCAGCAAACATGCCAATCTGTATAGAAAAATCACTTTGAGGTGCCAAAGCAACAACTCATATTATCCTGCCTCACTTCTAGAGTAAATCTTATTGAGAAAACTGTTCAAGCTTTTAAAATCTTTCTTCTTCTATTCCTCAGTGTAAATGAATTATTTATCTAGAGTACTAGGGAATGAGTTGCCCTGCAACAAAGTCTCCATTGTTAAACCAGGGAAGCATGGAGAAGTGCCCAGGTTGGCAATTTGATGAAGGAAGCAAGTAGCAACAAACTTTATTGGTATATGGAATTAGTATTACTAATACCTCCACTTATCATATTTTCATTATACCACCCTTATAGTTCCCTGGCAGATGTCTTGATGCTTTTGCATTTCAGAGGTCTTCAGTTCAACATGCTTCCTCTTTATTTATATTTATTTCTGTTGCCCTAAAAATAAAGAGAGAGAGAGAGAAATATGTATCTTGCCAGTCTGATTTTTTCATACTCTGTTTTTTATTTCTCTGCTTTTTATGCACTTATTATTGAGTTGTCAGTAATATGTCACATGGATATCAGCCAAAATTATAATAGAAGAGTTACATAAAATTGTGACATAAAATAGTTACATAAAATCACACTTCCTTTCACTTATGCTGGTGGTAGCATTTTACACCCCGCTTTTCATATGTCAAGTTGCAAGCTAGTGAAGAATCAGACCCATAAATTCCAAGTTCTTTCAGCTCCTTGGGGACTGTCTTTGTGTCTTGTAAAGCTCCAGGCAGGCTGTTGAATTTCTGTACTTAGTTGCACTTAAGGCTGTTTTGTTTGGTCAAATGCTGTTAGTGGGATATAGTGGTGGTGGTGGTGGTTTTGTTTTATATACCCAGAAAACAAACAAAAATCCTACAGGATTCAGAGACTTAAATCTTTTGTAGTTATAGTGTAAAATTTCTTTGGGAGGAGATGGAGGTGTTCTGTATTTTTTTTTATTATTATTATTATACTTCATTGTTTTAAGTAAGAGAGTGCTTTTTCAACTTCTCTTTTAGTTCATCTTGTATCTTCCTTTGCACAAAAGCACAAATCAATAATCTGATAGTTTCTTTATGGTTAATAGCATAGAATAGTACAGAAGTTTCCAAGCAAAATGGTGACTTGAAGTAGATTGCACATGCTCCATAGAGAGTAGAGTAAAAAGCATATACTGGTGTATGGTGTAAATGTTGTTGTTAAAACTAATGTTAATCTTTAAGAACATGTTTGTTAGGATTCTACATTATTCAGATAGGTCACAAGCAGGATGAAACTCCTATAAAAATGTATGAATAAAATTCAAGATCAGACTCCGTCTGGGTTTAAATATTCTTACAATATTTTGGAGTCCAGTCAAGTCAGTTTCACTATTAGTATTTTTAAAGCTAATTTTGCAACTTCTTTTAAATTAAAAATCCAGGATGGCCTCTGCTGCTATCTGATTTTATAAATGGATATTTGTTTATGTCATAATAAGCAGCTTGTGTGTGTTTATTACTGATTTCTGTCCTTTTGCCTGCAGTTATTCCTATTCAGGATTAATGGGACTCTGCAGGCATATCCAGATGAAGTTGGTTGGGGCTCAGTGGGGTGTGTGTATCTGGCTATGGGGGGATGGGACTCGATGAGGGGCTCTGGGTATGTGGGGCTCCCCACATTTTTTGTATGTTACAAAAAAGCAAGAGAAATCCCATTACAATGCAAAATGTGTCTTTAACTTCTGTGTAGACCAAGAAACAGCATTACAAAGCTGTAGAGTTATGAGTGATGGAGTATGTTTTAAATCTAACACGAGTGAGTGCATAAAATTATTATAGTATGGGAAAAATCTTCAACATCTGGAAATCATTCACAAATTATATACACATGTACAGGACGATGAAGAAGAAACTGGAAATTTTCAAAGTTATTTCAAAATAATGAAAAATGTGAGAGTTTAGGAGGAAATTACAGGGGTATGTGAGGGTTGTGTGTTCAAAAATAAGTGATTGCATGTGATTATGAATGATCGTGATTATGACTTTATTACAATAGCAGCACATTTAATATAATAGTAAAATATATTACAACAAACCTTTCACAGTTACTCTTCTGTACATAGCTTTTAGATTTTTTATGATGATGATGTCTGGATTCAGTCCATCCGAGTAACTCAGCATAACATAAGGATAGTTGCAGTTAAGAAGGTGATAGTTATACAGGTTTAGCGGTGTGTTTTAACTAGGCCACTAAAGTAAATATGAAATATGGTGAATTCTCCTTCACTGAAAATTTTAAATATGCTTTAATTCAATCAGAAACTGTGGGCTTGAAGCTGGTTTTACTGGATAAGATTCCAAGACCAGTGTCATGCAGGAGATCAGACTAGATGACCTTACTGGTTCCTTTGGGCCTTAAAGTTTCTGAATTTATTAATTAGAATTTTCTTGGTCCTTTAGTGTCATTTGATCAATACATTCTCACTTATGTTTATCTGTACAATGTCCTGTGCTGTTTCATGTAGATTACTTTTTTTTTAATTTCTTTCTTTTTAGGTTCAAGGGAACTTTGACAAAGTTGAGTTCAATAGGATGTGCTGGACTCTCTGCTTCAAAAAGAACCTCACTAAAAGTCCTCTGTTCATTAGCGATGAAGATGCCTTTAAAGTTTGGGTTATTTTCAATTTTTTATCTGAGGACAAATACCCATTGGTCATTGTACCTGAGGAGGTAAGAAACAGTGATTTGAACTGCTTAATAACACGCGTTCCTTCAGTGACCAAATTGACCTCTGTTGCTGGTACAGTAGAACATCAGAGATGCAAACACCTTGGGAACGGAGGTTGTTCATAACTCTGAAATGTTCGTGACTCTGAACAAAACGTTATGGTTGTTCATTCAGAAGTTTACAACTGAACATTGACTTACTACAGCTTTGAAACTTTACTATGCAGAAGAAAAATGCTGCTTTCCCTTTTTATATATATTTTTTAATTTATGTTTAACACAGGACTGGACTGTATTCTTTTTTTTTTTTTGGTCTCTGCTGATGCCTGATTACCTACTTCCAGTCACAGGCGCCAACTTTTGTCAGCGCCAGTGGGTGCTCGTGCCCCGCCCCCACCCCGCTCCAACTCCGCCTCTCCCTGCCTCTATTGGATCCCTCCCCAAATCCCTGCCCCAGCCCTGCCCCAGCTCAAGTGACCAGAGAGATTGAAGTGTTCTCCGACTGGTTTATGAATGTTATAATTCTTGACATCTGATTTGTGTCCATTTATTCTTTTACGTAGAGACTGTCCAGTTTGACCAATGTACATGGCAGAGGGGCATTGCTGGCACATGATGGCATATATCACATTGGTGGATGTGCAGGTGAACGAGCCTCTGATAATGTGGCTGATGTGATTAGGCCCTGTGATGGTGTCCCCTGAATAGATATGTGGGCACAGTTGGCAACGGGCTTTGTTGCAAGGATAGGTTCCTGGGTTAGTGGTTCTGTTGTGTGGTGTGTGATTGCTAGTGAGTATTTGCTTCAGGTTGGGGGGCTGTCTGTAAACAAGGACTGGCCTGTCTCCCAAGATCTGTGAGAGTGATAGGTCGTCCTTCAGGTAGATCCTTGATGATGTGCTCAAGAGGTTTTATTTGGGGGCTGAAGGTGATGGCTAGTAGCGTTCTGTTATTTTCTTTGTTGGGCCTGTCCTGTAGTAGGTAACTTCTGGGTACTCTTCTGGCTCTGTCAGTCTGTTTCTTCACTTCAGCAGGTGGGTATTGCAGTTGTAAGAACGTTTGATAGAGATCTTGTAGGTGTTTGTCTCTGTCTGAGGGATTGGAGCAAATGTGGTTGTATCGTAGAGCTTGGCTGTAGACAATGGATCGTGTGATGTGGTCTGGATGAAAGCTGGAGGCATGTAGGTAAGCATAGTGGTCAGTAGGTTTCCGGTATAGGGTGATGTTTATGTGACCATCGCTTATTAGCACCATAGTGTCCAGGAAGTGGATCTCTTGTGTGGACTGGTCCACACTGAGGTTGATGGTGGGATGGAAATTGTTGAAATCATGGTGGAATTCTTCAAGGGCTTCTTTTCCATGGGTCCAGATGATGAAGATGTCATCAGTGTAGCGTCTGTCTTCAAAATAGCATCTGTCTTTAAAATAGCAGGAGTACTGGATGGTTCCCGGTAAACAAGGGCTTAATTTCAGCTCAGCTCTCTCTTCTCGCTGCACATGTGCTGAGGGGCAGGCTATAAGAATGACTCCCTGACTGGACAGAGAGGAAAGGTTGCTTTTGGAAAGGAGGGCTCCACACCCAGGGCTCATGGTACTGGACTGAGCCCCTAGGTGTGAAGTTTATTTTTTCTGCTTCTGTTAACTCTTTTATTTTCTTCTTGCAAGTACACACTCTAACCTTCAAAAAATTTCAATCTTGAGAATCAGACCTTGTTTGTTTTGTGTGTGTGGTGTTTAACCACTGCACCTGTTCACATGTGGTTAAGTTGAATTTCTCAGAACCACCCACAAAGTCTCACTCTGAAGAAAACTTCTCTTATTTCTATCCCAGTGTTGGAATGATTTAGAAGACTCCGATTTTTTCTTTCCCACTGTCCTCATGTCAGAGAGCAGAAGTTTGAAGATTTTCGTGAACCACCTTGTTTTAGTAAACAAGAAAAAAAAAAAAAAACTGCTTGAAATAGTGGCTGGTTGCTGTAGAAGCAGAGTTGTGCTGTGAATGAAGCACCGGAGATGAATTGCCTGTAATTTAAGAACTTGAATAACTATAGCCAGGTGTCAGAGTAACAGCCGTGTTAGTCTGTATTCGCAAAAAGAAAAGGAGTACTTGTGGCACCTTAGAGACTAACCAATTTATTCGAGCATAAGCTTTCGTGAGCTACAGCTCACTTCATCGGATGAAGTGAGCTGTAGCTCACGAAAGCTTATGCTCGAATAAATTGGTTAGTCTCTAAGGTGCCACAAGTACTCCTTTTCTTATAGCCAGGTGTCTCACTTAAACTAGAACAGAATTTTTAAAAGGTAACAAATAGGAGCTTATTCAGTGGAGAAGAGGAAAGGCATAATGTGGCAGCTCCTGTATGACACTATATAAAATCCAGTTGAATGCACTGCAGTCAGTATGACTCTCTTCGGCACTTTGGGGGCTTTGCCAACAAATGTTTAGAGTCAAGGATCAAAACAGGGTGATTCAAATTCCACAACATCACAAATAAAAATGAATGTAAATTGTTTATTATGCTAAGTGGATTGCGTGTTCAAACTGTGTGATGAATGCTCCTTATTTACTGACACATTTACTTCACGCATGTATCAATCAAAGACCATTTTATTCATAAAAAATATTGATTGATTCTCCTCAGTTTTATCCTGAGGAGTGTGTTTTTCTTAAATTTTTTTTACACTGGTGCAAACTTCAGTGATTCCTGATTCTCACTGGTGTGAGATTAGAAGCAGGGCCCCTTTTCTTTATACCACATTCTTTCTGAATACAGCAATGTCACTTGGTGTAGTACGGGAGAGAGTCTTTGTGTCTATTCTCCCTGGATAAACATTGCCTCATCAACATAAAGAGAACCTCTGTGTTTTGCCAGGGTAGTTTATTTAGCTGCAGGACACTTTCACCCTGTGACAATGTTTTGCTGGGGCTTGGTGGTGTCGGGGCCAGAACTTATGGGGTTCTTTCTCCATTTTTCTCTCAAAGTTTGGCATACCTGGCAGTGACTGTTTTGTAAGCCAAGGAGTGAGTCAGTATTGGTAAGGGTCACTCGAGCAACTCATGATTCTCTCCCTCCCCAGAAGGTGCTCTGAGCCCCTAATGAACTGTAGAACTTGGGACACAGATCAGATCCCTTATCTAGTGCTTGATTGTGCTGGCTGCTAGACAGCCTGGCTGGTCTGAGAGTAAACATTTGGCATCTTGCTATCTGATACTATCATTAGACGCGTCAGAGCCCCAGTGCTAAGGTGTATACTTTTCTCTCCTCTGAAATCTCATGCTACTACAAACGTCTGTTGCTGAGTGCATAACCACAATATTCCTGAGACTGCCCCACAGGCTGCATCATCAGCTCCAAAGCTAATGTGCAAACTACATACTCCAGATTTTGGGTCTTTTTCGTAGACAGTCTTTGTTCATTTCCTCTCCCCACAGTCATACGTTTCATTCAGGAAAAAGTGTAGCATGTCAGTTAGTATCTCTCGTTTTCACTCTTGATTTGATTTATCATCTTTTAGAGCGGACACCATCTGCATCTTCTTTGTTATTGCAAAGTGTTTTAAGTTTCATATGGTTTAAAGAAAGTTTGTAAAGTTATTTGCAATGTTGTTGCAGCTATATTGGTCCCAGGATATTAGAGAGACAAGTTGGGTTAGGTAAGAGCTCCGTGTAAGCTCGAAAGCGTCTCCCTTTCACCAACAGAAGTTGGTCCAGTAAAAGACATTCTCACCCACCTTGTCTTTATTAAGTCATTTGAACTACTCTGTTCTTATCATGCACAATGCATGTATTCTTTCTTTCTTTAACTCTTCACTTTGGGTCAATGCAAGTAATGTAATTTACCACAAGTAACCAGTGCAATAGAAGTGCTGTGTCCTATTTGACACTATTCTTTGTTTGCTTTGCATCTATCAGTGTAGAGTTCTCTGTCTTCCTGAAAGATTGGTTTTAAAAACAAATGTATTCTGAACCAAGAAATCCAAGAAATAAAATGAAATAACTTTCAATTTATATTAGAGTTTTGTTTTGTTTTAGCTTTATGGACTTTTGCTATTTTTACCTTTTAAATACTTCACATCTAAAATCCTGATGAGTTCTCCTAAGCATTCTTTAATACAAACTTGTTGATGTCTCTTCAGGAAGGGAGGCCCTTTTTTTTTTTTTTTGAGTTGGAAATCTCTTGCTATTTTAAGTAGCTTCTTTTACTTCCATAGTAATATTTAACATGACAGCTAATCAAGCTGTTTGTTTTTTGAAACACATACCACCTCACTTTGCTTTAGGTTCCATTTTATAATGGAGAAGAATGATTAATCCATCACAGTACAGTCTTTTCCCCTATTTTCTGCTGTTGAGTATAATAAGAGGTTTGCTTATCAGGTGTAGTGTTACTTAAAGTGCTTGTTTGTAAGTTACAGTGCAGTTTTGGAATAAAATGGATAGACTGTTGTGAACCTTCACAGCATTTCATTACAGCCTACCAGTGATTTATTTGTAAGAAGGGTGATTTACCACTGTAATCATTCACTATAACTTTGCAGCCAGGGAATTTTGTTTTCCCCATCTCTCTGTTTCTATGGCTTGTGTTATCATTTAAGTATAGTACAACACACTATCTTCCACAGTCTCCAGCTCTGAGTCCTTTGTGTGACCTCCAGCCCTCTCTCCACACTCCAACTCCCACAGCAGTTTCATAAATTGGTGGGGAAATTTGGCCCAGTGCCTATAGATAAGAAGGCTGGTCACTTCAAAATTCCTGCTGTTCATCACACATTTTAGATCTTTCTACATTGTTGACGATCAGAAGATCTGACTGTTAGAAAGGAATGGAAAGGAGCTTCCTGGATATCTAGTGACTGCAGTGGACCAGTTTTTGTACAAAACCTGGGTGAACATGTGGAAAATATTTGAAGAGTCCTAGGTTCCAGGCTAGCTAGCTGACTGAATGTTGATGTTCCCATTCTCTGGTTTGGATGGGTGCCCTCTCAACTAATCTATTCTCTGCTGTTGCCCACTCTTCAGAAGTGTGGAGAGTAGCAAGTGAGAGTAAAGAAGGACTGAAGTGCTTCAGAAGTAGTCCAAGGGGTGAGTGGCGGTCTGTGTGATATGCTTCCCCTTCCTGGGTCAGGAGGAGAATATTGGGTATTGGTGGGATGGAGCTGTTCAGTATGGCATACTCCCCTCCACAATCAGTAGATTTCTGTGTAGTAATGCTGCCAAAGAATGATTCCCCTGCCTCTGCAGTTTTTAAACCCTCCTCAGAGAGAGTGGATGGGTTAGCATACATCCATAGGACAGCTAGAAAGCAGCAGCATGTCTGCTTGTGGGGGAGATGCATAAGAGGGCGTGCTCTTGTGGATGGCCCAGAATTCACAGGGATGGAGCATATTTTGCCACTGAACTCTGAGCATAGTGCATTTAAAGGGTTCTGCCCTCTGCCACCTCCATGGTTCCACAAACTCCTCCTCCTGGCGAGGAGAATATGTTTGGGTTTGTGCAGCTTGAAAGCCACTGGCACTTTCCCTTCCTTTTTGTGATGGACTGCCCTAGGCCTAGGACTTGTCTGAAATTTTCTCACAAGGGTGATTGAGCCTGTTTATGCACTCACTAATTTTGCACCTATGTAATTCCATCGATTTAAATGGAGTCTCACCTTAGTTGCAACAGTCTGAATGAAGAATCAGGACCACTAACTTCCTGGCTTGTTAATGTTTTGTACATATGCTGCTGTGTTGATCTAATGATAATAGAAAGCTAATATGTCTTTAATGGACTTTTACTGGAGGGTGGGAAAGGACATGGTCTCTTACAAAGGGATTAGCAGAATAAATCTATTGAAGAACCACTTCCTTAATGTATTCTCCTGGTGACTGGGGAGGTTGGAGGGAGATTCTAATTCTGGGAAAATAGGCATGCTCTCACTTGACAGTAAAAGTGGCAAAGAGTCCTGTGACACCTTATAGACTAACAGATGTATTGGAGCATGAGCTTTCGTGGGTGAAAACGGATGAAGTGGGTTTTCACCCACGAAAGCTCATGCTCCAATACATCTGTTAGTTTATAAGGTGCCACAGGACTCTTTGCTGCTGTTACAGATCCAGACTAACACGGCTACCCCTCTGAAACTTGACAGTAAGAATCTTTGTAGTACAAAAAACAAAATGATCCTGTTACTGACATGTAAGCTTTTCCTGGAAGGGAAAGGATAAATCTGAGAAGAGTGGTTGTCCCAAACTGTGCCTTACTGTTGTTGTCTCTGCCTGTTTTAAAGAGAGCTAGATTGGAAAGCGCATCTCTCTGGATTAGTGAAATAATTAGTCAGAAATAGCCTTGTCTTCTCTTATGGCAGGAAAGCTTTGACAAGTAGGTAGGTACTGCAGGGCGCTCTGAAAATTGTCTAGCCATGTTGTATGGCATACTATCTCCTCTACTACCTCATTCCTGCTAGGCACCCAACAGCATTCTCTCCAGCTCTCACAGATGTCTTCCTTGCTTTTATTAGCACCTAATCGGATGGGGGAGGGATAACTGAAATAGAAGGGTGGAGGAGAGAATTGTAATCATAAGCAAAACATTTCCAGCTGCATCTCCAATTTTGAATATTGCTTTCACTGCCCTTCTTATCTGTTAGACTTGGTGGTATGTCTCACCGTTCTTTAACTGAAACGTGTTTTATCTTTAAAAAAGATTTCCAAACGTTTCCCCCTTCCTCTGTTTCAGCACACGTGGCTGTTACCTTGGAAATTCTTTATCATCTAAATCTATGGTGTGTGGTTAGTAAACCGCCATATTCTTCGGCCATCCTTAATAATGAAATGTGCCGAGCTGTGTAATGCAAATCAGTATATAGTGGTGTATTGTGTTGTGTTCAATAAACACTTGAAAATTTTAAAAATAAAGCAAATAGACTTTTTATTTTTATTTAAATGTTCTGAGACCCTGTTTAGGGCCAAATTGTGTAAGTAATTACACTGTTTTAAGCTAAAAAATTTTCTAAATCTGCTTTGCTTCAGACCAAAAGTGTGGTGGTGATGCCTGCAGTATGGTGAGTAGTATTATGAAGCACTATGCTCTGCTCTGTCTAATATCAATACCAGTTGCAATGAAAAAGTGTTCTATGGCAACTCTTCTGTGACGAGCTATTTCGGTAAACTGCAAAACAGAAATGACTTCATCTTTGTATGTCTATGCCTCATTTTTCTTGTAAAAATGATATAGTTTCATGACTGAACTAGGAGTGTGAATGGAGTTGCATGTTAGTGATTCTGAAAAACTGCTTGGAGAAAGCATTTTTGACTACCAAAGTTACACTAGCTCTGAATGTAATGGCTTCTGTCTTTCCAGACGTGCCAGGGGTTGAACCAGGGATCTCCAGAGCTAAAATCTTGAGCTTCTACAGCTTGAGCTAAAGAGACAAGGCTCTTTAGTGGGGGCTGTAACAGACTCTCATGCCCTGTGTGTTGGGAACAGAGGGGAACATGTATCACATGCTCACTCATAGGTTACATTAATTCTTCCATTTAGAAACCACAGTTTTCTTGCTTCTTGAAAAGAACAAGGATAAGATTCAGAGTAGCTGATTTCTCATCTGGTTCACCATATATGTATAGGTCCTATCTTGAGGTGCATCTTCACAATTTATATCAAATTATTAATTAAATTAGTTTAATTTTGAAGAGAGTAGATAATGGTTTGCATTGGATGATAAGCAAGTCTTTGTACTCTGTTTACCCAAATAGCTGTATGAGCTAAAGTAACATAAATATTTGTGTGGGGATTTTTGTGTAGGGTAGGAAGGAAGAATATTTGCCCAGAAGGGGACTTGGATTTCTTAAGAGATGGTAGTGGAATATAGAGCTTTTCACCTGTCGGCTGACTGTTCAAACTCTGCCCAGGTGTGTAGCAGACTGGCAGTTATCGTTTCAGGGTTCTTTGGTGGGCATCTGTGAAACGAGTCCAGTGATCAGATTCCACAAAAACCACCACTACAAGTGAAACCCTTGTTATCAGTCTCAGCAGAGAGGCCAAGGGGCTAATGGAAATGAAGCGAGAGCTACCCACCTAAACCCTGGTGATCCCTCTGGGGCAGGATTGAGTCACTTTGAGCACTGGGGAAATGATGAGGTGATAGCACCATTGTCATAGGTCATAGTTGCTCTTGGGTACCTTACCAGTTGGCCTAGGCATCGCACCTACTTTATATAAAATGATAGCATTGCAAGTCCTCCACATATCTACTGGTGACCCACTGCAACCACTGTTTTGATGGAGTGGACTTTGCAGAATAGCCTTGAATGTCTGAGATGTAAGAGGAGCCATCTGGTGGGCATTATGGCTACCTTGATGTTTTTGTTGTTTTTTTCATCCTTTACACACACGGGTTCATCCAGTTGTGTTTGGCAAAAGGTCATGTAAAACTGATATCAGTACTTTCACATGGAATGTGATAAAATCCAAAAGGTTGAAACCAATACAGGAAAAACTGCTAATAAAAGAAAACAGCATCAGAAAGGAAATAGGGAACTATTCCACTGAAAGAAGATGCTAAAGGCACTTTGTGTCTAGTATTAAAACAAAAAACTCTTTAATACCCATACGTTCTTAATAGTGACTCTTGGTGAAATCCTGGCCCTGCCGAAGTCAATGGGAGTTATTCCACTGAGTTCAGTGGGTCATGATTTCACCTTCTCAGTAGAGCACTGATCATTGTTTAAAACAAAACAAACAATCCTTTAAAAGAAAAACTTACAACTTTATCACAGAGAATAGTTGCACTCAAAGTAGCAGCAAACATTGCGTCATACTTACTTCTCAACTCTTTCAACTTATTAACCACAGGTATAGACTGTTTAAGCCAGATGATTTAATTAGTCAGTTATTTTGATGTCAGGTTTCAGAGTAACAGCCGTGTTAGTCTGTATTCGCAAAAAGAAAAGGAGTACTTGTGGCACCTTAGAGACTAACCAATTTATTTGAGCATAAGCTTTCGTGAGCTACAGCATCCGATGAAGTGAGCTGTAGCTCACGAAAGCTTATGCTCAAATAAATTGGTTAGTCTCTAAGGTGCCACAAGTACTCCTTTTCTTATTTTGATGTGTTAACGTGTGGAGTGGAGAGGTTCCGGGGAAGGGAAGTAAAGTACTCTGTTCTCAGAAGTATCAAAAGTTCCTCATTTGAGCATGCAAATGAATAGCGTGTCTAATGTTTACGTCCATATTTGACCAGATGGAACTACTGTATTACGTTGATCACTCATTGTTTTATGCTAATTTCCCCCATCTCCACAGCTGTAATGCAGCTACTGTAGAGAATATTTGTATATACCTGCCAGAGTAAGAAGAGTAATTCCTGTAAAACTCTAATGTTTAAAAGTTAAACCAATACATAAGCCACTTTTCTTGTAAGAAACTATCTAAATATGGTATTGCTATTCATACACTTGAATGGGCTTTTAGAGAGTGATGAGTGTAACTCATGGAGATTAGTGTACTTGTGGGCTTGTCTCCTTGAGTTTAAATATTCATCTATTTTAATCACACACAGAGTAATACTTGGTTTATATAGAACTAATGAAAGTAAATCCCTTTGTTTAGTGTCTATTTTAATAAAACATCATTAACAGTTTTGATGTATTCCCCTCTTAGCCCGTTAGTTTGATTTAAATTCATGATTGCATGCTGTGGGTAACAGTGAAAAGCTGTTCAAGTAGGATTTCTAGTCCCTCTCTGTGTAAGCCCAATCTTGTAAAATGATTAGCAAAAGGGATTTGAGGGTGCTTCACACCTTTCTTTAAATCAATAAAAAGCCCAAAGTTAAATGCCAGTAAGAATTCTTAATTCTTTTACTATCTTGTACTTTGGTAGGCTGAGATGACACATGACAAACAAAATGAAGTGGATGGTATGACTTACATTAAGTGCAGAATATTGCAAAAGGGTAGCATTCTGCTCTGGTTATTTAAACTTCCCATCCTGCTAAGAGAAATACAGTGAGCTCTGTTCAGAGGAATTGAACTGATGGGCATAATGCATTTTAAACCTGAAATGAGAGACTTACTCTTACCTTTTATTAAAGAAAGGATAGCCTGTCTTTAAAAGCCAATGTTTATTTCAGGTCATTAAGGTGAGGCCTTCTGGAAATTTGTTTCTAAACTGGGGTCACCTGACACTGCAGTTCATGTACACTGAAGTAACATTCTTTGGTGGTGGTGGTGAAACTTGCCTGCAAGTGGGAAGTAAGCTGCTTCCTGAATCTTACTGAATGCTGAGGATTTATGGTATCTGTTCTTGGAAAGCCCTGGCTGCACATAAGTTATTTCTTGGTATAAGAGTTTGAAAAGTGGAAATAACAAACTTAGTTTTTGTGAATTATTTATATAAATTAAAATATTTTAATTATTGATGAACATGAAATTTAAGTGATTATAAATGATAGCTTCATGAAGCTAAGAGTTGAGATGCTTATTACCATCAGATTGCTTTAACCTGAATGACCTTAAAGTGAGTAATTCAGAGCCATGCACTGAACTTCTAAAATGCAAAGTCTAGGGGTCCATTCCTGCAAAAGCCTATTGTTGGCAGTACTGCTAACTACTGTGAGTAGTCGTAATGAAATCACTGCACTGAAATCATCAGGACTATTCACAGGAGTAAGCACTATGGCTAGTAGTAAATGCTGGCAGAACTAAGGCCTTCAACCTAGCATTCAGAAGTACAATCATTGTACTGAGATCAATAGGAGTACTCTCAGTAATAATCATGATATCCAATTTGAAACGGCATCTACTTAAACATTGTCTTCCCTAAAGTTGGTTGGCTGTTAGTGCTATTTATGTACGAATACATCCCAACTAAATTCAATGTCCAGTTATGTGTAGGGAAACAGAGGTGAAAAATACTTTACCTTTTTTGCCCCCCTAAAGCCATCTGCCCTGTAAGGCTAAATACATCTTTGCTTACAATAATCTTTAAGAGGACAATAAGTCCTTACAAAAAGCAAACATCACAGGAATGTAGAATTATCATAGAATCATAGAATATCAGGGTTGGAAGGGATCTCAGGAGGTCATCTAGTCCAACCCCTGCTCAAAGCAGGACCAATCTCCAACTAAATCATCCCAGCCAGGGCTTTGTCAAGCCTGACCTTAAAAACTTCAAAGGAAGGAGATTCCACCACCTCCCTAGGTAACGCATTCCAGTGCTTCACCACCCTCCTAGTGAAAAAGCTTTTCCTAATATCCAACTTAAACCTCTCCCACTGCAACTTGAGATCATTACTCCTCGTTCTGTCATCTGCTACTACTGAGAACAGTCTAGGTCCATCCTCTTTGGAACCCCCTTTCACGTAGTTGAAAGCAGCTATCAAATCCCCCCCTCATTCTTCTCTTCCGCAGACTAAACAATCCCAGTTCCCTCAGCCTCTCCTCATAAGTCATGTGTTCCAGTCCCCATATCATTTTTGTTGCCCTCCGCTGGATGTTTTCCAGTTTTTTCACATCCTTCTTGTGGTGTGGGGCCCAAAACTGGACACAGTACTCCAGATGAGGCCTCACCAATGTCGAATAGAGGGGAACAATCATGTCCCTCGATTTGTTGGCAATGCTCCTCCTCATATATCCCAAAATGCCATTGGTCTTCTTGGCAACAAGGGCACACTGTTGACTCGTATCCAGCTTCTTGACCACTGTAACCCCTAGGTCCTTTTCTGCAGAACTGCTGCCTAGCCATTTGGTCCCTAGTTTGTAGCAGTGCATGGGATTCTTCTGTCATAAGTGCAGGACTCTGCACTTGTCCTTGTTGAACCTCATCATATTTCTTTTGGCCAATCCTCTAATTTGTCTAGGTCCCTCTGTATCCTATTCCTACCCTCCAGCGTATCTACTTCTCCTCCCAGTTTACTGTCATCTGCAAACTTGCTGAGGGTGCAATCCACACCATCCTCCAGATCATTAATGAAGATATTGAACAAAACCGGCCCCAGGACCGACTCCTGGGGCACTCCACTTGATACCGGCTGCCAACTAGACATGGAGCATTGATCACTACCCGTTGAGCCCGACAATCTATCCAGCTTTCTATCCCCCTTATAGTCCATCCAGCCCATGCTTCTTTAACTTGCTGGCAAGAATACTGTGGGAGACTATGTCAAAAGCTTTGCTAAAGTCAAGGAATAACATGTCCACTGCTTTCCCCTTATCCACAGAGCCAGTTATCTCGTCATAGAAGGCAATTAGATTAGTCAGGCATGACTTGCACTTGGTGAATCCATGCTGACTGTTCCTGATCACTTTCCTCTCCTCTAAGTGCTTCAGAATTGATGCCTTGAGGACCTGCTCCATGATTTTTCCAGGGACTGAGGTGAGGCTGACTGGCCTGTAGTTCCCCAGATCCTCCTCCTTCCCTTTTTTAAAGATGGGCACTACATTAGCCTTTTTCCAGTCGTCCTGGACCTCCCCCAATCACCATGAGTTTTCAAAGATAATGGCCAATGGCTCTGCAATCACATCCGCCAACTCCTTTAGCACTCTCGGATGCAGCGCATCCGGCCCCATGGACTTGTGCTCGTCCAGCTTTTCTAAATAGTCCCGAATTACTTCTTTCTCCACAGAGGGCTGGTCACCTCCTCCCCATGCTGTGCTGCCCAGTGCAGTAGTCTGGGAGCTGACCTTGTTCGTGAAGACAGAGGCAAAAAAAGCATTGAGTACATTAGGTTTTTCCACATCCTCTTGTCACTAGGTTGTCTCCCTCATTCAGTAAGGGGCCTACACTTCCCTTGACTTTCTTCTTGTTGTTAACATACCTGAAGAAACCCTTCTTGTTACTCTTAAAATCTCTTGCTAGCAGCAACTCGAAGTGTGATTTGGCCTTCCTGATTTCACTCCTGCATGCCTGAGCAATTAGCTCAGAAGCATATGAATTGGGTACTTTTTCTTATGTTTGTTTTTCTTTTTGAGACAATAAAGTGATTATAGTTTACTTCCTCATTTTTCTTTTAGCATTAATTACTATTTAGTATTACTGAAAAGGAAACTATTTAATAACTAATCTCAGTGTTCCAGAAATAGCAGTAAAAATCCCGCTTCTCTGAGATTCAGCAATTAACTGCTTTGTCAGACTTGTTATATTCTGTCACAGATTTGCACGTGTTTTGTATTTATTTGCCACAGACTTGGGTGAAAGGAGGGTGCTTGTTCACATCAAGAAGAAGCCAGAGAAGCCGTATTGGCCAGAGTATTAACATATATACTGTGGCTAACATCAGATTCTTGAGGCCTGGTAGTCCTTGTAGGATGAACGTATTGAAAAACACTTCCTCATCCCCCTTCTCCCAAACCTGTGATGAGAGACAGTGATGGGCCCTGAAGAGCCTACCAATTCAATCCTTTATATACACCAATCAAAAAGTGGTCCAGTTACTCTTGCTGAAAGGTTAGGCTGGCCTATGGTGAAGCCTCATTTGACCCAAACTGACTTTTCTGTAATCTATGGAAGAAATGACCTTACTTCCTGCTTTCTCAGAAGCACTAGGGTAAGGGAGGTTGCACAGCATCAATGGCATGGAGGGGGGAGATTTTCACAAGTGTCCAAATGACTTAGAAGCCTAATGTCCTTGACTTTCATTTGAGGCACTGAGGACCCTGTCGCTTTTGAACATGAGATGTTCTAAGTCACTTTTTGAAAATTGACCTACAATTGGTCTACTTTACACAATTGTTCCAACCCTCCAGCAGGACTGTCTACCAGGGAGAGTAGGCCTAAAAAATAGGTAATCCTGCGTGTACTGAAAGGGGGATCTGAAAGGTACCTTGAAAGACTCAGTCCGATGGTGTCCACCCCTAAGCCATTGTTGTAGCTTGTGACCATCACGTGCCCTTTCAGCAACATCAGCTCTGCACACAACGAAATTCAGTAATTAAGAGGAACCACTTCTAAAGCCCTTGGCATGGGAGAGCTGGCGCAACATCTGACTTAGGATGGAGGCCAGAGGCAGGATTCATATGCTAGCTTTTATAGTCACCGGAAAGATGGGTCAGCTATTTTAGAGGCTGATTTGCCCCTTGTCTCCACAGGAACTTCTTGGTGGGGCTGGCAGGCCATGGTGTATCACTGTGGCTTTGCTCCCTTTACCCAGGTTTACTTTGGCTGACAGGGAAATGCCTTGCTTTTTCTGGCTTCATTGCCCCAGTCAACTAGGGGGGCAGGAAGGCTATGGCACATAGTGGTCTTGCCATGAAGCTGGTGGAAAAACACAGTAAACCATTGTTCCCTTTATGCCTTTCTCTGCTGTCTTGGGCAAACCTGGCCTGTCTTCAGGACTAGACCAAACCATCCTTGAAGTCTAATTATATCACATCAAAGTGTTGTGTATCTTCAGACATAGGAAACTGACAACAACAGTGATTTTTATTGTATAGATATGATTGTGGAAGTAGGAACTCACAAACTGGCATTGGTTAAAGATTTGTAGGGTTTTTTAGTTACTGGATGGATTCAGTTTTAAATAAGTACAATTAGTGGTATAAGATAGATAGCAAGATTTAAGTCTTGACTAACCTCAGTAGAAGTGTTGTTACAGTTGTCTGATACATGATATGGAAAGTATTAGGAAAAGGAGAATTTGTTTTAGGAATGAATACTTTTTCATCTTCACCTTCATTATTTTTATGCCCGTCCTGATATCATAATATCAGATTTGAGGGGGAGGTGTCAGGGCTCAGACATGTGACTAGCATGTGACTATTGCTAATGTCTTTCCTTATCCAAGCTATTTCCTTTAATTTTCCTGGTATATTTTATTGGTTTACTTTTATAAAATTGTAATGCTTTTGAAGCTTTCCTCTTTCTCACATTTAATTCTGCATAATCTTGATGCTATTAAAGAATAACTTCCATGTGTATCATTCGTGGGCAGAAATCCCAAACTGAGTGTCTGAAGTTAGAAGTCTAAATCCATATTTAGGCTTCTAAATATGAGTAGTCAGATTTTCTGGGGGTGATGAGCACACACAAACCCTGTTGAAGCAAATAAGAACTGTGGGAGCGTGGAATCTTTGAAAATGAAGCCATTTATCTTTAGGTGCCTAAATGTGGATTTAAGAGCCTAACTTTAGGCATGCAAATTTTGGCCTAGAGCTCGTAAGCATTTGAGTAAATTCTTTGTTAAAAATGATATAATTTTTGCTTCTATTTCTGTACAGATTGAATACTTACTTAAAAAACTCACTGAAGCAATGGGGGCAGGCTCGCATCAAGAACAGTTTGAACATAATAAGAACAGCCTCGGTGCCAATCAAGGTCTTTCTGCATGGGAATTGATTGAGCTTATTGGAAGTGGACAGTTTAGCAAAGGGATGGACCGACAGACGGTATCAATGGCAGTTAATGAGGTCTTTAATGAGCTCATATTAGATGTACTGAAACAGGTAAGAATTGCATGGAGTGAATGTTTGAAAATAGTAGGATGTATGAGTTATTGGATCATGAGATCATTTGCCCATGAATTCTGCTGCCATGAATAACAGTTTCTTTAGCTGATGGCAGCGAACAAGCTCGAGGGGGTCTACTTAGCGCTCTGACAGTTGGTTTCTGTTAGGAGTTTGTGAATGTGGTTTATTTTTAAAAGAATATATTTTGTAAAACGGAAGCTGTGCTATGTAAAAAGTTTTCTTTAACCCCTTCTAGTACTGCAAAGGAGATACTTGTCCTTGGTGAGTTATACTTAGGACCTGAAGGAAAAGTGGCCCTTGTGTTTCTGACTTAAAATATGACCTCTCTTTATACCAGTAATTCATTAGCTAATAGAATAGCTGCAAAATTGTATTTATTAATTCCTAAATTTGTGGTAAGTCTTTAATATGTTAAAATATTAATATATTAAATATAAGTATTAATATATTGAAATTTGCAGTTAACTTACAGAAAAAAGCTCTGATAGGTATATATCAGTATAACTGTGCTCACACAAGGGCGATGCACCGATTTAACTGTATCTGTTTCTAAATTGATGCAGTTAAAACAGCCTATAAATTGTGTATAAAATGCCATTTAACTCTGCATAACAGAACATGGAGCATTAGTGATTTACGAAGCTGAAGTCAAAACTAAAAAGTAATGGTTCTATTTTAAAATTCATAGAATATTTCTGTCAACCTTCTGCTCATTTGGAGTTCCTGTAGAGGGATTGATTATCATTTGGTCAGGGGACTCCTCAGTTGTTCTAGATGTTTCAGAAAGTCCCAGAATGGCTTTAAAGGACTGTATATTTTTAATAGGAAAAATTAATCCTTAAAACCCCAGTGAAGTGTTTTTATTCAGGCAAACTGCATTTACCTAGGGTTCTAATTCACACTCATACGTACTTTATGGGGAACTGTTAGTGGTCTTTGATTGTTTCTCCTTACGAAGAAAGCAAGCAAAGGTCTTTTTTGGCAGCCCTTCCAAATCCATTCAGAAGAAGTTATCAGAAAATCTTGGCACAGGAAGTTCTTTCGAAATAGCCAAAGAACAATGCAAAGCATCTGTTTTTGTTAACTCCTTATTGTTCGTTGGTGGGATGAACTGTTGAGGACAAAACTTTAAGTCATTCTGTTAATACCATTGAACATAATAATTGGCGTCAGCTCAGTCCATCTACTTGAGATTTGAAAGGAAATCTCTGATTTCATTAGATGTTTCAAATGCTTTCTATCTGATGCTGTGCTGCCTCTCATTGCTGCAGTGTCTTGACTGTCTCCTCTCTTGGTGACTGTGACTTTGTTTGGGGTTGTCTCCCTGCTTCTAAAAAGACTTTTAAAAAAAGTTTTGTTATAACCTAATCTCCTCCCCTTCTGGACAGTCACCAGTCTTTTGGAAAATGGAGTTCACACTTTAATTCAGACGTATTGTAGTATTGATGGAATAAAATTTTTTGTTGTTGCAAATTTGACAATATTGATTTTTATTTTTATTTTTTGTGTGTGCAAATATTAACTTTTTATTTTTACAGTTGTGGGAAAGTAAGGGTGGCGTAGGGCTGGGGTTAGGATTGGGGCACTGAGGACAGCAGAACTGCAGGGTGCTCCAAGCAGCCCAAGACACCTGGGTGGAAGGCTGTGGTCCTGGCCCACTGGAGCACAGACCCCCCCAGCCAGGGCGGCAGAGAGGAAGATGAATCCCCAACTGAAGGGGAGGCCCTCCTGCTGCTGAACAATTACTGCCCACACACTCCTGGCTGGTGAGTGCGTGAGTGGGGCCACTACAGCCGAGATGCAGAGGGCTCCCTGCCTGGCTGTGGGACAGGTGATACCTGATCTCTACTGGCACAAGGTGCAGGGGAGGCTGCAGTCTTGGCAGGGCAGAGCAGAGACACTCAGCCAGGATTCTGAGGGAAAGGAGGAAGAGCCCCTTGCTATGTGGGAAGCCACCCCACTGCTGAATGGCTCCTGCTTGACAGAATGGCAACAGGACAAAAAAACCAAACAAACCCCAAAGCACATAAGAGTTGGGAAAATGAGATTACAGAAATTAGCAGGGGAAATGGGGGAAGCTGTAGTACCCAAAATAACTTTTTTAATTAGCTTTTTTTTTTAAAAATTGACTAGCCAATAAATTCAAATGTCTGATAGAACATTCAATCATTTACATCTTTCAACATGCATCCTCTTTCCTGTGGAGCTGTAACCACACTGGATAAAACACGGTAGGTGGGTGCTTCTGTTAAAATTATTGTTAATTCAGTAGTTAATATATCTAATTATATTTTCATCATTAGATTTCAGTGTTAACAGCTAATTGAGATGAATGGGGGGGCACACCACTTTGCTTGGAGCCAAATTCTCCTCCCTTGTGCAGGAGTAAATAGGGTTTCTATGGAGAACTAATAGAAAATTGAGAGGGATGGAATTCTCTCCATAACCTGGGAAGAATTCACTATGTAGCTGTGTAACTATCTCATGGCTGCTGCCTCATGTTTATGATGTTCTTGGGCAATAGGGAGCTTGAACTGGTCTTTCTCATTTGCTAACAGCAGTATTTGTACCTGGTGTGTTAATTGCATTATTAGAGCTTAGGGGAAGGCTACACTAAGTTCTTCACTCACCCTATACTTGGGTACATTTGGAACTGATAAGAGAGGGAAGTGATGGCCCAGAATAAGGCTTGGGTGAAAGGCAGCTATGGTGAGTCCTTTCTGTGTGGAGGTGAAATGTAGATGCTTAGGATCCTGGGGCCAGTCTATTGGACTCCACCATCACAGATATGTAGCTAGAACAATTGTAGTTTTACATCTTTGACATTTTAATATTTCCTCTGTGTGAAATACAAGCTCTGTTTTGGATCGGGTACTTCTAGACCTCCTTCCCGCACAGAAAAGAAAAAGGAAGTGATCCTCATCTCATTCTGCTTCAAAGCAAAGAGAAATGTGGTATTTCTTTGATTCGATCAATTTTATTTATTTTCCACATAAACTGAACACAGTTTAAGCAAAGAACGACTGCCACATCCCCTGGTTCTTCCTCCTCCTCACCAAGAGACAAAGGATATAAATACGTTTCCAAAGAAAGTTAACGAGCTATCTAAAAGGGAAAAAATATGTAAAAAATTCCAATATTATATCACAAATAGTACTTCCTTACTGCTGGCCTACATGATGTTAGGTCTGTAGTAAATTTAAATAATTAGGTCTAAGATCCCACTAATAGTTCCACTTCCAGTTCAGCTGAGGACAAATCGATCAGACTCATTGTTCTTTATGAAGTCCACCCGCTGTGTGTGGATTGTAAAAAGCGTGGATTGTAAAAGGAAGGAAAGAGGAGTTTGAAATCTTGATGATGATAATTAAGGTAGGTATTAGGGCATGTCTGTATGGATATTAGTGCACAGCAAACTACTGTGTAAATCTCGCCTGCCCACTAACTGGCCAGGCGGAACTGCTACCAGGTGCTAAAAGTGTCATTGTGGGCGTTGATCTATGTGGTGACAAACTACAGTAGATCAAAGTGCACTGCAACACTTTTTAGTGTGTCGGAGCAGTGTCCACCCAGCCAGTTAGTGCATGGCAGGCTAGAGCAGGCTGGATTTACACCCAGCTTGCTGTGAGCGAACTGTTCATAGAAACAAGCCCTTGGAGACACAATGTTTTTCTTTTTTTTAAACTGGATTGAGTAAAATGTAAGGAAAACTAAAATAGTATGGGTGAAATCTTGGCCCCAGCAAAATCAGTGGGAAAACAACTATTGACTTCAGTGGGGTCAGGATTTTGCCCTATGCTCCCCAAATATAGTATACTAGCCAGAAGTATAGTTTTCATTCTCCCTTTCTCAGTCCCACTATTTGAAGTTTCTATCACACTCTCGTTGGGATCAGTCCTTTAAAAAAGGCTTTGGGTCTTTTTTTGGGTGCAGCTAGATGAGCAAGGCAGCAGAAGGTATTTTAGGAGACAGGAAGAACCACTTCCAGGAGGTGGAAGTTTTCTTATCCCCAGGGTTACGTGTACAGTAGGGGATGGAATATCTAGCTAGAATATCTATCTAGCTCCAGGCCCTACATATACCCCTGGGGAGATCTTTTGTTGTTGACATTTCACAATGTGATTAAATTAATAAAATCTCTGTCATTAGACATCATGTATGACATGTCCAGCAGAGTTGTGTGCTAGCACTAGTAACAATAATAATTAATAATAAAAAAAAAAGGAAGAGTGGTGGTAAAATATTGTCAAATAGAATCCGGAGAGATTGCAGTATTATTTCCGTTATTTTAAAGATGGTTTTACCATTTGCAAATCGGGGAAAAAGGAATCACAAATTACTTCCATCACCTGTTGCTTAGTTCATGAAATTGGGAGTTATGAGGAACGGAAATGTGTAAGAATCAGCATTTAGGGCCTGGTCTACTTCATCGGTCTTGGACCATAACCTTAGGGCACACAAGTAAAAGGCAGAGCAGTACAATCGAGGGGACACAATTCAATGGGTCATTCCTTTTTACAGGGTTATATGTTGAAAAAAGGTCACAGAAGGAAAAATTGGACAGAACGTTGGTTTGTGCTAAAACCAAATATTATTTCATATTACGCGAGTGAAGATTTAAAAGACAAAAAAGGAGACATCGTGTTGGATGAAAACTGTTTTGTAGAGGTAAAAATAAATTCAACTCCCTCTAAATATAGAAATTTTAAAATAATCTTTTGTGGTGGACTCCCAGTGTCTGTTCAGTGATGGTGGGGTATTTGTTCTGTTTTTTTCCTTTTTGCATCAGTGGATCACTCTGTTGGGCTGTCTCTCTCTTGGTTTTATTTTCATGAAGATCATTTAATGAAACTATTGGATTTTGTACAAATAAGTTCATGAGTAGAAAGCAGTAACAGTAAAAGCTTAACAATTTTATAATGTTTCAGTTTTCCATGAACAGCAGTTTTGCACCTCGATGTAAAATGGCATTTATATCCCAAACTATAAAATATTAAAATTAAATATTTTACTGTTGTAGGCCTTCATAGTCTGTACATGTGACTGATTGGTGCATAGGTGGAATGCGATACTGCAGTGTGGTATTTAGGTTAACTGGAAACTAATACTTTGTTTTCCATTCCAGTCCTTGCCTGACAAAGATGGGAAGAAATGCCTTTTTCTTATCAAATGCTTAGATAAAAGCTTTGAGATTAGTGCCTCTGATAAAAAGAAGAAGCAGGAGTGGATTCAAGGTAAAGTCTCTTAAATCTTAGTGATGTGAGAGTTAAGGTCCTGCTTCCACAAAGCACTTAAGCATGTGCTTAAGAACAAGATTTTCACAAGTGACTAGTGATTTGGGGGTGGTTCCCCTTTGAGTTCCCAAATTGAGACATCTCAAAGGGGCCTGATTTTCAGAACCAGCTAAGCACCAAAATGCTGAAAAATGGGCCTCTTCAAGGTGTCAAATTGAGGCACCCAAAATCACTAGTTCCGTTTGAAAATCTGTGCCGAAGTGCTTTCATAAATTTGATCCTACCAGCAGTTCACTTTCAGTAACTGATTTGCTGCATGTTGTGGGATGGCTAACACACAATGAAAGATGATTTTTATTTGTGCAGCCCAGATAAAATGCTGGCCCTAGAAAATGAAATGTGAGGGAACTATTTTTGACGTTCTATCAGTCAACGTACCCCTGAGAAACAGAGGGATTCTTATCTGGATTAGAAACACTGAGAAAATTGTCTAGGGATGTGGAGAGAAATTTGCAATTGGTTGTCGTTTCCTAAGGCTTTCTCTCTTACAACAATTTACATTCACACCATCTTAATCTTGCCAATGCACCACCAGAAATTGACACTGGGTATGGAATAATCGGTTAGGGTATTATTGAAACTACTGGACATTCCTCTCTTTGGGATACAGATGATATTGCAATGTGTAGAAAGCCAGCACGCTTACTTTTTTCATGTTATTAGTTAACTTAATAAGAGAGAGTGGGGATGACGAGAGAGAGTTGTGTGCAATAACAGAGTAGCTGTTTCTCACCCACCCGGGCTATCCAGAGAGTCTTAGCATTTCTCCTAACTGAAGTTCTCTTTTATTGTTGCATTTCCTTTCAATCACATGGACTCCTTTACAGCCATTCAGACCACTGTAAGCCTGCTGAGGGTTGGCAGCCCTCCACCTCACAAGGAAGCGCGCCAGAAACGGAAAGAATTACGCCAGAAACGGCAAGCTGAGGAAGAGGAATTGGAGCGGCAGATGAAAGAACTCCAAATAGCCAATGAGAACAAGCAGGAGGAATTGGAGACAGTGAGAAAGGTGGGGGCATGTTGTTAGCCTTCAAGCTTTCACATTGCACTGATCAGACCAGAATTTTGCCTAGAGAAGTTTCAATTTGATTGAGATTGAGTTTCTTGAAATATTAGTCTGTTTTATACATGTGTGTGCTTTTTGTGCAGGGTCAGGACACCCTGAGTCAGGTTGAGCTATGCTTAGCACAGGACGCTGGGTGGGCAGAAGGGATGGGAAAGGAGGCAGGCATGCAGCTGTTTCAACCTGGAGTTACTGGCAAATGAGCTGGACCCCAGTTAAGTTAGTGCTGTCTGCAACAGCTCTCTAGAGGCCATTTTGCTGGAGGAACAGAAAGTGCTCTGGGTGTGCCCCCTACGTCAGGGAGAGAGAGGCGTAGAGCAAGGGAAATCACCAGCTGTCCACATAGGGTAGCTTTACAGCACTTTGTGCTATGGATGCATCTCAGAGGGGCTGCACCATGGCCTGGGCATCTAGCCCTTTTAATTAATTAACTAAAGGAGCAGGGTGGAGTTTAACAGAGTTTCCATTAGGGTTTTCTTAGTTTTAATGGATTGCTAAAGTTGCATAGGTGTGGAGTAGCAGGGACTGAGAAAGAAGAAAAAATCCTGCCCCAGCACACTTCCAACAGTATGTGTAAAGTTCAGTTTCCAGAGACGTATTGAAATATGCTGCAGAATCCTTGTGTGTGTTTGTAATCCGATTGAAGCAGTTTTGGGCAGATTCACAGCTCAGATAAAGGTATTGACCATATGTACGTTGCTCAAATGCATGTTTTCTCATAAAATTTGCATTGACTTTGCAGAGCAACAGATTCAGACAGCTCGAGTGTGAATATTGGGAGAAAGCTTTAGAAATCCATGTATCTGAAAAGCTCTAAAGATGTGTAAAACTTGGATTAAGGAAGCTTGGCAGAAGGTTCTATGAACAGCACTGAGGAGCATTATGTATTTGCTATTACTATTTGCTATTAACTTGCTGATCACTGCAGATAATAGAGTTGCCCACATCTTTCTGATTGCTCCCCTATGAGGCTTGGTGAAAGTTAAAAGATCCATTCTACCTAATTTAAGATTCATGTATCAAAAGCTCTCGCTGTTTTCATTGTAGAAAATGTTTTGTAATTTAAATGTTTTTGGACAAAACTTACAAACCTAGTGAACTTTCCCTTAAATATCATGAGTTATTCTTGGATTTCAACCCCACCACTTGCCATAACACATCTCAGCTGTTACCTAGAGTGCTTCCTGTCAGGAGCCAGCATCACTTCCTTACATCTCAAACCCTGTGCTGTAAAATGAGACAGCTGCCTTTTCCGTTTAAAAAAATTAAATATGCCAGAGAAATATGTTCTACGTTTCCTCAGAAAAGAAGGCATTTCTGTCCCAAAACTACACTGGCCATTTCAGGACTAGTGATAGGCCTACAGTCTGATTATCTCATGATCCATCAGTGCTGAAAAAAGGTCTTATACCAATAGAAAGGGGAGATTCCCATCTTCTTAATGGGACACAGTACTTTCCTCTAGCCCTGGTCAATTCAGAGACAACAGACCTTAAATTCATGATGACACATAAACTTCACTTTAGGTCATTTTCAGAAGTTTCAAAAACGTGTTAGCCATAACCTCTCTCCCTCTGAGAGCTGGCTTTCACAGGCAGCGATTAAAAAATAGTACTGATTAAAAAAATCAAAATATGTCTAAAGTAGTTTTCTAGAAGATGTGTAGCATGGAGGGAATGTGGGGTGTGGTATAATAGTTTTATTGGCACTCCTTTGGGAAGACCTGTATATATCAAATGAACTCACTTGTGGATTCACAACTCATGAGTAGTTAAGCCATTCAAAACGCTCTTGGCTCCCCATCTTCTGTTCTGTGCTTTCCTCGCTCCTGCTATATTGTTCTTCCATTTTCCACTTCATGCTCCTATTAACTCCTCCCCTCCCCCGGCTCATACCGTCTCCAACTACATATACTTTTTATTTTTTTTTATTATTTGTTAGTAATTTGTGTACTGCCAGTATGTTCCATACCATACAACGTGTGGAAGGAGACTTGGTCCTTGCCCCACTGTGGTTGCAAGCTATTAAAATGACATTCTTTAGCCATGTAACATGAAAAGCAGAACTGGTCTGCTCGTAACCTTGTCCTACATTTCAGTTGGTTTTGTGTTTCCAGTTAGAGCACGCTTGCCTCATTTCTCATGCACCTTCATAAATAGAAAATATCTGATTTATTACTTATTCTTAAGCTCTTAGAGCAAGATCAGATCCAATTATAAAGTAAACTAGAGTGACTAGATGTAGAGTGCAGAGAGTCACCCAGACTTTGAATCCATTACATGTATGCAATCTGAGGCCCTGATCCTGCAAATACATAGATAAGTTTAACTTTAAACATGTGAGTAGTCCCATTAAGTATTGTGTTTAAAGTTAAGCTTGTCTGTATTAGTAGAATATCATTGTTGTCAATTCTTGTGACTTTATCATAAGTCTCATATTTGGAGTTTTTAAAGTCTCAGCTCCTGGAATCATGTGAATATTTTAGAATCTCAGCTTTCATTTAAAAAGTGAATTTCCATCTCTCATGGTTGTGGAGAGAAGCCTAAAAATGTGATCTGAGTGCATGCTATAGGCACAGAAACTAGAAGGCAAATGAAAAGAACCCAAATGTATTACTTTTAGAATCTTGTAATTCTTGTGAGCCTGATTCTTGATTTTTGAACACATCAGTTTGGTAATACTGGGATATGGAGTATTAGTTTCCTTGCCTTGCTCTGAATCTGGTAATAGAAGGTCTTGTTCTGATTTGATTCTTACCCCATAATTTTAAAGGTTTCAGAGTGGTAGCCATGTTAGTCTGTATCAGCAAAAAGAACAAGGAGTACTTGTGGCACCCTAGAGACTAACAGATATATTTGGGCATAAGCTTTCTTGGGCTAAAACCCACTTCATCAGATGTTTGGAGTGGAAAATACAGTAGGAAGATATATATATACATATAGAGAACATAAAAAGATGGGGGTTGACATACCAACTCTAATGAGACAAATCAATTAAGGTGGGCTATTATCAGCAGGAGAAAAAAAACTTTTGTAGTTAGTTACTCATACCTTCTTGTCAGCTGTTTGAAATGGGCCATCCTGATTATCACTACAAAAGGTTTTTTTCTCCTGCTGATAATAGCCCACCTTAATTGATTTGTCTGGTTGGAGTTGCTATGGCAACCCCCATCTTTTCATGTTCTCTCTCTATATATATATCTTCCTACTGTATTTTCCACTCCATGCATCTGATGAAATGGGTTTTAGCCCATGAAAGCTTATGCCCAAATAAATTTGTTAGTCTCTAAGGTGCCACAAGTATGCCTCGTTCTTTTTGCCATAATTTTAAACATGGATAATGTGCCAAAATGCAATGCCTGCCTTAGCTCATATCTAGTACTCCCTACTGGTATCATTTGTGTAACTTACCAGGCAGTAAAAATCCTGGGCGTTGATTTCTGTTTGCTATAACTTGAGGAGCAGGTGCGCAAGAGGAAGAAACATGGGATTGTTCTCACAGAAGCTGTGTGTTTACTGAATTGTAACTGATTTCTCTGAATCTTGCAGCAGAGATGGCAGCTGGCAAGAGTGTTGAGGCAAGAAGCTCCTTTCAAATAGGTCTGGATGATTCCTTCATCTTAGAGGGTGAAAAGAGAACAAGTTAGGCTAAGACATGAATTCCTGCATTTCCACCAAATGAAAGTGTTGTGTATTTGGGGTAGAAGAATTAGCAGCTTTTGATTAGTTAGGAAATTCTTTTAATGGAAAAAGCTACGTAAACATTCCAGGAAACTGAATTGTGCTGAAAAACTTGGAGCTCAGTTTGCATCAGGCTGTGAGCCAGCATGAGTTCAAGGAGAGCTAAAGTGCACTCTGAGAATGGCCTGTGCGCCACTAAATCTTTAGAAGTGGGGGTGAGTTGTTGACATTTGTCTAAAATAACATTTTCTTATGGAATTTTGAGATTCCCCTTAATCTAATTAAAGGATGAACTTTATCCCCATAATGAGGCCAAGCACAAGGCCTATGAACTTGCTAAGTCTGTGTTTTGTGGTCATAAGTGGGACTTAAGTGATGCAGAAGGCCAGCATGTGGTCTGGGTCACATGACGTAAGTTTCACACAGCACCCAACATACTTTGTTTACTTCAGTAACTTTTCTGATATCTAATGCCCTTCTATAACTTCCCCAGACCTGAATAATTGTACATATATTTCCTGTTTGAAGGCAGTGTCTGGTGCGGGGGTGTTCTTGGACATGAGGGACAGAAAGCTCAATGAAAAAGTATCTATCCTAAATCAATAGCAGCAGGAATAGGATCCGATCGTTCAAGTGACTTGGCATGGTGGAGCTTGTCCATCTGGAGCCCCCAGATGTCTGCAGAGATCCACATGGATGCAGGGTTTAGCTGGTGCAGACACTTGAAAAATTATGATCTTAGATTCCAGTTTTTATAAATCTGATTTGTATTTGGCCCCTACATTCATATTGGTGCTCCTTTATGTTCATTTATCTTAAAAAGGGGGGGGGGGTAGTGAATGCGTAAAGTGCCCTTAAATTAGCATATCAGATTTGGATGTTTTTAAGATGTTGCTCCCATTCCTCCAGAACACCTTCAAAGACACTGTTGTAAAACACCTACATTTGGGAACTAAACCTAACACCAAACTTCTCTTGTACTATTTAATACCAAAGTTATTCTTTTTTTCCCTCTTATTGCTTCAGTGCTGGTCAGCCTGATGGTTTTTGTCAGTTACTTGTGTTTGTTGCTGGCTTGCAAAGAAATGAAAGCTATTAAAGCTGCCAAGATACGCATTTTAAACAGAGCAGGTGTTGAGTTAGTGAAGCTGCGGGGGAGAAAGAGGAAGTAGAGTAGCAGTTCAAATTTGGGATTTTCAAAAGACAGTAGAAGAGGTAGGTGTCCATCTCCCACTGAAAGGTGATGGGGCCCTAACCCCCTTCGGCACATTTGAGTATCCCAGCCTAAAATGTCAATAAAATATTCTTACTTTGGTAAGATGTTAGTATCTCAAGATACAGATGGGTTTCCAAAAGAGGGGTAATGTGTGAATTAGCTCATTTGAAGGAATTATTTTTGCTTTTAAAAGAAGTGGTGCGAAATTTCTGACTATTGCTTGTACAGCACTGTCCGAGCATTTTACAAATACTAATCCATGCACAAACCTTGTGACGAGATCAGAGATTATCATCCACATTTGTGGAACAGAGATGCAGAGAGGTGAAGAGACTTGCCAAAGGCTGTAGAGGGTGCTAGGGTCAGACTTGGCACTCGATTCTAGTGTCTTTTGTCTCTCAGTCCTTTGCTCTGACCATGTCTCACTATTATCTTTTCCTTTATAATTTCAAGTGATGGTTATTGGCTCCATTCTTATCAACCCTGTATGATACAACCTTGTGGGTAATCATGTGGATGTTAATGGGACACAGTCAAATTGCATAGATCATTTTCATTTTTTTGCTGTTATACTCCATTATGTTTAATTATCTCATAGAAAAAAAACATTTTCTTATCCTCTGAGACAACTTTGGCTTTGTCAGGTGCTGTGTGGAAATCCTCAGGCCCTTAGAGCTCCTCCCTCAAAGCATCCACTGCAGCCAAGTGTGCAGAGGGTTGAGTCCGAGGCTTCCCACCCTGCACAAAGCCTGTGACCTCCTGTCCTCTTCCTCTATGCCTGGGTATTAGCAGCAGCCAGGAGGAACTGTCTTGCCAGCCTCGTGACCTCATCATTCACTCAACTCTGAAATCTAGATTTTTGGATTTTCCCTCTCATTTGCTCTGTTGTCACTGACTTTTGGTCCCACAGGTCAAATTGCAGGGCAAATTCATTCAATTATGTAGAATTTTAGATCAGGGTGATATTTTGGGGAATGCATATGGGCCCAAAGATAACTCTCTGCTTCTCAGTCAGTTGTTAATTATTGGAAAATTGATTATAAAACAGACACAACCTGTTAATATCTGTAAAATCACAAGAAGTGTGTTGTACTCCTGTTGTCCACTCACTCACTGCTGGCTGTTGTTCAGTCCCCATACATGCAGTCGCTATTGCAGGAATCTGCATAGGTTTGCCCAGAGCTGGGTAGGAAATGAGTTTCCCACCTGGTGAGAATTTTCAAGAATTCATTTTAGGACCAAAAAATCGTAAATTTTTATGAACCAAAAACTGGCAACGTTTTTGGATTAGGTTAATAGAAATAATTCATTTCAGTTTTTATCTAAATTTTTTTAAACTATAAATTAAATTTTAAAAACAGGAAGCCATTTTGAAGTGAAAAACAACTTTTTTGTTTTGAAGTGAGGCATTTGGACAATTCTGAAAACTCACCTTTTCGTGCAAACAGTTTTGGTGCTGATGAATTGGCATTTACAAAAAAATTAATTTGAAAAAATTCCCGACTAACTGTAGTGCCACCCACAGTTTTTTGAGTGAGATGCCCATTTGTATGAATGGGAGCTGAGAACGTTGTTTCCATCTAGTACGTGAGATTGGATGGGAGGAGGTTTCATGGATGGTACCAGGTAAACAGACTGACTGAAGGTCAGTGAACCACTTCTGGTCAGTCTTTGGTTAGCATGTAATCCATGCAGGTGTGAGATAACTGTCTCTTACACTCTTTTACATGGTGTTTTTCTTTGTACAGCAACTGGAAGAAGCAGCTGCTCGAGCTGCAGTAGAAGAGAAGAAACGTCTTCAGACTCAAATGGAACTGCAAGACCGATTCAGTCTGGAGCTAGCGAGAGAGAAAATGGTGAGTGTTGGGATAGTCAAAAACATTTTGAATTTCCTCAGTGAGCTGTGTTTCCACCATGACAATCATAGGCTTTTGCTGAATGGATTCCAAACATGTTTTAAATGGTGGCATACCAGAGTAGATGTACTGTATCCTTATTTGCGGTGCATTCATTTTGAATAATCATCTACAGATTGATGATGTTTGTACAATTCTGGGACAACATGAATTGTAGTAGTTGAGAGAAAAGTGTGTTTCTTTGTGCTTTAAACAGTCAATTCTATTCTTAATTCTAAATAATTTTATTAAAATAGAATTTTAAGAGCTTTGTGTGTGCATAGATTATAAAGATAATAGTGCTTAGCACTTATATTGTAGTTTTAGCTGTAGCTCTCAAAAGTTTAGATGAGGAACCCATGGCTGACAGAGGTTCCTTGTTAAAGGTCACAAAAATGAGTCAGTGGCAAAGTTAGTACAGAACCCAGCTTTCCTAATTCCATGCTGCTTTCCTTAAAATACATCTGCTATCCCTAAAGCCCTAATTATTACATAGCACATATCTACCTATTAAACTTTAGAAGCAACATGTCTTACATCGCAGCCTTGTAATGCTGGCTCGCAGTTAGTAAATCAGATCCCAGGACGAATTTTATCATAATTTTTCATTGGGGCTTTGTCTTGAATAAAAGGTTATATTACTAAAGTTATCCACTGAAAATAAAGGACAAGTGTTGATTGTCACTCAGATGCTTCTTTGCATAAAGTCTTGGGGCATAAAGCTACTGTGCTAATCCAGTGATGGGATGGCCGTGCACGTGGGAGGGGGTGGGCTCCGTTCTGGAAAATGATCTTGTTTGCTGGAGCAACAGAGGCTTGAGATAGTTGTGGAAGCAGCATGCTTAATAGCTGCAGGAGAGGAAATGCCTTTATGGTAGTCAAAACCAAGCCCCCTTAGCTGGTTAAGGAATGACCGTAATGAGCATTGAAGCATGTCCTACCTGGTCTTCAGCAATGAGGTTCAGGGTCATGGCTTGGTGCCAAGAGTAAGACATAGTAGCTAAGTTTCAAACAGTGACTGGAGGGAAACTTAGATGTTTGTCTCCTGCTTTACCTCCATTGCTCTCTTCCCTCAGCCTTTCACCTTGCTAAAGGGGTGAGACAGCCTTCTACAGCTGGTACTTTCTTCTTCCCAGACTGTCCAATGACCATAGCTTCCAGCTCTGCATGACACATGGTGAGAATGGGGAGCCCAGCAGAGGAACAGCTGTGCAGCAGTTCTGTCAATTGTGCTTGGTTCCGTGCTCTGGCCATGTGTTAAAAGAGCGATTGAGAGATCTGAAAGAGAGGGGGTGTGGAGCATTCCCATTAGTTTGGCATGGCTGGAGGAGTGGCAGGCAGTTGTCGTCTTTGTTTCTTTCCTTGATTTCCATAGTTCTTCCGCTTTCTCTGCATAGCCAACACCCTTTGCTGTGGCTTTCTCTCTGCTCCTTTGATTTCTCTGCTTTTCCAGCCCCACATGCACTCCCATACCCACAACTGCCACTGCACCACTATTCACTGCCTACCACTCTGGACTTCACAGTGTGAAATTTACTAAGGGGTTGTCTACACACTGCTGTTGAACTAGTTTAAAATTGTATGTGGACTCTTTTGTCTGTATAATACTGGTTCCAGTCATTTAGCTTGTGCCTATAACTTGCCTGACCTGAGCCAGGCTTAAACCACTCTAAGAGCATCCCCACAAAGTTGTAGCAATTTAACTAAGCCAATATGAAACCACACCGTTAGTTATGAAGCTACAACTCTGGGTGTAGACCAGGCCTAAGTGTAACTACGACATCCTGCTGTGTGGACAGCACAGAGGGTAGAGAAGGTAAGCATCCTGGGAAGAGTACAAGCAGAGGAGCTGGGGAAGTGAGCTGCATGTGAGAATCCTGCTTGAGGTGGGAAACTTGGCAAGTATAGTGAAAAGGTTCTCTCTCTGAAAATGGAAGATCTTTGAGGGCTCCATCCTGGGCAAAGAAAAGCCCACTACTGTCACGGGGATACTGAGCTAAGGTGTGTCTTCACTTTATGTTGTCAGGTAAGACAGCAAATGGAAGAGCAGGTTGCTCAGAAATCGTCTGAACTTAAACAGTATTTGCAGAGAGTATGTGAACTCGAAGAAATGTATAAAGAGCTACAGGAAGCCTTGGAGGATGAGAAACAGGCACGTCAAGATGAAGAGACCGTAAGGAAACTTCAAGCCAGGTGTGGTTTTTAGTCTTGTGGTAGCAGTGGAAGTAAATCGATAAAACCATTCCTGACAGGCATGGTCTAGGTTTACTTTGTCCTGCCTCAGTGCAGGGGACTGGACTTGATGACCTCCTGAGATCCCTTCCAGCCCTGCATTTCTCTGATTCTAGGATATCCGAGAGGAGGCTTAGGGGTGAGGTGAGGGATTGAGGTGCTGCTATCCACTGGGCTCTCTCAGATACTATAAGCGTGAGGAAATTACAAATACATAGTAGTGATTAATAATCGTAGTGATCTTTATTAAGATATCAAAGCTGAATGTAGTAGACACATTGGGGGTATAGAATAGATTTGGATGTTTGAGTATTGGACACTTGTCTCTAAGGCCTAAACATTCAAAAGTGACTAATGCTTTTGGCTGTCTCAGTTTTTGGGTTCCCAACATGACACAGTAAAGAGGCCTGACTTTCAGGTGTGGTGCTCTGCACTTTCAGACAATCAGGCCCCTTTTCGTGTGTGTCCACTTTGGCACCAACAATGTCAAGTCACTTCTGAAAATGGAGGCCTGCATGTGTACTATTTTACTATTACATGTTTTCACAAAGCAATAATTATCCAATTTTCATATCAACTTGTATTTTATCCCAAATTAATTTCATGCTGATAATGGGCTGCACTTTCATTTTCTACTGTGGATTTCAATCCTCCCTGCTAGTGACAACTTTATGTGCCTGTTTTTCGTGTGGTTTCTTAGTGTTGGGTAGTTACACTACAGGCTGAAATAACTCCCTGAACAGCATTTTTTGTGATTGCATTGTTTGTGCTCTTGAGTGACTGGTATGGGTTCTAATGTTTGTAAAAACTCCTCCCTTTCCCGTGCTTTCCAAGTTAATCATCAGAAAGTAATGTGCTTGATCGCCGTGCTTGTTAGCACATATGTGCTAGATAATGGATTAGACGTAGTTTTCAAATACAGTGCTGCAGTCATCACAATCTCCTCTCTAGGTTACTGGAGGAAGAGTCAGCAAAGAGAGCTGATCTGGAAAAATGGCACTTGCAGCAGCAGCAGACCATTCTGATGACAGAAGCAGAGAAGCAAGAGTTAGAGACCCAGAGGATCATAAAGGAACGTGCTCTTCAAGTTGCTATGCAACAATTGGAACAGCTTGAACTAGAAAGGAAGCAGGCACTTGAACAGTATGAGGTAAATTACTTTATGCCATCTGTGTTCCTAATCTGCCTAATGCAAGGTGCTCAATGAGAGCCAAATTAAAACAAATTTAGGGGTTGGTAATGGGATATTGTGCCTTTTTAATTCATGTGTATGCATTTGAATCCAGCCCAAGACAAGAAGTTATCTCCAGCTTTTTCAGTGGCCTCTATGGTGCATGTTATGGCCCCTTCACTTCACAACTTAGACTTCATAATCTTTGATGTATTTATCCTTTCTATGAAAAAGGGAACTGCTTTTATTCCCATTGTATGGATGGGGAACTGAGGCCCAATGTCACACAGAGCAGGGAATTGAACCCATGTCTCCTGACTCCCAGGCTAACAAGGACCATCCTGCCTCTCATGCGAGAGCTTCAGTCCAGTTCCCCAGGATAAGTGTCGATATTGCACGAACCACCAGCACAGCTAGCACTAATCGAGAGCCCCATCAGCAGTCAGAGGATGACAAGTAATGATTACGGGGACTGGATTGTCCTCTGACCCCTAGAACTGGCCTTTCTGTGCATAGTTGGGTGACACACAATGGCTTGATTCTCAGGCCAACTTGCTTTCTTGATGGCGCTGCAAGGAACACATTAACATTAAACCAGGCAAGCCAGGACATTCAGAGGCAAAGACGAAGTGGTTCTGATCCGCTTATTGTGATTATACCTCAGCCATACCCAGTTGTGTCTGGGAATGTTACAGAACATCGAATTGTTCTGGGGGGTTGAAGTTTCCTCATGAGAGGAAAGTGAAATTAAGAAGTGCAATATCTTGAACAGGTAATTTCCAAGGATCTCTTAGATTTACATAATTGGGGCTAAGTGTGACATTGCCATGGGAGTTGCTTGATTTTCTGATAACACTTGAGCCATCTTTGATTACACATGCACATGTATGTACATCCATAAACAAAACCACGTTCCTACTCCAACTAGCAGCCTGCCAAAACCAGATTTAAATCTAACAACTCTAAACTTTAAGCTACTTGTTACTTTTTTTAAAGTTAGCAAATATTTTAAATATTTAACAAGGTTTCTTTAAATATTCAGATTTCTGATTACATAGTCTGACCTTTCCTTTACAAATTGGGCCTCTACGAATTGTCTGGCATTGATTCAAAAGGCCAGCTGAGATTAGAGGAAGGAAGGCTAGGTCTTTAGGCTTCCATTTCACCCACTCATTCTGGTGCTCTCAATTTGTTCATGTTCCCCCAATACCCTGACAAACGTTCCAGGATGCTTGAGCTGCCTTGCATGTGCCCAAGACGAACACTCTCCTCACAGAGTGTCACTCTATGAAGTTACTGATTAGTGTACGATGGACTCTCAGGGGCATCGCCATTCAGTAATGGTCTTAGCCCACAAACAGAAACCTCTTGCTCCGTGGAAATTGTTCGCCGTGCAAGTGTCACTTCAGTCCTACCTCTGCTAGTGCAGAATATCTTTCTAAACTCCGTTCCCCCAATTGACAGCATTATAGGCTAGACTAAAATATTTTGTTATGTACTTCACTGTAATCCCTGTGAGCTTTAGTCATGAACCAGGACCTCACTGTGCTGTGCACACTGTACAAACAACAAAAAAATGGTCCACACCCCCCTCCACCCTCCAAAAAGCTTACCCTCTAAGGATAAGATGTAAGGATTATAAATGGAGACACAGACATATGGGGGAGTACAAGGACATAACGAGGTATACGTGGTCAGCATGCTAAGCAGTGGTCTTGGCATATTGTCAAGTTTCTTTGTAGGCATTATGCAAAGGTGGATAACAAGATGGCTTTGCACGTGTTTATGTGGAGCTCCTCTCCAGCGTGAGGAGTAGCATGGGTGAAAGTACAAAGATGCTTGTTTGAAATTCAGCATGTAGGCAGTGGAGGCTGGCTGGCATCATGGGCTGACCAGAGGCCGGTGCTGACAGCTCGATAGCAAATGGGGATAGGCTGTGAAGGGCTTGGAAAGTGAAGAAAAGCAGATTATGTTTGGTGTGATAGATAACAGGGAGCCACTGGAGGTACATAAAGAGAAGGGTGATGTGGGCAGAATAACAGGCTAGGAAATTATCTTTGCTGCAACATTCTGAATGGATATGAGTGGGGCAAGATTGCATTTGTCCAGGCAAGAGAGAAGGATGTGGTAGTAATCAAGACATGAGGTGGTGGCATGGATGGATAGGAAAGGGCATAAGAGAGCAATGTTAAGCAGAAAAAATAATCAGCAAGATTTAGACATAGCCCAGATGTGAAGACCTAGACAGAGGTGTGAATTGAAGATAATGTCCAGGCTGTGGGCATGCAGGGTGGTGCTGTTGTCTCCAAAGTGATAGAGAAAAGAGGTGGCAAGGAGCTCTTGGTTGGGGAGGGGGAATATTAAGAGCTCTGTTTTAACCATATTCAGTCATCAGCTCAAGCTCGACATCCATGAGGAGATGTCGGGGAGAGAGGCTGAGACGTCAGTTTGGAGAGGAGACAGGTCTGGAGCAGTAAGGCAGATCTGTGAATTGTGGCACAGAGTTGGTAGTTGAATTTGTTTGCAGGTAGGATTACTCAGAGATAAGGTGTAAGGGGAGAAGAGAAGGAGACCAAGGACAACGCCCTGTGGAGAGGATGAGGAGGATCCCCAGAAGCAAAGGACAAATTGGAAGAGCAATTAGTGAGGTGGGAGGAGAAGCAAGACAGGGTCATGGAAGCCAAAGGAGGACAAAATTTCAAGATGAGCCTGGTTGACTGTGTCAAAGGCAGCTGACAGGTCAAGGAGGATGAGGATGGAGTACTGTTTATTAGCTTTAATGATCTCTCTCTCTCCCTAGCTAAAGACTCTGACTTGAGACTAATTGAGTTGACTGGTAAAGAATTGTTCTCAAAAAGTGAGTGGTCCTAGTTGAACTGACGACAAAGGATGTTTTAACTGGCTTTTGTGGGAGGTAATCAGTCTCTGAAAGGGGAGGTTTGAAAGAGAGTTTCATCTTCCTGTATATTTTGTGTGTTGTATCTGGAATAGGCCAGAGCCTTTTAATATTTTTAAACGTGCTGCATCTTGTTTCAGGGAGTCAAAAAGAAGTTGGAACTGGCAGCTAACAAGACCAAGAGCTGGAAAGATAAAGTAGCTCATCATGAAGGATTAATTCGATTAATAGAACCAGGTGCGTAATCAGTACAGAAAATACAAATTAACAGAGCTCATTGTGCCTTTATGATGTGTCCAAGAAAGGACTTGGAGCTCCTGCCTGACTTATCCCCCAGGGTAGCCTTTCCCTTCAGCTCATCAGGTATCCCTGCCGCCCGCAAATACCACATTTTAAAATAAGCACACTGAGTAAAGAGGGACCCTGCAGAATCTGGGGGCTGTGGTTTTCAGACTCAACATATAGTGCATTGAGAAATTGGAGTGGATTGTGCAAAATCTTTAAATGATTTTGAGAACAAAGATTATACCACAGTTTCACGTTATCCTCCATTTCTTTGCTGCGGAGCCAAGTAAACAGTGTCAATATGAAGTATTAGAAGGGTACTGTCAGGATTGACAGCCTGAAAGCCATCTGATCTCCCTGCCAGCTCCTTTCTTGTGAAAACAAAATTTCAGTTGATCAGATTCCTGCTCTAGCAAAAGCTACGCCATTGGTTGGAGCAGGATTGGGCCCTGAGCTACTCAAAGAATAAGGGTCTTAGTGCTTTTCTACCTCCTGAACAGTCAGCCAGGAGAGGGGAAGCACAATGCCCAGGGCTTGTTAATTTTGCTAAGAGGCTAGACATTCAATACTGTGGTAACTCTTAAGACTTTGCTATCCTCAGTGATGTATTAAACAAACAAACAAAAATAATGCTTAGGGAGCTTTTTTAGGTTGAGCCTTTTCAAACTTGTTCACATTCTTAAAATCCTAAAAATCTGTTTACAATATATGTGTATGAAAAAGTTACTTCTAGGGCTAGCTCAAGTTAGTTTGGTTATTTAGGGTGGGTAATACAGGAAATAAATAACAAAAACATGGAATAAACCACTTCCTTGTTTACATTAACAAGCTCAGCCAAGACAGTCTAAGTCCTCTAGTCCAGTGAGCGTGTATTCAGTGCATGTGCAAGGGCTAGAAAAAAGTGGCGTCTCAATCCTGGGCCCTGGAGCGACCCCAGCACTTCTCTATTAGCTGGGGACTGCTGGAACATGGAGGCTACCCAACCAGGTCCCCTTTCTCTTGGGGACATTCCTGATAGTTACATCTGTTCTGTACCACATGGAGATTTCCCATTGACAGGAGGCAGCTTAAGGTAGTTTTGCAATGCCTTAGTGCTGCCGAGAATCCTTGGTGGGGCTAAGGGTTTGGCCCAAGGCTTCTACAGACACAGGGAAGGGGTGCTGTAGATCAGCCGTAAGTCTAGGGAAAAAGCCTCTGTTACTCATAGTATTATTTCTATTACCCAACTGCCTAGGAGCCCTAGTCATGGTCCAGAACTCTTCTGTGCTAGGCGTTATACAGATACAGAACAAAAAGATTGTCCCTGCCCCCAAAAGAGATTATACTAAGAGACTGGTCAGTTGTGCCACAGGCATGGACAATTACAAAGAGATGGCTGGTGTCCTAAAGGAAGGGAGAAAATCTTGGCAAAGCTGACAGAAGTCAGTGGTTGTGGGTTTTGGACACGTATACAGATGCACTTCTTGTAGTAGTAGACACGTAAATTGCCTTAAGTCATGCCAGGTATTGTGAAAAAAGGAACTTGGTGAATGGAATGGGATTATGAAATTGTGCAAGAAGTGCATATAGAAGGTAACCATGGATTTTTAAAAACTGGTTACCTTCCTCTAGCCAACAGATGCTTGTTACCGCACCGCTGGTTGTACTGATTCTAGCTGTGCTCCATCTAGCCTGATGTAGCAAACAGTAATTTTACCTATGGAAAAATGTCTATTTTATGTCAAATATTATAATGTCTTTCAGGGTCTAAGAATCCTCACTTAATTACTAACTGGGGACCAGCAGCCTTCACTCAAGCTGAACTTGAGCAAAGAGAAAAGAGCTGGAAGGGGAAAAAGGCCACTTCTGAGTAATGAAGGCAGCTGAAATCTCACTGAACAGCAATAAAATATTTGATCATGCCATTTTATACTTCAAATATGGCTTACTGCTTGTAATGATTGAGTATGTTCAAAGCAACACATTCTGCAAATGCTGTCTACAAAGGGATCTTTTATCATAACAGTATACAGGAGCTGTCATGTCTGCAATTTTCCCTCCAACACTTAGCTTCCAGAAACTGCTTTATTTATATGGAAAACATTATCCAATCTCTCAGTTGCAGATTTTTATTTAAATAATAATTTTGTTAATAGAATACTTGCTAAAAATTTTATGACATAACACTGTGACTGCATTTGATAGGTTAAGTACTGTTATTTCTAGTGTTTCTAAAGTGAGGGAACTGCTTGCCTATGTCTTTATACAGGCAGTATCATTTAAAACAAGTGGGACCCATATTCTGAGAGCAACCCCACTTCTCTTCCCACTGCCAATCATAGTCTCCTTTTGCCCTTCATTTCATCTCCTCCACTGGACACGTAGGACATGTCTACACTGCAATAGGCTCAGACTCGAGCCTAACCCTCTACACACAAATCATGCTACCCCAGGGTCCCAACTTGAGTCAAGCTGGGACCCAGCCTTCAAACCCTGTTGCTTTACAGTGTAGATGCAGTCCCACTGGACTTATGCTTGAGGAATCTGGCAAAAATATTCCTTGGGCAGTCAAGTGTTCCCACACTGCACCATGAACAAAGGGCTAAAGCAAGCACATGTTAGGAAGTCTGGGGTCTGGGTAGTTGGACTCTGCCTTGGATCATGAAGTATCCATGGTGGGACCCAGGTTTCAACAATTTCTAGTATGCACTTGAGCCCAAGGCTTGATAACTAAATTTCTTCTAACCCTGAGCTTATATTGCAGTGGAGACATACCCTTAATTTCCTCTTTGTGGCTCTGTTACTATACAGTGACCCCTGCTGAAGGCAGCTAGGCTGGGTTCTCTTTGCACTGATGCATCTGAGTCAGCACTGTATGACCTGACAGCTCTCTGTGGACCACCACTGTGTACTTCATAAACCACATTTTGGGAAGCACTGGTCTAACACAATTGGGAAAAGCAGCGCTCCGGGATCATGGCCGTAGTGCAGTCTCCATGTGGAAAAGCAGCTGCCGCCCCAGCTGTCTTAAAGCTTATGTCTTCAGTTCGTGTATTTTGGTTAAAGTCTTTTTAAAAGACTCCACTCATGATTTAAAGACATTCTCTTCTTCAAACAAATCATGGGCTTGATTCAGAAATTAGTGGATGAGGTTCTTTGGCCTGCATTATACTAGAAGTCAGCCTAGCTGATCAGAGTAGTCCCTTTAAGCCTTAAAATCTGTATGGCAGGTACAGCCTCCAGCTGGAGGAGACATACTCCCACCTGTCTACCTGTTAGCACTAACATGCCTGCACTCAGGGCAGCTAGTCCCTCACACTGCTGCAGCCACATTCTGTTTTTAGTACACGGGGAGAGTAGCGCTCTGAGCTGGCAACAAGAGCCCCAGACTGAAGTGTAGCCTCAAGAACTATTATGAAACAGGTGAGATGCTAAAAACTGTTTATGAACCAGGTTCCACCAATCAAGGAAGCAGAAAAAATTAATTTGATTTTTCGTTTTTAATCCTATAATTGGGATGAAAACTTAATTAACCCAGCATTCCAATGCCACCCTCACCTAGGATTATTACCTTTAAATAACAAAACAAAAACCTTTGTCACTGATTGCTATGAATCTATCCCATTATACTAAAAACATTCAAAAGAACTCTAGCACAGGATGGGTCTTGCAGCGGGGAAAGCCATTTGTTTCAAAGTAATATACTACATGATTTTGCTTTTGTAGACATTCCCCCACAGACGTCAGTCAATTCCTGAGAAATCTTTCCCCATATGCGCACTATGCCCCACACTGAATAGCAGCTACCCATGCGTAGGGCCTGCCAATCAACTTTTGATTTGCACCGCTATGAAATGTACAATTCTCAACTTCTAATGTTTAGTGCAACTAAATGTTAAATTATTGCATAGTTAAATATGAAAATGAATGTTTTAGATAGATAACCATATATTTGTGTACAGAACAGTATTACTAAGTGATTCAGTAAAATAACAAGTAGAAACTGTACAATGTTGAACAAAACCATCCTTAAAAACAGATGAGTTCCAGTTCTGATTTGCTGGAGACTCAAAAGTGTCTGATTTCAGATCCCCCGGTGTTTATGGGTGGTTATATTTTTATACTAATTAATTGAACTCATTGTTTCAATAAATGGAGATACAGATTTGAGTGCTAGCACATCCTAGAATTTCATATTTGTAATTACTGTACAGTAAACTAATATTTCTTTTAGTTTGCTGCTAAGCTACTATTTGGACTATAATTGTTTACATAAGAATGTGCTAATACTATCATAGCTATACATTTTTAAACTGGTAAAGGAAGAGCTGGAACAGTGTAACTTACAATCATCTCCCCACCCTTTTTTTTTTTTGGCATGAAGGTGTATTGGGCTAATTCATTTTCTGCTGTCTTTTTTTTTTTTTTTTTTAAACTTGTTCAAAATATTTTAAGGAAATACCAAATGATGCAGACTTTTTTACTGTTCTTTAGAATTGGCTTTTTAATAAAATAATTAAAAAAAGTTATTTACACTTTGAGATGAACTTGTACACTTCTCTTTGGCTTCTTGAAATGAGAAATGGTCTGTGCTGAAACAGCACATTTATTGTACTGAGCAAATAACCACATGGAAAAAACAATTTAGTCATCAAGCTAGTGACCACGTTCAGAGACTGTCCACACTCAGAGCTCAGGATCCTTTGGGCTTTGGATCAGGCTATAAGCACCAAAACAATTTTAGGGACGTTGTATGAAATTTGTTGTAGCTCTTGTCTTTGCAGTGGTTTAATTTTTCAAAACTACTCTGCACAAAGTGCTCTTTATGGTAGTGGTTGTACCAACGTATTCTCCGCTTCCAGGAACAACTCTCCCGTTATGCCCAGCAGTGTTGCTACGAATAGGGCCTTGAGATTAACTGCCAAACACAAGGTGCAGCAATTTGGCAAGGAGTTCAGGCTAGGTGGACCAGTGCAGCTACATTTCTTGTGGCTTCCCTGCCACCCTGAGAAAAAAAAATGCTGTCGAGTAGTTGAGCTCCAGGGGAAGCTGAAGACTGGTGTTACAAATATTCAGTGCAATCAGCATTTAGAGGATGCTTGGGGGCTGCAAGGTATTGCATAGGGACTGTAACCTCAAAGCAGTCTGCCCGTCACTCCAGTGCCATGCTTCTTGGTCTAAGTACAGCCAGGACCAACATATCCCAAAGTCTTTTCAACATTACGATTGAAACTTGGTTAGTGAGAAAATGTTTTATAAATGGGTCGGTGCTATCGGCATGTAGCACAGGTTCCCTGACTTGGGCCTTTTTTCTTAAGAACTCCACTCCCCCTCTGGAGAGCGTTTACTAGGGTTGGAAACAGTTTGGCTGCTAGTACAGCCCCATGGAGGCTAATACCTGTTTCAAAAAATGCGGTGGATGTCTTAAGTCATTTTCCTTGTGAGGAGTCTACTTCAGATGGACTTGGCACAATTTTTTTCTTTTTTTTTTTTTTTTTTTTGCTAACACCAATGCAGCTCCACCACCAAGAGCAGTAATGGGGGCTCTAGTGTGGATGAGGCTCCTCCTGCCATGAGCAATTTTTACCACCATGTTTTCTAAGCAGTTTTAAATGCCACCGGCCACATGCACTGTTGACACCGCCAATGGGAGCTAACCAGTGGTAGCAACAGTGGGAAATGTCCTTCCTCCTTTGGGGAGGAAAAACCCTAGTGTAGACGTCGAGTAGGAAAGGTGTTACTGTACAGAACAGTTCTCGGCATCCCTGTGCCTGGTGGTGGGTCGTTTTATTCAGAATGAGGAGTAGGTCTAAAAGAAAACTTGGGCCAGCTTCTTGGCTGCTGTAAATAAAACACAGTGCCAAGGGACTTCTGCTTTGCATTTAGGTCACACATTTAATCTGTCCAGTGTGAATTTAGTCAGAAGAAGGTGGCCCCTTCTCTTCTTCCTTCTGGTGTTCTCTCCTTCTCCATTCTGCTCCCATCTTTTATAGACTCCTCCCTTCCAAGTCACCTTCCCCCTCCTACAGATTGCATTGTCGCCACCATCTTTTTGTGCATCTCCCAGGAGCATCTCTAAACCCTCCCTGGGAGTTGGTTTGGCACAGCAAGAAGCCCTCAGAGTCCTTCAAAAGATGGGAAATTATGGAAGAGTACTCACACTGCAACAATTTCATCTGTCTTGGAAGCTGTCCCAAACATTTTCTGATTGTATCAGTCCTCTTAATGGGGTTTTAAAATAAAATTAAAATGTAGCATCTTTCTAAATAAAAAAAACCCCTCTCATCATTTTTGGGTTATTTCTTAGCTGATTTCTGTTTTGCTGCCTCAGTTGATTAATAGTCACATTACTTCATGGGCTTTGTCTGCTTTCAAATGTTAAATCTTGTGAAAGATGCTACATACTTTAAAAACATCCCCACCCTCCCATTTCAAGCACACTGAATAGTTGCCCTTTGAATCAAGTCCACTTAAACAAAATAATAAATAAACAATCTCCACATTGAGGATCTCTCAGTCAGTCAGTGTATTGGCTCATGAAACATTGCAGCCTGGAAAACCATACCAACCAACAACTCTGCTGTTTCCAGCAAGCCCCAGACTTACAGAAGATGATGAGAGAAAATGTTTATAAGGAAGTTCTTGGTGAAATGCTACACTGGGCAACAGTCTGTTCTGGAGATCTCAGTCAAACACTGCTAAGGAAACTAAAGCCCTGCTCCCATTGAAGTCAATGGCAAAATGCCTGTTTCCTTCAGTAGAAGCTGGCCTGCTGCCCTTACATGCTGCACTCCAGAGCACCCTGAGGGAGAGTTGAGTGGGTGCCTTTTAGAGTATCAGTTAGATGCGGGAGTGAGCTTATTCACAAGTGTCTCCTTGATCCATCTAGGTCTCAACACAGCATTGTTCCTTTCCTCCACCACATGATTAGCCAGGGAGCTAGGCACATTAGAACCTCACCCACCTCCTCCCAAGCTGTAATACACAAATGTCCTATGTACTACTTGTGGGTGTCTGCCAGCACTTCAGGAAGCCCTCAAAAGATTGAGAGGCATGGAACAACACTCACACTGCAACAACGTTGTCTTCCTTGGTAGCAGTCCCAAATCTCCCAATCTGTAACAGACAAAATGTTAGACCTACGTCTTATTTCTCTTCCTTAAGCCCATATCTACCTTCAGTAACACAGCAAAAACATCTTTTCTACCGGCCAACAGTGAATAGATTTTAACTTAGGATCCTGCCAATGTTACATACACAGGTGGGTCTCTATTTTCCTAAATAGTGACCGTTTATCTGTTATTTGCAACAGACAGTTGCAGCCTTGAATCAAAAATCCACAGCAGCAAAACTAAAATGTCCCCATCAGTGCAGTCTTTGTATCATGCAACATCTCCTTCCCCTGAGATCTGTGGTGTGGCAGCAGGGTGACAATGTTACAAACCTTAGAGTTACAAACACCAGAGTTACGAATTGACCAGTCAACCACACATTTCATTTGGACCTGTAAGGGTATGTCTACACTACGAAATTAGGTCAAAGTCAGTTTTGTAGAAAGCGTTTTGATACAGTCGATTGTGTGTGTCCCCACACAAATGCTCTAAGTGCATGTAGTCGGCAGAGTGTGTCCACAGTACCGAGGCACCCGTCGACTTCCGGAGCGTTGCACTGTGGGTAGCTATCCCACAGTTCCCGCAGTCTCCGCTGCCCATTTGAATTCTGGGTAGAAATCCCAGTGCCTGATGGGGCTAAAACATTGTCGCAGGTGGTTCTGGGTATATATCGTCAGGCCCCCCCCTTCCCTCACTCCTTCCATGAAAGCAAGGGCAGACAATCGTTTTGCGCCTTTTTTCTTGAGTTACCTATGCAGACTCCATACCATGGCAAGCCAGCAGAAGATGATGGCCAGTAGTCATACTGCACTGTCTTCGGCCAAGCACCCAGGAGATGATGATGGCTAGCGGTCGTACTGCCCGGTCTGCTGCCAGCAAGATGTATAAAGATAGATGAAGTGGCACAAAACAAGAAATAGACCAGATTTGTTTTGTATTCATTTTCTCCTCCCTCCCTCTGTGAAATCAACGGCCTGCTAAACCCAGTTTTGAGTTCTATCCTTGAGGGGGCCATTCAATTTCTCTCAAAGCCACCCGCTTTGTTGATTTTAATTCCCTGTAAGCCATGTTGTCAGTTGCCCCTCCCTCTGTCAGGGCAACGGCAGACAATTGTTCCGCGCCTTTTTTCTGTGTAGACGCCATACCACGGCAAGCATGGAGCCTGCTCAGATCACTTTGGCAATTAGGAGCACATTAAACACCACACACATTATCCAGCAGTATATGCAGCACCAGAACCTGGCAAAGCGAAACTGGGCGAGTAGGCGATGTCAGTGCGGTGATGAGGACGTGGACACAGACTTCTCTCAAAGTACGGTCCCCAGCAATTTGAACATCATGGTGGCAATGGGGCAGGCTTATGCCATGGAACGCTGATTCTGGGCCCGGGAAACAAGCACAGACTGGTGGGACTGCATAGTGTTGCAGGTCTGGGATGATTCCCAGTGGCTGCAAAACTTTCGCATGCGTAAGGGCACTTTCATGGAACTTTGTGACTTGCTTTCCCCTGCCCTGAGGCGCAAGCATACCAAGATGAGAGCAGCCCTCACAGTTGAGAAGTGAGTAGCAATAGCCCTGTGGAAGCTTGCAACGCCAGACAGCTACCGGTCAGTCGGGAATCAATTTGGAGTGGGCAAATCTACTGTGAGGGCTGCTGTGATGCAAGTAGCCAACGCAATCAACGATCTGCTGATATCAAGGGTAGTGATCCTGGGAAATGTGCAGGTCATAGTGGATGGCTTTGCTGCAATGGGATTCCCTAACTGTGGTGGGGCTATAGACGGAACCCATATCCCTATCTTGGCACCGGAGCACCAAGCCGGTGAGTACATAAATCACAAGGGGTACTTTTCAATAGTGCTGCAAGCACTGGTGGATCACAAGGGACGTTTCACCAACATCAACATGGGATGGCCGGGAAAGGAACATGACGCTCGCATCTTCAGGAACGCTGGTCTGTTTCAAAAGCTGCAGCAAGGGACTTTCTTCCCAGACCAGAAAATAACCATTGGGGATGTTGAAATGCCGATAGTTATCCTTGGGGACCCAGCCTACCCCTTAATGCCATGGCTCATGAAGCCATACACAGGCAGCCTGGACAGTAGTCAGGAGCTGTTCAACTACAGGCTGAGCAAGTGCAGAATGGTGGTAGAATGTGAATTTGGATGTTTAAAAGCACGCTAGCGCAGTTTACTGACTCGGTTAGACGTCAGCGAAACCAATATTTCCACTGTTATTACTGCTTGCTGTGCGCTCCACAATATCTGTGAGAGTAAGGGGGAGATGTTTATGGCAGGGTGGGAGGTTGAGGCAAATCGCCTGTCTGCTGGTTACGCACAGCCAGACACCAGGGTGGTTAGAAGAGCACAGGAGGGCGCGGTGCACATCAGAGAAGCTTTGAAAACCAGTTTCATGACTGGCCAGGCTACGGTGTGAAAGTTCTGTTTGTTTCTCCTTGATGAAAACCCCCGCCCCTTGGTTCACTCTACTTCCCTGTAAGCTAAACCACCCTCCCCTCCTCCCTTCGAACACCGCTTGCAGAGGCAATAAAGTCATTGTTGCTTCACATTCATGCATTCTTTATTCATTCATCACACAAATAGGGGGATAACTACCAAGGTAGCCCAGGAGGGATGGCGGAGGAGGGAAGGACAAGGCCACATAGCACTTTAAAACTTATTGAATGCCAGCCTTCTGTTGCTTGGGCAATCCTCTGGGGTGGAATGGCTGGGTAGCTGGAGGCCCCCCCCCCACGTTCTTGGGTGTCTGGGTGAGGAGGATATGGAACTTGGGGAGGAGGGCCGTTGGTTACACAGGGGCTGTAGTGACGATCTGTGCTCCTGCTGCCTTTCCTGCAGCTCAACCATACGCTGGAGCATATTAGTTTGATCCTCCAGCAGCCTCAGCATTGAATCCTGCCTCCTCTCATCACGCTGCCGCCACCTTTCAGCTTCAGCCCTCTCTTCAGCCAGCCACTTACTCTCTTCAGCCCGCCATCTCTCCTCCCAGTCATTTTGTGCTTTCCTGCACTCTGACATTGTCTGCCTCCACGCATTCATCTGTGCTCTGTCAGTGTGGGAGGACAGCATGAGCTCAGAGAACATTTCATCGCAAGTGTGTTTTTTTCGCCTTCTAATCTTCACTAGCCTCTGGGAAGGAAAAGATCCTGTGATCCTTAAAACATATGCAGCTGGTGGAGAAAAAAAAAGGGACAGTGGTATTTAAAAAGGCACATTTTATAGAACAATGGGTACACTCTTTCACGGTAAACCTTGCTGTTAACATTACATACGTAGCACATGTGCTTTCATTCCAAGGTCGTATTTTGCCTCCCCACAGCGCGTGGCTAGCCCCTCCCCGTGGCTAACAGCGGGGAACATTTCTGTTCAGCCACAGGCAAACAGCCCAGCAGGAATGGGCACCTCTGAATGTCCCCTTAAGAAAAGCACCCTATTTCAACCAGGTGACCATGAATGATATCACTCTCCTGAGGATAACACAGAGAGATAAAGAACAGATGTTGTTTGAACGCCAGCAAACATACACTGCAATGCTTTGTTCTACAATGATTCCCAAGTATGTGCTACTGGCCTGGAGTGGTAAAGTGGTGGAATACCACTACCATGGTGGATGGAATAAAGCTGCCCTCCCCAGAAACCTTTTGCAAAGGCTTTGGAAGTACATCCAGGAGAGCCGCGAATGGCAGGGCAAATTAATCATTAAACACTCTTGCTTTTAAGCCATGTATAGTATTTTAAAAGCTACACTCACCAGAGGTCCCTTCTCCACCTGGCAGGTCCGGGAGGCAGCCTTGGGTGGGTTCGGGGGGTACTGGCTCCAGGTCCAGGGTGAGAAACAGTTCCTGGCTGTCGGGAAAACCGGTTTCTCTGCTTGCTTGCTGTGAGCTATCTTCCTCAACCCCAAAACCTGCTTCCGTGTTGCCTCCATCTCCACTGAAGGAGTCAAACAACACGGCTGGGGTAGTTGTGGCTGAACCCCCCTAAAATGGCATGCAGCTCACCATAGAAGCGGCATGTTTTTGGCTCTCACCCGGAGTGGCCGTTCGCCTCTCTGGTTTTCTGGTACGCTTGCCTCAGCTCCTTAAGTTTCACGCGGCACTGCTTCGGGTCCCTGTTATGGCCTCTGTCCTTCATGCCCTGGAAGATTTTGACAAATGTTTTGGCATTTCAAAAACTGGAACGGAGTTCTTATAGCACAGATTCCTCTCCCCATACAGCGATCAGATCCCGTACCTCCCGTTCGGTCCATGCTGGAGCTCTTTTGCGATTCTTGGACTCCATCATGGTCACCTCTGCTGATGAGCTCTGCATGGTTACCTGCAGCTTGCCACGCTGGCCAAAGAGGAAACTGAAATTCAAAAGTTAGCGGGCCTTTTACTGTCTACCTGGCCAGTGCTGTCCAGATCGGTCACAATGGAGCACTCTGGGATAACTCCCGGAGGCCAATACCATCTAATTGTGTCCACAGTACCCCAAATTCGACCAGCAAGGCCGATTTCAGCGCTAATCCCCTTGTCAGGGGTGGAGTAAGGAAATCGATTTTAAGAGCCCTTTAAGTCGAAAAAAAGGGCTTCGTTGTGTGGACGGGTGCAAGGTTAAATCGATTTAATGCTGTTAAATTCAACCTCAACTCCTAGTGTAGACCAGGGCTAAGTACACAATCAGGAAGCAGCGAAAAAAAGCAAATACAGTACAGTACTGGGTTAAACATAAACTACTAAAAAATAAAGGGAAAGCAGCATTTTTCTTCTGAATAGCAAAGTTTCAAAGCTGTATTAAGTCAATGTTCAGTTGTAAACTTTTGAAAGAACCATAACATTTTGTTCAGAAGTTACGAACATTTCAGAGTTACGAACAACCTCCATTCCCGAGGTTGTAGTGTAACTGTGGAGCTTGAGTTCCATACTGTCATTGGTAAAGGACATATTTGGTCTCACCCTGCCATCTAATGGTGATTTAGAGTGGTGTCAGCAATGGGTAGAGCTGGACACAGTTCAACCTCAGTTGTAGCCAATGCACCTCAGTGCAGGCTTTAAGCACGGTTTCCCAAAGGCACTCAACATGGTTTGTCTGTGCTAGACAAATAAGGTGCAACTCATGAACAGGTTTGAAGATAATAGCAATAAACTATTGGCTGCAGGTTAAATAATTCTTGAGATTGTGCACAGTTTCTTAAAATAGATCATTTTAATTAGGAGGGCCTAAAACTATGTTAACAAATCCAAACCTGCATCCAGAACCTAATTATAAAAGTGACCATGCAATGCACAAGATTTTTCACTGACACAACCGAGGCAAAACTACTCTCAGTTATGCATGGGCAACATTTTTTGACCAACACTTTTTTGGGGGGTGAAAAATGCAGACTCAAAGACACAAACTTTGTGCCAATTTAATTGAATTCCAAAAACTCAAAACATTTTGTTTCAACATTTTTAAATGAAACATTTCAATTCAAAATTACTTTTTGTTTTGAGTTTTTTTGATTTGCTGAAAAAAGTTTCTTTTTTGGTTCAACCCAAAATAGTATCTGCACCTACCACATTGCCAACAAACTGAAAAAAGAAATCACTATTCGCTCAACTCACTTACTAGCCATTAAATCAAAGTTTTAGGTTTGTGACCAAAATTGTGCCTGCCTCTTTGAATATGCCCACTATTTACTACAATTGCATATATTTTGCCTCTGCAAAACAGACAAGGCCGCCATCTTACAAAGACTTTCACAAATACTTACCTTCATGTACTTTGTGTAGTTCTACTGATGTCAGTGGGGTCTACTCACAAGTTAAGCACACATGCAAATCTTTGCAGGAGTGGGACCTAACCAAGCATGCAAATGCCAGGCTGCAAATACAGTTTCCACATTTGCCTTTCATGTGCATGCCAAGGAGATGTGCTCATAAAATAGATTCCATTTGGGTGGAATCTATACCTGAATTTTTAGTAAATGTTTGAACACACGATGATAAGCTCCAATGTAGATAGGATACGTTTGTTGCTAGTTATGCTTAACCACAGCTTATATGATTAGCAACACATGCTTATGTAGATAGGACATTCAACTTTACAAATCACGTTCATTAATGTATTAATTAGCATTGTTCAAACATGATTAAAATTCAAGTATAGACAGATACTTTTGAATATTTTGCCTTAAGTGATATAACAGCCTAATCTCCTATTTAAAAGTGGTTTAGGCACTAAGGATCAGATTTTTAAAGGTATCTAAAGATGCAGATAGGCTCCTACTGAGATCTGCAAAAGTACCTACCCCCGAGGAATTAGGAACTTACGTACTTTTGAAAAACCCACTGTGGGGGCCTAAATATCTTTAAAAATCTGGCATTCGGGAGCCTAAATTGCATAGAAAGTGCTAAGGGTGGGATTCACAAAGGTATTTAGGTGCCTAACTCTTGTTGGGATCGATGAGAATTAGGTGCCTAAAAACCTTTGTGAATCCCATCCCTAAGAGCATAAGTCACGTTTGAAAATGGGATTTACTGTCATAAGTCTCTTTGGCATGTCTGAAAATTCTAACCCTACCCTTAAAAGAGCCAAGCTGAAAATTCAGGTTAAGAAGTGTTTGGAGTAAAATCTGTCAAACTGAGTCTTTCATTAATGAACTTGTCTGTCTAGTTTCAGGAATATCTTTTTCAATATAGAAGCCAATGGAAGCAGGCACCTGAAATGGAGGAAGGCCCATAACCCTTTTCTTGGGAGCATGTTTCAGGAATTTCCAGCCTTTGCTGTGCGCATCTCTACTCCCAAGTGTGAAAACAGAAGAAGGCTAGGAAAAGAGTCAGTGTGGCCGTGTACAGAATGACGATGAATGTGTTTCTTTTACCTTGAAATCTGAGCAGTCTCCCAGAGATGTCTGCAGGGCAGTTGTGTGCTGTATGGGTCTGGGCCTAGAAATCAAAGCTTGTTTGTTTCCCAATGGGATTGCAACACAGACTAAAGGGAGGCACGCTTACCGAATCTGTCTTTATTAAAATGGGTCCGATGAGAGAGCTTGTAAATCTCCTTGATTGGGATAAAGTATCTCTCCGTTTTCCGTATTACTTTAAAAATGGCTCAAGCATGGCTGACTACGTTAGCTCTCTCGTCCACTTTATCCGTACACGCTTGGCTGTGTTTACCTTTCTGTGATTAGTAGCTTCACAATGTAAAGCATTCCATTCTCCAGTCAAACACAAACAGCAGCAAAGTCTTCCAGTTCAGTGATCCTCAGAGGCAGTTAATTATGGAGCACATTCAGGAGCTGGCAAGATTGACTCCCACTCTCTGGCTGCAGGGTACAGAGCTGATCTGGGTAAAAGGGCAGCTGAGCTAAAACGTTTGGCATGTTCCTTAGGAGGAGTCTAATAAAAACATGTTTTCAAGTTATGTTCTTACTTCTCCCCCCAAGCCATTAGGATGACTCAGGTAGATACACTCACAGACTCACCAAAAAGCAACCACAAAGCTTTCTCAGGTGCATCTGTGATCACCAAAAGAATATTCAAGGGGAGAATTCATGTTTGACGATGAAATACGCACAGATTAAACACTGGACTCTGCCCAAGCCACTATCCTTTTACGTTGCTTCTGTGGGGTAAAAGGGATGAAACCGACCACTAGAGAGTGCTCCCAACTCAAGGATCCCCCTCCATCAGAGATCCAAGAAAGTAGCTCTATGCGAAATTCCCTTTAGGCCTGTCATGGAATCATGTCAGGAGTGGGAGGGACCATCATCAGAGTATGGTGTGCTCCAGTTATTTTACACCAGAGAGTCGTCCCAATGCAGCACAGAGCAGCCTTGGGGCCGGGAGCAAGAGATCCTCCTTTGCCGCTCTGTGGTCAGTGCAGAACTGGAAGAACAGAAAATCTGGCCCTCAAAGGCTGTCATACTGTCAAATAAGTAGGTAACACCACTTACCACATCTATAGCAACTTGATGATCTCAAAGCACTTTACAAATATTAATGACCTCAGCTTCTCAACATCCCTGGGAGGCAGGTAAGTGGCGTTAGCCCCACTTTGCAGATGGGGAAACCGAAGGACAGAAAGGATTAGACACTTGCCCCGGTCTCATGGTGAGTCCATGTCACAGCTAGGAATAAACTCTGCCTAGATCTTATATTGCCCCCATCACTGCAGAATCTCCTATCATTCCTGTACTTTAGCCACAAGCTCATCCTTCCGCCCCTGGTTTACAGTCACCCACCCTAGAATAGTTAAAAGTCATCTCCTTCGAATGAGAACTATTTGTGATGTTCTATGTGAAGTGCTGTGACAGGGAATGTGATGATGTGTGGGGCCAGTGTCTCTCATTTCTTGATGACAACTGGTTAAGACAGGTGCACCTGCCTCATGATTTGCCATTCTAGTAACTACGTGCTACTCATTGACCTGACCCAGATGTGACTTGCAAAAGAACGTATTAAAAACACATCCAAATGGATGCTATGATGATTGAGGCCATATAAGTATTCAGATAGACAGACAGAAATGGTACTCTGCATGTGGGCAATGGTATCACGGTACCAACAAATCTGGCTTTAAAGCACTAGCATCCCATTCATAGAGGAATCCTCTTCCAAGGGTATCATAAGGCACAACCTAGAGGGGAGTACGTATACTCATTTTTGATGGGTCATGCCATATAAGATGCTACATGATTACTACTCTCCTAGTTTTCTGCTTTCTACACTCCCCTGAACCCGAACCCCTACCTTGTGCCAGAGAAGTGCCCCAGTAAACTAGAGTGGTTTAAGTGAAACATTCCTTAGCAGGGATTTAAACAATGCTTTGCGATTAACATACACTAGATGGCAGACTCGCACCATGGCACAAGCCCCAGCCTAGCAATGCTGGGAGTTTTGTGGACTTTTCCTCTGCAGAGCTGTAGTTCAGGTTTTGAAAGAGAACGCAATGAACACTTTCAGTAATTCCTACTTTATTTTTTAAGGCTGCATTTGAGCAGATATTTGTTTGTGATATGTACAGCATGTTTTCACTTTCCAAAAATCACGTATTAAGCAGCAAAGACATATGTTCTATACTTTACATTAAGGTTTTCATTAGGGTACAGAATAAGTAATATAACAAGGAACAGGTAAGAATGACTGAAAAATCTAGAGAAAAATCACTTTCCATTGTGTTAAAGCTGGCACCTTAATATCCCAGGAGACTGGAGATCCCTCCCCAGCATCCCTTTGTTGGCACACCAAGATCCATGCTCATTTGAATCCAGCATCTAAAGAAATAGAATTCTCAGTACTACAAAAATAAGCCAAAAGCCACTATGATGTCTGCAGGGAATTTACTCCTCTGCAGAAATGTGAAGCTACTTGTATAGTTTAAAAGAGACCCAACATCATGGGCTTTCACATTTGCCTCTTTCTTCTCTTTCTTGTTTGGGTTTGATACGCTGGCCATAGATCAGTGGTTTGAACTGTTCCAGTCACGAAATCCTATTACCACTGAGCTGCTTTAGGAAACTGTCTTCTATTTGTTGAACAGCTATAATTCCAGAAGGTTCTGGCCATATATTAGCAGTACAGATACTTTGAATCACTTGGTCACCTTGGTAAAGTCACTTAACTTCTCTATGTCTCGGTTTGTCCATCAGTGATGACGATGATGATGATATTACCAATCCCACAGGGGAATTGTGAGGCTTAGTTAACGTTTTAAGTGTTTTGACAGCCTTGGAAGAAGCAGCAGCTACCATGGCCCTGTGGCATGCAGACCAGCCTTGTAACTGATGGATCTGGCTGCTGGAAGGTTCTCCTACCAGCATCGGGATTGTGGCCAGGAGATCCCTGGCTGCCAGAAAGCCTCTGGGAGCTGCTTGGCAACCAGCTTAAATTACAGCAGCCTCCAGTTTGCTCTAATTAAACACTGGGAACTAGGCCATCATGTAGACAGTCCTAGGAGCAGAGGATTGCAAAAAGGTAGCTTAAAGTCACCTATGCACACCTCGCCCTCTTGAGCTGGCGCCGAGCCTGCCTTGGCCATATCAGAGAATCAGGACTAGTAAGTGAGATAGCACAGTGGGAGTGTGGCGACTGTAGGGCAGAGTTCTCTGGACTCAGTTTTCAAAGTTGACTGTTAAGTCAGGGCAACCAGTTCTGCAGCTGGGCATTCAAATCAGTAGTTAGATGCCCAAGATTCCATTTTAGGCTCATCAGTGCAAATGTGAGCCTTCATAGAATCATAGAATATCAGGATTGGAAGGGACCTCAGGAGGTCATCTAGTCCAACCCCCTGCTCAAAGCAGGACCAATCCCCAACTAAATCATCCCAGCCAGGGCTTTGTCAAGCCTGACCTTAAAAACTTCTAGGGAAGGAGATTCCACCACTTCCCTAGGTAACGCATTCCAGTGTTTCACCACCCTAGTCGTGAAAAAGTTTTTCCTAATATCCAACCTAAATCTCCCCCACTGCAACTTGAGACCATTACTCCTTGTTCTGTCATCTGCTACCACTGAGAACAGTCTAGAGCCATCCTCTTTGGAACCCCCTTTCAGGTAGTTGAAAGCAGCTATCAAATCCCCCTCATTCTTCTCTTCTGAAGACTAAACATCCCCAGTTCCCTCAGCCTCTCCTCATAACTCATGTGTTCCAGTCCCCTAATCATTTTTGTTGCCCTCCGCTGGACTCTTTCCAATTTTTCCACATCCTTCTTGTAGTGTGGGGCCCAAAACTGGACACACTACTCCAGATGAGGCCTCACCAATGTCAAATAGAGGGGAATGATCACGTCCCTTGATCTGCTGGCAATGCCCCTACTTATACATCCCAAAATGCCATTGACCTTCTCGGCAAAAAGGGCACACTGTTGACTCATATCCAGCTTCTCATCCACTGTAACCCCTAGGTCCTTTTCTGCAGAACTGCTGCCGAGCCATTCGGTCCCTAGTCTGTAGCAGTGCATGGGATTCTTCTGTCTTAAGTGCAGGACTCGGCACTTGTCCTTGTTGAACCTCATCAGATTTCTTTTGGCCCAATCCTCCAATTTGTCTAGGTCCCTCTGTATCCTATCCCTACCCTCCAGCGTATCTACCACTCCTCCCAGTTTCGTGTCATCTGCAAACTTGCTGAGGGCGCAATCCACACCATCCTCCAGATCATTAATGAAGATCTTGAACAAAACAGGCACCAGGACCGACCCCTGGGGCACTCCACTTGATACCGGCTGCCAACTAGACATGGAGCCATTGATCACTACCCATTGAGCCTGACAATCTAGCCAGCTTTCTATCCACCTTACAGTACATTCATCCAGCCCATACTTCTTTAACTTGCTGGCAAGAATACTGTGGGAGACTATGTCAAAAGCTTTGCTAAAGTCAAGGAACAACACGTCCACTGCTTTCCCTTCATCTACAGAGCCAGTTATCTCGTCATAGAAGGCAATTAGATTAGTCAGGCATGACTTGCACTTGGTGAATCCATGCTAACTGTTCCTGATCACTTTCCTCTCCTCTAAGTGCTTCAGAATTGATGCCTTGAGGACCTGCTCCATGATTTTTCCAGGGACTGAGGTGAGGCTGACTGGCCTGTAGTTCCCAGGATCCTCCTTCTCCCCTTTTTTAAAGATGGGCACTACATTAGCCTTTTTCCAGTCATCTGGGACCTCCCCCGATCACCATGAGTTTTCAAAGATAACGGCCAAAGGCTCTGCAATCACATCCGCCAACTCCTTTAGCACTCTCGGATGCATCGCATCCGGCCCCATGGACTTGTGCTTGTCCAGCTTTTCTAAATAGTCCCGAACCACTTCTTTCTCCACAGAGGGCTGGTCACCTTCTCCCCATGCTGTGCTGCCCAGTGCAGTAGTCTGGGAGCTGACCTTGTTCGTGAAGACAGAGGCAAAAAAAGCATTGAGTACATTAGCTTTTTCCACATCCTCTGTCACTAGGTTGCCTCCCTCATTCAGTAAGGGGCCCACACTTTCCTTGACTTTCTTCTTGTTGCTAACATACCTGAAGAAACCCTTCTTGTTACTCTTAACATCTCTTGCTAGCTGCAACTCCAGGTGTGATTTGGCCTTCCTGATTTCACTCCTGCATGTCCGAGCAATATTTTTATACTCATCCCTGGTCATTTGTCCAATCTTCCACTTCTTGTAAGCTTCTTTTTTGTATTTAAGAGCAGCAAGGATTTCAGTGTTAAGCCAAGCTGGTCGCCTGCCATATTTACTATTCTTTCTACACATCGGGATGATTTGTCCCTGTAACCTCAATAAGGATTCTTTAAAAAACAGCCAGCTCTCCTGGACTCCTTTCCCCCTCATGTTATTCTCCCAGGGGATCTTGCCCATCTGTTCCCTGAGGGAGTCAAAGTGCTTTTCTGAAGTCCAGGGTCTGTATTCTGCTGCTCTCCTTTCTTCCTTGTGTTAGGATCCTGAACTCAACCATTTCATGGTCACTGCCTCCCAGGTTCCCATCCACTTTTGCTTCCCCTGCTAATTCTTCCCGGTTTGTGAGCAGCAGGTCAAGAAGAGCTCTGCCCCTACTTGGTTCCTCCAGCACTTGCACCAGGAAATTGTCGCCTACATTTTCCAAAAACTTCCTGGATTGCCTGTGCACCTCTGTATTGCTCTCCCAGCAGATATCAGGGTGATCGAAGTCTCCCATGAGAACCAGGGCCTGCGATCTAGTAACTTCTGCGAGTTGCCGGAAGAAAGCCTCGTCCACCTCATCCCCCTGGTCTGGTGGTCTATAGTAGACTACCACCACGACATCACCCTTGTTGCTCACACTTCTAAACTTAATCCCCGAGACTCTCAGGTTTTTCTGCAGTTTCATACTTGAGCTCTGAGCAGTCATACTGCTCTCTTACATACAGTGCAACTCCCCCACCTTTTTTGCCCTTCCTGTCCTTCAATTGCGCCCAGTTTTGAAAACTGGTTTAACGTTCTGCATTTGTTAGTTCTTTTGTTCCTTGCAGTGTTACTTTTCACTGCTCTTTCCTTTAGTAACAAGGTCATTTAGGATTTACCAGCTGTTCAAACACTTTAGAAGCGCTAATATTTAAACACTTTCTTGTGTTACAGAAATTTCCCTAAATTGTAAAATATACTATATTACAAAAGGGGAGAGTCATCCTTCAAAAGAAGTTTCTTGGTTTGCTGTGCTGGCAGAAAACCATCATTGGCAGCTTCAAATACATGGACAATACTTATTGTCCAGATTCTGCAAACAGAGTCAAAGCTGCTTTAGCAGCATGGTAAATAGGCCCCCTTATCTCAGCAATAGAGCTCACAGAACTGGAGAAATTTTATCTGTAAATTAAATTCCAGCCCTCACTGTTAAGAAGTTCCTTAAATTAATCTGATAAAGATGCTTGAATCACTTAGAACATGGAATTCTTCTGACCCCACCTTGCTAACATGTTCTAACTCTGTAAATGGATTATTTCATAGTCTCTCTCAAATATACACTTTGTGGAATCTGTCTTGCTCCCAGTGACTCTGAGCTCTCCCTGGTGAGCTGCACTTTCCTGGCTGAAGGCTTCTTTTAAAACCCAGCTCACAATTTCCCCTACATTGCACAGAAGAAGCCTTTGAAAAGAACATTCTTGTGCCCAGAAAAGTGTTCATGCAATTTGAACAGGTCTATAGCTCGCAACTTGAGATGTCTCTGCTGTTTTCAGAAATACATTGTGGTTAGGGACACAGAAAATGTATTTTGGTTTAATAATCTAATTTTTTTAACACATTTGTAAATGGATTTTAATGAAATAAGCTTATTTATTTAGGTATCAGGCAGTATTCACTGATCTATTTTATCTAGTTTTGCAGATACCACAGGTATGCTTTCTTCTGATATACAAGCACAAAATGGTGGTGGTAGTGGGACGTGAATATAACACCTTCCAATCAAGGTTCTCAAATGGTGAAAAGGTAAGTACGTACCCCCCCCCACACCTGTCAGACAGCGAAAATTGTTGTTACACCCACCCTGAAGGTGCAGATTATTTCCTCATGGTCACACAGCAAGCCAGTGGAAGAGCTGTAATGAAACCCAGGAGTTCTGATTGCTAGTCCCTTATTTGGTCTACATTGACTTTTATTGGCACTTGTGGTCATACATCACATTAAGGAATTGGGATTTTCAACAATGCCAGTGAGAATTCCTTTAAGCCAGATCCTGAAAAAACATGCTTATCGTTAAGCATGTGGGTAATACCATTGATCTTAATGGGGCTTCATCTTAAGCACCTGCACAGTCTTTGTATATTTGGGGAGGTCTTAACTGGTCTCCTTTACATGTCACTAGTTGAGTTTCCATTCAAGGAAGCAAAATATCAGGGAGGACAAGCTACTTGACCTATACTTGCTATTTTTATTTCCAGCATTTGTGGCCTTGTTGAGACCTGTTAAGAATTAGCTGTGATATTACACCCCAGACGAGTAGAAACAACAGATCTCAGTGCAGACTGTCTACATTTAGCACGATGATTTAGTTACTGCTTTCCTCCACCCAACTTCTTTCTTATTCCCATTAGCGACACGCTGGCTGTAGAGAAAACTTATTCATGCTCTAGAAATGTAATATTTACTCAAAACAATTTTTATTTGGCTTGGCTTCTTCCCAGTGCCATAAAGTGATAGCCAACCCCATGTGCTTACATAGACAACATGTGCATCTGAGTCATATTTATTACCCCAGTTATAAAAAAAGCACACAATTTTGTTGTTTGGTGCAATCGAATGGGACTCAAGGAAGCGGCACGTCTTGAGCATAGCCTTTTTCTGGAATCTGCAAAAATTTGCCATGCTCCAAATTTAGAACTTGTGGGTGGAAGCTAAGCAGGGAGCCAACTGTTTATACCATTACATCACAGGAATTGAGGGCTTTACTCTGAAGGATCCAAGAAAATTAATGAAGAGCAGAGGCTGTAAAATTCCCATCTGTTTAAATTTAAGTCATGGCAGAGAGGTAATTATTAATAAAAGTGGCTTTATTTGCAGTATGGTAATCTCATTGCTTAAATTAAACATATCCCTTTTCAGTGCATTTTACTAGTCTATTGGAACTTGTAAGGGTAATGGTTAAGGATTAACATTTGTAAAGGACAGGCTCAGTGAAGCTCTGAGATCATTCTAGTTAAAATCACACTCCACTGAACAAGCTTTTAAAAAAAATAAATAAATAAAAAAGCCCAAGTCGTGCACTTATCAAAATGGCATCACTCTTCTCCTGGCTCAAGAAGGTGACTGGGATGTGGCTCATACTTTTGCTGCAGAGAGACAAAGGATCTCAAATGGACACTGATCAACACTGCATGTAATTAATTTGAAAAGTGTTTCAATTTGCTTGACCTTCCTGGTTTGGGGCAGCCAGTATAAACTTGAACGTCTGGATCAGTCTCTCAGGAGTAGACAGTGAAGCAGTAGGGCAAGTTACCAACATGTAGGGGGTGTGCACAGATTGTCTGATTCCTTACTCCTACTCACTGTGTATTCCCATAACTCCCACGGCAGACATGCTTTTACACACGCTAGGGTCACAAGCTTCACGAAAGATTGTAATTCAAACCAGTGCCTGTGTTGGGGAGGGATTGGTAAAGAGACACTGAGCAATGCAGCCACTCCCAGTGGCCTTGTGCCTGGAGCAGGCGTAATGCCTTCTGGGGCTTGGTGGTGGAGCATGGGTCTGGTTCCTCGGCTCTTGATACCTCTCCCACAGGATACACTCCATCCCAGCTCCAACAGCAAATGGCAAGAGGGACAATGGGTTAAACTCACTCAGGAATGCAAAGACCGAGACTGTGGATGGAAGGGGGAGTCCTTGGGCCTAACCAGTGCAGTTATATATCCCAAGGATTAGGCACACTCATTTTGCCATGGGAAGTGCAGTTAGAAAGACATAGCAGTGTGCTTAAAACAAAAGAAAACAAGATGGAAACTGCTCCCCATTCTTAAACTACATAACTGTTTGCATGCCTAAGGACATGGTCTTTGAAGCATTATACTTTGCACCTTTCATCTGAGGGTCTCCAAGTACTTTACATACATTAATAATTTAGCTTCACAACCTCAGAGACAGGTAGGTCCTATTATTCCTATTTTACAGGAAAGGAAATAGAAAGACAATAAAGGCCTGCTATTTTCAAATGTACCTGTGTAGTTCTGGCAGATCAAGTAATGATCACTTACATGTTTGTCTGGCTATTTGCATGTACAGTTACTCTATTTGCACATGCAATCACCACAACAGCACACACATTCAGGAAAATCAAGTTTGTGGTCACAGAGTCAGAACTAGAATCTAGATCTGCCAACCTCCAGTCCTATGGGTTAAGCACAAGCTCAATCTTCTTATCCTAGGGGCAGTTTCTTAATTTTCCTGGAGAGCAAATAGTGTTTTTCTGGAAATTGGGACCCTCTGATCACCTTCCCACTATGTGGAGCAGCTGTCACAGTTGTAAAAACTTGTGGGGCGAGCTAGAGACCAAAGATCATCCTCCATCTTGGAAGGTGGGGTTCCCACCTGCAGGGACATTACAGCACTTCATACTGCTCTAGACACCAGGCTCTGGTTACTGTATTCTATCACCTTAAATAAAAATAATTTAATTGTTACATATAAATTCTTTGTGCTTTACTGAGAAGAACACACCCACCAGAGAAGACTGGTGACCCTCTCAGGGTCCTTGGGCAATAACTCAGACTTTCTACATTAGCACTACATTTTACCATACTTTTTCACTTTTGTTTTTCATTGTGTTGCTTGTTCATTGCAATGTGCTTTGTCTTTGCACTCTCTCCCTCCCCCCTTCAGTGAGCAGTTAACACACACAAAGACTAACAGGCTTATTTAACTAACCATACCACCTATAAGCTGAATGTATGTTACTGATCACCTCAGAAAAGAATGTTTCTGGGGAGTTCCTATAAATGGGTGATTGGAAACACAATACACTGAACAGGACCACTGCACTAGAGCAGAGGTAGGCAAACTACGGCCTGCGGGCCACATCTGGCCTGCGGGACCGTCCTGCCTGACCCTTGAGCTCCCGGCCAGGGAGGCTAGCCTCCAGCCCGCCCCTGCTGTGCAGCCTCAGCTCGACGTGCCACCAGCGCTCTAGGTGGCAGGGCTGTGAGCTCCTGCCGGGCAGTGCGGCTGCGAGAGCCGCCAGGTAGTGTATTAAATTGCTCCCCGTAGGAATTTGCCACTTACGGAACACCAGGTCTGGCAGCGGTAAGTAGCACACTGTAAGTAGCACACTGTAAGTAGCACATTCCTACAAGGAGCAATTTAATACACTACACCCGGGTAGGGAAGGCTGTGCCTCCCCAAACAGTCTGGCCCCCGCCCCCTATCCACCCCCTCCCACTTCCCACCCCCTGACTGCCCCCCTCAGAACCCCGACCCATCCAACCCCCCCTACTCCTTGTCTCCTGACCGCCTCTTCCTGGGACCCCCCGCCCCTAACCGCCCCTCTGGGACCCCACCCCCTATCCAATCCCCCCTGCTCCTTCTCTCCTGACCACCCCTTCCTGGGACCCCCACCCCTAACTGCCCCCGGGATCCCACCTGCTCCCTGTCCCCTGACTGCCCCGACCCCTATCCACACCCCCACCCCCTGACAGGCCCCCAGGGTCTCCCACGCCTATCCAACCACCCCCTGCTCCCTGTCCCGACTGTCCCCTGGGACCCCTTGCCCTTTATCCAACCCCCTCCTCCCTGTCCCTGACTGCCCCCTGGGACTCCCTGCCCTTATCCAACCCCCCCACTCCCTGCCCCTTTACCATGCCGCTCAGAGCACCAGTGCCTTCTGGGATAAGAGAGAGACACCGCGTTTTGATCCCTGGACCTGATTTGTTGCTCCTCAGACCAGCTAAGATTGAGAACATTGCAGAGGAATCAACTTATGTTTCTCTGCGGCTGAGCAAGGAATGGTACGCGTAAGGCTGCGGAGGAAGTCCAATCCAGACCTTCGTTGATTACTGCAGATCCCTAAAACACAGGGCTTAGCAGGAGGAGGTTATTTAGTATATAGATACTTTTCAGAGTGACTGATTGCAGCTGTTCAGAGCTGACATAGAGGATGCTTTGTATCCATGTAACTACCTCCAGGAAGGTGCCACGTTGTAAATTGTGGAACTTGAAGTTATGGTGGCAGCAGAGTCATCCAACAGAAAACAGATTTATTATTTTATGTGCCCAGAATTTGGTTTTACTCTGAAAAGACAAACAGACACCCCAGAAACTATACTGTTATCCCATTTGCCTTCAATATGCAAACATCCACCCTCTGTACAGTCAGTGTGTGTGTGTCTGTCAGAAGCATCAATGTGAGTCAAAAGGAGAAGAAGTTACAATAAAGTGACAGGCATGAAATTATATAGCGCCATTGTGTCCAACAAGCACAAAAAACTCCTGCCTGTCAGACCCAAGACGATAAGCCTGAGAAGCACCTTCCTTTTAGTACCCACTCCAGGTGGGGTACCAAAACTTTCACCTTAGTGCTTTCTGCCATCCCACCCCTCATTCTTGGGAGGAGCTCCTGTGAACATCTGCAAAGCTAGCTCATTAGCCTTCTTCCAAACCCTCCTTAAAACACCTCTCCCACTATGCCTACAAAAAAACACTGACCACTGCTGTACTGAGACGTTTACCTATCATTCTCACCAATGCTGACTCACTGCCTGTCTGTACCATCTGTTGTCTCTTTTCTTACACTTAGATTGGAAACTCTTTGGGGCAGGGACAATCTTTTTGTTCTGCATTTGTACAGTGCCTAGCACAATGGGTCCTGGACCATGACTAGGGCTCCTAGGTGCTACAATAATACAAATAATAAAGAACCCAGCCCTATTGAAAGCTGTTTCTCAGACCATCACCTTCCAACAACAATGGGGGATTAAGTTTGTTTGCTTGGTTATTTGACCTACTATGGAATTCAGAACCATGAGCAGAATAGGTACACTAAAAGGATCAAATTTGAAGTTAGAGAACTAAAGGATCTGTTCTCCTTCTGACTTCCAGTCTTGTAAAACCAATTCAAACTAGTAGCACAGAGATTAACATAATTATATGAAATAACGGGAACAATTTTATGAGAAGATGGGACTTCTACTTTACTTCCCCCGCCCCTGACTACTTAAACCCTGAAATTAAGGAATATTGATGACAACTTCCCATGCACTTTCTTTGAGGATGGAACATTTGACAAGCATGGAAAGCATTACGGTCATAGCTTTGAAGTGTATAATAGAAATTTGGAATAGATTTGAAAAGAAACAGAAAGACTGCCATTACTTCCTTCTGGAATGGCACCCTGAAAGGACTGGTACTATTAAAAACAACATGCTCAAAAAGCACAAGTCTTAACAGCAGCCTGGGGGACTTTTTCTGTTAAAGGAGTTTACACAACTAGATCCTAATGGGGATCAGCAAACAAACACTTGTGTTTATTATAACAGAATGAACAGAATGTACTACACAGAATATGACTCACTTTTCCATAGGAGGCCTGTCTATTCTCTGGCTTTAAAATAATGAAATATTGTGTCTCTTTGCTGCAGTTTGTTGTGCAAAAGTTTTAATGAGTTCATCTCAAGGAGCTGCCTGCCACATAAAAGCTGATTCATTCGGTTGGTGAAAAAATCTGCCTTTTGATAGGACACTTTGTACTAAGTCTCACTAAATAGGCTGGGGGTTTGGTTTTCACAGGTATTTTTAGTCTTGAGTGCTTTCAGGAAGTGAAATTTTGCGGGCAGTTGCAGTGAAATGTAGGCTGCTTTTGCTGGGTGACATGCTACCTTACTGTCTCTGGAATATCCTCTCCTTATCTTTATAGAGTTAAATCTTTAAAAGCACTATTTTAAAGACTTTCTATCAGACAAGGATTTATTTAAAAGCTGTTGGGGATATTTAACAAAAAGTTTACAGTCATTTTTTAAGATATGCAAAAAATGCTGTCAGCTTAATGGGTTGGAAATTTTGATTAGGTTCTGGGAAGGGTGGATGTTCTTAGATGACCCTCAAAGTAGTTTCAAGTGAAAGAGGGATGGGGGGGAGGGTGGAGAGGGAGGGCGAAGGTTTGAAGCAAAGAAGTAAAAAAAGAGCCAGGGAAATTATGAGCAAAGCAAGAATAGCCTTAGAGGGTTAAAAGAAAAAAATATTCCTGGGCTCCTGCTGGTATTTATAATAGTTGTGAATTTGCCAAAGCCTAGCATCTCAAAGTGTTTGCAAGCACAAATTCTGCCTCCTTCCACACCATTTAAATCAAAAGAGCTGCTCAGGTATATAACTGAGGCAGAATCAGGTCTAAATTAGTTAAGCCTCACACCATCTCTGTGAGACAGATACATATTATTATATGCCAAAGGTAGTCTATTTCTTTGTCAAGGTCCAGATTTCTTGGTCAAGGTATAGTTAAGGTTCAGACTCCAGAGAAAATAATAATAAAAACCACAACAATAACAAGTAAATAAAAAGATTTTGGGGTCTATTCAAAAACATCTGGCAGTCCGGATTTGGCCTGCCATTTGCCTACTACTGGTATATGCAGTGTTATTGTAGCCTGAAGAAGAGCTCTGTGTAAGCTCAAAAGCTTGTCTCTTGCACCAACAGAAGTTGGCCCAAGAAAAGATATTACCTCACCCACCTTCTGTTTCACATATTATGTCCATTTTATAGAGAAGGAAACCAAAACAGAGGGAGGTAAAGTGACCTGCCCCAAAGTTACAGAGCTCAGGAATAAAAACTAAGAGTTCTGACTCAGTGCCTTTCAATCACTAGATGAGATGGGGCTTGTAAGTAACAGGTTTGGGAGATGGAAATCCCCAGACCTGGATTAGTTGCCATTAACACCATGAAATGTACTATTTAAAGGATGTGAGGGTGGTGGAATCTTATGCTTTTCTGTGCCCACTGCTGCTGAGTCATGGTATAATGTGCACATTTATGTGGCTGTACAGTGCATTATATGTGCGGTCACCCTGACAAGGGCTTATTGTGCAAAGTTTCTGCAAATTATTGCACTCTTCTATTAACTCAGTGTGTAACAGCTCATCATACAATGAGGAACTGTAAAGTAATTTACCAACAAACATCTATTAGCACCAGATTATAAACCCAAGGATCTCAAATTTTAAATCACACACACACACACACATCTTTAAATACTCTTGCTGGAAATTATGATTTCATAAGAATCTTAAGATAGTCCTCACTCCAGGTTCTTAACTAGCTGTAGTCCACTCATCCTGAGGAAATAGGAGTGATTCTTAAAGGGACATTCCCTCCATTACTTTAACCTTCTAATTCTTCACGTTTCTGTTTTTAAAAAATCATGCCTATGTCACAATGTCTTAACTGTATAAATTTTAACATTCCAATGTAAGCTAAGATTATCTTCCCTCTTGCCCATTGAGACATGTGGGTTTGGCTTTATAAACTCCATAACCGGCCTGCTTGAACCTTGTCCAGTAAGTTTTCATCTAAATTGATTAGGATTTGGAACGTACATTCTTGGACAAATTGTATTCTAATGAACAGAACACTCCCTTCACAGCTGTCCTGCCAGAAAGCCAAGATTTTTTCTGTCTAGAAATCATCCCAAAGTGACCCTTAGATAAAGTTCAGAATCCAGTTTCATTTTTTAATTAAGAAAAGGTTTATCTAATCTCATTCCATGCATTTCAGCACCAAGCAGTCGCAGCATGATTTACCCCAAACATTTTACATTGAAGAATTTGCTTGTGATGTTGAAGAGTTTCACACACAACGTGTTTCTTTCTAAGTAACCTTTACCATAAGTGCAAGATACGAGGATGGCACTGAGGGGGGATGCCTCTCTCTCTCATTAGATACCTGTAGATAGAAGGTACAGAAGCCCCCAGCCTGACTCACTCCCATGCCAAAACAACTCCAAATATACCTAATGAAGACAGCCAGGTGAAGCAAACAACAATCCTACAGCCTGATCCAAAATCCACTGAAGTGAATGGAAATCTTGACTTGACTTCAAAGGACTTTGGATCAAGCCCCTGTGAGCCCATGTCTCCTCCCTCCCTCCTAGTATCTCAAGAAACCAAGTGCCTAGTCTCTCAGTTCTATGAGTAAACTGCCTGAAAAATCATATTCACTAATTAACGTTGACTGAATGCGGAAGGCATTTCCTGCCAGTAGGAGCCTGTCTACTTCTTAGGATAAGAATTGTGCCAGCAGAGTTGTGATGTGGCTTCCCAGCTTGGCTTGACATGGATGTATTATCTTAATACTCTGCCAGAATTTTCTCCCCGATGCCTGAGCCCCACACCTTGTGTTTGCCCTTCTGATCTGTCTTGCAAGGATTTTAGACTATGCCCATCCCAGTGGCACAGGAAGACGCTATCTGATGCAATGAAGTGAGCTGTAGCTCACGAAAGCTTATGCTCAGATAAATTGGTTAGTCTCTAAGGTGCCACAAGTACTCCTTTTCTTTAGTCTGAAATATGTAATTGATACCCAGCTTTATAGCAAATCCTCTTGCTTTTCTTAATCTTAAATGAAGGTGACCTCTTAAGAATTGGAGATCCAATTCAAACAAACATTATCCTGTTTGGCTCTGTTACTAAGGATCTGCCCATAGTGGGCATGTGTTAGTAACATGTCTACAAGGACTGTGTGAATAGTAAACTCTCTTGAAACAGTGCAGCAGAAATGAATTATGGCATTAATTTAAAATGACAACAAACATCTTTGCTCTGCTATGGCACCTTTTCTTAAGACATTTCCAAGTTCTTCACCCACCTTAGTTAACGAAGTTTCACAAGTTTTTTATGAGGTAGGAAAGTATTATCATCACTGTTTAGCAGAGCAGGAGACTGAGGCAGAGACGTTAAATGACTTGCCCAACACCACTCATTCAATGGCAGAGCAGGGAAAAGAACCTGGAACCCTCAATGACCAGGCTCATGGTTTAGCCAGGAGAGCAAGCTGTTTCTTTCTGATAATTACATGACTCCCAAACTACTTAAATACAATGGTAATGCTGGCACAAAACAGATTACAGGAAATAACAGGAGCTGGGCACCTAATTTCCCTGGGATCTTAGAGAATTTTCCCCAGGCAAAGAATTCAAACCACTGTCTTTGAGACTTCTTGGCTCTAAAGATCATGGCACCTGGGGAAAGTCAGAGCAAGCTTCCCTGCCATTAATATACAGTGCCCCCCGTACTCAAGGCAGCTCCATCCAAGTCAGATGACTGTCAGGCTTTTCTGAGTGGTTAAAGTGACCTCACCTTGAAATACACACCTTTGTCAGACTGACACAGATGGAACGGTATCACTTAAGAATGAAAAAGCTCTTTATGATGAGGGTGAGGTGTTCACCCCTTTGTGAGGTACTGTGTTAATTGCTTTTCATGAGCTTCAGCATCCAGAAAATAAAAGGCCCATTTATTATTTCAGTGCAGTTAAATGTCTCATCTCAGCTCTTATGAAAAACAAAATCTAAATATTAAAAATGACAGGAAACAGAACTAGTCTATCCTCTCACATCTCTGTTGCACTGTGTTCCAAAATCATGCTATTGTCTGGAAAACATGGTTCTAATAAGAAGGCTGTAAGATACAAAATTGCTCTCCAAGCAGGTTAAGGAAATGGATAGCATCATGGTTGGAATGATTATCTTTAAATCCATTTGCGGGTAGCATGGTTTTGAGCTCAGGGTAGAGAGAGGTAAATGGAATTATGGGCCCCAAGGCAAAACAATGATACACTGCCAGGAAATGTCCTCTACTTCTTGGTCTTTATTGTTGTTTTTTAAAGAGATACCCCTAAAATACAATTAGTTGGTAATATCCAGATGAGAAAATGTGATGACACGGATGAAATTTTAAATACTGAAAGATCCCTTTCATCTTCTCCATGGGATGCTTACATTGTAAAATAAGGAGGTAGACAGAGGAAAAAGTCATTTCAGGATACATGTCTAGAAAGAAATAAGACTCTTAGAATTTTCTGGTAGTCACTTATGAAAGCTCTTTATTTACACTGTGCATTTTACAGTATAGTCCATTTCTCTGTTTGAAGCCCTGTCAGTCAATGAGATAAAGTGCATTCTGACCAAGAAGTGGTGTGATTTTAGAACATGATGGCATTTTCAGTTCAATATCCTGAAGGGTCAACCCATGTGCTCACTAAAGACAATGACAACATTTTCACTGAGTTAAAGGATCACGCAGGTCCTAAGTAATCGCAGGATGATTAGATGGAAGATCAAGGATAAGAGAAAAAAAAAAAGTCAGCAGCAAAAAGTCAGGATGAATAAAACAACCTAGATATTAGGTGGTCTCTGCATGTAATAGAGATAATTCCCAACCTTTCCGTATCCTGCAGTATTCAACCAGAGTCCTCTTTTTGTTTATCTGGTTTGTTATTGTGTGTATGTTCATTGTTATTTCATAAAGTTACATAAAGCTTTTAAGCAGGCAGCTAAAAGATGTTCAGTGAGAGAAAGGCAAAGCTGAGTCTTGAGCCAAAGGGGAGATTTCAGGTCAGATCCCAGATGACAGGATGAGGCCCTCTCTGTGCAGTTCTAGCAGCAGAAAGGAGACTTAACTGGAGCTGGGCGAGGTGTTCGCTGAAAACTGCAATTTTGGTCAACATGAAACTGTATTTGAACCAAATACTTTTGGCTAATTTTCCCCCCATGAGACTTAGGCACCATGGAGACGGTGCTGCTCTGTGTCTTATAACATTTAGCCTAGTGGTTAAGGCACTCACATGGGAGGCCAGGTTCAATTCTCCCCCTCTGCCTGATGTGGAAATGGAGAAGAACTTGGGTCTGCCACATTGTAGCAGTGTCCTCATCACTGGGCTATTGGATATTATGATGTCGGTCTCTCTCCATCTCTCCTGTGGAAGCTCTTCCACTTCGTATAAAACACGTGAATAGTCATTGGGCCATAGAGAGAGAGAATGATTCTCTAGCCTGGTGATAGGGCTCTCTGTTTGGAGATGGGAGGCTCAAGTTCATGTTGCTGCTCTGAGTATTATTTATACACAGTGGAATCAGTGCTTAATTTGTGCCAGGGCTGACCCCCGGCACCTTTGGGCTTGGCAGTTCATAGCCCCGGCACCTCTGGGCTTGGCGTGTCAGTTACAAAAGTAAAAAAAAATTGCTTGAGCCCCAGCACCTCTTTTATTACAAATTAAGCACTGAGTAGAACAGTTTCAATTGAAGATATTGAGAAATAGTCCCCTCTCCACCTCCACCACCAATAGCCCAGTGGTTAGAGCTCTCCCTGCTAAATTCAGATTCCTTCTTCACATCAAGTATCATCTGAACTCCCACAGACCAGGTGAGTGCCCGAACCACAAGGCCAAAAGTTATAGAGGGTGGCACCACCATTGCCCCCATGTTTTGTGAATCTAGCCCTTCATTTCCTTTATGTTCCACAGGCTCTTCGCAGACAAAACTCCCAGTTGTAATTAATTGACGTCTTGCCCGTGGGCTCGGTTATGCAAAATGTTATTCACCCTCAATCAGAGTGGAAGTCACTAAACGTCTTGCAAGATCCATCCTCGCAAGAGGGCTACAGGTTCATATATCCTTCGTAGTTAAATCCAGGAGCAGAAGGGTGAGAGAAAGGAACGCCTGACCTCTGTAACCAGGCAGAGAGCTTTAGGAAAGGAGACAGAAGGTCAATCCTGAGAAGGAAGTACAACAGAAAACTGGAAAAAAAAAAAAAAAGATGAGAGAAAATCCAGGATTACAGAGACAACATTAATGAACTGGCAGTACTGGAACTGGGAACAATCTGTTGCCAGGGCATTATCTCCTATGGAGTACAAAGTCATAATTTTGGCTACTCTTGATACAAATCAACACAGGTTAGTGATCTTGTGCTCATTGCTTTAATTCAGGCTCTGACAATTAACCTAATTTTTCTGATATTTATCATTTAGAAGATCAGCTATAAAAACGTGATCCATACTGAACACTAGCCTCCTGTACAAGGTCTCAGTCCTAGAAAGGTTGCCTTTTAGCATTACTAGGCATTAGGGAGCACCCTACAAGCTTGATATCTTTAGCTTGCTAAATGCTTGCTAATTTACAAGGATACTGCATTCCTTGCCCACCCAATGCTCCCACTGAAGTTAGTGGGAATATTAGGTGCCCAAGGAATACAGGATTGGGCCATTAGGCAGCATTACACTGAGGAAATTTCTTCATAAAGAATTAGTGCCAAATTCCAACACCCTTACTCACATTGAACCTGATTCTCTATTCCAGCTAAGCAGAGCTAAGTGCAGGAATGGAAGGGGAGGGGAAGGGGACAAAAGTAGCTTTTTGTCACTTTTGAACCTCCTGGATTCAGGGGCTGGTTAGGGACAGCTGTAGTCCCAGTGTGCATTAGAGCAGCCTCACAACTACAGGCCCTTGCAGCAGTCCAGATTAACTGGAGAAGAAGACACTCTCACCACACCACCTTGCTTCCCTAACATACCCTCCATTCCAGAAAATACCCCAGCACACCCAGTGCTGGAGGATATTGCCCTGCAACATAGGCCCATTCCTCTAGCCCTACATCATTGGTGAATGCTTTTTATGCTGGGGATATCCCTAGGGGTGTAGTAAAGTAGCTGTGCAGTTTCTGGATGCCAGCTATGCTATTTCAATGGGCTGACTCCCAGAATAAGGTACTACTCACACTGAGTAAGGAATTAATTCTGCCACCCTTAATGGCTATAGTTAAGTGCCCAACTCTCCCAGAAAATTCTCTGTTCTGTTGTCTTTATAGCTTCATTAGTAATTGGAAAAAAGAGATCATAGATTTAGAATGAAATTCATCTTGATTGAATTAGCCTCCAGGAACAGTAAGGGAATTGCCAAAAAGTAGAATAATTGTTCAAATATTGTCTTCAAGACAGGATACACAGTCCAAATCCCCTCTCTGCTGTCCTCCTCCCAGTAAAGGTAACAGTCAAATTCATCCTAGGTCAGTCAATCAAGAAAAAAAGAATCATCACAAGAGACACAAGGGGGGGGTGAGATAATATATCTTTTATTGCACCAACTTCTGTTGGTGAAAAAGACAAGCTTTTGAACTTCACAGTTCTTCTTCAGGTCTAGGGAGGTACTCAGAGCGTCACAGCCAAGTTAATCATAAGAAGCAAGCTCCCCACACACCAACTCAAAGAGGCACCAGACCCTGCCAGAACAACAGATGCAAAACCTGCAGCCATATCTTCACTGTTACGATGATCAACACCCCCCACCACACACCTTTCAAGATCTACAGGGACCTACACATGCCTTTTGCCACATGTGGTGTACTATCCAGGGCATCAAATGTTCCAACATCTACGTGGGTGGATATCAGACAGTCACTACACTCTCAAATTAACTCTCACAGAAAAATTATAAAAGACCTCAAAACACTCTCCCTGGGGTGGAGTTGTAGGAATAGTGTAGCGGCCCCGGATGCCATGTGGAATGTGCGTGTAGGGAGGTCCTGGAATGCAGTTCTCTTAGGGCTGCAAAGGGAGGTGAGCACATGCCTGTTGAACCTGAAGGTCAAGAAGAGTCTCCAGCATGTCTGTTCGCAGCTTGAGAAGCGCTAGCATATCCTGCTGCACCTGTCTCTCCTTTTCCTGTGTTTTTCTCCTCTCCACTCTACCCCTGTCCATTCTGTCTGTGAGGGTGATTCTTCAAGCGCTGTGCTCAGTATCCAAAGCACCAGAAGCTTGCAAGACTTCTTGGAACATATCATCCCACTTCCTCTTCCTTCGCCTCCTCATCTGGCTGAGCCGCTCCACTGGTGTGGATGGAGAGACCCTCAAGATCACATTTCAAGGGGCAAAAGATACAATGCACAGAGGTACTGTTGTGAGTATATTCACAAGAAAAATGGAAACTTGGTATACCAAACTCACTCCCCTTGATCCACACAAGCTACAAGCACTACATTCTCACTTCTCCTTGGGATGATTTAATTGGGGTTTGGTCCTGCTTTGAACTGGGGGGTTGGACTAGATGACCTCCTGAGGTCCCTTTCAACCCTGATATTCTATTATTCTATGATCATAGAGCATAGCAGCAGTCCCAGCCATGGTGAATATGGCCAGGGGCCTGTGGGGAGCTCATGGGCATGAATATATGTGGATAGGACAAACATGGCCCACACCACAGCGATGACCATGTTTTCCAAATCTTTGTAGTAGGAAGAATATTTCCTAGGATCTGAGGTCAAATACTAGTATGTAATTCAGTCAATATGGGATAAATTCATCCATTGTGTTTCTACTCCATTGTGGTCTTACATATGTGAAACTTGAGAATGTGACAGTATCGACAGCATATCAACCCACAGTACTGGCCAAAGAAGCAGTAACTAACTTTAATTGTCAAAGTTTTGAGGAGTTTTGGCATAGAAAGAATATAGTACATTTGTGTGATTCTTCCAAACGTGTTTCATTTAACACTGTTTGTTTGAATTCAAGTCTTAGTACTCAGTGAAATGTTTGACTGTTCTCTTTTTTACTCATAGAATGCAGGTATGGAAGAAAGAGGATGGGATTTGCTCTGCACGCACAGTGGCTACTTTTAAACTTTAAAAATGGGGGTGTTAAAAAAAACAACTTTGGAGCTGGCAAAGGGATTAGTCTCCTTTTGATTCACAAACCACTTGCAAAGTTGTGTGTTTAAAGATTAATTCTCCTGCTGCTCTAAAGCAGCCTAAAACTCCTCCTCAAACCCAAGAATTACATGGTCAAAACTGATATAAATCATATATGGTAAAAACAAATATCTTGCATTTAGATTTTAATGCCAAATTTCAGCCTTGACATAGATGTAAAACAGCCAAATCACTCCTCCAAAACTGGAAATGCTGACAGACCCTTAACTGCAGAAGTGCTAACAGTAAAATATAGACATGTGTGATTTGGCTTCATAAAACAGATGTCATGGGCTGCCACTACGGAATTATTTATGCTACACACAGCAAGCCTAATGGGAAGGTCATTAAAATCCCCATAATGCTGTACACACCTGGCTGCTGTTATGTATTGGAATGCACAATTGGACTGGATGTCTCAGTAGTGACGCACTGAGCTGCCATGCAGAGGATCTCTCTTTGAACCTAATACCTAGTTCCCTGACCCCAGGAGCACTCTGGATGCTGTGCACACCACGCCTGACAGGAGGGAAAGCTTCTCATTGCTCTTGAGCAACCACTTCTGAGCAAGCCAGGAGCAGAATCCAGCTCAGCTTGGCTAGAAGGACGGGATGTCCCAACAGGGGCTTTTTAAAAGGGAAGAAAAGGGAAAAAGAAGAGAACCCAGAGGACCATCCTGATTCCAAAGGAAACAATATGAAGCAATGGGGTAAATTCCTTGTGGTAAGTAGGTTATATGTTCTAACACAGCAAGGCTCAGATGCCCCATGCCAGCATAGGCACCGTTGGGCTCAGCTCCTCCTCAGTGAGATGCTGTCATCCCCGAGTACCTGGGTGACAAAGCCTTGGCTCAGATACTCTCCTCCTGATGGGATTGGATCATCCTGAGCGAGGTTCATAGGTCATAGAATCATAGAATATTAGGGTTGGAAGAGACCTCAGGAGGTCATCTAGTCCAATCCCCTGCTCAAAGCAGGACCAACACCAGCTAAATCATCCCAGCCAGGGCTTTGTCAAGCCAGGCCTTAAAACCCTCTAAGGATGGAGATTCCACCACCTCCCTTGGTAACCCATTCCAGTCCTTCACCACCCTCCCAGTGAAATAGCGTTTCTAATATACAACCTAGACCTCCCGCACTGCAACTTGAGACCATTGCTTCTTGTTCTGTCACCTACCACTACTGAGAACAGCCTAGCTCCATCCTCTTCGGAACCCCCCTTCAGGTAGTTGAAGGCTGCTATCAAATCCCCCCTCACTCTTCTCTTCTGCAGACTAAATAACCCCAGTTCCCTCAGCCTCTCCTCATAAGTCATGTGCCCCAGTCCCCTAATAATTTTCATTGCCCTCCGCTGGACTCTCTCCAATTTGTCCACATCCCTTCTGTAGTGGGGGGACCAAAACTGGATGCAATACTCCAGGTGTGGCCTCACCAGTGCCGATAGAGGGGAATAATAATTTCCCTCGATCTGCTGGCAATGCTCCTACTAATACAGCCCAATATGCCATTGGCCTTCTTGGCAACAAGGACACACTGCTGACTCATATCCAGCTTCTCATCCACTGTAATCCCCAGGTCCTTTTCTGCAGAACTGCTGCTTAGCCAGTCGGTCCCCAGCCTGTAGCGGTACATGGGATTCTACCTTCCTAAGTGCAGGACTCTGCAGTTGTCCTTGTTGAACCTCATCAGATTTCTTTTGGCCCAATCCTCCAATTTGTCTAGGTCACTCTGGACCCTATCCTTACCCTCCAGCATATCTACCTCTCCCCCCAGCTTAGTGTCCCCACTGCACTTTGGGTGCCCACTGCACTTTGCAGAATTCAGTTCCTCCTCACTGATGCTTGGATCCTCTGGACTCAGCTTCACCTAGGCTTGGCTTAGATGCCTGTCTGGGCTCTGCTTGGTTTGATTCCTTCTCTGTAGCTATCCCCTGGGCTTCTTTTCATCCTTGCTGTGGTGCAAGTGTTCCCTGGGCTTTGATGGGCTTGCTAGCTTCTCCGGTGGTGGGACAGTGGGTTCCACTGTGGCCTGTGCAGTTGCTCCCCCTGGCTGCTCGGGATGCAGTCACTACTCTGCCACCCTCTCTCAGACCGACAGAGGTAACGCCACACTCGCAGCTATCCAGCCGCATGGATCTGAGGCAGCTAGTGGAACCCTACCTTCCCGCCCATTGAATGGGGGCTGCAGGCAGTAGCTGGGGAGGGGAAGACTCAGTGGTAGCTGGGGGAAGGGGGGTACAGGGAGCAATGTAGGCAAGATTCTGGAGCTGGAAGGGTTCTTGATGGTGGCTGCTGTTTGTGGGAGGCAACGGGGGTAGCTGAGAGAGGCAGACAGTATCTCTCTGGTCACTGCTGGGATAACCGTCAGGATTCTAAACACACTGTTGTCATTTTGGTGATGCTGAACTGCCCTGAGTCCCTTTAAAAAGTTGTGAGCAGGTTTCCGTGGTTATTTCCACTCTCACCCTCTTTCCCCTTGAATTGCCATGCGCAGGGAAAACCAACTGACTACATGGGGAAGCGATTACACAAAGTGCTCTCAAATGCAGTCATTTAACACACTGAAATAATGGAGGAAAATTACACCCCCCCACTCCCCGCGATAGGTGCCGACTGAGCGCCCACTGGCAGCACCTTATCAGTGCCTCCCACTCCCTCCCAGCGCCTCCACCTGCCGGCAGCCCCGTCAATCAGCGCCTCCCCATCAGCTATTCCGCCGGGTGCATGTGGTGCTAGGAGGGAGGGGGAGTGCGCTTGGGGGAGGGGGCAGGAAGAGGCGGGGGCAGGAAGAGGCAGGGTGGGGCCTTGGGCGGAGCTGGGGGAGCACTCCCCGGCACATTAGAAAGTTGGTACCTATGCCCCCCCCGCCCCCGATTTCTTTCGGTTCTAATCATCTTAGGTTTTTCTCTTTGACAGTAGAAGGTGCACAATCTACAGCTGCAGATTGATTTCTTCAGTTAGCGGCATCCCTTTAATTACATATTGTGCATAGAATATCTGAACAGTGTGTCGGGACAGGTAACAATGAGAGGCATGCCCTTTCCTATGCTGTGCATGTAAAATTGCCCTCATTGATACTTCACCCTGAACACTTCTATCCACCGATTTCTCTTGCCACTCTCCTTCCTCCCCCGTCCCACCTGTATACAGATGGCATCACCGAGTGATTTAAGAAAAGCATTTTCTCTTTTGCCTCCCTCATTCCCCCTTCATATTGTTTCTTACTCTTGCCCCCTCCTCTCACCCAGGTTTACTGCCATTGATAACAACTCCTTTGCCTCTGGTACTTTCCCAAACCCTATACGATATGCCACATTCTGTTCTTCCTGGACAGTCTATAGGATTATTACCCTAACTCAAACCTTCCCTTTCTCCGAAAGGATATATGCATCTCTCCCAACTACTCTCATATGCCCTATTATCCTTCATCATAGGCGCCGACTCTGTGGGTGCTCTCGAGCTCAAGCACCCACCAAAAAAATATAGAGGGTGCTCAGCACCTGCAGGGCCGGATTAATCTGTTGTGGGCCCCATGCCCGCATTCATGCTGCGCCCCGCAGCCCTGCCCCCTTTTCGCACGGGGAGAGTACAGAGAGGAGCACCCACCTGCAAAAACAAGTCAGTACCTATGTCCTTAATCATTCTCAGCCTTGATTTCATTCTGGCTAGAACATGGAAACTGTTCTCCTTCATGACCTCCTTTCTTCTATGAAAGCTGCTTCTCCCTTTTTGTTCCACTAGACCTCTGGCCACCTTCAGCTCTCTGGACTACTCAGTCCTCCTGAACCACTTTCACAGCTAGGCTGGTATTCCTAGTTCTGTCATGGTTCTAGTTCTACCTATCGACGTGCTCTTACGTTCCCAGACGATGGCTCCTTCTCACGGCATTTCAAGAGTTCCTGACCTTTTTGCCTCATCTTGCTGTGTTACCACATCATTGCTTTTAATATTCTTAGCTACGATTGGGATAATTACAGTGGGGACAGGGCAGGGGGAGGGGGGCATTTCCGTCATGACCTTCAGCCTGTGATGCAGGGGAAGCCAGCCCCACAAATTCTTCTAAGTGCAGCTTCAGCACTTCTCCTCCCTCCTCTGTGGAACTGTAAGGGGGAGGTAAGAGAGCCACCAGCCAGGAAGACAGCGACTGAGGCAGCCAAAGGGAAGAGTGCAGTTTCCTTTTTGCTAGCTGCACGCACAGGAAGGGGAAAGAAGAGTCCCTTTCCCACCAGCCAGTGGCACACTGAAGGAGGCAGAAAGGACACCCACCAACTTCCTGTCCTGTTGGAAAAGGTACAGCTAGGAACACGAGGAGACAGACACCACAGGTCGGGAGAGAAGACCCAAAGAAGAGAACAGAGCATTGGGTGTGGAAGCTTATAGGGCAGGGAGGGACGCAGGCACACCGGTATGGCACAGATATAGGACATGGTACTACTGGAGGCTTTTTGAACAAGGGGAATGGAGCTCACCTATGGAACCAGCTCCTTGCACCGTTCCCCACAACTTTTGGTTCAAAACTATTCCCTCGTTAGCTACTGCTATTCCCTTGTGCCAGCAGAGGGAGCACAAACTCAAAGTTTTACTTTTTTTAAACACAAAGTAGCCATGAGCTCCCATTGTTCTCACTGGGAATGAGGCCACAAAATGCCCTCAGTTCAGATGATTGCCATTGTACTACAGCCTATACAGATAGAAGTTTGGGCTATCCTTAGTAAAGGTGGCCACCACCTTGTATTGTTCCTAACGGTAGCGAAGCTACGCTGCTCTCAGGGAAGATGGCAGATCTATGTGGCTGGCTGGGAAGGTCACTGTAAGGAGCAGGTGAATATGGGCAGAGAGGAAGGGACAGTGTGACAAAGCAGGTTAGTACAAGAAGAAAGGGAAAAACATAGTGAAGGCAGGAAATGTGTGTGGGGAAGACAGGAACTTTGTGGAGGACAGGAATCTGCACAAACGGATACATACGAAGATAGTAGGTTACAGGAGGGAGTCTGAGGAGCTCAGTGGAAAAATGTGAGGGGTACAAGATTGTGAGGAAAAATTAGATGAAATCTGGGGGAAGGTGGAAGACAGGAGACTGTGGATAAATATGGAGGTGAGGCAGAAGATTTGGTAGGACAGCCTGAACTGCTGTGCAACAATTTTTGTTCATTATTACACCTAATAAGTCATTTAATATTGAACTTATTTTAGTACTTCTGTCATTAAGCATAAAGATGGCAAACAGTGCTGCTACTCATGCCCCTCTCCGCCTGGTCACATTCCAGACACCCAGATGCACCCACCCACCACTTGAGGTAAAATTTCATGCCCACCTCCTGGTTTCCCTTGCTCATCCAGCCAGGATGGTATAGCTCCAGAAGCCTACAGAGGGCATAGCCTATTTTCAACTACAATTGATTCCCACTTTTGACTAAACATTTTCATTATTGTTCACAATCCCGACAAGTAAATTCCACGCACACAGGAAGGGAGTTCTCAGTAAGAGTTCATCCTATTTTCAAAGTCAGGTAAGTTCAGTGAAGCAGCAGTTGATAGTTTTGCTCTCTACTAGAGATGCGTGCACGTGGGGGGGGGGGGGAGAGAAAACCTGGATTTGTGCTGGAAATGGCCCATCTTGATTATCATACACATTGTAAGGAGAGTGATCACTTTACATAAGCTATTACAGCGGGAGAGTGGGGTGGGGGGAGAGAAAACCTTTTGTAGTGATAATCACCCATTTTTTCATGGTTTGTGTATATAAGAACATCTTCTGTATTTTCCACAGTATGCATCCGATGAAGTGAGCTGTAGCTCACGAAAGCTCATGCTCAAATAAATTGGTTAGTCTCTAAGGTGCCACAAGTACTCCTTTTCTTTTTGCATGAGGAGAAACATTCTCCTATTTGGCAAAGAACAAATCTTTTATGGAGGAGTTGGTACTTGTCAGACTTCTGCAGAAAACTCCCTTCCCACCAACCCACACCTTTCTCATGGTTTATCTGCGTCTTCCTACACGTGCCTGTGACTTGCATGCCCCAGAATCAGAGAAATTTAGAAGGCAAAAGATTTCCTCCCGAGGTTGAACTTTGGGGTTTGTTCTGAAACCTTCCCCTTTCTCCTACCTAATGTGGATCATAAAGTACAGTAATGCCTTTCCTCAGGCCAAAAGTATAGAAGATGCCTGTGATGTTCTGCCAAGTTTTTAACACGGGCGTCCTAAGTACTGCACTCCAGCACATCACTGGAAGATAGCCCACACGAATGATCTTACTCTTACTTCTTGGAAGATGCTTGGAGAGAACACCAGTGCCAACCTACAGAGTCTTGGAGGCAGACTGACAATATCCACGTACCTTGAAAGCTTGCCTCTTTCAACAACAGAAATTGGTCCAATGTACGATATTACCTCATCCACCTTGCCTCTCTAATATCCTGGGACCACCACGGCAAACAATATCTATATAGCCCGTAAGCCAGAAAGAGAAATGGACATTTTACTTGGTTATCCCCAAATCCTTAATGATCTGCAAACAAGTATTTCTCTCCTCACATCAGTACTCCAAAGACTGTAAAGATGTTCATTTCCGCAAGAAAGAGGCTGGCCATGTGTTGACATGAAATATTTTCATGCTCCATCTTAGTCTTCACAGACTAGAGCTGCCACTTGTTTAGCGCTATAAATAATCAAAGTAAAATTTCACAGATTTTTCCCAGATTTGTGGATCTAGCACCTCATTTAAAAAAGCAGTTAAGCACATCCATACATGTTAAGTGCATGCTGAAATGCCCTTCTTGATTATGGATGATTTCCTGAATTAGGGCCATAGTGAAAATTTACAATGAGTACATCCAGCTCTGCAGACAATAGCTCAGCTGGCATTGTGCAGCGGACACTCACCTGTTTCTTAATGAACTAATAGAGCAGCTCTGAAAACCCATTTTACCTAGGACAGGCCAAAGACAGTGGACATGACTGGTATACTGTTTCCATACTGTATGGAAGAGGCCAAAATCTTTCAAAATCCTGCTAAAATTCAAGCTGTGCTTTTTGTTGGCTTACTTAGATCTGGAACAATGTCGATTTTTTTGCTACAGTTCTTGACTGGGATCCAACAGATTGTATGTATTTTTCAGTTGTTGTTTCCTAAAATTCAAATTGTAGCATTAATATTTCTCATATTCTCGCAAGCCTTGGGGAAAAGGGTTGCTGCTAGTAAATTTTCTCTCTTCTTGTGTTTTTCTGAATTATTTCATAGACCATTAAGAGGAATTCTGGACAGTTTGCAAAAACTGGGCCAAATTTACAGTGCTTCTCAGGCAACACTCCTATTGACATCAGCAGAGGTATTGCTTGAGTAAGGACTTCTGGGTTTGGACTGGCGTTTGTAATGACTTGCACACAGAGATCCACAATAGACGAAGGAGAGCGCAAGTGACGAAATTAAGCCAATTTGAAACTACTCTTATCTGTGGATGTTGCAACAAAATACTTTGTGCATGACATTTCCAAACTGCTGAAATTAGAGGACAGAACAAATAAAAATCAAAACCCCCAGGCTGCGTCAAGCCGCTTCTGCACCTTGGTAAGCCAAAAACAGGTGCGTGTTGTTACATGAGTGAAGTGTACTGCTAGTTCATTACCAAAGCTGTTCTTTGTTAGGAAGGCATTGAAGAAATCCTCATGCAAAGAGAAGAAAGCTGACATAGGAAGATGAAGAAAATACAGTTAAGTCTAAGAGAAAGGGAACAGTAAGGACTCTGTTTAGCTCTGGAACTTAATGTTACAATAATTTATTGCCAACTGGAGACAGATCTGACATGACACAGCTTTTGTTCTTAGGCTAGGTGTTACGTATTATGTGTGCACACTGGAAAGATCTGGGATCCCCCCCAGCTGTTCCAATCAATCAGTCTCAGTCTGGTTAATCTCTGTCAGCACTGCACTTGCCAACCCTCCTTCTCTGTCCCTCTCTAACCGCTGCAAGCACAAACATAAAGATCAGGATCTGAAAACAAAACAAAACGTTTCTTCCTCATGGTCAGAGAAGACAAGAATTCAGCATGTCTGAATATTCAGAGTGTGCATTCTTCAGTTAAAGGGCTGGATCATCAGTATCAGTTTGCATTTACATGGCAACTTTCACCCGATCTCAAAACGCTTTAGAAACAAGCCTCACGTTAACCCTACGAGGCAGGGAAGCACCAGTATGATCTCCGTTTTACAGAGTGATAAACGGACACAGACATTGAGGGATTTGCCCAGGGTGTCACAGTCAGTGGTAGATCTAAGAGAAGAGAACTTCATACTGCCTAGTAGATTGGATTTTCAGCTTAATACAAAGCTAGAACTCCAAGCTAACCTCAAGATCTGTGATCCCAGGAGAAGTAAACAAACCAGTATAATTTTACTAGCTCAGTAAAAAAACTGCCTAGTCAAGGATGTGTATATTCCTAGTTTTGTCACAGGCAGTATGTAACCTTGGCAATTCACTTAGTGGCTCTTTTCTCTATCACAAGGTCTTTCTGCCTGTTTAAAAAACCATGAGACACCCGGGCAAGCCTGAAACATTTAAAATAATTGCTAGGATGCAGGAGAATTTGTACCAAGCAAATCCCAGCCCCTCTGCACTTATTTATATGGTAGGACAGTGTCTCTGCCGTTGGCTATTTGGGTGTCCTGAAACAGTCTAGATCCAAGGGTAAAAGCAGAGGCAGGCACTGCTTATAGAGGGCTCATTATTAGCACACGGCTGTAGAATGAGACACTTCCAGCCCTAGGCTCACATAAAGACTGTCCAGAACAGGAAGGGCTAAGTAATCATAGAATATCAGGGTTGGAAAGGACCTCAGGAGGTCATCTAGTCCAACCCCCTGGTCAAAGCAGGACCAATCCCCAACTAAATCATCCCAGCCCGAGCTTTGTCAAGCCTGACCTTAAAAACCTCAAAGGAAGGCGATTCCACCAGCTCCCTAGGTAACCCATTCCAGTGCTTCACCACCCTCCTAGTGAAAAAGTTTTTCCTAATATCCAACCTAAACCTCCCCCACTGCAACTTGAGACCATTACTCCCTGTTCTGTCATCTGCTACCACTGAGAACAGTCTAGATCCATACTCTTTGAAAGCAGCTATCAAATCCCGCTTCATTCTTCTCTTCCGCAGACTAAATAATCCCAGTTCCCTCAGCCTCTCCTCATAAGTCATGTGCTCCAGCCCCCTAATCATTTTTGTTGCCCTCCACTGGACTCTTTCCAATTTTTCCACATCCTTCTTGTAGTGTGGGGCCCAAAACTGGACACAGTACTCCAAATGAGGCCTCAACAATGCCGAATAGAGGGGAATGATCATGTCCCTCGATCTGCCTGCAATGCTCCTACTTATACAGCCCAAAATGCCATTGGCTTTCTTGGCAACAAGGGCACACTGTTAACTCATATCCAGCTTCTCGTCCACTGTAACCCCTAGGTCCCTTTCTGCAGAAAAGTAGAACCTAAAGAACCATCAATTAGTAGCTGGGGATATCTAGTCACATGGATTGTCAGGACGTATGTTTCCCCTTAACAGGTAGAACACAGAATAGCATTTGCTTACTCCTGACATTCAACAGTAGCATCACCATGTTCTTTTCAGGTTGTGGGGTAGGAGTGAGGAGAACTGGGAGATAAGAGAGCAGCTTTTGGGGTTTGCTGTGTTGTGTAGCAAGGAGGAACATTATAGAAACAATAGGTAGCCAGAAGCACAGTGTAGGGGTGAGCTACAAAACCCCAAACTCAACTGTCCATCTCCATTGCCAGTTTATCTAATGACTTTTTTCTTTTGTAAGTGCTACCACCATTAAAGACTATAAATCTAGTTATAGGACATCCTAAGGTTGAGAGAAAAGGGACAGATCTAGTTTGCAATAAACAAATGGACTCTGGAGTTTGAACACAACCTCCACACCTGCCATAACTAAGATAGATAGGTTGTATCAGGTGCCACAGCAAGGCTCTGACACCAAAATCCTTGTTAGGCGTGGTGGCTTTGGTGAAGGAGAAGGGATCTCAGGCTCTCATTGAAAGACAGAGTCATGGAGAATGACTATTCTGGGGAACGAGAGATCACTTTTAGCACCTTTGCAATATCAGTGTCAGACTGTTAAGTATCTTGGCTAAATATCAACAGCACCACGTGGGAGCAGATCCTCCCTTGGCTACATCCTCTCCCACAGGGGCTGGAGATTGTGTAGTAAACTTTTCCCTAGCACTAGAACCTGCTGCAATTTCAATCAAGAGGGGTAGTGTTAGAGTTTGCAGCTACGATGCAGCAGCATAGAAGGCTTTCCTGGGCTGAGAGACAGGCCAGGAGAGGGCAGCTTGAGGCAGGGAGGGGGCTTGGAGCTGCTAGAGAGGAGGTGGTTGGAAAGTGGTTAAAGAGGATGAAGGCAAAAAGAGGTGGCACTTGGGGAAAAGAGGATGTGCTGAGGAAGCGACGCTAGAGGAAACTTGAGCAGTGTGGAAGGAGCTCGGGCGCAAGGGGCATGAAAGGTACGAACAGTGAGACTGACCATTCTCATGCTGACAAAGGGGATACAGTTTGGGTGCTTGGTCGATGGGTGTAGCTCTCCAAGTGAGGCGCTGTCAGTCACAGGTGAACCTTTTGGAAAGAGGTGTGGTCACTGGAGCATCAAATCGAAGGAACGTCACAAACCAGAGAGAGGCAAAGGTGGGAGTGCAGGGGTGAAACTAGACTTTGCAGCCAGGTAAACGAGGAATGGATTCCTTCTTGGGGATGGGACAGCATGTTGAAGAAAAAAATTCTTTCATTGTGCTGGTAATTTACAATTTTCCTAAATGCGTATTTTATGTTACCTTGTATAATTTATGTTCTTGACAAATTCTTGGGTTTTCCTTTAAAAGTGTAAAAATTTAAGGTTATTCCCATTGTATTTGGTTGCCTGTCCCTCTCCTTACAGTAGGCATAACCTCAAGGTTGCCAGCTTTCTAATTGCTGGTAACTGGACCCTGAGCCCCTGCCCTGGCCCCACCTCTTTCCCCACATCCCCCAAGGTCCCTCCCCAGCTCCACTTCTTCACCTAAGGTCCCGCCCCTATCGCTTGCTCTTCTCCCCCATCACCCACTGGATTGTCTCAAGGAGCCTGTCTGAAGATAGGAGGTGGCCCCGGCTGAGCAGGGGCTGGCACAGGTTAATGACCCAGCATCTCCGCCAGCCCCATGGTAACCAGACTTTTGGTTCAGGTGCCATTTAGGATTGCCAGGTTCCCTTTCTGGACTTTCTGGTCAAAAACCAGGCACCTGGCAATCCTAAATGGCACCTGGACACAGAAGCCAAAACCTGGATGGTATGGGAAAAATCCCAACGGGTGGCAACTATACATAGCCTAGCTGAGGTCTGGGTCACTGCAATGGCAGCCAAGGACATTGATAATGTTCAAGTAGTTTTCAGACACATTGTCTTGTGATGCCTCTGTGGCAAGAACCCTGCTGTTGGGTATTCCACTAAGGAGATACTCCTGGCTCCACGTGCCAGGCCTTGTGGTTCTAAACCTCTGAAGTACTAGAGTTTCCCTACAGCGTGAATATGTGGCAGCAACAGCCTCAAAGAGCTAGAGTTATCAGTGAGTAACCTCTCTGTACTAGAAACTGGCCCAAAAAAGAAACTCAGGATCCAAAGACACCTCCCAACGCCCATAAACTTTTGAGATGAAATCATACTTCCTCTTTAAGCAATGGCAAAACTCCCACTGATTTCACTGGGGCTCGAATTTCACCCCAGGTGTGATGAAAATATAAACCCTATCCAACTTCTACAAATGGGCCAAACTAAAGTTCTGGATCCAAAACACCCAGGAACTCTGGGGGATCTTCAAAATCCAGATTTTGTGGCTTGAGGCTACCTCCAGCAGACACCTGAGAATCCACGGGAAGAAATGGATATCAGTAACTTAAGGCTAGAGAAAGAGCACACACCTGGGAGGTTAGAAATCAAGGGTTCACCCACTGATTTATGATCTACTTCATCATAACTCTAAGAGACGGAAGTAAATGAAAGGAGAGAATTCATCATTCACTAGGATAATGCAGCAGTGAATCAAAGTTACTCAAAAACAAGTAGTTCTGGAATTACTCAGGTCAAGAACTGTTTGGAGTGAATAGCATCTGAGAAGGGTGGAGCATAAGTATTCCAACTTCTTGGTCTTATGATGCCATAGTCTCAAAGTCAGAGAGGTTCCTAAGGATTTGGCTGTCCAGCAACACAAATACCCATTTTGTGACAAAAGTCCGCCCCCTCTGCCCCCCCCCTCACTGCTTTGGGAAGGTTGGAGACTATAATTAAATACAGAATGAGATCTTACGTCACCCCACAGCTTCTCTCCGCAGTATCTATCAGAGAAGCTATAGAAGGGAATAAACATGACCTTTGCTGCAGAAGCGAGAGCTGCTGCAGTCGATGCCAATAGTGTTGGGAAATAAAAACAAAACAATTAAATAAATATGGGAATAGAGACCTGGACCTAACCTATCCACATGGGTATTAGAGGAAAGGGCAGGGTTGGTTTTGTTTTTATTTTCAGCAACAATAAGTGAGTGAAACACAGAAATAAGCTGGACCAAAGCTAGCCACAAACTGAAATTAGCTCAAGTATGTATATTGACTAAGGCAATACATACCCTGACAGAAGACGACATCTGAATCCTCTTTCCTGTTGTTAATTCCATCTACTGAATAAATAAGGTACATCAGGAATATTACCACTACGGAGACCTTCCATCACAGCTGCGCTAACACTGGGGCGCCTCTTCGCTTCTTTAATTGCCCATTTTCCAGTAGTGGCAATATTCATGATAGCAGCTGACACAGAGGTGGAAAGAGAAGCATTCAGGGCCTTGAGCTCGGTTAAGAATGGCTTGGCATGCACATGCTGCAGTTGCACAGGAGGAAGAATGTGACACTCTGCTATCATTTTTGTGCTACTGATTCAACTTTTACCTTGCAAACATCTCATGTCACAGCAGGTATTAAAGCACTGCAAGTTACAGCTACCTATGTATTCCTGACAGTTTGTTAAAATGACATACATTGTCCAGTTAGTTCACGAACCCAAATCAGAAAAAGTGTCATCACTTAATCATGGGGGTATTGTTTGGATTTTTGTGTGGGGGTGGCATTTAATATTTTGGGTTTTGTCCTCCCAAAAATATTTGTTTACTGTATCAAAATTACTTCTATAATCATGGCATGAATGGCTTTTGTCTCCCTTATGTGAGTCACCTCTCCTCAGTGATTGCTGCAGCGATTTCGTTATTTGTATTGATAGCAGGGCAGAAGCAAAACAACAACTAGAAATGGGTCTGAACTGCAAAATTCAGATTTAGACTGGAACTTTTTCAAAGTCTGTGGGTGTTCAGATCAGTGGTTTTAAAATAGTTCTGTTATAGAGATAAGGTGGACAGCTGCAAGGATAAAAATCAAATGTCTCAGTTTCAAGATGATTTAGAGGTTTAAAATGGATAGATCTAGATTTGGGTTTGGTCTCATTTCTACAAACAAATAGTTTATAAACAGAGCTGGTAAAAAAAACAACCCACTCAGAATTTACATCCTGTGGGAAATTCCATTATTTTAAAGTTAGCTTTCATCCTAAATTGAGACAAAAGATTGAAATACTAATCTTTTTTTCCCCAAGAGGGAAGTTTTAAATCAAAATAATTTGGAAATGTTTTGTTTCAACATTCCCAAACCGAGACATTGACAGAAAATTCTCAACCAGTTCTATTTATAAACATACGAAGAGAGACCATTCTTAAAAAGGCACACGGGAAGCACAGTTAAGGCCTTTCAGCCTTACTTCTGTATCTCCTGATTTTTGTATGCTTCTCAATTGTAATTGTATTTCAAGGGTAGTTTTAAGCATGGAGCAGGCGTAATACTACTGAAACTCATGAAAGCCAAATTCATGACCCATAGCTACAGCATAGAGTGAAATTCTCCTCATGGCATAGGGTCTGCACAAGACCTTCACACGACTTACACTCCAGTTAAGCTCATAATATTGGCCTTAAATCATGGTTACGCTATGGAAAGATAATCACATCGTGTGGTTCCATGCTTATTGTCTCAGCAATTTCCATTTCAGTTTACAAGTAGCATGTTTTTTTTTCCCAAACACCAGCCCTGCAAAATCAGCCTGGGATCTGAGAGTGAAGCTGGGTTCTTTCCTTTTGAACAACACCATCTGATTCTGTAGGCCAAATTATGACCTCAGTGACATGTCTGTGCCTTCAAAGGTTTGCACAGGCACCAGTGCCTGGAATTCAGTAATCAAGTCTGTTGATGATTCACAGGGAGGAAAAGAATGCAGCTTACTCTCAGCACTGCAGAGCTAACAGAAATAAAAAAGTAAACACTTATATTTGTCACTAAATATACACGTGGAACAGATCTACTGAGTAGGAAAGTCCCATTTTTTCATAGTTCAGAGTAGAATTGCACCCATATGGAATAATTAGATAAATCTGCTCATGTGGAGAACTTATCACATATGAATAGACTGATGTCTCTGTGTTCCTCCTAGTCTGATACTATTAGTGAAATTTAGCCCACACAGATGGCACTAAGTACCCCCCACCCCTATGGACAGAAAAGCGACACTGCCACCCTGTGGGATTTAGGGCAGGGCCTTTTGCATTCTTAACCCTCTTTTTGCAATCACCCTATGGAATACATGGTGATTTTGGAGATATCCTTTACATGATTAAAAATTAACATATCTATATTAAAGAAAACCAAATAAGATAACAACAAACAACATTTTTATATAGAGTCAACAGAGTACCTAGCACTGGATATAAATTTGAGCTTTCACCAATTCCCGATGAATTTTAAAAACAATCGTTTCCTACTGATGCCCCAGTGGGTTTCTCCTTTCTACATTCTTTTGTACGTGGTGAACATGTACACAGGTTTCAGATAAAACTATCATATAATGTAGCAAACTCTGACCTTTGAGCTCAAGAGCTTCTCCCTCTCCACTCTGATGCAGAAAGTGTGAATACATGCAAGGACAAAAAACAGGTTTGGTTTTGCCTGTTGCAAAATTTGTCAGAGAAGTTGGTCATTAACCCCCAAATGTATCAAAGGCAAAATCTGCCAACTTACATGTTTGTACAATTCTGTTTGCATACATTTTCTGAAATTGTTATTGAACAGTATGTGTACTGAGCAATAGAAGAAAAAACCCACAATAAATTTCTTATGGCATTTAACCATTTTTAATTTAAAATTTTTAGACAGTTTTAAATTTTTTTTTGTATAGCTGATTAAAATATAAAGTGTCTTGGCTTTTCCCAGCAGCATTTTAAATATATGCACAATGTATATATTTCCAGCCAAGCTCTATTCGTTTTTAATTTCCATGCCAATTTTCAAGCAAAACTGCCCAGGCTTAATTTACCAAGTCTTACAGAATTTTGGTTTGTTTTAGTCGACGATTTTTATTTAATGGAGTTCCCTTAAGGTATTTTCTCAGATTGTCTTGCATTTTCAACAGAGGGAATATGATTAATTCATTTTGTAATTTATAATGTACCATTTGAAAACAGGTCTTCAGTTCCTCATAGTTATTTGCAAGTTTGTTTCTCTCAGAATGGTCATCCTTATGCTTATCATCAGACTGCCCATCCCCACTAAAATATATCAGGGAATAACCCTAATGCTTCATACTTAGTCATATTTACTTACCAGAATTAATTCAGTGCTGCTATTTCTTATAAACGTGTTTCCCTACTTTCACATTTGATGCACCTCCCAATTTGGTTTAAAGTTTCCATTTGTATCAGACAGCCCACCACAATTCAAACGTTTGCATTACAGGAAATTCCAATACAGTAGTAGGGGTCAGGCGACTGTTAACAAAAATGCAGTTTGCAATGGTGCAGTTTATAAAAGCATGTACTTAATATGGCTTCAGTGACACATTCACGTGACCCTGGACTACTTGTGTAAATTAGGATTTTCACTTTACAGGATCAAACCCTCAAGCTAAAGTTAGGTATATCTAAAACTCAGGTCTGCAACTATTACTTATGATTAATCCTCACTTACTCTTAGAATCATAGAATATCAGGGTTGGAATGGACCTCAGGAGGTCATCTAGTCCACCCCCTGCTCAAAGTAGGACCAGTTCCCAATTTTTGCCCCAGATTCCTAAATATCCCCCTCAAGGATTGAACTCTCAACCCTCGGTTTAGCAGGCCAATGCTCAAACCACTGAGCTGTCCCTCCCTGCTCTGGATACTCTGGGCCTGGATTCTGACGCGCCTCCCCCCATACACATGGTGTAGTCTTTTACTATGCAAGTAGTCTCAGTGAAATCACCTTGAGGTAAGCCACAGTATTGCAAGCCCCACTTTATAGCAGTGCAGCAAATCTACATTCAGCCCAGCAAAACAGCACGGCCAAAGAAAAATGCCACTCGTGCCCTGGCCCTGAGAAGTACTTCTACAAAAGGGGAAAGTTGGGCAAAGTTCTCAAAAACACTGCAATTCACTTGTAACTCTTATTTTTTTAAAACTTTATTAGAGTTTTGAACTTTTCTGATTATGAAATGCTTTGAAAGCTACAATGGACAGACACTATGTAAACAAAAACTTATTACAACAGCAGATTCACAAGGGCAGAAAATATGCACCTTGGCATTCTGTGGCTAAACAGCTTGAGACAGAAAACATAAACAATAAACCCTGCATCCATGATCAGTGTGATTTATAGCCTCCCATAAACCCTGGGATGGAGGAAGAGCACAAAAACTACAAAGAGAATGTTCCATGCATGTCGCCAGTTTTGCAACCACTTTGAAGGGGGGAGGAGGAAAATTGGAGAGAGAAGTCATGCTCGATTCCCCAAGCGTCTGGTCCAAAACTCACTGAAGTTTATGGAAAGATGCTCCTTGTGGCTTCAATGGGCTTTCGATCAGGCCCCAAGAGATGATTACAAAGCTGCTGCACAAGGAAAACCAAAAATATTCAAGGAAAAAAATGTGTTTATCTGGAAGGAAAATGTCCCCCACAGGGCCCAAGACAACATTAATAATTTGGTGCATCCAGCCACCAGCGCTCCAGGGGGAATTAAAGGAACACCATCTACTATATATAAAAAAAACCACATCAAATTTCTGACAATGTTTTTCCACCTACTGTTACCTGTCACACCTCAGATGACTAGAAAAGAGAAATAGATTTTCTTTTTTTCCAGGTTGTTTATTTTGCATGTTTGACTGCATGGTATGTACAGTTAGTTCTACCATTTAGTCTGTTTCCCCTATTTGGGTGGGTCTTTCACACAACAGCAGGAGAAAAATATTTTAAAGGGAAATATGAAAAATGACAAAAACTGGCAGGAAGCTTCAGAAGCAGGTGTGATACCTGGAACCATTTGTATCTAGTCCATTCCAGAAAATGATGAGCCTTTAAGCTTGAGTTTTGCTTATAGGATTCTACACATATGAGCAAGTGTTTGCAGGACTGTACCCAGAATACAGCTCTGAATGACTCTTGGAAACATTAACCTTTTGTGTTTGACAAACCATGAACAATTTTTTTCTTCGATCCAATGCCTTTAACTCCCATTGCAATCAAAATCTTGCACTTGGAAGCGTTGTTCTGTTTTCTAATGCAAGAAGCAGGGAAGAATTCGACTACTCCACCCAAATGAATCTGCTAGGTCATTACGCATACACACTATGAGGTTCTTATGCAAAGGCCGCTCTATATAACCCTTTTCATGAGAGTTCTTTATTAGGGACTAGCTCTTTAATGCACTTCACTACCCCCTCCCCTTTTTTTTGTTTAAAAACCCAATACAAAACAGAGTAAAAGAAAGTGGAAAGTGAGAGGACACCAAAAGCTTCTCTCTTCCCTTTCCAGGGGCTGCAGGTTTATATAATTATTGATGGTGCTCAGAATGGGTCCAAGTCCCACACCACCCACACCTGCCTGAGGCTCTGGGAGGGAGTTTGGGTGCAGGAGGGGTGTGGGCTCTGAGATGGAGTTTCGGTGCTGGGTGCAGGCTCTGGCCTGGGGCAGGGGGTTGGAGTGCAGAAGGGGGTGCAGGCTCTGGGAGGGAGTTTGGGTGCCGGAGGGGTGCAGGCTCTGGGAGGGAGTTTGGGTGCTGGGTGCAGGCTCTGGGCTGGGACAGGGTTAGGGTGAGGTAGGGGGTGCGGTGCACAGGGCTGGATGCAGAGTTTGGGGTGCAGCAGGCAGGCTGCCCTGGGGCTGGGGGCCAGAGAGGAGGACTCCCCCCAGCCTTTTCCCCACTGGCAGCAGTGAGCTCCAGGAGGGGGAGGGGGGGGGGGGGGCTCCCCGGTCCCCCCAGCATGACACTCACCCAAGCCCCGCCCCCAGGCCGCTGCTCAGGAAGTCCAGCCAGGGTAAACTCCCCACCCCCGGAGTCGACTCGGAATCACCGGCCGTGGGGGGGCTGCCACGCGCCTCCTCCCTCCGCAGGCGCAGCAGCTGCCTCGGCCTGGCCCCAGTGCCGCTCCCTTGTAGCCGACCGTGGCCGCGGCCGTCGAGGGAGCGTAGCGCGGAGCTGCAGCGGGCAGCCGGGGCCGCAGGAGGCGCGCAGGGGCGGCGCGCGGGGCGGCGGAGGCGCGCAGGGGCGGCGCGCGAGGCCGAAGGAGGCGCGCAGGGGCGGCGCGCGGGGCCGGAGGACGCTCGAGGCTCGGCGCGCGGGGCCGAAGGAGGCGCGCAGGGGCGGCGCGCGGGGTCGGGGGAGGCGCGCGGGGCCGGGGGACGCTCGAGGCTCGGCGCGCGGGGCCGAAGGAGGCGCGCAGGGGCGGCGCGCGGGGCCGGGGGAGGCGCGCAGGGGCGGCGCGCGGGGCCGGGGGACGCTCGAGGCGCGGCGCGCGGGGCCGGAGGAGGCGCGCAGGGGCGGCGCGCGGGGCCGCAGGAGGCGCGCAGGGGCGGCGCGCGGGGCCGGGGGACGCTCGAGGCGCGGCGCGCGGGGCCGGAGGAGGCTCGCAGGGGCGGCGCGCGGGGCCCGGGGACGCTCGAGGCGCGGCGCGCGGGGCCGGGGGAGGCGCGCAGGGGCGGCGCGCGGGGCCCGGGGACGCTCGAGGCGCGGCGCGCGGGGCTGGGGGAGGCGCGCAGGGGCGGCGCGCGGGGCCGGGGGAGAGACCCAGTCCCGAACAGTGGTGGAGCCGGGCCCCCATGCCCTGATTTTGCTGGAACCCCCGGGCACCGCCGGCCCCTGTAACTCACCGCCCCGTCCCTTTCCTCAGGGGCCGTAGTGTAACTAAACAAAACAAATCGTATCCGTAACGGGCCAGACTCTCCCCTTTCTTACACAGCAAATATAAGTCCACCAACTTCAGTGGAGTTACTCCTGATTTACAATGCTGTTGGCAAGGGCTGAACCAGGTCCTTTGATCTCAATTACACTAATAGAAATCCAGAGTAATGTCACCGAATTAAATGATGTTACTGCAGATTTACAAACGTGAAACGGAGATCAGTATCTCTGCCATTAAGCTGCACACCCTCCATCTATTCCCTTTGCATCCTAAGCGCTTCCTAAGTCAAGCTTTGATCTCATTGTGGTCTGACTTCTGAGTATACCTACAAATAAGCACTCAACGTTTCCACTTCTGTTGCCCAAATGCTGAGGAATGAAACATCCCCCAGAGACCCAAACACAGCTAATTAATAGAATACAACATCCCCTGGGGAGTCAGACACAGTCAATTAAAATAACTTACATTTTTGTTTTGTTGCTTTGTTATTTTGAGAAAGAGAAACTTATCCCAAATTGTTTTCATTCCTTGAGGGGCTGGAGCATCCTGTCCTTCCTCTGCCCTTACCCCCCCACCCCCACCTTGCCCCACTTTTCTTTCCCCCATATATAGGTGATTTATTAGGTCATTTTTGCAATATTTCTAGGACTGTTAAATTATCTTCATGATCCTTTATGTTGTTATGAATGGCTTGAGTTTTAACGGTAAGACCGCACGTATACTCACAACCTGTTCTTAGAAACATTGACGTTTACGGAGAGAAGAAACTGTCTGTTCATTTAGTCAACCCCCTGCCTCGCTGCTGGACAAATCATGCTTCACCAAGGAAAACCAGAGACCTTATCACTAAATCTTTTATTCCCTTTTGAATCCTACACCTAGTGCTGATGCCCACTGCTCAGGCTCACTGTCCCTGTTCCGTTTGGCCAGTCCCACAAAGAAATATTAATTACCTCACACTCACCAGACCTCATGCACTCGAGATTTGCCACCAGTGTCTGCTGGGGCTCACCTATGTTCCTGCCCTAATGGTCCTCATGCCCAGTACCAAGGGCATAAAGGGCGGAACAGGACAGACTGTCCTTCAGTTCCTTCACTAATGTAGGTTCCAGGTGTTATGAGAGTCCGTAGCAGGGGTGGGAAGAAGGCGGATCATGGAATGTACATTGACTATGCATGTCACAGAACCACAGCTACTGTAAGGTAACCCTGTTATTGCACATCCTTACCAGAGCACGCCCTTGTGGCACTGTGCAGTATAGGAGCCACTCATCCTCAGTTTTCCAGCTGGTCTTTCACTGCTCTGCCCAGCCTCCCTAACACTTCCTAGATTGCACAGATGTAGCCCATTAAATCAGATAGCTCTTAACAGAGTCCAGTACTGCTAGATACCCACATTGAACGTCTCTGGGTTGAAATAGCTTGTCCTTTCAATCCATCTGCCCACACTAGAAAGAGTCTCAGTTTCTAAATGGTTTAGTTGTATGCAAATAGAATAATATTCTGAGGGCCACCAATATATGTAATCTAGCCTCCCCTCAGTGGTATGTATGTGGTTTGGGAAAGACCGGTACATTTCAAATGGAAATCAGTGACTATCAAGTTTGGGGTGGGGCCTTAGAGTGACCTTATCCTCATGGAAAAAATCACAGAGAGCCTGAATTTACTCAGTTTTTCTGGTTGATATAATTGCTACTAAAATTCTGTTTCCTGTATAAATGTAGCAAAGAGCAAGTTGATAATAGTTCAAATGGGGATCCTTTTAAACCCACTAGGGCCACATTATGGTCCTAGGGAGACAGCTCCCTAAATGGGGATAGCTATGTGAAAGACCATTTAGGAATCTAAAGGCTTGTCTACACTGGCACTTAAGTCAATGTAACTTATCTTGCTCCAGGGAGTGAAAAAGCCACTGCTCTGAGTGACACAAATTACATCAACTTAAAGCGGTATCCATGGCGTGCTATGCTGATGGGAAAGTGCTCTCCTGCTGGCATAGCTTCCACCTCTCGTAGAGGTGGAGTAATTATGCTGATGGGAAAGCATGTTCCTGCCGGCATAGCGCAGCTTCACCAGATGTGCTACAATGGCGCAGCCGCATCTGTGCCAATATAGCCTGTTAGTGTAGACTAGCCCTAATTAGTTGGGTGGGAGAAGATTGTGTATCCCTGGATTGGGGGAATGGCATGCCAATGTAGTTGCTAAGCACACCTGAGCAGAACTAAGAATTACTCCAGAATTCTTGAGTATTAGCAAGTAATCTAGGACAACTGGGAATTTGGTAACCATAGGAGGTAACTGACAATGCTTAGCCCATACTGAGAACCTCCTCCATTTGGCAGCATAAGTTAGCGTATTGGTGTCTTTTCTACTTGGGATTCAAATGTTTTAAGATGTCCAGGAGTCAGTCATTCAGCCAACATTCAGACTGAGGTGTGGATGAAGGAAGATGCCATCATCCTGGGAGATAAAGTCTGATGAAAGAGCTAAGCATTCTGGAGAACAAGTGGACAATTTCATGAGGTCTGTATACCAAAACTGACTTGGCCAAACAGGTGCTATATGGTGACTGTGGCAGAGTCTTGTCTGACCTTCCTTAATGCTCTCAGGATCTGGGGGGTGGGAGGGAAAGTGCAAATCATCCTTGGAGACCCTGGTATGAGGAGTGCCTCTGATATGGATCCTGGGGATAGGCTTCATCTGGAGCAGAAGATGGGACATTTCTTGTTCCTGTCTGTTGCAAAGAGGTCTGATTGTTGACCCCATTCTTGGAAGATGTCTCTTGTAATGAATTCCTTGATAGCCAACTTGTGGACCATGGAGAAATGTCTGCTTAGACAGTCTGCCAGGGCATTTTGGAGACCTGGGAGCTATACCACTATAGCCAGACTCAAATGACAGATGCATCAGAACCAAACCGCCTCCTGAGACTGGGGTTGGAAGGGAATACCTCCTTGTCTATTTACATAATAACAGTCATGTCTGTCATAAACAATTTGTGTTATCACTCCTTGGATCATTGGGAGGCAAGCAGCACAAGCCAGAGTGATTGCTCTGAGCTTAGGCATATTAATGTGGATTTGCATTTCCACGCAGGTCGATAGCCCCTGAACTGGATAATTGTCAAGATGGGCTCCCCACTCCAAGAGGGTTACATCGGTCACCAGTACTCCCTTGCATACTTGACCTGGATCTTTCCATCAATTCAGGGAGGGACATGTACTTACATGTGTCTGAAGGAGTGTTTCCCAACCTTTCCCAGTCTAAGGGCACTTACTTCAATAAAAGATTTGCGCGGCGCACCCTAGCGCCATGCTAAATTATGACCAACCCCCCCCCACCTTACTTTTAATGAGTATTTTGAGCTTGCCTTGATATGCAGAGTCATTTAATCCTGGTAGGAAATGTTGACAGTGCAACTTGGAACTCCTGCTCCACCCATCTCAGATGTTCTCTTTGGTTTTGATGTAAGTCAGGCTCGAAAAATACTTAACTTGCACAGGTATGTTGTTGAAAATGACAACCAAATGGAGATAGCATGGTCCAAGATTACTGTGTATTCATCTGCCACTGTCAACTAGAATGAATCCCGAGGCACATCGCCAAACTTAATTTTAAAATAATGGTTCATCTTTAATTCGGCAAATTGCTCAAGTCATTGTTGTAAGATTCTTAGCACTTTCCATTGCAGAGGAAATCCAAGGATCCCAGACCCAAGTCAAAATCTTCTATATAGCATGAAGGAAAATAGGAGCTGAACTTTTCTTCCAGACTTTTCAAATGCTCAGAAACGACTCTGACGAAAAATACTGCCAGTAGACTCTGCCACGTTTTCCAGGAGGAACATTTCTATTGTGCCTTTTGGTACTTTTTTCATGTCAGAGGGCTAACTTAAATCTAAACTCATGTAGTTTATCCATGAAGGAGAGAAGATTCTCATTTCCATCTTGCATTTTCCTGTTCAGTTCATTGAGGTGGTAGAATATACCAGCCAGCGAGGCAAGTTTTTCACACCATGCCACATCCTCAGTTAAGAACATTTTTAATTCCTCTCTCAGCTCGTACAAACATGAGAGAACTTTTCCATGGAAAAGCCAGCGTATTTCTGTGTGCAAAATTAAACTCCGGTGTTGTGCTCTCATTTCCTCACACAACAGCAAGAAAAGGCAACATTTTAAGGACTGTGATTTTATTAAGTTCAGTATCTTTATTGCTTCATCTAATAGTAAGGAAAGTTCTTTCGGCAGTGTTTTAGCCATGAGATCTTCATGGTGCAGGAAACAGAGGGTCACCGGGACACCAAAGTTTTGTTCTTTGACCTTGCTTACAGACCCCTTCACTTTGCCAGTCATGGAGCCAGTCCCATCTGTGCAAACACTAAGACAATTCTTCCAGTGCAATTCTCCCTCCTCAAGGACGCTGTTTTCACCCTGAAGATTTCCTCTCCAGTCATGTGACCTGGCAGTTGTCTGCTAAAATAATTAAAAAAAAAATATCTCCATCAACGTGCCAGATGTTAGCCAAGAGATGAGCACGGTTTCAGGTATCTGTTGATTCATCAAGCTGCAGTGCAAATTTTTTGATTGCTTTGATTTTTTTTAGGAGCACAGTCTCAATGTCAAGCTGACGTCATCAATGCGACTTATTATCTGAAAGGGAAACTTTTGTGATTTCATTGACTGCATTTGCACCGAACACAAACTCGCACCATTTCTTTTCATGTTGGTAAAATTAATATTTCTGCAACTGTATACAGCTTTTTTGCCTTCGCTGCAAATTCAGTGGCGAAGTAGCTTACTTTCAATGGTTTATCAGAAACTGTTACACGGTCTTTCATCATTTGCACTTGTTTTTCATTTTGATCCTTCAAATGCTCAAAAAAAATATGTGCCCTTGTTGGCAAGGGACGGATGTTTGCTTGTAAGGTGTCATATTAACTTACTTGGCACCGCTGCGTGGTTTGAGAGATTCTCCCCACACAAAGACATTGTCGAAGAGAACAAGATGATTTACCTGTAAACAAAAATCCATATTGCAAATAACTCTCACAATAGCATTAGCTTACCAGTTGGACGTTATGTTCATGTTCAGCTTCATCACTGAAAGTAGATATGGAGGTGCCAGAATTCCTTTTCTTCAAAAGTTTGTCCATTTTTTGAGTCTTCAATTCAAAATTCACCACTGTAACTTAATGGATAAGAAAACACAGCTACCACGCGAATGGCAACATCACTGGAGTGCAATTGTGTGACATCTGTCTTACACACATACACCCGAAGAACAACAGCACAAAAACGCAATTTGGTTAAGACACTAATTAAAATCGAGAAAAGACAGTTACCATTTCCGTAACTGGCGTTCTTCGAGATGTGTTGCTCATGTCTATTCCACACTAGGTGTGTGTGCTCGCCACATGCACCGGTGCCGGAAGTTTTTCCCCTAGCAGTACCTGTAGGGGAGTGCCTCTAGCGACCCCTGGAGTGGCGCCTCTATGGTGTGGTATAAGGGGCGCTGCATGCTCCCCCCACCCTCAGTTCCTTCTTTCCAGACAACTCCGACAGAGAGGAAGGAGGGCGGGATGTGGAGTAGACATGAGCAACACATCTCTAAGAACACCAGTTATGGAAAAGGTAACTGTCTTTTCTTCTTCGAGTGATTGCTCATGTGTATTCCACAATAGGTGATTCCAAGCTATATCTGTTGGAGGTGGGTAGGAGTTCACAAACTCTTGTGACGGAGCACAGCCCTACAGAACAACGGTGTCTTCCCTGGTCTGGGAGATGATTGGATAGTGCAAGGTGAATGTGTGAACTGAAGACCATGTGGCAGCCCTGCAAATGTCCTGAATGGGGACATGGGCTAAAAGGTAGCTGACGAGGCTTGCGCTCTAGTCCAGTGTGCCCTCACAATTGACGGCGGAGGGATTCCCGCCAGGTTGTAACAGGTATGGATGCACAAGGTGATCCAGTTGGAGAGCTTCTGAGTGGAAATTGGCCAAGGCAATGAACAGGTGCAAAGACTTCCTCAACGGCTTAGTCCGCTCCAGGTAAAAGGCCAGAGCTCGTCTCATATCCAGCGTGTGGAGGCAGTGCTCTTCACTGGATGCATGGGGCTTGGAGCAGAGGACCTGCAGGAAAACGTCCTGACTCGTGGTAGGCAGAGACCACCTTTGGGAGGAACGAAGGATATGAGTGGAGCTGGACATTATCCTTATGGAACACCGTGTACGGGGGCTTGGAAGTCAGGGCCCTGAGTTCCGAGACCCGTCTAGCTGATGTGATCGCCACCAGGAAGGCTACCTTCCATGAGAGGTGCGACCAGGAGCATGTAGCTAGCGGCTCAAAGGGGGGACCCGTCAACCGGGCCAGCACCAAATTCAGGTCCCACTGCAGGACTGGGGGCCTAACATACGGGAAGAGACGATCCAATCCCTTAAGGAATCGGCCAGTTATAGCATGGGAGAATACCGTGTGCCCTTGCACTGGCGGGTGGAAGGCGGATATGGCTGCCAAGTGCATCTTGATGGATGAAGGCGCCAGGCCTTGGGCTCTAAGGTGAAGGAGGTAGTCTAAAAAGAGCTGGATTGGGGCAGCCACGGGGGAAACGCCCCGCTCAGCCACCCATTGAGAAAACCGAGACCACTTCGCCAAGTAGATTTGACGTGTGAAGGGCCACCTGCTTTCCAAGAGGACGCGCTGAACCACTTCCGAGCATGTCCTTTCCTCCCAGCCTAACCATTGAGCAGCCACGCCATGAGGTGCAGTGCCACTAGGTTGGGGTGGAGGAGACGGCCCTGGTCCTGGGAGAGCAGGTCTGGGCAGGATGGCAGTGGCCATGGCAGGGCAACTGCTGGGGCAACCAGGAGGACCCGGGCCCTGTCCATTTTTATCTTTTCCAGGACCTTGCCGATCAGCGGGATCGGAGGGAAGGCATAGAGAAGCTGGCCTGACCAGAATAGGAGGAAGGCATTGGAGAGAGCGCCCACTCCCAGCCCCCCCCCGGGGAGTTCCCCACTCTCGGAAAAGTCTGAGCACCACCTGTGGGTGTAGAGACCACTCGTGCTGAGAGGAGAAGTCTTGACTGAGGTGATCTGCCTGCAAGTTCCAGGTACCCGTTAGGTGGTAGTCCTGTAGGTAAATGTTGTGGGCTATACAGAAGTCCCACAGCCTGAGGGCTTCCTGGCAGAGGGCACAGGAGCAGGCCCTGCCTTGCCTGTTGATGTAAAACATTGAGGCCGTGTTGTCCGTGAGAACCCTGACCACTCTGCCCTCCAGGTGCGAGCAGAAGGCCCTGCATGCCAGCTGGACTGCCCTGAGTTCCTTGACATTTGTATGCAGGGCAGGTCCTGCGCGGACGACAGACCTTGGGTCTGAACGTCCCCACCAGGGGCTCCCCACCCCAGGTCCGATGCGTCAGACACCAGCTCCACTGATGGGGGCGTGCCCCTGAACAGGACCCCACGGAGCATGTTTCCCGGGGAGGACCACCGTTGTAGGGAAGCAATCACTGGCTCGGGCACAGTGAGGACCTTGTCCATCCTGTCTCTGGCCTGGGAGAACAGCGAGGCCAACCAGAGCTGGAGGGGCCTCATCCTGAGTCTGGTGTGGCAAACCACATTAGTGTACATTGACATGTGACCCAGGAGCTGGAGACACGCTCTGGCTATCATCACAGGGAACCTTGTGACTGTGTCGACGAGTCCTTTCAGGGTCTCGAATCTGTCTGGTGGGAGGGAGACCCTGGCCGATGTTGCGTTCAGGACTGCCCCGATAAACTCTATGCTCTGTACCGGGACAAACATGGACTTGGTGTCATTCACCAACAGGCCCAGGGTGGTGCATGTGGACAGGAGGAGCGCCACATGATCCTGCAACTGGGATCTGCCCTTGACTGGCCAGTCGTCCAGATAGGGGAAGATCTGGACCCCCTGGCACCTGAGGTAGGCCGCCACCACAGACATGCACTTTGTGAATATCCTGGAAGCAGTGGACAGGCCAAAATGGGAGGACAGTAAACTGGTAGTGCTCCTGCCCAACCATGAAACAGAGGAAGTGCCTATGCCCCTCGAATATATGAATGTGGAAATACACGTCCTGCAGATTTAGGGCGGCGTACCAGTCCCCGGGATCCAGGGAGGGAATGATGGAGGCCAAAGAGACCATGCAAAACTTGAGCTTTACCATGTAGTGATTCAGATCTCGCAGGTCCAAGATGGGCCTGAGCCCCCCTTTGGCCTTCGGGATAAGGAAACAGCGGGAGTAGAACCCCTTGAGTTTGAACTCCGCTGGCACCACTTCCACCACTCCTAAGCCAAGGAGCTGCCCCACCTTCTGCTCGAGCAGGGCCTCATGAGAAGGGTCCCCCAGGAGGGACGGGGGTGGAGAGTGTTTGGGCGGGGTACAGGTAAACTGGAGGGTGTAGTCCTGGGAGACGGAGTTGAGGACCCAACGGTTCAAAGTCAGCCACGACCACTCCGGGAGAAAAGCACACAACTGGTTTATTGTGGGTGGATCCCTGGTATAAACTGGTAGGTCGCTTCCGGGCATCCCGTCAAAACTGACATTTCCCTGCCTGTTTACCCTTGGAGGACCCAGGCTGGGGGGCAGATCAGGACTGCCTCTGCGAGTGTTTCTTATAGTCACGTGACTTTTTATCAGGGTGCTCGCATTTAGAGTGGGTGGCCTTGGTGGGAGCCTGCTGAGGCTTAAACTTGGTCCTGGCCGGAGCCGAAACATAGAGGCCAAGTGTCTTAAGCATACTGTGGGAATCTTTCAGGCTGTGCAATTTCACATCCATCTGTTCCACAAACTGGGCCTTGCCATTGAACGGGAGGTCCTGCAAGGAGTTCTCTGCCTCACTGGACAGCCCAAACAGCAGGAGCCACGACGCCCTCCTCATGGACAGCGCGGAGGCCATAGACTTTGCAACTGTATCCACAGCATTCAACGCCGCCTGCAGGGTTGCCCTGGCAGCCACTGTACCCTCCTCCACCGGAGTTTTGAACTCCTTCTTGTCATGCTCCTGGAGGGAGTCCTTGAATTTGGGTAGAGAGCCCCACAAATTGAACTCATACCGACCCAGCACAGCCTATTGGTTCGCGACCCTTAACGGGAAATTCGAGGATGAATAAAACTTCTTCCTAAATAAGTCCAGCCTTATTGAGTCTTTATTTTTCAAAGTGGGGGCCAGTTGGCCCTGCCTCTCTGTGTGGTTGACTGACTCGACCACCAGGGAGTTGGGGGCAGGGTGGGTGTACAGGTATTCATGCCCCTTGGCGAGCACAAAGTACTTCAGTTCTGCCCTCTTAGAGATGGAGGGCAAGAAAGCCGGGGTTTGCCACAAGGTGTTTGAAATTTTTGCCATGGAAATTTCCACCCTTCATGGAGTGGGAGGGCCACCCTGCCCGGTACCGAGGCCAATAGGACGTTGAAGAGAGAGTCTGAGGGTTCCTCCACCTCCTCGGCCTGAAGGATGAGGCTTGATGCCACCCTTTTCAATAGTTTCTAGTGGGCTTTAGAGTCCTCTTGTGGAACAGAGGGAGGAGGGGCCATAATCGTCTCATCAGTGGAGGATGAGGATGCGGGCGCGGTACTCTGCATACCCACTGGTACCAGAGGTCCCATCACTTGGGCCGCCCTCGGGGCGAAGAACCAAAGATGCACACCCCACCGACTTCTTTCTGGAAGGCTGGGAAAGGGAGGCCGACAGTCTTTCCGAGGCTCTGGCCACTGAGCAAGCCCCCACCGGGGGCTGCGTCGGAAGCCACAGGGCCCATTGGTACCACGGTGCTGGGCAAGGAGCCTGGTGCCACTGCACCTGCTGTGGCACCAGCGGAGCAGGCTTTCAGCCTGACTAGTCTGTCCCATCGACTGACGACTACGAAGGGAGGCCGGGCTGGCGTACGACCTGCCACTGTCCTGCGACCGGGAGGAGCGGTGGCGTCGGGAATGGTGCCGATCATGAGACCGTGATCCCAACGTAGAGGAACGGTACCATCAGTAGCAGCTGCTCTGTAATCGGCTCCGGTGAGCGGATCCGCGACAGCGAGATGCCGGCGATCAACACCCAGGACTGCGGGAGCAGTGCTGAGGTGGGGTCCTGGAGCGAGACAACAAATGGGATCGGTGTCGACGCCCATATCGAGATGGGCTATGGTAGCCTCTCAGAGAAGAGGACCTCTGGCGCCGTCTGTCTCGGTCTCGACAGGGCTCACTCCCTTGGCAAAGTCTATGGTCCCTTGAGGCGGAGCAGTGCCTGGAACCCCTGTCAGTTGGAACCCAGCCAGACAACCTGGTGGGGGTTGACGGTGACTGGCATGGACTATGCACAGGATGGTCGCTGAGCAGTGAACGGCATTGGGAACATTCCCTCGACTGCGAATGGTACCGACTAGGAGGCGACTGCGGTGATCCAAGCGGTGGCTTGCCTCTGGACCGGGGAGCCAACGGTGGCGGTGCCCCTGGTACCGCAAAGACATAACGTCCCAGACCACTTGTAGGGCCTCCAGCATGGAGGGCACCCGGACATCTGGGGAAGCCTGCGCCAAATGGGCCGGGCTACTCCACTCAACCTTAGTCAGAGGCCTGGAGGCCGACAGGGACCGAGAGCTGCCCAACGTGGGTCTAGTCTCTCCCCCGGTTTGGCTCCGGTGCTTCGGCAGAGAAAACCTCTTCTTAGCCTTCTTGGCATGCCCCGTGGACGGGGAGCGGTGCCGACTGGTGGAAGGCACTGAAGGGTCGCCGCGCACTGACACCGCGGTACCTGGTGCCAACTTGGAGTGGTGCACCGGAGTTGGGGTCAACACTGACTCCATCAGAATGGCTTGGAGCCAAATGTCCCTTTCTTGGTCCGAGGCTTGAAAGATCTGCAAATCTTGCAGTAATCGCTGAGATGGGTTTCCCCCAGACAGTGAAAACAGTCTGCGTGCGGGTCACTCACTGGCATCAGCTGCCTGCAAGTGTCGCATGACTTAAAGCCCAGGGCATGGGGCATGCCCCGACCAGGCGCATTAAACTAAACTCACACTAATCTAAACCACTTTAACTACAGGTACTACTAACTATGAACGAACAAGAATACAAGAGGAAAGCTGCAGACAAGCTGGACCAGAGCAGTTCTGATGCACCTTCACTGGCAGCAAGAAGGAACTGAGGGTGGGAGGAGCGCGCAGCACCCCTTTTACCGCACCATAGAGGTGCCACTCCAGGTGTCACAAGGGGCTCTCCCCTACGGGTACTGCTAGGGGAAAAACTTCTGGCACTGGTGCACGTGGTGAGCATGCACACCTATTGTGGAAACACGTGAGCAATCACTTGAAGAAGAATTTTTTTTCTCATCACAAGCAATTTTTTCAAAATTCCATGGCACACCTGTTCATGTCTGACGGCACACCAGTGTGCTCTGGCACACTGGTTCGGAAACACTGGTCTAAAAGATGCCTATTTGATAGGTATGGTGAGTAAGGTACAGGTTCAGCCAGTCCTGCGTGCATCATGAGTGAATTCTGGCATGCTACATGATGAACATGCAGGAAACCATATGTCCTAGGAGACTCAGGCAAGTTCTCACCAAAATATGTGGTTGATAAGGGTGGTTGAGGATTCTAATCTGCCCCGGGGCAGAAACTCTGGCTCTATTCTCTGTGTTGGAATCAATGATTTTTCTTTGTTAATTTCTTAGGCCCAGGCTCAAGGAAAAAGATGGAGAATTTGATTAATAGAATTCTTCACCTGCGGAGGTGACTTGCCACAGATCAGCCACTCAAGGTATGGGTACACTATTTCCTGTTTTCTGAGATGAGCCGCCACCACCACAAGTCATTTGATGAAAACTCTTGATGCTGTCAACAGTTCAAAAGACAGAACTCGGTACGTTCTACCTGAAACCTTAGGTACTTCATGTGACAGAAACAAAGTAAGCAAGCATCTTGCAGGTCAAGAACCACAAACCAGTCCCATAGATCTAATAATAGAAGTATGGGTGCAAAAAAGGTTTACCATTCTGAATTTGAAGCTGTGAATGAAAGCTATGAGTCTCCTCAAATCCAGATTGGAGCACTACCTTCGCCTTCCATTTGGAATTAGGAAATCGTTGGAATAAAAACCATTTCCTCTCTATTGAAGCCAAACTTCCTCTGTTGCCCCTAGAGTGAGAAAGGTCTCCACTTCTTAAAGCAACAATGTCATGAGAGAGATCCCCGAACAGGGAAGGTATGGAACTGAAAATAAGACCCCATGCAGACTCTCTCTAGAAGTAAATGGTTTGATGTTATGAGGTTTCATGTTTCCCAAAAGAAATAGAAGAGGTGCCCAAAGAGAGAGAGGAGAAGGGGTAAAGATCCTATAGACTCAAAATACTGTAACATGGACTTGACGGGTTGGTCAAGAGGATTTGTTCAATGTGGTCACAGTATGAAAGGTGGCTGGGGTATAGATTGAAAGTCTTCTTTTTTCAAAACATGGTCTCTTCCATGAAGGCTTCATGGTCCTTTTGTAGTATAAGACAGTGGGTGATGTTCTTCATCTAGAATATGATGTTTTCTCCCTGCTTCCTTTTGGGAGCTGGGGTGTATAATCCTAGTGAACACAGAATAGCCTTGAAGTCCATCAACAAGAGATACCACTGAGCCCACCTGTTCTGCCAGTATGGGCCCCCTTTTACCTGTCTTGCTGAGCCAGGCTCTTAAGCCTCCTCTAGCACAAACACAGGCAGGGCCCCACCCTGCTGCAGACAGACACAGACACTGACATCAGCTCTGGGAAGACTCAGCTTAAGGGATTTGCCCCGGCACTCAGGTGCCCACCTCCCTTGGAGTGCACACCCAAAGGTATATTGTCTTGCACAGTATAGAAAAATCTGCACAGCAGAAGCTCATAAAAATTCACCCTCTTCCTCAATGTGAAGAGACATGCACAGCTTCTTGCCCCCTGTGGATATGAATTGCACAAACTGGGCAATATTATAAACAAAACAAATTTATTAACTATAAAAGGCAGATCTTAAGTGATTATAAGGGATAGCAAACAGAACAAAGCAGATTACTGAACAAATAAAACAAGACATGCAAACTAAGCTTGATTCACTAAAGAAACAGGTTACAAAATGTAATTTCTCATCCTAAATGTTGAATTAGGCAGGATGCAGAGTGTCTGTAGCTCAGAGTTCCAGTTATTTCTTCTTACAGTCTGGATCCCTGTCTCAGTTTGGACTCACCCCTGCCTTTCCCTTCAGGTTAGTTTCTTTGTCCTTTCAGGTTCTTTCAGCAGTCCTTCTTCTTGGGTAGGCAATGGAGGAGAGCCCCGTTTGCCTTCCTCTCCACCCTTAAATAAATTTACATAAGGCAGGAATCCTTTGTTTCCCAAACTTGAAAAGTCCTCCTCTCCTTTTAGTGGAAAGTTACAAGAAGTCCAAGATAATGTTTCGTATCAGGTGACAAGACCACCTGACCTAGTAGCGTCACAGTTACATCCCAGGACGCCTCCCAGGAAGAAGAGAGATGAGTAGCTCCACAGTCTTGTTGTTTCTTCCTAATGGCCCATCAAATCTGATGGCCTGTTGTCTGGTGGGTGTCTTCCAAATACACACCCAGTTGTAATTGTTATGTAGTCCATAATCCTAAATTTAGATACAGAAATGATAAATGCATACAAATTGGGTAATCACATTCAGTAAATCATAACCTTTTCAATATCTCACATGACCCATTTTGCATAAAACATATCTTAGTTATGTCATATCCATATCATAAGCATATTTCCATAAAGATTATGAAGTGTAACATCACAGCAGGGATGGGATCAGGCGCTGATGGGGAGACAGCAGCTGGTATGGAGTGTTCCTCCCTGGGAGGATATTCTTCATCTGAAGATTAACCAGTCTGATGGGAAGTTGCTTGATCAACTGTCACTCCCTGAGAGGGAGGCGGGGAGGTGGTACTAATCCTGGACAGGGTGCAAAGGCTGTCTTGCATGATGAAATATCCCCACAGGTTCCAGTAGGGCCATGATAACATATTGTATGCCTAGGGACCTGGAAGCCAAGGTGGGGAAATACTACAAGGTGCAACTATCCCTAGATTTCTTAGCATGAGGTCTATAGGAGGTTCTCATTTCTCATCTGATTCAAAGGGCTCTCAGCACGGGATCTGAAGTGACAGGCAGGGGATCCCTCCATGGAGTTAGAGTCACATGAAGAGAAAGAACACATGTAATGGAGATGCTGCTTTCACAGGTGCCCCAGGATTCACTGTTGTATGAGCCTTTATTAGTGATGCAGATGATCTCAGTACCGCTGAAGTAGTTGGTGTCACTACTGAAGTTTTCAGCACCGTGGATAGTAACAGACTTTATCTCTGTTGTACTACAAAGGACTCCTGGTACCATACATTATTGCAGCACTAAGAAATGCAATGTGGGGGTAGATTCTGCCAGAGTTGCCAGTGCTGAGGAGCCAGTGCTGAGGAGCTTGGTGCCGGTACCATAGACTCAATACTGGGGGTTGTCGTACCACTGACTGAGATACCAGACTTTCAGCACAACCTTGTCCTGAGTGCTTCAGCGGTACTCAATTTAGTCTGTGGCTCTAAAGGTACTCAAGATTTATGAGGTGATTTTAGTCCTTTCTTGCACCATTCAGCAAAGGTGGATCTGTCCCGTGTTTCCCAGAGTGCTTTCCTTTGTACCTCACTCCACACAAACTTAGAGGAGTTTTACTCTGCCCTACAAGAATCAGACAGACGACCCTGAGCCATAGAAGAAAGTTGGGAGATGGAGATGCTGCTGAGATGGAGTTCATATCAGGGCACTTCTGGACTCAGAACCCCTGGACCAGCAAGTCTTTCTTGCCTGAATCTGAGGCAGGCCACATAGCCTTATCCAAAAGAAACAACTTAAGGCAATCTTCTGTGGATTTGTCTTTTCTGAGAAGGAATAATGTATGTTACATCTATTGGGGATGTGCCCCTCCAGTAGATAAAGGCATCTACTGTGTCCATTGCTGAACAGTATATCCACTTCATAAGAGGTGCAGTTCTTGAACTCAGGAGATTTAGGTTTCATCCTAATCTAGTTCCAACATCAGGGAAAAATTTTCCACAAAAAACCAACAGTTTTAACCTACCAATGGGCACAAAGGAAAACTAGTCTAACTATACTAAGCCTGCTGCTCTCTAAATGTATAAATAGCTACAAAAATATTTGCTGTGTTGAAATGAAGACATTGCCGGTGTTCCATCTTATTAGCCACAGGTGGTAAGAAGGAACTAAGGGTGGTTGGGTCCACTCTGGCCTTGGTACAAAGCACAAGGACACGTAGGGCACAAGCATGGCCCCAACAGAGATTGCTGGCCAAAAGATTCTGATCTTGAGCACACATGTCCCAGGAGTGGAACATATATAGACAATCGCTTGATATAGTGGCCCTTCTAGTTGCTGTCACAATGGATCAGGTACAGTAACTCTTCATTTAAAGTCGTCCTGGTTAGACATAGAATATAAGAGTTGGAAGGGACCTCAGGAGGTCCAAACCTCTAGTTGGAAGGGACCTCTAGTCCAAACCCCTGCTCAAAGCAGGACCAATCCCCAATTTTTGTCCCAGATCCCAAATGGCCCCCTCAAGGATTGAACTCACAACCCTAGGTTTAGCAGGCCAATGCTCAAACCACTGAGCTATCCCTCCCCCTAACATTAACGTTGTTTGGTTGTTATGTTGCTGATCAATTAGGGAACGTGCTTGTTTAAAGTTGTGCAATGCTCCCTTATAACATTGTTTGGCAGCCACCTGCTTTGTCCACTGTTTTCAGGAAGAGCAGCCCGTTGGAGCTAGCTGTTGGGGGCTTGGAACCAGGGTGGGCTGGCAGCCCCCATCAGCTCTCCGCTCCCCTAAGTTCCCTGTGCGGCAGCCGCCCAGCAGGCTATCAGTTGCTGGCAGTTCAGCTGTCCCTCCCGCCACTGCCATTGCTGCTCCTGCCCTCGGCCTTGGAGCTGCTCCTGGGAGCCTCCTGCTTGCTGTGCAGCGGGGGGGAGAGAGGGGCTAATGTCAGGGTGTCCCCTTTCCCCCTTCTTCTGCACCCCACTTACCCCATCTCCATGGGGGGGCATGACAGGGCTCAGGACGGAGGGAGCATGCTGGCAGCAGGGGCTGTCTCAACTTGCTGATCTACTTAAAAAGGCAGTGTACTTAGAGTGGTGTCAGCGTACTTAAAGGGGCAATGCACAGCTCTCTCTCTCTCTCTCTCACAGGGTGTGTGTCTCTCTCTGCCATGCTGTCTCCCTTCCCTCCATTCGTGCTGCCTTGTAGAGTGTGAGGCTACATTAACAACAATGGGTTAACCCTTGAGGGCTCAGCCAAAAGCTAGTTCATCATTTAGCAGTAAGGCATTCCCTGGGAAATATCCCACCCTCTTCTACGCTCTGACTCCACCACCTCAACCAAGCTTCACAATCTTCATCGCTGTGTACCAGTATGAAATTGTTTGTTTAAAACTTATACCGTGTGTATGTATGTATATATATAAAATAATCTTGTCTGGTGAAAAAAATGTCCCTGGAACCTAACCCCGCCCCATTTACATTAATTCTTATGGGGAAATTGGATTCGCTTAACATCCTTTCGCTTGAAGTTGCATTGTTCAGGAACAGAACTACAACGTTAAGCGAGGAGTTACTGTAACTCGCAGCCTTGGCTTGAAATCCCCTGTGCCTTATTTCTCACAGGGAGATTAATTATCTGAACATGTCCCAGTTTTCTTCCAAAGGAAGTCTCACCTGTCTACCTTAACCAAGAGAAATGTTGCTAGACTAGGCTAGACTGTATCTGGTGGCATTCCGAGGCTGTGTGCTGAGCACTTAAAGCTTCCATTTCCTGGACCAAACCCTTTAAGCAACTCCAAGTTCCTGTTTGCACTGTTCAAGTGGGAGAAGGCATCCAGAGAGGTAATTTTCTGCTGGATTCAGCCCTACATCCCACAATCCTACTCCCTCACAAACTTCCCCTCCAGTAAACTCAGAGCTCTTTTTACCACTCAGAAAGTAGCCATGTCCTGGGCAGAGCATAGAGAGGCATCTATGGATGAGCTCTGCTGGGCCAATGTCTGACCACAGCTTCTAGAGATGTTACCAACTGAATCTGTATGTGGCCTTTGATGAGTTCTCAGAGGAGTTCTTACATGGCCGTCTCAAGGTTGCTGCCCTTGAGAGGAAGTCTACTCACCCCAGTGGGCTCCAATGAATCTCCCCTCTTGCTCTCAGTCTGCTCATCCTCCCAGATCTGCTCACTTCACCTTATATTCTCCCTAGCTATTCCTTCCCACTGTGGGTATGGTCCCTGTAGTCAGAGCCATACAGCCACATCACAGAAAAACAAGACATCTTGTACATTGCTAATTGTTTGTGCTGCAACCCCACTAGTATGAGCAGGACACCCAGTAGAGGCACAGGGCTCAGGCAAAGGAACTAGACAGTCAGGGTAACACTGGCTAACTACAATTTTTTTCCAGCTCTAGAAGTTCGGAGAGGGAGAAGTCTGCCTGCACACAGAGGAACTGTGGAGGAACTGGGCCCAAAAGTCCTATCACTTCCCTGACTGAGGACTCAGTCCAGTTTTCCAACAGTAAGGACATCACTTCAATGCTTTTCCATGAAGTAAGTTATTAGATCCACTCCCTTCCTCCTGCTTTTGGCTGTGAGCTGCTAATAATGGATGGATACCTCCCCTCCAGTGGCTCTGGTAAGCCCATGTGGTGGGATTTTTGAAAAGTGATTTAGGAACACAAGTCCCATTGAAAGTCAGTGATGAAACTGTGAAAAATCCCACCTGTAGACTATGATCCAGTCCTGTCCATGTTGTCTCCGGTGTTACTGGTTACCTGTTCTGCACCTGGTTCTCCATTCTCTCAATGTTGTATACCTCAGGAAATATTGATGTACAGAACCCCACCCCCTCATCTTGTTCAACACTAATGAATCCTACGTTTTGTAAATTCACAAGGATGTCTGTCAGGTTCAGTGGAGGGGGACTGTCCTATATTGCACTTGCCAGTGTACCGATATATGCAGTGCTTCTCAAACTATGGTGTATGGCGAAGCATCTATCATTCTTTAAAGTAGTGATGACAGTGTCTGCCACATGTCATCCAGTCCAGGTCACTTAGGAATTCCAGTGAGTTATTTTTTTAAAATAAAGCAGTTAAACTAAACTGAAAAAAAACCAAACCCTAACCAACCACATTCCTTTTGTGACATGTGTGTCTGCTTCCTTGTCAGGTGTCTCTCTGATGTAAATTCAAACATGAGCATGTTAGTAGATGACACTAGTACCAGAGAAGTAGCAAACATATGAGAGGACTGAACCAAACTGAAAAGTGACCTATAGAGTTTAGCACAGTAGTTTAGGGCAGTAGGGAGTGCACACAATGAGTGGACATTCCAAACTACTAAAATGTGCAGTCCAGTGCAGAGAGGAAACAGATACAAAATGCACTAATGTAACAGCCTGACACACTGCATTAAAGCAAATTTATTTTCATCTGCTCTCTTTAATAGTGCCCTTACTTTTCCATGGGCACCTAGTGACTTCAAGGAAGGGAACCCTGAACTCTTAGAGTTGGGAGTAAAATGTCCGAGATGCTCTCTCTCTCAACAGGCATTCCACTATATGATGATGTTTGAAAGCCACTCAATTTACATCTTCCCAAGGGCACAGCTGACAGAGTGGATGACAAAGGGTACTTTTCAAATAGGTTGTGTGTTATGTATTAGTTGCAACGTGCTCACCATTGCTGTTCTCTTACTAGGCTCCCACATGTAATAGCTGAAACATTTGATATTTTTGGATTTAGTCAGCATGCAATTTCCATCTCAGAAACACTATGCAGATGGAATCAGGTAATCAGTCTCGATGGCCTATTTGAACTTTTTCCTTGCCTAAATCCCACTTACTTGCTGATTGAATTCCAGGGACGTGTGGAAGCTGTATTTTTAAATTGCCCTGGGAATAATTTTCAAGTCCTGCATGGAAGTGGTCGGTCCAGCCACCAAAATAATTTTTATCAACCAGATCTGATATGCATTTCCTGTTAAATACATCTTGCATAATTAAGATTTCAGACTTTAGGAATGTCCAGATTTCCTTTTGGTGTCACATGTGGGTGCTTGATGGAAAAGCAAAATAAATGCTTAAAAACAAATGACACACAAAGAGACTGTGATTGTTCACTCTGCCTTGAATTACAAAACAGCATTTTTCACATGGTTAGAGTCCTAGGTCATAAGAAGTGTCACTTGAGAAGAATGCAGAGAGGAAAAGATGTAAAATGCTAGCAGTATGTCTGATGGAACCTGGCTTTAGGAATGACTTCTCCGAAAGGAGAAAGGGCTTTAATAATAAGCAAATGTATCAGGTTTCTGAAAACACTATGTTAGGGTCCATAGAGCAGCTGGCAGTGACATGAGTTCTGTGACCTGCCTCTGAACCCTACAAACTCATTTCCTGTCAAGCATCAGACCCAAGAGGACAAGCAAAAAGCTGTTAAGTTATTTTCTAGAACAGTCTGAGATTAGAATTCCAGTAATGTCTTGAATTCCACTTCAGTTGTCCTAAACTGGCGACTTCCTAAGATTGTTGTGCATATGGCAGTGTGCGCCTCCTTTGGGGGGAAGAAACAGAGAGCGGGGGTGGGAGGGAGGAGGAAAATAGATGGCAGCTTTTCAGACAGCGAACAGAAGAGTCAGATACAAGATGATTGAAATAAATTACACAGACTTTCAGTAGATTAAACTGTCAGTGAAAGATTCATTTTGTCCTTAAGAGTGGAGGGAAACCCGATTGCAGTTTATTGAGTGGATGCCTCTGATCTCTTCCTGTGCCTGTGTGCTCCAAAATCAAGTGGAGGCTGGTGACATCTGAAAGTGGGTAGGCAAAACTGACACACAAAGACACACTGATAGAATCATTTACAGCATCAGGGAAAGACCATCTTCTGCCTCAAATCAGCCAAGGGCAGACCAGCCTCTTCTCTCTATCCACCACTGCCAAGACCCTCATAAGAAGTGATGGAGAAGGTTCAGAGAAGTACCCAACAATTTACATGCTTATCCGAAGTTGATGCGAGTCATGTAAGAGTTATGAATGTATAAATTGGGATGGAAATCCTGCAAGTCCTGACTCTTATGAGATAGCAGGAAATTCCCCTTTAGGTTTTTCCAATTTCCAGACAAAACCTGATCTGAGTAGTTCAGAACCATCCCCAAAAGTTGGTTTAAGATCTATTATAGAAACTTGTTTTTCCTGCCCTAGTTCACCCACAGGGCCCAAGTTCACAAAAGTAGAAGCAGGACCAAGCCTCTCATCTGAAACCTCTTACCCTCTCCTCCCCTCCCCAAACATTTGGACTTGGGGCCAGACTGTGCAGTGCTGGATCATCCTTACAGACAGGTGAACCATGAAGCCAGGAGCTCCCTTTCTTCTCCAATTTAAGAAACCTTAAGGGAATCATTTAAGGATTTCACTCTTTGCCTTTTTGTCAGCTCTCCTGTCAGCAACACAGATAGAGGGCTGCAAAATGGTTACTGTGAAGTCTAGAATAACAAAAAGGGATGATGAAATGTGGTGTTGCTGCCTTTCAAAGCTAAAGAGCACTGGGGATACGAAGGCAAATTCAATAATGGTTAATGTATTTTTTCAGTAACTATCTTCTATTTCGTCTATAATTGTGTTTAACTGGTTTTATTTTCATAAGCACATTACAACAGTAGAGCTAGATACATAGCAGATTGTTAATATTAAAACGTTAGTCTACTGATAAAGGAAAATGTTAAAGTAAACGAGTGGAGAAAACTTGCAGCAAATTAATCAAAACATTCTCTTTCAGTGGGGATGCAAAGGTGCATAAATCATTACAGACACATGCTTGTGATTTTGTTTTTCTTTCTTGTTCTTATTCTCTCTATTACCCAGTGGTTTAAATTAGCCTCAACGACTGATCCAAATTCCAGTAAAGCACTCCTCCAGCAGACGTATAAACTGAACAAATTCTATCATCAACAAAACCTTAAAGATGAAGATCCTGCCAAGCATGAAGTCTATTTCCTCTAATCACCTCACCTGATATTTCAGTTACACCCTTGTCCCCCTTGCCATGCTGTCTCCCTTCCCTCCATTCGTGCTGCCTTGTAGAGTGTGAGGCTACATTAAAAACAATGGGTTAACCCTCCAGCTTCTAATCATTGGCTTGTGACCCAAAGACACCACAGTCCACAATGGCCACCATCGGCTCCTTTGTATCAGAAACTGACTGGAGAAAGTTTCAGTGGGATTAGGTATATTTTTCCAAGTCAAAGTAATGGAAGTTCCTGGTAACACAAGAATGAATGAACAAACTAATGTTTTGTTTTGGTTTAGTGACTCTTTGAACTGGCTATTACAGCTGCTGGCTGAGCACAGACTGACCCACAGCCAACCCAGAAATACCAGGCTAAACTACGAACAAACAAACAGAAAAAATACCACTCCTTGAGTTTAAACCTTGGGCCCATCTGGAGAAACAATAACTTAATCAGAGAATCACCTTCCTAGTCAAAAGACAGAGCCAAACTGTACTTTGAAATCACTATGCCCTGGGGGATCTTGTGTGGGAAAGCTGCTGGACCTACAGGAGTAAAAAAGATGTTAAACAACATATATGAAACAGGAGTGGGGGTTCCTGTTTCCTTTATTGAAAGTAAACAGAATGCCTTATTTAGGAGGAGAGATGTGACTTCTAATTGTACACACAACAAATAGAATAAAGGGAACAAGGTGAACACATTTGCTTTTCTTATGTAGTCATTAATATTGAAGTCCAAAAAAAGACTATCAGGAAACAATCCTGCATTCATGGTATTTATTATAGCTCCTATGAGATAGGCCTGACCTTTTCAAAAGTTTGGATCTGGATCCAAACTGTGCAGCTGCCTTCTTTTGACAATGGACCAAACTTGAAGCCCTACATCTGAACGCTCCTGAACTTTGAAATAATTTGGGTCTAAATCTGGATCCAAAGTTTGCGGCTCGGGTGTATTTTGAACATTCTTTGTAAGTAGCTTAAAGAGAAAGATACAAATGTAATTGCTATTCCTGTTGAAAAAGATGATCTTTATAAGCAGATGTCTCCTTTTACTATTTACTCCTCTCAGCATTATTGTAAATAATGCATACAGGATGGTAATAAATCCTTATCTCTTTTATCACTTTTAGCACACCAAGTATGTATTCTCTAGGTGCTAAACATAGCGAGGTAAGAGAGGCATAAAACCTCTAACAAAAATGAGCTCTGCTTTCACTTAATTGAGGTTCAGCTGCTCATACTTGGGTTAGGGTGTCCAGGTGTCCAGTTTTTGACTGGAATGCCCGGTTGAAAAGGGACCCTGTCGGCAGGGCTGGCCTTACCATGAGGCAAACTGAGGCGGCCGCCTCAGGTGCCAGACTGTGGGGGGGGCATCGCTAGGACCCAGAGTGTAGCAAATTGTGTCTGTTGCTGGGGCATATGTATTCTCTCTGCTCTAGATGCACAGAGGTGGTGGAGTGCTGTGCTGGAGGAAGGAGGGCACAAGAGACATAACAGGGAGGCAGGAGAAAAGGTGAGAGGGAATAACAGAAAGCAGCAAGAGCTGCAGGGAGAGAGAGGAGGAGGAGCCTCTTATGTACCTCTCCAGCACCCCCAGGAACCTGGACTGATTAACACCAGCTTCTCAGGGAGCTTTCTGTTTCCTGCTGCTTCCCTGAACCCACTTGAGGAGAACAGGCAGTCAACTGAAGTAGTAGGAGCCAGTTAGGCCCTTAAGATGCTGATATGTTCCCTCACTCAGGCTCTGCTACCAGCCTGCTTATTTGTCCCCTTCACTTGAGTGTTGAGAGCCACTATAGCTGGCACAGAACAGCAGTCACGAGTGAAAGAAGAAAACGCCCCTCTGGGGCAGCATTCAGAAAAAGCAAGCAAGCAAAGGAAGCTTTTCTATCTAAGCAGGAAGGAGCTCTGCTGAGATACATAGACACAAATGTTCACAGTGAGCCTTCCAGCCCCAGTGAGGATGTGAGTGATGAGGAGATGCCTGATCTTCCAAGTTAGTCAGAGTGCAGGTGACCTGGCAGCTACTGCAGCATCCGTATCTGCATCTCAAATGGATGTAACCGTGCACATTCCTGAAGAAAAGTGTAGATCAGAGACGAGTGTGTGGAGGCACAAGAAACAGCTGCTGCTGAGTTTAGTTCCTTAAGTCTAGATGATCCAGGACAGTGGACCCACTTAAGCAGTAGCCTGAGGGACTTCCTTGTATTGCATGGGCCACAGCAAGTGAAAAACTTCATGTTTCCCAAAGACAATGAAAATAGAAGTTTCCATCCAACACATTACTGGCATGAAATCCCCAATGGTGACAAAATGGAGAGGCCATGGCTTATGTACTCAAAAACTCAGAATGCTGCATACTGTTTTTGTTGCAAACTCTTCCAATCTAATGTTCCAGCCACATTGGGTTCTATAGGAACAAAGGACTGGAAGAATCTGGCTAGAAATCTGGCTTGCCATGAGAAGGCAGCAAATCACCAGAGAGCATTCCATAGGTGGAAAGAACTTCAGATGAGATTAAGGTTAAAGGCCACCATAGATGATCAGCATCAAGAGAAGATTGCATCAGAGTCTCTTTACTGGCAAAATGTTCTGAAAAGACTCATTGCCATTGTGAGAATGCTTGCTACCCACAACCTAGCACTGCGTGGCACTTCAGATCAGCTGTATGTGCCAAACAATAGAAACTTCCTTAAAATTGTGGAGCTGATGGCTGAGTTTGAATCTGTACTCCAGGAGCATCTAAGAAGAGTCACCACCAAAGAAATGTACACACACCACTACCGTGGAAAAACAATTCAAAATGAGATCATACAGTTACTGGCAACAAAAGTCAAACAGAAGATTGTGGCACATCTGAAGTCAGCAAGATATTATTCTGTTATTCTGGGCTGCACACCTGACATCTGCCATACGGAACAAATGACTTTAATGATACGTTTTGTAACAACAACAGAACCTAGTGAAAATGTCCCTGCAATGGTGACTGTCAGAGAGCATTTTCTAGAATTTATTGACACTGATGATACTACAGGAGCTGGTGTGACCAATGTGCTTCTTAAAAAGCTGGAAGATGTGGGAATTGCGATACGTGACATGAGAAGTCAGGGCTACGATAATGGTGCCAACATGAGAGGAAAGAACAGAGGAGTGCAGACACGGATCCAAGAGTTAAACCCTCGAGCTTTTTTTGTCCCTTAAAGTTCTCATTCATTGAACTTGGTGGTCAGTAATGCTTCTAGTGAGGCTGCTGAATTTTTTAATGTAATTCAAAGCATCTATGTATTTTTCTCTGCATCAACTCATCGATGGCAAATTTTGAAGCAACATCTGGGAACATCCTCTCTGACACTGAAACCACCGAGTGCCACACGATGGGAAAGTCGAATGGACGCGATAAAGCCTATCAAACACCAAATTGGGAAGATAGATGATGCCATAGTTGACATTATGGAGGATAATGCTAGGAGAGAAACTGTCCGTGGGAGAACAGTGGCAGAGGGAAATGGAATCACCAGAAACATACATAACTTGAAATTTCTGTGTGGCTTAGTGTTATGGCATGACATATTGTTTGAAATAAATGTTGTAAGCAAGAGACTCCACGGTGTTAACCTTGATATATCTGGAGCAATGGAACAACTGGACAAAGCAAAGTCGTACCTACAGTCTTACTGGTCAGATGAGGGATTTCAAAACGTTCTGAAGAGCGCACAGAAGTTGGCAGAAGTTGGCAAATTCACACTGAAGCTATTTTCCCACCCATTCAAGAATACAAGAGTCACCGAAGAAGACATTTTGATTATGAGGCACGGGATAATCCCATAAGAGACCCCAAACAACAATTCAAAGTTGAACTCTTTAACCAGGTGCTAGATTGTGCAATACAGTCAGTTGAAGAACGTTTCATGCAGCTCAAGGAACACAGCAGTATATTTGGGATGTTGTATGATATTCCAAAACTCCTCACTATACCTGAAGAAGACCTACACCAGCAATGCAGGGCACTAGAGACAGTGTTGACACGTGATGACATGCGCGATATTGAGGCGAGTGATTTAGGTGATGAACTGAAAGCCCTTTCAAGATACATTTGAGCAGGATCAACTCCAAAGGCTGTTCTGAAATATATGTGCACAAATAAGATGACCACCCTCTTTCCAAATGCTTTTGTTGCTCTGCGCGTACTTCTAACGCTTCCTGTAACAGTTACCAGAGGAGAACGCAGCTTCTCCAAGCTGAAGTTAATAAAAACACATCTACGCTCCACAATGACACAGGAGAGGCTGGTCGGTCTTGCAACCATCTCAATAGAGCATGAGCTGGCCCAGACTGTGGACCTTTAGCAGGAAGCAGTTCAAATCTTTGCAACCAAGAAGGCATGGAAAGCACCACTTTGATTATTTTAAACAGATAAAAATGCCAGTGTTTACTATGCAGACAAGAAAAGTTACATTTGCTGTTCAGGCGTTTGAAAGTTAAGTGTTACTTAAAATTTTTGAACAAGGCATTTTAAGTTGTTAGTTCTCCTTTATTGGGGTGGGTAGCAGAGCAGTATCATGAGAGGAGTAGAACAGGAAGAAGGCAGAATTGAGACCTTTCAAAGTTTTGGCCCAAGCGAGGGGGCATGAGGGTGTCATTTGAGCTCCCTGTCTCAGATGCCAAAATGTTGTGGGCTGGCCCTGCTTGTTGGCTCCGGTCAGCACCTCCGACTGGGCTGTTAAAAGTGTGGTCGGAAAGCTAGTCCCTACCTGTCCTGTCTCCACACTGTGCCCTAGAAGCGGCCAGTGTGTCCAGCTCCTAGGCAGGAATTCAAGGGGGCTCAGCATGCTTCCCCCGCCCTGAGCACTGATTGTAAACACTGATTGTAAACATTCTAGAGAGCTACAAAGTTAACTGAACAAAGTGTACTGAAAGGAGGTGAAAAGGAAAATCATGGGGTTAGAACCTTGTGAAAATGAGGAACTATCTTCACACTTGAATGTGCGAAGAAATAATTCCGGTACAAATTGAAAACAAGAAATGGAATTACACACTGATTGTTTGCTCCCAAATAAACTATGCTGGGAAAACTTTCACAAGGTACTGTTACATAAAAGAATATGGAGTTCAGACATTTATAGAACAGTCCATTGCATCTTTGGGAGAAAAATGGATGTTTTAATGAAATACGAAAAAAAACCAAAACCACGCAACAAGTGCCTTTACATGTGGTTAAAGAGGGTTGGACCAGCATTACTTGGTGAGCTAGATTAAATCTCTAAATCAGAAAAACAGGAATTGAGCCAAGTCAGTGACTGTATACTATAAGTAAGGCATTTGAGACAAATGAGATTCTTGTAGATTAGAGCATAAATCAAAACGGAGAATAGAAACTAAAATGACACCAACATTTAGCCAGTGTTCTAGTCATTGAAAAATCCAACATGAGAAGAAATAGTTATGATAACAAAGAACAGAAGTTCTGGGAAATTCAGTTACTTAACTTGAGGAGGCCAGACAGTATCTGTTTTTCAAACCTGGGTTTTTGGAAATTCTAAAGTGACAAATCTGGAAATCTTTCAGTACCAGTGTCCAATAAACAGTGTTCTGCATTTATTAATTTCACTCTCCAGCACAAGTAGTATTATTGTTGGATACGTCACAAAAAAAGTACATAAGTGACATGGCCAAATAGATTGTACCCCAAATTTGACCTACTTAAAAATATTATAATGGTTGGCACATATCCTCTAGTTTCCATAATTTTTAGAGAAACTCCAAATCCAACCACTCGCTTAAAGTTAAAAACAAACACCCCCCCCCCCGAACATTTGTGAGACATAATACCAACAAAGTTTGAGCAGTAGTAACAAGATTCTACAGAAGTCTAACACAGTGAAAACATTTCACGTAAAAAGACCCCAAAACAATAGAAACAGTTTCTTGAAGATGATTAACAACCAAGCCAAACAAAGCAGAATTCTGAATTCATGAAAACTAGGAAGTGAAACTGATCAAAGAGGCAAAACTGGCCAGTCTATTTTCCCTGTCCAAACTTAAAGGCAAACAACAAAAACAAACCCGAAACACCTCTAGATTTTAAAATTATTTCAATGTTAATTGTCTGAGCTTGGCGTTGTCAGTAACAAAGGCAAGATCGTGCATTAAAAAAAAAATCTAAGCTAAGTGTCTTCCTGAAGTTTAAGAAATTAACAGTTTAAAAAAATAAAATAATGGAAAAGTATTTGAATATACTAGATACTTTGGGATTATTTTGTTATGCTCCATTTCAGTGGATAAAATTACTGTATGTTGATGCTCTCGTTTTGAAAAATCTCAGCTGAAATAACCAGCTCCCACACAAAAAATGTTTTTAAATGGCCTATTTGGTATATTTTCACATACACAAGGAGCTAAACATATTTTCAGCCAAGAAAAAAAGTTCATATTAAGAAAAAAACAAAGAAAGGACAAATATAAAGTCTCCTTGAGAGACAGAGCGAAGAGCAAGTCACTGTGTTTATGGCAGCTGCATTTTCAGCATTTAAAGTTGAAATATACAAGAAGGACACCATCTTCATTCAGATGCAGTTGTGCACAATGCTCTCCCATATTTTGGTATTATTGTATGGGACATTAGAAGGCCCACAGCCAAGCCCTCCCTGAAATATTTTGGTGTAAAGTCAAGTCTGAAAATTATGGAATCATCGATACATTGTGTGCATCAGAAAAATAAAAGGGCTACAGTATGTGTTTTCACATCAGTTAAATGGAGGACCTTACTGAGAAATGATGAGCAAATGGATTACGTGATTGTACCTCAGAATTGGAACACAAACACCAAAGAGACACATGGGCCCAAATCATGAGGTAGTGATGAAGGATTTTTCTCCAGGAGGGACGATTCTACCTGCAAGAATTAGTCATGTCAATAGCATGGAGATCCACAGGCAACACCTTCTTCCAATCAAGCCAGGGAACTGGCAGCTCCTGGGATAACAGGATTTCAGACTACAAAGATCATCAGTCAGAGAAGCAGGGACCTTGCCCAAGCTGTGAGAACTATGTAATACAGTTTGTTAACTGAGGTCTCAGTTATCTTCATTTCTGTTTAAGAAAAGGTGTAGACTTTGCACATGCATCTGTCACCATACAGGCATTCCTACTGAGAACTGTGTGTGACAATGGACAACTACAGGCACATATGTAATGTGTGGCAAATCCTTCTTATTTACAAGCAAGTACTGTTGTGGTTTCAAATTCTTGGAATCTTAACTTGGGATACAGATGTTGTTGGTAACGGTAACTGTGTAAACATACTGAGATAAAAAATTGACATGATAAAAGGTGAAGGATACTTGACTATTTTGGATGCTCTGCTGTTTATGCCTCTTGATTTATAAGGTCTTTTCTTTAAATTGCATTATGCAGTATGCACTGTTTGCAAAACTCTAATTAAGGGTGAGTCAGCAGTTCCAAATTTACTTCCTTTTCAGGGGTTAAATAAGCACATATTTTAAAATATTTTCCAAGCTGAATCTTGGCAGAGGTGTCCTCAGGGTTAGAGTGAATTCTTTATAGAAGCCTGATGATGTGTTGTTTTCCTGTGTCCCTATAAGTCTGGGGTTTTTGTGTTTCTGTTTTTTTTTAACTCTATAAAGTTGACTCGTGGTGTTTTTGGGTTTAAGTCTTTGGAGTGAAGTGCAGAACAGCTGGTTTATTTCTTCTAGAAGATCTAATTATTATAATTGTGCACTGAATTCCCCCCTCCCACCTACAGAAAAAAAAATCTTGTTTCCAGGACTCAGAAAAGTATATGGATTTAGTCTCTCTTTGGGAAGCAGATGAAGCTCTCATAGATGCTAGGTGAAGGGGACAATGGAACCCTGGCCTGTGGGCAGATCTAGATAAGCTGTGAGTGATCATTAGTCTTTAGTGCATATCAATAGAATTTTTTTTGTGAAAATCTGGAAGAAGCATTGTTTGCAGGCTCAAAGATTTAAAAGAGAATACCATTTCAAATGACAAAAATTTCCCATCGTCCTAGTTGTGCCACAACTGCTTTGCACTGGACCTCTAGCAAAAAGCACCCTTTAAGACTAGTCTAACCAACCCCACAGGCTCACCCATGCTATAGTGATACCTCAGTAGTATAGAGGTTTTATGGGATCCTCCCTCCATTGCCAGCAGAAGAAGTATGGCCAGGGTAATGGGTCATGTTTGAGACTCTCTAAACTCTGCTGATCCTGACTATGTCAGGCTCCACATCTGGGAATGCTGACAGCCTACATAACATAGCAGCATTTTAGACAATCTAAAGGCTGCTGTATGTCTAAGAGGTTTGAAAGTTCTTCCAATGTTTATAAAACGTGTTTCTTTTATGTAAGAGAATTTGTTAATTTTATGCAAAAAAGTGACTTCACATGCAAAAATCCTTCCGATGGGTAAAACCGCAAATCCACTGGGGACAGTGTATTTCAACCTCAATAAAGCCTGGGTTAAAAGCAGGAGGTGTAATCAGTCACTCAAGGAGGCGGTTTGATCATCTCCACTGAATAAACTATGTATGTTCAAAAGGAAAAACTAAAAGTTAAATACATACATCAGACACACAGAATATTGAAGCCAAGCACAGAGGAGCATTTTTGTGTTGCCCTCATCACCACAACTTTATTTTGATGACACATTTATGAAGACAGACTAGATTTTAGTGGGACTGTAGGACTGACCAAAATAAATCCAAAACAGAGCTGGAAGCCAGACTACAAGAATCTCTCTGTCCTTTTGGGCTGAGTTTAAGTTAGACATTGGCAAATTTGACTTGGGAAGTGTTATTTGCTGTTTTATACCCATATTAGACATGCCATTGGCAAACCACATTGTCAAAGTCTGAATCAGGACATACCATATTGTACAGACTATATCAAAACTTATGTAAGCACTAACTAGCTTACTACAATATTCTGAATACTTATTTTCTGATGTAAATTTGTGTTTTGTGGCACAGAAGCTTTGACTAGAACTAGAACCCCAGAGCTGAACTCCCCTGCACGGGATCCAAACTGCACAATTGGCCCTTATCGCTATAACAGGCTTAACCAAAAGCACAGAGCTGAACCCTTTCCCCATACCAAACATGTGAAGAATTCAGACCTGGACCCATATTCTGTGCCTTGGGCCAATCTCTGGTTTTAACTAGTACACAGATGTTCATCAATCTTATTAGAAAACATACTGCCGTTGTGATACCAATACTGGAATAGTGCACCGGCTCTGGTATCCACACTTAAAAATGGTATTGAAAAATTGGAGCGGGTACAGAAGACAGCCATCAAATTGACTTGGCAGCTGGAAAATTGCCTTTCAGTGAGAGAACTCAATCTGTTTAGCTTATAAAAAAAATTCAGAGGTGATTACAGTGTATAATTTATCTTAACTGGGAGAAAAATACCAGGTACCAAGGGACTCTAATCTAGTGGACAAAGTCATAACAAGAATTAATGGAAGGAAGCTGAAGCCAGTCAAATTCAAAATAGAAACAACACAGTTTTTTAACTGAGAGAAATATTAACCATTAGAACAAACCACCAAGGTAAGTGATGGAGTTTCCATCTCTTGATTTTTTTCAAAGCAGGACTCCATGACTTTCTGAAAGTCGTGCGTTAGTCAAACAGACACTACTGGGCTTAATACAAAGCTAACTGTGTGCCATTCTAAGGCCTGCAACATACAGAAGGTCAGACTAGAATCACTAGATAATCAAATGTCTACACTGCAATTAGACACCTGTGGCTGGCCTATGTTGGCTGTCAGGTTTAGGCTAAGGGGCTGTTTAATTGCAGTGTAGAAATTCCAGCTCAGGCTGCAGCACAAGCTCTGGGACCCTCCCACCTTGCAGGGTCCTAGAGCTCAGGCGCCCGCTCGAGCCCCAATGTCTACATTGCAATAAAACAGCCCTTAGCCTGACTGTCTGAGTCATCTGGCACAGGTCGGCCATGGGTTTTTAATTGCAGTGAAGACATACCCTAGTGTAAGGGGACTGTTGCCCCCTTACTAACATTCAGTGGGGGTGTTTTAGTTGCTAGCTCCCAGTACTAAAAAGGGGGAAGGGTTGATGGGGAATCAGGACCCTGAGACTGACAGCCCCCAGGAACAATGGGGAGAGGCCAATGCTCCAGGTCAGCCTGAATGACAGAGCGGGCAGGCTAATCAGGGAGTCAGGAGGCCAGGGAGGTCCTGTCCTCCGTGTGAGCTGGAATTGCCTGGGTCAGACAGAGTGGGGCGAGCTAAGGAGAAAGCAGGGGCCTGAGCTGAGCTGGGGAGCAGAGCTGTGTCAGATCCAGAGAGAGCAGACCCTGTCCTGGGAGCAGAGCTGCAGCCCCAAAGCCAGAGGCACAGCCCAGAGAGAGCAGACTTGCCCTGGGCGCAGAGCTGCAGCAACCAGAGCCAGAGGGGCCAGAAAAGCAGCCCACGAAGCAGGTCAGTGCTGGGAGCAGAGTGACAGAAGCAGCCTGCAGAGCAGACCTGTCCTGGGAGCAGAGCTGCAGCAACCAGAGCCAGAGGGGCCAAAGAAGCAGCCCAGGGAGCTGGAGGCAGAGCAGCAGCAGCGCTGAGACAGAGTGGTGGAGCTGGGGCTGGAGCGGTCCGGAGCTGGGTGCGGTGAGCAGCTGGGGAGAGCGAGGGGGACCCTGGGTAGCACGCCCAGCACAGGGAGACACCTCAGCCAAGAGGCTCTGCAGGCCAGGCTTGGATCGTATCCCTGACAGGAACTGGGCTTATTTAGTCTGCAGAAGAGAAGAGTGAGGGGGGATTTGATAGCAGCCTTCAACTACCTGAAGGGGGGTTCCAAAGAGGATGGAGCTAGGCTGTTCTCAGTGGTGGCAGCTGACAGAACAAGGAGCAGTGGTCTCAAGTTGCAGTGCGGGAGGTCTAGGTTGGATATTAGGAAACACTATTTCACTAGGAGGATGGTGAAGCACTGGAATGGGTTACCTAGGAAGGTGGTGGAATCTCCATCCTTAGAGGTTATTAAGGCCCGGCTTGGCTAAGCCCTGGCTGGGATGATTTAGTTGGGGATTGGTCCTGCTTTGAGCAGGGGCTTGGACTAGATGACCTCCTGATGTCTCTTCCAACCCTAATCTTCTATGAGTCTATGATTTTAATGGAACATAAAAGGGGGGGGGGGGAACCTTGAGAAAAAACCTAAACCTATAGTACCTGTGAGCAGCCCTTTCCCCTTAGCGTCTCACACAGCAATTAGGATTCAGATATGAATAGAGAGGCCAGCTCTCTATTCACTATGGTTTCTACTTATGCCCTCAATTCCCATCCCAATATCTGAGATTGCTTCTGCTTTAACAATTTCAACTTGCTTGGCACATGCTGCTGTGCTGGTTTGGCTGTTTTACTTCTCAGTGCAGTGGAACTTTCACACAGAAAACAGTCAAGCATACTTTGGGGAGAGGGATAGCTCAGTGGTTTGAGCATTAGCCTGCTAAACCCAGGGTTGTGAGTTCAATCCTTAAGGGGGCCAGTTAGGGATCTGGGGCAAAAATTGGGGATCGGTCCTGCTTTGAGCAAGGGGTTGGACTAGATGACCTCCTGAGGTCCCTTCCAACCCTGATGTTCTATGATTTACTTCAGGTCTATATGAAACTGTTTGGGATTGGAAGTCAAAAAGAGAAGCACTGTTGTAATGCAGGAATTTGAAGCAGAAATAGGTTTAGCTGTACTTCCTTTCCCCTGTTTACATAATTTCTGCTCTCTGCTTGTTTCGAAGCATTTCTTGTTCAGAGACACATACAGAACCTAAATGGGCGATAATGAGATATGCAGCTGTACAGCTGATATCTGACCAGCCCCTTTAATAAGAAGCAGGGTCTACAGATATATTCATGAGATCTTCCTGAAATAGTTATTAGCTTGTCTATGGAACAAGGTGTAGTGGCTTGGCTGCCCCACTCCATGAAAGCAGGGGTTAAAAGCAGCCCTCGGAAAGGGCTGTGGCTAGGACCCAATTAGAAAATGGATTAAGAGCAGCTGAGGGAGGGTGGCGAGGTAGTTGGCCCCAGGTGTGGCTGGCTCAGTCAGGGCACAGTTGGCCCTGATGAAAGGGCTGAGCACCAGAAGACAGGGAGTGTCACTCCAAAGCTGGAGTCAGAAGGACCTAGCTGCCTGGGAGAGACAGGATACCTTCAGCAGGGCAGGCCTGGCAGGAAGGCCTCAGGAGGTACTGGGGCTGTAGGGAGACAGTTGGGGCTAGAAAGGCAGCAGGTCCAACCCCCTTGCCAGTGTGGCCATTACAGACTGTAGCTTGCCCCTGAGAGAAGGGGCTAGATGATGACTGGCAGTAGAGGCTAGGGGTTTGGGTCTCTCCTGGGAGAGGAGACCCAGAGTGTGAGGCAGCACCCCCAGGTAAGGGGCACTGGGGTCTGGGAGGGACATAGGGCTAAAGGTAGCGGAGACAACAGGGCAAGTAAAAGAGGGCGAGATACCGGCCCATAGAGGGCGCTCCAGGGCTGTGTGAGCTAATTCCTGGACTGACCAGCAGGATGCACAACGATGGTGAGTACTCTACCTGCTACACAAGGGAAACACAACATAATATAGATAAAATACTAGCTTAATTTCATGCGTGGTTGTGTTTTTGTTTTTTTTTTTTACTGGATTGCATAACTCCTGATCTCCCCAATTGCTTTCCCCAGAAGAGCCTGCTCCAGAACTTCTATTTTGAGTGAAGACTCTGACTTATTTTACACAATACACTGTCCATCCCTTTCCTTCACCATGTTGAGCAAAATAGAAATTAAAAAAAGCTGTCAAGTGAGCCCTTAGCATCTAGCCAGTATGGCTCAATCTTGTTAGCATTTTAGTGTCTCCTGTTTGGTGGTTAGTACACTCAACTCTCATTGAACTCAATTGCTCATTTACCATAGCTACAAAAAAGCAAATCCTTCAGTAACTGTTTCCAAATACACAATTGGCTGGCATCAGAGCCAGAGTAGAAAGGAACTACACCTTACAAAAAATTGTTAGAGCAATGCACCATTTTACATCCCACCGCTGTTGTTGGGTGTTGAACGACGGGCACAGAACGACATTTTCTAGTAAGAGTCTCTGGGTGACTAATTCTTGGAATTGTGTCACAGCATCAGACCTTCAAGTACTGCCCTCTGCTGGGGTTCCTTCCATATGATATTTGGTAACAGATATGCCTAAAAGTCAGTCAGAGAATGGACAACGTACACACACAAATTTACACACACAAATCTACCCACTTCTCAGGAAAGAGATGCAAGAAGTTCTCACATCGCTAAAGTTTCATCACTTTTACAAAATATATTTCATAGCACCAATGTAATCATAGATAATTGGTGTAGCAGCACCACTTACTCAGACTGCCTTCAGACCAGCTGCTGCCTCAGTTTCCCCTCAAATAGGTTAGATATTCCACCCTTCCAGCACAGTTTGGTTGCTGCAGTGACTTAGCCCTCTGATTGTCAGAAGAGAAAAGTCCACCCCTTCTAGGGTATCAAAGTTCAAATGGACTCCAAACCCACAAGAGTTCTCTGCCCCCACCTGAGAGGCTGTCTTCTTTTTCAAAAGAGTCTTCTACCCCTCTCCTGGGCCGGGCTCAGTCTCTCCCACTCCTTTAGAGTGCGCTGACTCACAGGGCTGCTCTTTCTGGACCCAGTCTCAGTCCAGCTTCCCGCCCCCCAAAAGCTAACACAGGGAATGTCTGTCAGAGCCTTTCAATTTTTCCCTCCCTGGCCCTATTTGAAGCCAACGTTCCATTAAAATTGAGCTCTTGCTGGCCCTTGTAACAGCCAGGGGCTCTTCGTCAGACCCTACCGCTCAAATGGAAGGCTGCTGATCAGTCACAGGTGGGGCTAGGTGCGGTGACCCCATGTGCCAGGTCCCAGTACCACTCCCTGTCAGAACAGAGGGGTGGCTGTGCCAAATCTGAATGGTGCTGTGATCCCATGTGCCAGGTCACAACACCTGGAGTGGGGAGTCTGGCCCAGTCCTGCAGGACAGGAGCTGCAGTTTCCAGGGAAGGGCTGGGCAAATATGCCCTCCAGTCCCCCCCTAGCTCTCCTCTGCACCAGGCCAGGAGTAGGGCTGCGGTGCCAGAATGGAGGGGGCTGCTGCAGGTGGTCAGTATCCCCTCGGCAGGGCAAGGAGGTGGCAGTGTCGTCTACAGCAGGGGTTCTCAAGCTTTTTCTCTCTGAGGCCCCCCAGCATGCTATAAAAACTCCACGGCCTGTGCCACAACAACTGATTTACTGCATATAAAACCCAGGGCGGCATTAGGGGGTAGCAAGCAGGGCAGTTGCTGGGGGCTCCACACAGCAGGGCCCCCCGTGAAGCTAAGTTGCTCAGGCTTCAGCTTCATCTCCGAGTGGCAGGGCTCAGGGCCTTGAGCTTCAGCCCCATCCAATGGGGCTTCGGCTTTCTGCCCTGGGCCCCTGTGAGTCAGATGCTGGCCCTGCTTGGCAGACCCCCAAAACCTGATCGCAGCCCCCAAGGGGGCCCTGGCCCCTAGTTGAGAACTGCTGGTCTACAGCACCTATTGAATAGGGAGCCACTGCCAATGACCCATTGTTCCCCTGGTTGCAAAACCTTACTCTGCCACTGGCTGGGACTCATTTCAGCTGCTTCCCTCTAGATGCAGCAGTCCCTGCTTTGGCTGCTTAGGGCTAGAGTCTCTATCTGGTTCCTCTGTGCAGTTTTCCTCCAAGGCCACAAGGTGAGGGGACACAGGAAGGCAGCACCTGGGTCTTAGTGCCCACAGAGTTTGCGGGTAAAATCTCCCTTGTACAGCTCTGGATCCAGGAGGAGCTGGAGGGAGGGGTAGCCCCAGCTGAGCTTGTTATACACACACCCCAGTGCAGCAGTCCCTGGTTTGGATGCATCTGTTCCTACTGGCTGGATTCTCTGGCTGACTCCTTTCTGCAATGCACAAATACTGTGCTTCATCAGATTCAGAACAATCGCAGGTAGGTTTGATGTACTAGGACCTTAGGAGATACCATCTTGGATTCTAAAATAGGAGTACTGCTGTAAAGTAGATATGATTCACGAAATGACACTAGTTCCCTCTGCCATACTCTATGATTAACCGGTATGTGTATAACCATATGCAAGCTAAATAATTGTATATCGAAAGCAACATAATTAGTTCTTCAAAATGAAAGATTACCCAGCAGGGTTTCATACTAAATTCTGATACTAGTTTGTTTTCTAGAATTATAACTTCAAACACCCAATGTAGTGTCTCTGTCTGGCTGAAACATACTGCAAATGCTCATGTGGGAGTGCAACAAGTGCAAAATCTGAACAGAACTCATGTGGCTGCTGACTTTGTCTGAGCAGAGAAGGGGGGAAAAAGAACAAATGGTTCAGCAAAGCTTTATATCTGTCAGCGTAAAGCTACACTCTGAATTTCCAAAAAGTCCTGTTATGTGAAACTCTGGAGCATCCCCGACTCTGAGAGCCTGATCTAATTGCCATTGAAAGGTTCCCATTGACTACATGAGCTGAGAGTGCTCATGGAAACTCTGAGAATCAGGTCAGAGGAATCTAAAAGTTGGGTGTCTCAAACCATAGGCTAAATTCTATTCCTGACTCTGCTTCAAAAGTAAATCACCTGGGGGTGAAATCCTGACTCTACTGAAGTCAGTGGGTGTTTTGCTATTGACTTCAGCAGAGGCAGGGTTTCATTCCTGATTCCTCATCCTGTGAGTTAGCCAAAAGATCATACTGCCTCTGACCCTTTAATTCAATACCTGTCGTCGAACTTCTTCATAGCTATGTTTTTCAACTATGAATTGTGTTTGTTTATTCCATGAAGGCATATGTGAAGGATAATATAAGCATGCAAAACATAGGGCTTGATTCTCTTGCTAAAACCCCTGCAACACTATTCTGGCTGTATAAGGGGACTTAGAGTTGGTGTAAATTACATTAACATCAGCAGAATAATGGGGTCTTCATGTAAATGAGAATGTGGCCCATAGCTTTGCTAAATATTCCCAATCTAGCCAGTTAAAAAAAATGGGCCAAGTTTACCATTGGTATAAGCAGGCACAAGTTGGCTTCAACAGAATTACCCCCATTTATGCTAGTGGCTAAATATTTTTAATGTAAAAGCAAAACAAATACACACCATAAATGTACCATACAATAGGATAGCTGTTTTGAAATACAGTGTTTATACTTACTTCAACTTCCTGCATTTAAAATCAGAGCATTTAAAAAGAAAACCATATTAATAGAGTAAAATATTAGTATTCCTTCCCAGTAGTATAAATCCAGCCAATTGAGCCTTTAAGAGACGTTTCACTGCTCATTGGAGCAAGGACCATAAGTGTTTTTGACCATGTTAATACTATCTGTAAAAATGCCTAAAGTAGTTAATTTATGTATAAACTCCTTCCAAGAGATAGAAAGGTGAAATCTTTGTGTAATATTACTCTTGTAGAGTGTTTTATTAAAGCAAAAGAGAGACAGAGATTTGAAACCAATCTGGGCCCAAATCTCTGTCTCTCTTTTGCTTTAATAAAACACTCTACAAGAGTAATATTACAATAATAATATTAAAGTTATGGGTGCTTCTCTTTTCATTTTTGTTGCTTCCCTTGGTGTGTTCTAGAACAGGTCTATTGGCTGCATGGTTTGTGTTTGAAAAACATCCACCGTACACAATAAGAGGGGTTTGGTTGTAGGAAAACTTGAACGTGCATTTCAGACCCAGCACTGGAATTTCCTTCATAGCTACAGCTAGGATTGGCAATACAGCTTGTGCACAATCTGTAACTTAGGCATTGCCATTCTAGATCAGATCAGTGGCCTATTGTGACACAGAGGGCTCTTGGGCAAAGGGTCCCCTGTTCTGCACAAACTCACTACACCAAATAAATACCCTGCAAGATTTATCTATAAGAAATCCACAGAAAGCTTACAACTATCAAGACTCAATCACTATGAGATGTATGTATGGGTAATATTTAAGGAAGAATATAACTATATTGAAAGTATATTTTTGATCTTGGAGTAAAAGTTAGTCACTGGGGGATTTTGGGTATGTCTACACTGCAAAGAAAAACCCATGGCTGGGCCATGCCAGCTGACTCAGGTGCAGTCTGCTGTACTGACTTCTGGGCTCAGGCTGGAACCTGAGCTCTAGGACTCTCCCACCCTGCATGGTCCTAGAGCAGCATTTCTCAAATGTGGCCACAAGGTTTTTTTCCTGCAGCCATGACAGTCTCCTGGGCAGAGATAGCAGCCCCTCCCTGCAGCATCCAGAAGCTCCAAGGGTGGGCTTTAGCCCCCGTCCCCACCCAGGTTCAGTCACAGAGCTTCGGGGGTGGACTTCAGTCCTCCTCCCCGGCTCAGCCAGAGGCTCTGGGGATGGGCTTCAGTCCCCCACTTCAGCCTTGAGGCTCTGTTGGTGGGCTCTGTGCTCCAGCCCTCCCCCCCCCGCCACAGCTTCAGATGTGGGGCTCTGGGCTTCAGCTCCCTGGGGTGGCAGGGCTTCAGCCTGCCCCCTGAGCTCCAGTCGTGGGTCTCCGGCTCTGGGCTTCATCAGGGCTGTCCTTACCAGGCGCTGTTCTCAAGAGGCAAGGAGTGGGGTGAGCCTGGGGTGCGAGGCTGCAGAAGAGAGCTCAGGGCAATGGGGGGGGGGGGGGGGGGGGGGAAGCAGTGGGATCTGTGGGAGGCCAGAGGAGGCAGCAGGGGCCAGGGGCACCAAAATACACCTGTACACTATTTTTATGACTGAATCTGCAAAAAACCCTTACATAAATAAATGACAATGATTTGGACATGGATAGATGCATATTTATTTGTTTTCCCTCAAGTTAATTAAGTATTTTAGGCAAACTTGTCAGAGCAGCCAACAGCAAGAGTTGGTGGCTGCAGTTTGAGGCCACCAAACCTTTTGTTCTGAGAAGCCCTGGCCTAGAGCCTAGGCTTCAGCCCAAGCCCAGAAGTCTACAGAGCAATGAAACAGCCCTGCAGCCCGAGCCTGGTGCAGCTCTGGATGTGTCTAGTTGCTGGCCCATTCAAACAGAAGGGAGTTGTCACACTCCTCCCTGGTTAGCCAGTCATGGAATGCAAGGCTCAATTGTTCAGTGTTGCTCCATCCTAAGACTATCAGTGGAAAACCAGAAGAGACAACTGCAAACAATCAAAGCCATTAGGAGGTAAAACAACAACAAGCAGAGGCAGGGGATTGTCCTGTCTATTAATAGAAATAATAGACAGTTTTAATATAACACTGAGTGGCAAGAGGCATTCTCCATCTAGTCACTGAGGAAACATCTTGTGGAGTGGAGGTGTTTTTTTCATGAAAGTTTGGATGCTGGTTCCTGTGAAGTCAGACAGCTCTCCAACAGACTGAACTTTGGGAAAAACCTACTCTATTAGGTAGTGTGGCAGGGCAGGAGTAAATCCCTTTAAGGCCCTGCCAAAATGCTGGCTGCAGCCTGCTCTCTGGCCAGGAGTAGAGACACAGGGTATTCAGCAGGGAGCCCAGCTGCAAGCCCTAATGAGGGCTGGCTCAGAGGAACATGCTGAGCTAAGTGCTGACAGCTGGGCTGAGGCGCAGAGGGCTAAAAAGCCCTGGGCAAACCTTAGTGGGGGGGGGGGCTAGCCTGGGAGGAGACAGGAGGGTGGTATTTCTTAAATAAACTTTCTATTGTAAATGCTCACAATTGCTGTGTGATTTTACAGGAGCAGTGATTTAAGGTAAAACTAGTAACCTGGGGTACACTGCTCCTTTGGGGGCAGGGGATCTGGGATTTCTGTGAGCAGCCAGTATCAGGGGCTAGATACCACAAAGGAATGCTTTAAAGGGACTCGGACTGGGATAGGCCGGAGAAGAGTGTTTGAGTGGCTAACCGACTGGTGGTGTTAGGGAGCTAACACTCAGCCACCATGAGCAAAGCTACCTCTTGCTAGAGAGGCAAGAGGTAACAAGGAGACTCTCAGTCCTAGGTACTGTGAGAATGGTCACACGCATCTAGCCCAGTATGCCTGTCCCTGACAGTGGCCCACACAAGCTAACATGGAAGAAAGTGCAAGAAAGCCCTTTGTGAAACTGCTATTGAGAAGGGCATTATTACCGGTAGACTTATTCTTAAGGCATCCATTATCCTGGAATATGGGTTCAATTACATATTACTAGCTGACCTACATTTTGAGAAAGTGGAAGGGAGATTCCTATAACAGACAAGTGTGTAGCATCTTGGAAATGGCGGCTCCAAATTTGGAAATTAAAGTAGAAGTTGACAGTGTACCCACCTCTGGAAGCTGAAAATAACTTGGTTGTGTCCGATAAAGAACTGTGATATTCAACTTGAAATACACTCAGAAATATTAGCAATGATATTTTCAGTGGTTGGAGTTTAGCCTACTTTATGTTGGTTTCATGTTAACCTCTTTCCTCTATACTGCTAATCTAGTTTCTAATAGAGATAATATGTCAAACTCTGAGAGTGTTTGAAATCCAGGCTCAGATCCAAATTTTACAAAATAGCCCCTTATCGTTATAATAGACCAAACCAAAGCCCTTAATCCAAACATCCCTGATCTTTGTGTCGCTTACGATTTGCAGCTTGAGCTGGCCACTCATTTCACAAAACTTTTTAAAAAAAAATGAAGAATATTACCCTTCAGCTTTTATTATGTCTGAGCTTCTGAAAGTGTTCAGGCACCTTGCAGAAATAAGCCAAGACAGTCCAAAGAATTTAGAATCTAAATTCAGACATTACAAAACCAAGTAAAGGTCATAAAACAAGGGGCAGACAAGGGAAGGAAGGAAGGGTTACAGTAACAACATAATGTAGTTAGAGTGAAGCATGTACACATGAAATCATCATCACCTACAATCCAGGGAAATTAAGGCTAAACAGGACCAAATTCCTCAAAACCTGGTTAGACTCTTCCTCCCAATCCACTCCAAGATATGTGTCAGGGTGGACGGGGAAAAAGCTATCTTTTTCTCTGGAGTCTTTGATCATCTTCCCAAGAGGTGAGCCAGCTCAAGATCACTGGTTTGCTGTTCTGACACCTGCTTCATGCCAGCACTGACTCATTGTTCTGTCTGGGTGCTGATTATCAGGATTGAGGCTTAATCTGTCAGTGGCTACATGAATCTATCTGCCTTTGATCTCCATTGTCCGCTTTCACTTACCAGTGTTGGTAAGAAGAAAAACAGACACAAAAAGTGAATTTAAACTCTGTTTCTAATCTGGAATAACTGGGATCACCACAGTATGTGAGAACACAACAAATTAAAGCTCTTCCCCCCCCCCCCCCCATCAGTAAAAATCAGGAGGACATCTGATAAATTGAATGATCATTGTTTTCCCTGTAGCAAGCTTCAATGGCTGGAAGAGAAACTGTGTCTGAGACAGATTATATGTATTAAATATATACATATCACTATTTTTAAGTCATCAAGTGTTCCTGGCATTGTACAATCCGATAAGGAGAGGATCTTATAAGTCTAATTCAGACAGACAAAACAATTCAGGCAGGCAGAACACCGGAAGACATTTCACCATGAAGTACGCATCTTTGGGGAGGAGAGGAAAGGGGGAAAAGTGGAACGGCTTAGCAGAAGAATTTTTTTTTCAGGAAGTTTTGAATAGCATAGAGGGAGCACAGGATTGATGTCCTAGGACAGAGGAAGTGCACATTTTCAAACTGACTCCTTTCTGACAACAGTTAATAAAGTTTTGTTGTTTGTAGCCTACAGGTGAGTTGCTAGGGTATAGTTTACCTTATTGACAGTGACAATGTTCATTCTCTTTATTGGAAAAAATAAAATGGAAATGGAAAAATCCACTCACATGACAAATCTGAGTACATGTATGCTGTGGATTAAAATACATTAAATATCATAGGAAATAGCTTTTTTTTTTAACATATGCCAACAGAAACATGTCCGATATTAGCGACCACATGGCTGATCAAATATGGGTATAACAGTTGAAATAGCCACTGATGTTGTCTAATACCTTTTTAAAATTAATTTTTCCATGGCAATCACAGCCTGAGTACAGGAACAAAAGTTTAAAATAAGTATTTCCATCAGTAAGGGAGTGAGTGGAAGGGAAAGCTCTTTCAGGGTTAAACCAAATGTTTGACTACTGTAGCAACTGCACGTTACATTTTGAGATTGTTACATGACCTTTAGGCCATGTTGACACTGTTAATGTACATTACGCACACAGTGGTCAATGACATGACTTTTACATACCATAACTAACTCTTCAGTTTGTTCTTGGCGCTGGTGCATTATCTCTTGGTGGGATATTTTCCAGGTTTTCAGGCATTGCTGCATACCCATACCACAAAAGGAGAGAGACTGGACGCTTTAATTTGAGTCAGGAGTCTGAAGTGGAAGATTAAAGTCAAGTTAATTTTGACAAATTTTATCAAACATTTCAGATAAGGAAGGGAAGTCAGCTGCTTTCGAGGTACTGAAACATGCCCTGACACTCTCCCCACCTTGCCCCTGCTTGCCAGGAGCCGATCCCCCCGCCCCCCCCCCCCCCAAAAAAAAAAAAAAAAAGGCAACAAGTTACAATAAGCAAAAAGCTACAAGCCAAAAACTAGCCAACTCACAAGCCCAATTTCTGCCTTTTTTTTTTTTTTTTTTTTTTTTTTACAGGTTTAGCATGTCTGGTGTGAATGTTGGCAGAATCAATGTGTATAAACTGTATGTTCCTTATGAGTGTTGAAATCCAAAGCAGTTCAGTCTTCCTATAAAAGCGTGATGCTGCATCCAGGATCAACTCGGGGGCGGGGGTGTGTGAGGGATTTAATTGTGGTGGAGAAGGGGTCTCTCAATACAGGTTCTGGAACAGTAAAAATGTTGGGGAATACTGTTGGGGTGGTCATTTAAGGAAGGTAGTGGCTTAACAAAAGAGGGCTTTAAGTAAAGGTTTTGCTGTGATAATATTGAGTTGAACAACAAGAAAGAGATTTGTTAAATAACAAAGCAGAATACAGTAGAACCTCAGAGTTATGACCTGATCGGTCAACCACACACCTTACTTTGGAACTGGAAGTATGCAAGCAGGCAGCAACAGACACTCCCCCATCGCTCCCGAAGGCAAATACAGTACTGTGTTAAATGTAAACTACTAAAAAAATAAAGACAAATTAAAAACAGATTTGACAAGGTAAGAAAACTGTGCGTGTTTCATTTAAATTAGGATGGTTAAAAGCAGCATTTGTCTTCTGCATTGAAAAGTTTCAAAGCTGTATTAAGTCAATATTGAGTTGTAAACTTTTGAAAGAAAAACCATAACGTTTTGTTTAGAGTTACGAACATTTCAGAGTTATGAACAACCTCCATTCCCAAGGTGTTAGTAACTCTGAGGTTCTACTGTACCATTATACAATCTGGAATAGCTGTCTTGTCTTACATAAATCTTACTTTATTTGTGACTGTTATTTCTGCTCTTAGGTGGGGTGGGAAGGGGGAATTCTACTGAAAGCATCACATGATGAATAGCCAAGTACAACTGCATACCATAAAATCTCATCTCTTGCCAAACTGATATACTGTAGCCTTTTGATCACCATCAGTTTTTATAATGTCACTTTTATTAAACTGACAAAAGGAAAGGAACTGAAAATGTCTCCTGGGGGGGACACAAACAATATCGGCATCAAAGATCAGGGACTGGAAAATAGCTCAAGGAACATATCACCTGTTCCCTTCAATGCAAGAACATTTTCAATATGCTCCAAGTAAAAGAAGGCACTATAATAGGAGACTGGACAAAACACGACTTCAGATTAGAAACTGACAGCAATTATTATTTTAGAACAAAGATCAAGCTGCTGTCAGGGAACTGTTAACAAAAGAGCATTTGTGAGACTAATGCGGAATATTACTTCAGTTCTTAATAGTGTAAATATCAAGTTGTGGGGTCTGCATGGAGATCTAACGTTTGATTAAATGACCTATTACGTGGCTGAACCTGTATTTCAATCTCCTCTTTAGTCCTTTGCTCCTAATGTATCAGGGTTTGGGAACCGTGTAGAGGCAGTGTACTTAGACCAAAGGTGAGAGAGTCTCTCACTGCTTTAGAAAGCCCCTTTTTCTCAGGGGTGGCAGCAATAGGATTCAGTTGAGAGCCATGACCCTCAGCTGCAATGATAGTTTTCACATATTAATGGCTGCATATACATTGTGGTTGCCAGGTAAACCACAGATATGTAGCATCTAGGTCAGAACTTCGTTCCATTAGCTCCAAAGGGACAGGCCTTTAGCTTTCCGTGGTAAGGAGGGCTTCTGTTTTCTGGTGGTCGGCCACTAAAGTGCAGTAGTACACATAGACATGAATCACACTATATTGCAAGCACATGAGTGCTATGACAGAGAGGTTGTGGAGGTGGGGGAGTAAAAACAACAAAGGCTCTGTGGGGAAGGAAGGGGGGAAAGTAAAATAGCGGGAAGGCAGAACCATGGTTTGCTGAAAAACAGTAACAAAATTAATGTTAAAGGGAAATGCTCCATTTTTAATTGCATTTTATTCCTTTCACATTCATTTACTGGAAAACATTTCAATGACTTCCTGTTCAATCTGCAAACGTGGATGAAAGCACCAAATCCTTCTCTACTGCGCACAGAATAGCTGCCCCCTACCCCTATGCCTTTCTTGGATCCCTGCAACCATCGTGCCAAGATCTTCAGTGTATATGCCCAGGCAAAGTTATGGAGGAGCAGCTGCCATAGATCTGACATCCCCCCCCTTTAAACCACTGAGCCAGAATCCAAAGCCCAGAGCGAGTCTGGACGTTCAGTGACACAGAGGTGATAGCTTCTGCTAGAGAGCAACCTAAATAGAATTGCTAACTGCTTATCGCTTCAGCGTGAGTGCCTTTTCTGTTGGGGTGAGATACCTTAGCCCTTCTTCAACCAAGAAGTATCCTCAAGGCAACAGAGTTTAACGTCATGCCCAGGACTAGCATCCAAAGTAAAGGAGAGTGATTGGTTTCTGTACTGTCTGAAATCAAACATGAAGACATATTCCTGTTTAAGCCACATGTATACCAATATTCTGGAAAGTCAAACATAGAAAGGAATTAGGAAGAAGAAATTGTTACTTTGGAGTGTCTTCATTTGGCTGTTGAATTAAGGAAGAAATGCAGCACACAAACAAAACAATAATGTGCTGCATGAGAACATGGACATCACGTTAGACTCTGGCTCACACAGTGGCCAAAATTCTGGAAGTAACCAACATCACATCGGCAACAAGCCAGAAAGCAGGTGCCATAGTGATACTCAACATGAACTTTAGCATTATCTGGGGAACTGATGCATCCATGTGAGCAGCCTGATTCTTGAAAGCAACCTCAGGGTGATCATAAACAGCCAAATATTTGGATGATCATGGATGTGAAAAATGAGAGAGATGGCTCAGTTACTTACAAAGAGTCCAGGGACATTGCAAGAGGAAAAGGCAAGAGAACCATATTTGGACAGAATCACAAGATTTGTGTGGTGTTGTTAAAGTATCAGACACAAACAATTAGGAGTGCAGATTGTGATGCCAGATTTTGAACATCTGGCCCTGCATCTGATAGTTGTTTATATTTTTATTACATAAGTACTGACCCAGAAGTTTGGGATTCCAATTATGGATTATAATTCTTAAGTACCATAACATGGGACTGCTTATCTTTATTACTGAAGGTTTCTATAACCATAGCCTCCAACCCCCATTGTGTTTTGGATATGAAGGAGAGGTTAGTAATATGAGAGAGACAAGATGGATGTGGTAATATCTTTTATTGGACCAAAATATGACATTGGTAACATGACATTCAAGTATCAATGTTCACATATTCTAAACATCTTTTTTTCCAAAAAGAAAGTCACCCTATCATTTGTTATGTGAGATGGTGTCAGTAGAGAAGAAGTGAGGGCAAGCTACCCCCTGCACTTTAAATATGACCCTTGATAATATGTCTCCCTTCTCCAATGGACAGGGTTCTTACGGTTCGTAGCAGGGGAGTACTAACGGTGTATGACAGAGGAGGTGCTCTTCCATAGGAAGGTGCTGTGAACTCCCCTCCTGCCTGGATAGGTTTCTCTGTGCTGGGAGTCCCCACAGAACAGTCAGGGATTCCCTCTGCAAAGGGAAGTTCTGCCCACGGTGGGGAGAGGCTTCCATAGCCTGTGTCACTCTGGCTCAACACTCCCTTTTCCCTACTCATCTCTATTGCTATCCTCCACCAGCTCCATACCTCCCAAATCTTATGCTACATGACCACCACCATATCTACCCTGCCCTCACCCCCAACTCCTCTCTTTCTTGACTCTTGCTGAGGCCAACAACCTCATGGCCACTGTCCCATCAACCAACACCCATTGACCCTGCCTCTTCTATGCTCCCATGCCTACCACCCTTCATGCCCTCCCCTTTATCCACATCCAACATTAAACTTTGACATTTATACTTAAAACTTAGTGTTTTATTTAGAATTTTTTGAGTTAAGTGCATTTTCCATCAATGCAGATGCTAAAACCTGAGATCAACACTTTAAGAAACCATAATAGCCATACCAAACTCAATTTACAAACCTTACCACCCAAGCTTCACAATACCCAACTAGAGTCACTGACTGCTCACCTCTATAACACTCCTTTTCAGTCCAACTCCTGCACAAATACATACACAGCCAGCAAACAAGGACAAAATTCAGATGCACATTTTCAATTGACCTTTTAATTTCTTATAAACTAGTTCATTTAAATATAAAATTGTATAAGTATGTAAGATGTATGGCTTTGGCATATGGCAGAGTTGTGTTGAGAAACTGTGCAGTGAAGGTTCTGGTTTCTTTACACCTATTATTTAATGTCTAAGTGCAATAATTATGTGTTTGGTCTCTGGGAAAGGGTATGTAAATTGAGACTGAATTATGGATGATACTGTTGCTTTAAATTCAAATTTCCTCAGTTTATAGCATTATTACTGATGTTTAACTTTTAGCTAAGGTTTCTCAATGTGCATTTTTTGTATAGGAATATAGACAAGTATACACAAAAACCCACTCATTTTAATACCAGATAATTTGGGATTTTGCGTTATGGTACAAGATATAATAAGATCTTTATTCTGTGGATATTGCACTATACCGATATAATCTTTCACAGTAAAGGAAGGATTTTTTAAAAAAGATGTGTATTTATTACAAGATGGTTAGCATACATAAGTCATGTAACATACATAAAATAGTTAAAATAACCTAGTTACAAAATAAGATGTTGTGTACATTTTCAAATAACCTTAAAAACAGTGGGATCAGTATTTTACAAAGTACATATAAAAGTACTTCATATACACAGAAAAATACAAATGTGCAAACACCATTTTCACAGGTGGAGATTTATCAATTGAAAATGCTAAAAAAAATCCTTCATTCCTTTAAAAAAATTCCATATGTATTAAAACAGCTGCATTTCCTATTGTGTGCAGTGTGAAATTGAATATTATTTAGTCAAAAAAATGAAAAGTGGTTTTAAAAAAGGGGAAAACTATTTAATAATTGAAAATCCTATAAATGAAGTCAGTTAGGTTAGTCTGATATTAACAACTATAAGCAGAATGTCTGGAAAAAAATCAGAAAATACCAAATCATATATACAAACTCTTTGAAATATTAGTTGGATATTTAACATATTAACATTAAAAAAAAACCTCACAATGTTTTTTATCTAAAGACTCCACTCCATGTCATCACAAACTGTAGCAATTAAAACCTCTAGTAATTTTGGGCTATATATAAAAATAACCCAACAACATTCCTCAAAGATTTTAAGATGAACAAACACAATGTTACTAAATGTAAAAATCTAAAACAGTCTTCCAATTTATGTGTTTAAAGTATCAAATCAAATTATGTACATATTTAGTATCTGTAAAGGTTATCTAGCTAGCATTGTTGTGCTATAAATAACTTACCTCTGTCTCTCAAAATGTCTGCATTTCAATGATTTCAGTGCAAGTGTTTGCTTTATTGTTTAGTGCATTTATCATTGTGTTTGTTGTTTTTTCCTTTACAGTGAGCAGAACATAAATAAACAAACATATACAACTTTTCATACTCAGATTTTTCTCCTATAAACATCTTAATTTGTGACCAGTTTCTTCTTCTTATCATCAGCCAGTTTTCTTTCCATTTATCATCAGCCAGTTTTCTTTCCATTATCCTATTATAATGGGGAAATAGAATCCCCAAAAAGCATATTCTTTAGCTAAACAGTGGGAACTTGAAATACCGTACGTTAACAGTAAAACTGCAGAAGCATTATTTAGAGCAAGAGATTAGAGAGCAGCTAGTAGATTTGAGAAGAAACCTTTTTTTTGGTCTTTAAAAATATTGTGTCATCTGCCAATCTGTTATGCATGTCACTGAATTCACAAACCTAAACTTTTCTTAGAAACTGTAGAAATGTTCTTCCAGATACACAACTAGCTTGAAAATTTGGACCATTTTGTTTTAATATTAAAACTAGGTGAAAACAGAACACTATTTGAGGAAAAATGTCCACAATTCAAGCTCAACAGTTTTTCTGATGCAACTCTGATTAGAAAAACAGTATTAGATGGTAGCATATTTCAGTGTGTACAGCAGGCTCATTTAGCTAGGAATCATATTGAAAAGAGTTATATTTCAGGCTAAACAGATTACTAATTTGAAAAGTCCTCCTAGCGGGAGAAAAGGAGTAGGTATAGTGGTTATAATACTTAAACAGAGAAGATGGATCAGCATATAATAAGTATTTATGACTGAAATGAAAGGAAGTTGCTTGTTCTGGAATAGCATTCCAAAATGTATCTTCTTGTAACATGAAGTGCTGAAAGCATTTCTTTTCTGCAGTTGGCAGTGGAATGGTATTCTCTGTTATGCATCTGAAATACAGCTCTGGATCCTATCCATCCATTGCTGTGCGCTCTGTGCATCTTGGGCACAGAAATTATATACACGTTTACTTGTCTTCAGCTGCAAAATGAAAATAAAAGTGTATAAGATACAGCTCAGGAAGTTGCAAACTTTCTTTTAAGCTTTGATATCTGAAGCATTTCATTTTGCTTGAATATACTAATGTTCTGAATTTTCACTCTGGGTTGAGAGTGTGGATCACTGGTTACTTAACTTGAAATCTCGCAAGTGACCATCCAGCAGGAATGGCTGTGATAGGAAGAACACAACAAAGGAAGAAAAATCTCTAATGAAGGCCAGCAAAGAATAAGTACACTTACATCAAAAAATGCTTTTTCACTAGCATGCTTCGGTGCGCCAATTGTTGGAGATGCAGGAATCACTGTTTCGACTTCTGCAAGATCAATGTGTCCCTTACAGCTTGTGTCCTCACCAGAGTCATAATATCTCAGCTAGAACACAAAAGGGAAAACAAACCAACCAAATGCAATATATAAACCAATACGTAGACAAATGCACTGTTTGGGGCCAGATCCTTGTGCTCATCCTTTCTGTGCCTGGCACAGTTTTTGGGATTTTGAGGGTGAACAAAAAGTGCTTTTAAGTCTCCTTTGTGTGCTCTCATTGTGGGGCTCTGGATGTTAGGCTGGTTCTGAGGAGCCACTTGCAAAAGCCTGAGATCTGCTATAAACTGAGCAAACTGCTTATGACTACAAATGGACAGTGTAACAGCTGGCATCACCAGGCAGTAGGCATGTCCAAGCGACAGCTTATATTGGGAATTTTGGAATTGGCAAAGGAGTTCCTACAGTAGCAGTATGCCATCTTGTGATTGTCCAAATTGGGGGAATCCTCAAGTGGCCAGACTTGCTGCCTTTATGGCAGCTTTGCACTGTGGGACAAGTGTGAAGCTTCCCCAGAGAATGACTCTGATGTGAGGATTCAGGCTTTCCTGACACAATACTCCCCCGTCCATTGCTTGGAAACTAACTAACATGTTTTGCACTAAAGAGTTAACAAAAGTTTTTATTTCCTGTATTTTAAATTGAAAGTGATCAGCAAAAATTCAGGTATAATTTAGGTAATTATAGATTACATATAAAACTGACATTTTCCTATACTATATTTAGTGGTTTAATGCAGCTTTTCTACAAAGACACTGTGGTTTCAATGATAACCACTCCACTAAATTGCTTTCAGTATTCTAACAGTTCCACAAAAGAAAATCTGGTATTTGCATATTAAAAACAACATCCCACCCTTGCACACTGGATGCAAGAAGTAAAGACAAACCCTTCTAACAAAGGAAAGGGAAAATGGAGTCCTTCCAAATCAGATCAGTTTCCTTCTGTTGCCTGTCCCATATTGCTTATATGTCTACCATTCATGAATAATGTTCCCTAGGAGATTTGGCTACAGAAACAATTAAAATATTAAAGAGGAACACCTTGTACTTTCTCCCAGAAAGTATCTGTCATCTTGTGCATGGAGGGACACCAGTTTTAATCACAATTAATTAACATTTTTAAAGATGACTATCCTTATTCACACTCAGGAGAAAATAGTGTTTAACACTGTGTTAATTAAAACCTGTTAGTTAGCATTTTCTATCACAATTTTCTTCTATGGACAAGGCCCTACTGGCTATTTAAAAGCTAGTCCTTAGTTATGCACCCCGAGGCAATTTATGTAAATAACGTCTATTCGCATGAGTAAGGGCTTGGGTGATAATGACCAAAATTCTTTAAAGTTCATTAGGCCATAAGTGCCATCACTGATCTGGGTGTGCATTGCAAGCAGGGTACAATGTTTAAAGCAGTAAACAGATTTTCTGTGCTTACCTCCTGTGCACTGATTTGTTAATATACACATGAATGGTCATGCTACTCAATGTACTGAAAACAGTAAAGACAGACGAAAGGTTTCCTCCCATATACGTCTGTCTGAAATGGCTATTATATAAAGAAACTGGAATTTCAGAGGACTTTAGAAATAAACTTTGTGGGGGAAATCTTGGCTTCACTGAAATCAATGACAAAACTCCCATTCACTTCAGTGGGGCCAGGATTTCACTCTTGGTTCTCACGATCTGAAGATATTTCGGCGAAAAAATTCCAGTGAAGTTATATGTGGATTATTGCATTATAAACATTGATAATAGGTTAATGGAACTTTGTATTAGGGCAATCCAGATTGGTCAATCTACCATGTATACTGGACTCCAATTTATCTGCATAGGATAGGCTTCATGAAAATAAATATGAAAGAGAAGTGCTCCAGGAACAAATGAACGAGTCATAAAATGAATGCTTGGAATGTATAATGACTACTACAGTTTGGACAGGGATGATTGAATTAACTTTGCTCTCAACTAGAGCGACCAGGTGTCCGGTTTTCGACCGGAACACCCAGCTGAAAAGGGACCCCAGCAGCTCCGTTAAAAGTCTGGTCGCTGGTGCTGCGGAGCTAAGGCAGGCTAGTACCTACCTGTACTGGGGCGCTGCTGGCGCACTGGAAGCGGCTGGCAGGTCTGGCTCCTAGGCGGGGGAGCCACGGGCTCCGTGTGCTGCCTAAGCACCAGCTCAGCACTCCCATTGGCCGGTTCCCAGCCTCATGCCCCACCCTGCCTAGGAGACGGACCTGCTGGCCACTTCTGGGGTGCAGCATGGAGCCAGGACAGGCAGGCAGGTACCCTGCCTTAGCCCCGCTGCACTGCTGACTGGGAGCCACCCGAGGTAAGCCCGCTTGCCAACCCCAAGGCCCAATCCCCTGCCTCAGCCCTGAGCCCTCCCAAACCTGGAGCCCCCTCCAGTACCCCAAACCCCTTATCCCCAGCCCAGAGCCCTCACCTCCCTGCACCCCAACCTCCTGTCCCAGTTCAGAGGCCCCTCCCACACCATGAACCCCTCATCCCCGGCTCCAGCCCAGAGCCCTCACCCCTCCCACACCCCAACCCCCTGCCTCAATCTGCAGCTCTCTCCCACATGACAAATCCCTCGCGCATCCTCAGGCCCACCCCAGAGCCTGCACCCCGAGCCGGAGCCCTCATCCCCTCCCATACCCCAACTTCCTGCACCCTGAACCCCTCATTTCTGGCCCCATCCTGGAGCCCACACCCCAACCCCCCTGCTCCAGCCTAGTGAAAGCGAGTGAGGGTGGGGAAGAGCGAGCCACCATGGGAGAGGGAATGTAGTGGGCGGGGCCTCAGGGAAGGGGTGGGGCAGGCCTAGGGTGTTCGGTTTTGTGCAGTTAGAAAGTTGGCAACCCTACTCCTAACTCCAAAATTATCCCTCAGATCTCTACTTGCATGCTGGACAATACTTTCTGGCTTTTTGGACTGTTAATTTCAAAGAGTGTTTGGTTTCTTAAACTGCTTTGACTGCTGAAGAGTTCACATGTCTCACACAGAAAGGCTAGGTTAATGCCCAACACTGAGAAACAGGCTAATACTCTTCTGAAGATACCAAGTTTTAATAAAATTGCTTCTTGGTGGGCCAGTACACTGCCATTTTTAATGGCAAACTCCTTGACGCAGGGACTGTCTTTCTCTGTAAAGTATAAAGCAACAAACAGTGTTTGCACTCAACAAATACTAGACTACCACCAGTTCATGGACTTTCTTTAGAATTATACACTAGATCGTTCTCTGTTTTAAAAAACAATTACCTTCACATTGACTATAAGGTATAGCAGTCACACAGATAGATATCTGTATTGAAATACTATGTACAGCTGCATTTGCAAATAATCATTACAAATAATTTCTAACTATAAGGTCAGTTAAGGACGGGAATAGGTTATCAAGAGAGGTTATGGAACTCTTGTCACTGAAGGTTTTTAAGAACAAGTTAGACAAATCCCTGTCCGGGAGGATCCTAGGTATACTTGTCTTGCCTCAGAGTGGCCTTGGGTTGGCATTGATGATGGTTCCTTCCAGCCCTACGTTTCTATTATTTTATGATTACTTGTACTATTTGTCAAACTATTTCTATATGCTTATTAAGTAAAACTGTAATAAGTTATTCACAAAAAAATCCAGTTTGCTAAAAATATTTTACCTGGTGTTTTGTCACATCCAGTACAAACCAGCGAGGTTTCCAACCTTTTAACAAAGCTCCTCTTTTGTACAGTGTACCTTCAAAAGACCTTGAACAGAAGGAGCATATGTATATCACCAAAAAGGTTTAGTACGTACATGTTGATTTCATAGCCTCCATATCATGGCACGTAAGGCATAGAACGGTCTATAACTGTTTAGGAACTGCTTTTACTACAGTATTAAAAATCAACTTTAAACAGTTAGAACAGGGGTCTGCAACCTATGGCACGCGTGCCAAAGAGAGCATGAGAGCTGACTTTTAATGGCACGCTGCTGCCTGCCGGGTCCCAGCCGCCAGCCCCACTCAGGCCGCTACCGAACCCAGGCCGGCAGCGGGCTGAGCGGGGCCGGGGCCGGGACCCCGGCAGGCAGCAGCGTGCCATTAAAAATCCTGCCCACCCCGGCCCATTCGTCTCCGTCCCCGTCCCCCAAACGCCTGAGGGGGCAGGGTGAAGAAGCTTGGTTCTGCCAGCTGCTACTGCAGGGCAGGCAAGTTCCCCCCTCCCCCGCCAGCATGCTGGGTTCCTGCCCCTCCTCCTCTTCCTCCCTGCCTCTGATCAGCTGATGGCCCTTGCGAGGGAGGGGGAAAAGTGGAGCCGCAGCGAGCTCGCTGCTCTGGGGAGGAGGCGGGGAAGAGGTGGGGAAGGGGGGGTGGAATCAGGGCATATCCCCTCCAGCCCCCTGCTGTGAGCCACACTGGGCAGGGGGCTGGGAGCACCCCCATGACCCTAGCCCACACCCCTGCACCCCCCTCACACACACCCAGCCCTCTGCCCTGACTCCAGCACCCCCTCCACATATCCAGCCCCCCCACAACCGCAGCCCTGACTCCAGCACCCCCTCCACATACCCAGCCCCCCATTCCCTGACTCCTGCACCCTCCTCACACCCCCCAACCTCCTGCCCTGACTTCTGCACCCCCACATTCCCACCCCCACCCTGAGCACCAAATGGGAGTCCTTCATTCCTTGCACCAAATGGGAGCTGCCCAGGTAAGCACTCCACACCCAAACCTCCTGCCCCAACCCTGAGGCCCCTCCCTCATTCTAGCTCCTGGCCAGACCCTGCACCCCAACCTGCTCCTTCACCCCCAGCCCTGTGCTCAGTGCAGAGAGAGAGGAAGAGAATGGGCTTGAACCAGGGAGAAGGTAGGTGGGCAGGGCCGGGATCCCAGACCGGCAGCGGGCTGAGTGGAGCCAGCAGCCAGGATCCTGGCTGGCAGGAACCGGCGGACTGAACCCCAGACTGGCAGTGGGCTGAGCCGCTCAGCCCACTGCCAATCTGGGGTACCGGCCGCCGGCCCGCTCAGCCCGCTGCTGGTCTGGGGTTCTGGCTGCCGGCCCCTTGCCACCCGGGGTCCTGGCCGCAGGCCCCGCTCAGCCTGCTGCCGGCCTAGATGAATGGAACCCCAGGCTGGCAGCGGGCTGGCGGCGTAATATCAGCATTTTAATTTAATTTTAAATGAAGCTTCTAAAATATTTTGAAAACCTTGTTTACTTTACATACGACAATAGTTTAGTTATATAATATATAGACTTATAGAGAGACCTTCTAAAAAACGTTAAAATGTATTACTGGCACGCGAAACCTTACATTAAAGTGAATAAATGAAGACTCGGTACACCACTTCTGAAAGGTTGCCTGACTTAGAAGATATATCGCTCAGAGCTGTGGGCCCATTGATCAGGACCATAATTTCCCACTGTGTCCAGGCACTGAAGCAGACTTAAAGATACTATGGCTGCCTCATTTCAAATGCTTTGTTTTGTTTTTATGTATTAACAGTAAGATTATTCTGACTGCGTGCATTACAGGCTAAAGTTTCTTAATGACCAAATGCTAAATTATTCAATAATTGTCTAGGTAGTACAGTAGTCTAATGCATTACCATACCACCTCTGGACAACTAGTTTCAAATCCTGGATTAAGGCACAAAAAAAATGAACTGGTCTTATCCTAGTTCCCATTTACCCATGTGACTAAACTGTCACACAGTTTGATACGAGGAGAAAGGTCCGCACTCAAGGAAGGCCCAGGTCAGGACTGAGATAGCAGACTTAAGGGGGAAGTCTGTGTGATATCTTCTCCCTTCATCCCTGATTCTCAGCACTGCTATTAACTCCTCACTTGTACGAACACTTAATTCACCCAAAATATTTTTTAAGATAGAAGAACGAAAAAAGTAACTAAGTAGAATTAAAAACTTTGTAAGAACAGTAAAAAGGCAGCAGAGTTTTCCATGTCTAGGAAAATTCTACTTTTTACTTCTAGGGCAGATATATGCCCCATTCTACTACGTTCATCGTTATTCTATCACCTGTTTGACTCCCTGGAGTATGACACACAACAGTGATGCATTCTTACAAATCACTTCCCTACTGAAAATGAAGTTTCAGTAATACCCAGCAATTAGTCAGTTTACCTATTCTCATCATTCTTCGATGTGAACTGATTGTATAGTGTGGTTGCTCGTCTGTCCACTCCATTAGAGGGAGAGATGCTGGCACTCTGTTCTTCACCCAGACCACTGTCAGGTAAATGCAGCAAAGACCTCTTCTGATAGGAATGTGGATTAGTAGACATTATCCCTGATGAGCCAGAAGGATGTCTTCGTGGCTAAAAAGGAAGATAAATGACAAAGTTTGAGTGAAAGGCTTAGCCAAGTTTAGAACTTAGAAATTTTCTAAAATCTGACTATCTGTTGAATTAAGAAGTAGAACTGCCAGAATTAATACATTATAAATAGTATTACAGCAAAACAAAAAGCCCCAACCACAAAACTCACAACTCCCTCCACACAGTCCATAATGTAATGTTTTCATAGCAGAGAACTGTAGTTCATCTCATCAGAAAGGCTTCTGCATTTTTACTAAATATACTAGAGAACATTTACTTATACATCCATATTGTGAAATATTAAAAAAATAAACTATCCATATAAAATAAATTAGCACATTATATTTCATAATGCCATCACCTTTTAAAAAATTGTACTAATTAGGAAAAGTCGGTAATGAGCTTCCCAGTCATTAATCCAAATTAGTGAGAATCTATTGTTTGTTCCTTCCAATCATTCTCCACAGTGGTAACTCAAAGTGGTCAGAACAGTTCAGAGGCTGATGTTTAAATTTTAATTGCATAGTACTAGTTGGACTGCAAGTTTTAACACGACAAATTGTGTTGATTATTGCATTATTTTAGAAATATAACTTAGTTTTACATAAATCTACATTTAAAGGTCATTGTACCCTGATATAATAGATCCTTCAGTTTTATTTGGTGTGTTTTGACTAATTCTTAGATCGCAGGGCTAGCAGCAGCTAGACAGCTGAGTACTTGAAAAATGAAGATTTGTTAAAACATTTGTTTTTATTCCTGGGATTCCTGGTAAGGATAAAAATGACCACAAAAGGTATGGAGCTTTTTTGTTACTGAATTTTTTGACCTCACATAAATCACACATTAGAAATGACTCTGAATATAATTTAAAATAAAGAACTTGCTCTCAGAGATTTGGCTTTCTAAAAGAACTAACTGTTTTTGCTGAATCTCCAAGTAAATACTTTCAGACAAGAAAATTACTTACACGTAATTCTGCCTCTCTGATCTGACAGGATTCTCTCTTTTGTGTTTTAGCTTCTTCGTGCAAGATGGGCAGAATGCCAGAAACTCTTAAGGAACTGACTCCCCTGAGGGCAGTAATAGTAGCAGAGTAGAGCATTAGCTAGGCCCCCTACTGGATGTTTTCTTCTGTCCCCTGAAGGGTATAAATATTCCAGTCAGGGTATCGTGTGTGATGTCAAATAGGGGGCCTGGCTTATGCTCTCTTCTGCTCTAGCTGCCCTCAGGGAGAAATACTTTGGGACCAGGGGGAGATCCATTCATCTTGCGCCAAAGATCTAAGAATCAAAACTGAGAATCTGGTGGACGGTATCTTGACAGAGAAAGATTTTGTAGTGTTATGCTAATGTGATGTGCTAAACATTATCTAAAGAAAGAACCTGATTTTCAGATTCTGTTATGCTCTTCAACAGCAGCTACGCAACATGAAATATAAGCAGTGATTGGAAGTAAAAGTAGGCCTATAGTAGATGAAATTTTGTATGGTGGATAATATGCTTAACTATCTACAATTTATATTTATATTCAGTATTCCCACCCAAATATTCAACATTTCCACCTAAAATATATTTGCCACTGCTTGGGCTGGCTTTTATTATTTGCTAAACCCTAAAAATGTGCTCAGGAATGTATAATACACAGAGGATCAGTTCCTCACCTAGTGTAAATAACCAGTTGTTGTAAAAGATTAGGCCCAGAGTATTGAAGGCCTGATTATAATGTATGGATCCAAAACTGAATTTTCACATCTGAATAATCCCATTGATGTCCAAGGAACTACTCCCATAAGCAAAGTTTCTCACATGTGTAAATTTTTGCAGGATCAGACCCCAAGAAGCTTTATAAATATCTAATTTTACACCATTGTGTATTATTACAATGCTTATCTTGCTCTATATTTATCAATCTACTTCAAGACCCAAAAGAAGTAAATGTCATAGGAATACATATTTTTCCACATGCAGCAATGCAAAGCCAGTAGCATGGGTTAGAACACCACATTCTGTTTTTTAGAAAGCAATACTTTATTCCAACAAATACAATGATTTTGTCACTCTCCCAGATAGTCTATATAGTTGAGATTGAGACTCACAGACTTTAAGGCCAAAACGGACCATTATGATCATCTAGTCTGACCTACTGCACATTGCAGGCCACAGAATGTTGCCTGCTCACTCCTGTAATAGATTAGACTCAGAACTTCTCGTTGAGTTACTGAAGTCCTTAAATCATGATTAAAAGACTTCAAGTTACAGAGAATCCATGATTTACTCTAATTTAAACCTGCAAATGACCCATGCCCCATTTTTCAGAGGAAAACAAAAAATCTGGAAGGTCTCTGCCAATCTGACCTGCGGGAAAATTCCTTCCCGATGTCAAATATGGTGGTCAATTGGGCCCTTCCACCACTTACATTGTCTTGTCTTGCGTCATCTTTAAGATTCACGGTGACCCTTTCCCACAAGAGCTGCCACCTTTCTGGGCTCTGATTTAATTTATTCTCCAGTCTTTCGATTTCCTGAAATCAATAAAAAAGTGTTTTCCTGAGGATATACATTTCAGGCCTGTTGCATCTTGAACACACAAATTCCATTTCCACTTTCCATAAAAGAAATATGATAATGATAAGGATTGGATATATTTTATAAAATTATTTAAAAAGAGCAAATCCAATGCTGTGATATTAGCATTAAACATTGCGAACATTTACATAACATGATTTATAAGAAATGATATTCAAGTATATTAAAAGGAGGAACCGAAACAAAGACTTATTTGTTTATAACATGTTCTTGTTGTGAAATTTGTGAATATAACCTTTCTTGGTAGCTTTCAGTTAGGAGCCCCTTCCTGCACCCCACATCCCTCATCCTGAGCCTGCACCCCCAGCCAAAGCCCTCACCTCCTTCCCACATCACAAACCCCTGCTCCAGCCTGTTGAAAGTGAGTGAGGGTGGGGGAGAGCAAGCAATGGGGGGGATGGAGCGATCAGGGGGCAGGGCATCAGGACAGGGCAAGGGGTGGGGCAGGGGTGTTCGGTTTTGTGCGATTAGAAAGTTGGCAACCCTATTACTTCTGCTTGTTCTGCCTTTTGTATTGTTTTCCTTATCAGTGCTGGGGTGGGGAAAGACAGAGAAGAGTTTGGGCCATTTGCTCAAGGGGCCTGGCAATCTGTTGGTTATCATTTGAAAAGTTTTTATTTAGAGCCCAATTCTGAGGGGTCTTCTACGTTGTTGGAGGCAACCTTCTGGGAGCCAAAAGGAAGGGATGAGACCTACTACACATAGTTGCTAAACACCACATTTTAGCTGCCTCCAGATTCTGTAAAGAGGAGACACACACAGAAGCTGGGACTAATGGACTACAAGCTAGGCATAGAGATTTGGACACCTTACACTTCATTTGCTTTAAACTATATCGTGAACAAGGGACAAGAACAGGAGAGTAAACGTATTGCTGCAATCCAGAAAGAATCCAGTTTGCCCCAAATGAGATAACATTCCTTGCAAAATATGAAATTACAATTTTGAAAACTCTGGGAAAAGACAGTTAGAAAATCTATTATGCAAGTTACTTTTTATTTAAAAAGGAAAGTGAAAAAATGTATTAAGGCCTTGCTTTTAAGGAATAAAAAGATATACCTAAATTGCCTCATTATTGGCTGCAGTTCACATGTAAAAAAGCTAAGTATTAAAACCTATTTACAGATTTGAATTCATTCAGAATAGCATAACCTTTTGTAAGATGATTGACTGATTTTCTGACCCCATCTCTCTTTGGAGATTAAATCAATTATTTTTACCTAATATTTACTTTTACAGCACATCTATATAAGGCAATGACTTGAATGGATATGAATTTGATAAGAGTACTAAATGGCAGTGTTCTGTCTTTATTTGCACCTATACTTACATTTAAGAGGCTGGTGATTGCATCAGGTTGCACTTTGCTAACATCATCATAGCATGGCCACACTATTTTCCTCTTACTCTGGCGAAATGAACCATCCATTTGGTCAGCTTCCTCTGAAGTGTTGCATTTTGCAGTAACCATGGTCCAGTCATAGGAAGGACCTGTGGCCAAGGTCTCCTCCATATAGTAATCCCACGTTTTCAGGCTGGACATATTTACACTTGGTTTTAATGCCTGTTTGAAACAAAGCCCAATATACTACAGTGTCACATGGAAATTTTCAGAGTTTTCCCCAACACAAATCCAATACTTTACATTTTATAGACTATCCTCCTGAATTGAATGTAGCACTGCAACGGGTGTGTGCTGATCTGGAATTACAATTTTCAGTGCATGACTGTGGGATACAACTCAATAAAAGATGTCAGATCAAGGAAAATAAATAGTTACTTACCTCACAGTAACTGTACCTCTTCAAAATATGTTGTCCATATGTAAGCCACTGGTGGGGTGCCTACGCCCCACACTCTTGAGTTCTGATTCTTTTGGCCAGCAGTGTCCATTGCGGCCAGGCCTGCCCTCTGAGGGCATAAAGGGTGTGGCAACCCGAATGTCTCTCAGTTCCTTCGCCAAAACACAGTGTAGATGTTATAGGACAATGCAGTGGCAGAAAAGGAGGACTGGTTGTGGAATATACGTGGAGAACTCGTATCAAAGAACCACAGTTACTGTAAGATAAACAACCATTTCTTCTTCTTTGAGTGCTTGTCCACATATATATTCTACTGTTGGTGACTAGCAAGCAGTGACCTAGATCACAGGAGGTGGATGCTAGGAGTCTTATCTAAACAATGATTGTCAGACAACCCTCCTGAAATGGACATCTAGAGGGCTGTCTGACAATCCTTGTTTAGCTAGCTGAAATGGACATCAGATATTGATGCTTCTACTGTGAGTTATGCTGCATGACTTGAGCTCTTGTGGAGTGGGTCTAAGTTGGCTATTTCATAGCACAATATATTTAGAAATTTCTCTGCATTGAAACTGCCTGACCTGTCGTCATAAACTACAAATAATCTGGGGGATACCGTAAATGGCTTAGTCCTAGTCATGTAGAAGGACAATGCTCTGCATACATCTAGGGTGTGAAGCTGAGTCTTCCCTTTCCATAAATGGGCAGATGTATGATTTGGTTGAAATAAAAGTCACAGACTACCCTCAGCAAGAATTTTGGTTTAGGTCTCAAGGGGACTCAATTTTTATGAAAAACTGTGTATGAAGGTCTGGACATGAGAGCTGATAGCTCCCCTACCCTTCTAGCAAATATTATTGCAACTTAAAAAGGGATATACCTGCATAAGGCCATTCAGGAATCTAGCTACTGTAGGGTGTGAAAATGTCAAATGTCTATGTTGGAGGGTGGACTGCTGAGATGGTTGCTAAATGGATCCTCAGGGAGATCAGAGATAGTTCAGCGCTCTTTAAGGGCAGAAGGTAATCCAATATGTAAGGTACCTGGGTGTTCAGTGGAGACAACTGGTATTGTTGAGCCCAGACAGTGAATCTCTTTCCTTGACTGAGCAGGTAAGCCTCACAGAGTCCTTTCTACTGCGGATAAGATTATTTTGTATCTCAGTTGAACAGGTTTGCTCTACTTATGTTAACCAGCCAGCATTCATGCCATGAGGTGCAAGAAAGAGGGATCTGGATGGAGAATCTGTCCTCAGCTTTGGCATACCACATTTGGGTGCAGAGGCAACTGACTTGGAAGTTGAATGAAGAGATTCGTTAGGTCTGAGAACTGGGACTGCCTTTGCCATGCTCGTGTTGTTATGATGATCATCCTAGCTAAGTCTTGCCTGAAGTTCCTGAGAAGTCTTGGGATCAATGGAATTGGAGGATAAACATATATGAGGCCTGAGAACCAGAGGACCAGGAATGCATTGGACAGATATCTCTGACTTTGCCCCTCTTTGGACAAGAACTTGTGGCACTTTTTCTTTCATTGGTGGCAAAGAGGTCTATGGTTGGATGACCCTACCTGATAGATATGTCTTGGATAACAGTATCCTTTACTGACCACTCATGATCACTGGCAACTGTCTGCTGAGGTGATCCATCAGCATATTTTGCAACCCTGGTAAGTGTAAAGCTATTGGAGTAATCTTGTAATTCCATGGATTTGCTGTTTCTTGACATAGAGCAAGTCTACATTACTGCTTAAGTTGATCTAACTTACATCGCTCAGAGGTGTGAAAAAGAGACCGCCCACCCTCCCCGACTGATGCAAGTTTCATGTTGTCCACACAGGTGCTGTATCAGCAGGAGTCGCTCTCCCACCAACATAGGTTCCACTTCTCGACAAGGTGGAGTAATTATCTCGACAGGAGAGCTCTCTCCCATCAGCATAATGCGTCTTCACCAGACGCACTACAGCGGTGCAGTGACCTTGGTGCAGCTACGCCAATGTAGCACTGTAGTGTAGACTTGCCCATAGAGGGGTGGATCTTGCTCCCCTGGTTTGTTATGTAATACATTGGTATGGCTTCATCTGCCATGATCTGAATTGTTAGACACTTCAGAACAGAGAGGAAAACTGTGCGTGCTAAACAAACCTTAGTTCTCAAATGTTTATGTGAAGCTGGGTTTTTTGAGGAGTCCATAGGTTGAAAGTTGTCTAAATGGGCTTCCTTTCCCACCAGAGGAGATATCTGTCACCAGAGTATTTGATGGCAATGACGGAGAGGGACCTATTGCAGGAGTCCTGGCAGGACCTGCATTCTCATATTCAAGTGATGTTTGTTGGGTTGATATACCAACTTTAACCATCCTTACCTGCAATATAGGCATGCTGAGTTAGATATGTGCAGGAGGCCATGTGCCCTAGGAGTCAGACAAATTTTTACAGATATCTCGTGTTGAGCTAGCAGGTGGTTGGCCAGATTGTCTATGGCTTGGAATCTTTCTTGGGGCAGATAGGTCATTGCTGTTGTGGAGTCCACAACTGCCCCTATAAATGCTATCCTTTGAACAGGAACTAATACGGACATCTCTTTTCAGAGTAGCAGCTGTATTAGTCTGTATTTGCAGAAAGAAAAGGAGTACTAGTGGCACCTTAGAGACTAACCAATTTATTTGAGCATAAGCTTTTGTGAGCTTTAGTTGGGGGCTGAAGGTGATGGCTAGTGGCGTTCTGTTATTTGTTTCTTCACTTCATCAGGTGGGTATTGTTCCCATTGTTCCGCATTTGCTCCAACCCCTCAGACAGAGACAAACACCTACAAGATCTCTATCAAGCATTCTTACAACTACAATACCCACCTGCTGAAGTGAAGAAACAAATTGACAGAGCCAGAAGAGTACCCAGAAGTCACCTACTACAGGACAGGCCCAACAAAGATAATAACAGAACGCCACTAGCCATCACCTTCAGCCCCCTACTAAAATCTCTCCAACGCATCATCAAGGATCTACAACCTATCCTGAAGGACGACCCATCACTCTCACTAACCTTGGGAGACAGGCCAGTCCTTGCCTACAGACAGCCTCACCAGCAACCACACACCAAAAACACTAACCCAGGAACCTATCCTTGCAACAAAGCCCGTTGCCAACTGTGTCCACATATCTATTCAGGGGACACCATCATAGGGCCTAATCACATCAGCCACTCTATCAGAGGCTCGTTCACCTGCACATCTACCAATGTGATATATGCCATCATTTGCCAGCAATGCCCCTCTGCCATGTACATTGGTCAAACCGGACAGTCTCTATGTAAAAGAATAAATGGACACAAATCAGATGTCAAGAATTATAATATTCATAAACCAGTTAGAGAACACTTCAATCTCTCTGGTCACTCGATTTCAGACCTAAAGGTTGCAATATTAGAACAAAAAGACTTCAAAAACAGACTTCAACGAGAGACTAATGAATTGGAATTAATTTGCAAACTGGATACAGTTAACTTAGGCTTGAATAGAGACTGGGAGTGGATGTGTCATTACACAAAGTAAAACTATTTCTCCATGTTTATTTCCCCCACCCCCCACTGCTTCTCGGACGTTCCTGTTAACTGCTGGAAATGGCCCACCTTGATTATCACTACAAAAGGTTTTCTCCCCTCCCCCTCCTGCTGGTAATAGCTCATCTTAAGTGATCACTCTCCTTAGAGTGTATATGATAACACCCATTTTTTCATGTTCCGTGTGTATATAAATCTCGTCACTGTATTTTCCACTGAATGCATCCGATGAAGTGAGCTGTAGCTCACGAAAGCTTATGCTCAAATAAATTGGTTAGTCTCTAAGGTGCCACTAGTACTCCTTTTCTTTCTGGACATCTCTTTGTTTACTTTTAGTCCTAAAGAGGCAAAAAGTTGGAGAGTTTGCTGTATGGAGTCAGTCATCTGTTCTTGAGACTTCCTGCAAATGAGCAAGCCCTCAAAGTATGGATGAACCCAGACTCTTTTTCCTGAGATAAGCTGTCACTACTACTAGGAATGTTGGCCCAGATTTCTAAAGGTATTTAGGCATTGCAATATCTGCCTGACTTAGAAACCTAAGTTTCATTTTCAAAAAAAGTTTCATTTAGGCACTTAAGACCCTAAGTTTCATTGATGTTCAATGAAATTTAGGCTCCTGAGTCACTTAGGCATTGGAATGCTGAGCAGACCAATGCCTAAATACTTTTAAAAATCTGGGCCTTTGTGAATATAGCTGGCCACAGGTGGTGGCTTCCTCCTTGCCCCGGGGGTGCTCAACCCCTGCTCCACTCCAGGCCCTGCCCTCACTCCACCCCTTCACCCAAACCCCCAACCCCATCTTGCCCTCGCCTCGCCTCTTCCTGCCCAGTTCTGCCTCTTCCTGCCCAGTTCTGCCTCGTCTCCTGAGTGTGCCCTGTCCCCGCTCCTCCCCCCCAAGCACCTTCTGTACGCTGTGGAATAGCTGATCGCAGTGGGTGGGAGGCACTGGGAGGGAGGAGGAGGAGTTGATTGGCGAGGTTGCCGGTGGGCGGGAAGTGCTGAGGGGGAGGAGGTAGGAGCGAGCTGTCGGTGGGTGCAGCCCTGAAGCACTGATGGAGTCAGCACCTATGCCGCTGCCGTGCTCCATAGACTGAACGATAGGACCCTGTGTTGGTAGTGGGAATTGCTTATCTGAAACCTTAGATATTTTCTGTGGGTAGGATGAATTACTATATGAAAATAAGCATCCTGGAGATTGAGAGCTGAATACCAGTCAGGTGGATGGAAGGTGATGTAGGATGGAAATGATCGAGGCCAGGGTTACCATCCTGAACTTGAGCTTGTGAATGAAGGTGTTCAATTGTCTCAAGTCCAGAATAAGGTGCCAGCCACTCTTCTTCTTGAGAATTAGAAAGTAATGGGAATAAACCCCATTACCCTCTGTATTCTGGACACACTATTTCCACTGTTCTGAGATTTGGGGTGTGTTTACACTGGAGCTGAAGGCATAATCATAGAATCATAGAATATCAGGGTTGGAAGGGACCTCAGGAGGTCATCTAGTCCAACCCCCTGCTCAAAGCAGGACCAATCCCCAATTAAATCATCCCAGCCAAGGCTTTGTCAAGCCTGACCTTAAAAACTTCCAAGGAAGGAGATTCTACGACCTCCCTAGGTAACGCATTCCAGTGTTTCACCACCCTCCTAGTGAAAAAGTTTTTCCTAATATCCAACCTAAACCTCCCCCACTGCAACTTGAGACCATTACTCCTTGTCCTGTCCTCTTCTACCACTGAGAATAGTCTAGAACCATCCTCTCTGGAACCACCTCTCAGGTAGTTGAAAGCAGCTATCAAATCCCCCCTCATTCTTCTCTTCTGCAGACTAAACAATCCCAGTTCCCTCAGCCTCTCCTCATAAGTCATGTGTTCCAGATCCCTAATCATTTTTGTTGCCCTTCGCTGGACTCTCTCCAATTTATCCACGTCCTTCTTGTAGTGTGGGGCCCAAAACTGGACACACTACTCCAGATGAGGCCTCACCAATGTCGAATAGAGGGGAACGATCACGTCCCTCGATCTGCTCGCTATGCCCCTACTTATACATCCCAAAATGCCATTGGCCTTCTTGGCAACAAGGGCACACTGCTGACTCATATCCAGCTTCTCGTCCACTGTAACCCCTAGGTCCTTTTCCGCAGAACTGCTGCCTAGCCATTCGGTCCCTAGTCTGTAGCTGTGCATTGGGTTCTTCCGTCCTAAGTGCAGGACCCTGCACTTATCCTTATTGAACAGCATCAGGTTTCTTTTGGCCCAATCCTCCAATTTGTCTAGGTCCCTCTGTATCCTATCCCTGCCCTCCAGCGTATCTACCACTCCTCCCAGTTTAGTATCATCCGCAAATTTGCTGAGAGTGCAATCCACACCATCCTCCAGATCATTTATGAAGATATTGAACAAAACCGGCCCCAGGACCGACCCCTGGGGCATTCCACTTGACACCGGCTGCCAACTAGACATGGAGCCATTGATCACTACCCATTGAACCCGACAATCTAGCCAACTTTCTACCCACCTTATAGTGCATTCATCCAGCCCATACTTCTTTAACTTGCTGACCAGCTAATGGCCAGCTAAGGCAGATATATCTATGGTAACTGTGCCAAGCTGGCACACTAAAATAGCAGTGTAGCTGTGGCTGCATGAGCAGTGTGATGGGCTAGCCACCCTGAGTACAATCCTGTCTGAAACTCTAAGCAGGTACTTGGATTGGTTGGCTTGTCCTGCTGCCTGTGCAATCATGGCTACGCTACTATTTTTGGAATGCTGCCTTCATAAGAGCTAGCACGGGCATACATACTTGAGCTCAAAATTACATCTCCTGCACCAGAGTCGACTTATCCTCAGAAGTGACTGCACCTCCAGATGTAGCATGCTGTCATGAGATTGGTCTCTGAAAAGTGATGGGGAAAATAGATGGTGGGTGGGGAGTGTCTGGAATTGGATTGAGTAGTCCACCTCTATGATTTGCATGACCCAACAGTCTGTAATGATGTTCCAGACCCCACAAAAATAAAACAAATGGAGGGGATATAAGCGGGAAATCCAAGAAAAACTGTACACTGCCCGCGACCAAAGAGCCAAATCTGCTGCTTTGATGATGGGCAGGGCTAGTGAGAAGATGGTAAGTGAGGCACATGATTTCCTCTTCTTACATTTCTGTTGCTTCCTGGGTGGTTCAGGCTGTTGATAATGAGGACAGTATTGGCTGCCTTTGATGTGGTTGAGGATTAAAGAACTTTCTCTTTGGTGCATGAGTACAGACTCTTAGGAACTGCAGTGTCACTTGAGAGTCCTTTCACAGAGCATACAAGCCTCATTAATCTTTACATTAAAAAGTTTGTATACTTCAAATGGAAGATCCTCAATTGTAACTTGTACCTCTCATTTGTAGCCTTGATGATGAATAATATTTGCAGCCAAAAAAATTGAATTTCTTGTATCTGTCTTGAGGTGTAAATTTTTGCTGACTCTGTGTTTTGAAATGCTTTGAAGTTGTCTGGGAGTGAGGTAGATGTGGCTACCATAGCCTCATCCAGATACAACAATGAGATAGGCGTTTGTATGGGGTGGGTCCTCTGCCAGCAAGTCCCCATCAGAGCCCTGACCACTCTGTCCAGTCAGCAGCTCTGTAGTCATGGTTGGCTGTAGCCCTTTGTGAGGTGGGGGAGAAGGTTATCTATCCCTGGACTAGGTTGCATCCCTCTTAGAGTTCTAAGTCTGAAACAATAATAATGAGTCCTAGACTCCCTCTCTGAAGCATATGGATCTGAATATCTAGACCCCAGGGACTGAACTGGTAATGCCCCCTGCTAGTCTCAGAGCCTGGGAAAGAGAAGAAGTGCTTCTTTTGCAGGGTTGCAACAGTCTCAGATGGAATGCTGGGAGCATCACCAGACTGCACTCTGATTTGTACTGCTGATGTGCACAGTACCAGAATGGGGGTAGCAGCTGGTTGCAGAGGAAGTACCTTCTATGCTGATAATAATGGTGAGTCCAATAATGAGGAGACCATAAGGTCCCTTAAGGCTGGGTAGGATTTTGGAACTGAGTATGCTGGAGCCATGGGTAAGTGTATGGACAATGTTGGTACTGGGGCTATTGGCACTGGAGCACTCAGGGACAAAGGGCTGGTAACGGGTAATTTTTTGAAGTACTGAGGAACCTGGTCTTGATGCACAGTGATGGGTGCCAAGGAACCCTCACTGGGCCTCGAGCTACCTTTTTCCAAGAAAATTTGAGGGGATTTCTGGTTTCTCAAGGAAGGATCTGATAAAGGAGACCTGGATCATTTTCCTTTGTGGGCTTGGTGCTCTTTTCTCCCCTTATCCTCTGCGGTTTTACCAGCTAACAAATTGTGAAGTAGTTATCTGTTTACAATACAGTGGGTAGATTGCACAATGTGTGAGATGCTCCGATACTGCAAATTCCAGCTTGTAGCCACAGGTGGTGAGAAGGAACAAGCACTCATAGAATAAATTGTTACTTACCTTACAATAACTACAGTTCTTTGAGATGTGTTGTCCATATGTATTCCATGATCTGCCCTTCCTGCTACCATGGAATCTTTTAACACCTGCATTTTTTACTAGTTAAGGATTTGAGGGACAGTTAGGGTCACACCTTGCCCTTTACGTCCTCAGCTGGGAGACAGAAGGATACTCGGGGCACAGGTGCAGCTCCAGTGAATTCTGCTGGCCAAAAGAATCTGAACTTGAGTGCATGGGACACATGCACATCAACAGTGGAATATACATGGAGAAGAACGAGCCATTCTTATCTGTCCATCTTTTCAGCTAACAAGATAATAAAATGGAGGCACCCGGTGTGTATGTACAATTCCTTCATGTCTCAGTTGGAACCCTCATAACCTCTCCCATTTCTCCTATTTTAAAGGAACTCGCAATCCAGGTTCTGCATCATGACTACGATTCAATTAGCTGAACAGGGGAAAATCTCCCTTTATTAATACTAACTGATCAGAGGTGCTAATTTTATAACAATAGAACACATGTATGGAAAATGAAACAGATATGGTTCCCCAATTGAAATATTTATACATGTTTTGTTGATCAAGATTAAACTACTTTATAAATAACATTACATATGGAAAGCAATGCATCAATATTATTAATCTGTGTGTTGCCAGGCATACCTTTAATATTTTACTGAATGTTTTAATTTAAAATTGACAAGTATTGTTCATGACACTGTACTTTATACTTAGAAAATAATTCCAACTAGAAGGGATATGGGTCATAGTGATAAATATTGACACTATAAAATTATTCAAGATACAGCTAAATGTGATCAATATATGATCCTATCAGGCAACGATATGACATGTCATGCAATGTATCAGGACCTTATGAAATGTGTCTCACTACCAATGGAATTTATATTTACTTTTAACTTGTTTCCTCATAATTTTTATTTAGATTTACTTTTTATGGTCTTGTGCAAATGTTAAGATTGCTCCTGCAATCATTATTCACATAATTAATCTTATGTCATGCACCTAAGTAGTCTTCTTTATGTCAGTGGGACACATGTGGATGAGTAAATGTTCTAAGACTTGCCCCTTTACAGTTAACCAATATGAGTCTTAAATAATTTGCATGACTAGTGATATAAACTAGTGAGAAATTCCAATGATGTATTAATATTTCTTAACATTTCTTAAACAGGGTTACTTAGCATAATAAATGTCTGAAACTAGTCTAGACCAATTCAACAAGTGGCAAATTACTTAGAGAATCATTCAGAATAACAAACAACATAAAAGTTTCTATATCATACCTCTGTTTCAACAGGTGCATATAGGTAATTGAAGAAAATTGGGCTCCTTTTGTGCATTTTTTCAATACATTCCCAAATACAGATTCCCTTTTTGGCATGTCTGTCTCCTTTATCTTCAAACAATGTCCCTATAGGAAAAAAAAGGTAAAAGAAGGATTTATAGTTACATGTAACAAACGTAAAGCAGACGGATTTGGTTTTATGACATTTATCTTGAAATGAAAACGTTGCAAAAATGCCTAATACTTAAGAGGTCTGAATTGATGAAAGTAACAGTAAAGATTTTTATGTGGTGCAGGGTAAATGCCTTTCTTGCTGCCTGAACACCAACTTGATATGAAAATAAAATGCAACATTTGCATTCTTATTCTGAAGCCTACTGCAGTACTTGAGGTGTTGTTAATGAGGTTTGTTCAAAATTTACTTTTTGTTTTTGCACTTAAGCGGCAATTCAGTGTACTATATATACACATTAAAAATGTTGTAATCATTCAATAACTTATGACACATTGTTCTGCTATTGTGCAATATCACCATCTGAAATGTGGACTGGGAAGTACAAGTCCGAGAGCAGAGACTTGAGGTGAAATCCAGGCTCCACTGAAGTCAAGGGTAGTTTTGTCATTGACTTCACTGAGGTCACTATTTCCTTCTTGGTGTGATGATATTTGAAAGCATCACCACACTGTTGGGAGTCTCATAACTATGATAAAATGACATTAGTTTAAAAAACATACAAATCAGTATTTTGTGCAGAAATAGAATGGTTGCTCAGTGCCTGGATTAGTTTCATGGTTGTTTGGGATTTTACAGAATGCATTAAATTGACTGCTTGCCATGAAAAACATGATTTCTCTGTGAAAACTGTTAATTTCAGAGTTTACACTACCCGCTTTGCTTCTTGCATATGGTCAGAGACAAGCCTGAGAAAGGTGGACGTGACTGAGTGATCAATCTGACAGAGGTAGGGCTGAGAATGCAGAAGGGAGGTGGGGCCTTAGAAGAAGCAAGTTAGCCTGCAAGAGATAGAGGAAGAAAGTAAAAGAAAAACACAGGAGTTCATGAGGAAGGGGAAAAAGGCTCTCCTTTATGGAAATGCCATACAATCTCATGAATCCCAGGACCTCTTTTCTGTAATTTAAAAAAAAAAACCCCAATAAAAAACAAAAGTTCTTTAGAGAGCAGGCAGATGGAAGTAGAAATTGTATTAAGTGAGTGGATTGGAAAGTGAAGCAAGGGTCTGGCAATTATAACTATTCTTTCAATTTCTCTTACCCTTTTATTCTTTCCCTTTTAGCATGGTTCAGGAATTATTCATTCACCAAATATAACTGCCAATGACTCTGTACATAGAATTAATTACAGTACACCCCAGGCACTTACATGGCATATGGTAAGTTTTTCTATGTTTCTAGTTTGTTGCAATGTAATCATTAGCACCATCTCACAATGGAAAGACTCCTATGAACTAAATATTAATTAAAAGCAAAAGTGTAAAATAATAAAATGAAAAAAAATCAATGAGCATCAACCACATTCTTCTACACATACCATGTTCTAGTCTTTCATAGTCTGAATCCAGAAGAAATGTTTTAAATCTATTTGATACGTAGTGGAAAGCTAAGAACTTCAGGAAATACTGATTGAATTCAAACTCGGTTGGATACTGGTTGTGAATCTACAAAATATATACAGAAGGGAAAAAAGACATTGACTACAGTAAAACAAGAATGTTTAAAGCACAGTAAGGTAAAATATAATGAAAAAGTAATAATCCTGTGAATGCTGATAACAAATATGTACTTACAGGCTATTGTCTTACCTACACTCCTTATGGATCCATTTATGCAGGTTCTTTTTCTGGTATTTTCATTTAAGACATTTTGTAGCTGAGGTAAACCATGGAACATTTGCTCCATCAAAATACTAGAGCAGGGGTCGGCAACCTTTCAGAAGTGGTGTGCCGAGTCTTCATTTATTCACTTTAATTTAAGGTTTCGCGTGCCACTTATACATTTTAACGTTTTTTAGAAGGTCTCTCTCTATAAGTCTATATATTATACAACTAAACTATTGTCGTCTGTAAAGTAAACAAGGTTTTCAAAATGTTTAAGAAGCTTCATTTAAAATTAAATTAAAATGCTGATCTTACGTCGCTGGCGCGTTCAGCCTGCTGCCAGCCTGGGGTTCCGTTCACCTAGGCCGGCAGCGGGCTGAGCAGGGCCTGCGGCCGGGACCCTGGCTGGCAAGTGGCTCAGCCCACTGCCACTCAACCTGCTGCCAGTCTGGGGTTCAGTCCGCTGGCGGCTGCCAGCGCCGCTCAGTCCGCTGCTGGTCTGGGATCCCAGCCCTGCCCACGTAGAGTGGGTACCTACCTTCTCCCTCGTTCGAGCCCATTCTCTTCCTCTCTCTCTGCACTGAGCTGAGGATGGGAGTGCACTGAGCACAGGGCTGGGGGTGAAGGAGCAGGCTGGGGGTTGGGGTGCAGGGTCTGGCCAGGAGCTAGAATGAGGGAGGGGGCTCAGGGTTGGGGCAGGAGGTTTGGGTGTGGAGTGCTTACCTGGGCAGCTCCCATTTGGTGCGAGGGGTGCAGGTGGGAATGTGGGAGGGAGCAGGAGCTCCTGTTTGGTGCTCAGGGTGGGGGGTGCAAGACTCAGGACATGGGGTATGGGGGGGATGCGTATGTGTGGGGAGTACTGGAGTCAGGGCTGGGGTTGTGCAGGGGTCAGGGCAGAGGGCTGGGGTGTGTGGGGGGTGCAGGGATCAGGGCAGGGGGCTGGGGTGTGTGTGTGTGAGGGGATGTAAGGGTCAGGGCAGAGGGCTGGGGGTGTGGGCTGGAGTCGTGGGGGTGCTCCCAGCCCCCTGCCCAGAGCAGCTCATGGCAGGGGGCTGGAGGGGATATGCACTGATTCCACCCCCCTTCCCCAAGACCCCATCTCCACCTCTTCTCCGCCTCCTCCCCGGAGCAGCAAGCGCGCTGCAGCTCCGCTTCTCCCCCTCCCTCGCAAGGGCCATCAGCCGATTGGCGGCAGAGAGGAGGGGCAGGAACGCAGCACGCTGGGGGAAGAGGCGGGGGGAGAGGGGAGCTTGCCTGCCCTGCAGCAGCAGCCAGCAGGACCAAGCTTCTTCATCCTGCCGGGGGGGCGGGGCGGAGAAGAGCGGGCCGGGGCGGGCAGGATTTTTAATGGCACGCTGCTGCCTGCCGGGGTCCCGGCCTGGGTTCAGCAGCAGGCTGAGCAGGGCTGGTGGCTGGGACCCGGCAGGCAGCAGTGTGCCATTAAAAATCGGCATGCGTGCCATAGGTTGCCGACCCCTGTACTAGAGTTTAGATAGTATGATCCTAATTTTCAATTTAAAAGCACAGCAGTTTTTCTGCATAAACACTATAGCTATTTTTGGCTGCTTTAACAGACACCACTTTCATAAAAGCGATTTCATATTAGGCTTAGTCTCCATTTTCCAAAGTAACTGCAAAGTTTGGTAAATTTGCCCCTAGCATCGAATTTCGTTCATCTGCAATGAGCATCTAGTATCCCACATCCAGCTATACTCATGTTAGGCCAAAGTTAACTTGGATAAATGTGACATTGCTTTATATTGGAATGATAGCTAAGTAAGTAACGAAAGTTCAGCGGACCTGAAGAAGAGCCTGTGTAGCTTGAAAGCTTGTCTCTTTCACCAACAGAAGTAAGTCCAATAGGAGATATTAACTTAAGAGACAAGTTGGATGAGGTAAATGAATAAGTCTTCAAGGTACTGAAAGTTACAAGAACACTGTCAAAGTATGTTTCATAATTTTGAAAATAATCCCCTTTTCATCCTATACGTTTATGATCACCATGAATCTTGAACAGGAGATTTTCTTTAATTATGTTTTCTTCTCTATCACATATAGTTTGTTATTTAGAATTGCCTAAGAATGCTAATATGCTAACAATTTACAAAGAATTATATGGGCTTTTCAAATAGACAAAATAGAAAAAAAAAATTGAAACTCCAAATTTGGGGTCCATCAGTCTGGAAAGAGTCTCTTTAACTTGTACGTGCCAAAGTCTACAGTGTCTCCAGATTTTCCTTTACTTTTATCTTCTTCATTTCTGGCTGATGACTGGATGATACTCCCTCTGAAATGTCACCTAAAAGAATTGCTGTTCAGTGACATCAGATGCTCACATTCAGAAGTTGAATGCATTTCCTATAGAAACCTGATGCCCAGCAGATAGGAGTGAAAGATGGTATCAGGAATCAAACTCCAGCTTCTTGAATGATAGTGGAGACTCACTGTACCCTTAATACCAGTGATATTTTCAAATGAAAAAAAGAAAAATCTCATTTGCCTCTGCATGTTTCCTTATAATCTGGCAGTGAATAGCTCAAGCTACGCAATGGGAATTTCTGTGCTCAGCACCTCTCAAGATGAGGCGCTCTGGTTGTTGGGGAACTACAGTCTAGAAAAGGAATTTTGACTCTCAAAAATTTCTACTAAAATATTAACTGTTTTAAAACTTTGTATTCTGGAACCAGATAATTTCCTAATATTGTCCTGGAGACTTGGAGTTTAGAATGCATAACCATCTGAAAACAAGATTATTCATCTAGTATTAATCTACAGGGAATGGTCTGCTTATTAGAGCCAACAGGACTCTCAAAAGTAGTGTAACTGGATATAAATCTATTGGTAAACACATATTAGTAAACACATATATTGGTAAACACATATATTAGGGCTGTCAATTAATCGCAGTTAACATGCAATTAACTCAAAAAAATTAATTGCGATTAATCGCAGTTTTAATCGCACGGTTAAACAATAGAATATCAATTGAAATTTATTAAATATTTTTGGATTTTTTCTACATTTTCAAATATATTGATTTCAGTTACAACACAGAATACAAAGTGTACAGTGCTCACTTTATATTATATTTGCACTGTAAAAATGATAAACAAAAGAAATAGTATTTTTAAGTTCAACTCATACAATACTGTTATGCAATCTCTTTATTGTGAAAGTGCAACTTACAAATAGAGATATTTTTGGTTACATAACTGCACTCAAAAACAAAACAATGTAAAACTTTAGAGCCTACAAGTCCACTCAGTCCTAGTTCTTGTTCAGCCAATCACTAAGAGAAACAAGTTTGTTTACATTTACGGGAGATAATGGTGCCGGCGTCTTATTTACAATGTCACTTGAAAGTGAGAACAGGCTTTCGCATGGCACTTTTGTAGCTGACATTGCAAGGACGTGCCAGATATGCTAAACATTCGTATGCCCCTTCATGCTTCCATGTTGATGATGCTCGTTAAAAAATGTGTTAATTAAATTTGTGACTGAACTCCTTGGCGGGAGAATAGTATGTCTCCTGCTCAGTTTTACCTGCTTTTTGCCATATATTTCATGTTATAGCAGTCTCGGATGATGGCCCAGCACATGCTGTTCGTTTTAAGAACACTTTCAATGCAGATTTGAGAAAACACAAAGAAGGTACCAATGGGAGATTTCTAAAGATAGCTACAGCACTTGATCCAAGGTTTAAGAATCTGAAGTGCCTTCCAAAATCTGAGAGGGATAAGGTATGGAGCATGTTTTCAGAAGTCTTAAAAGAGCAACACTCCGATGTGGAAACTACAGAACCCGAACTACCAGAAAAGAAAATCAGCCTTCTGCTGGTGGCATCTGACTCAGATGATGAAAGTAAACATGCGTCAGCCTGCATTGCTTTGGATCGTTATCGAGCAGAACCCGTCTGTTATACCTTGACACCTCAATATACACCACTGTCATGTAATTAGGATATGTCTTATACAAAGTATGCCTTGTGAGGTGTCATTCTAAAAGTCTTGATTTGCTAGACAGATTGTACGTGCTATTGTATGTGGATTGTATGTGCTATTGTCGTGTGTGAAGTTATGAAGTTTGGCTATGTATGTGATGTGCTGCTGAAACATGTCCTGAGGTTGTAAACACCCACAAGCAGCCTTTCAGGTACGTCCGTAAAAAGGCCAAACAATGTTAATGGCTTATTGAGGAAATGAACACAAGCACAAGGATTACCCCAGGAACTGTATACAACAGAAACCTTTCAGAGATAGCACTACACAGTGTGAACTGTTTGACTCAGGTCACAGCAAAAGAGCTTTCCAGAAGGTGGGGAGAAGATATAAAAGGGGGGAAATGACATTATGAGGGGACCTCACTCTCCCTACAACAACACACCTGGAAACACCTGAGGAGGAAACAAAGACTGAACTGTGGGAAGTGATGGTCCCAGGCTAGAAGGATTTTTAGCTTGTGTATGAAAACCTGGAAAAGCAAAGGCAACTTGTGCCTTAAGAATCTGCCACCTTGTTTATCACTCAGGGTGAGAATTTGCTAATTTATATCTTACCTATCTAGTGTGTTAAGCTCAGTTAGCGTTTTTTGTTTATTTACTAAGGTAATCTTTTTTGATCTGTTTGCTATCCCTTATAATCACTTAAAATTTACCTTTTGTAGTTAATAAACTTATTTCTTGTTTATAACATAACTCAGTTTGTGCAATTCATATCCTGGGGTGGGTGGGGGGCAAGAAGCTGTGCATCTCTTTCTCCACTTTGAGGGAGAGGCCGAATTTTTATGAGCTTGCACTGTGCAGATCTTTCTATACTACAAAAGACAGTATTATTTAGGGTTTATCCCCCAAAAGAGGTGTGCACGTGAGTGCTGGGTGAGTCCTTTCACACAGAGCTGACTTCAGTCTGTGTCTGCAGCTGGGTGTGGCACTACCTGTGTGTGTGTGCTGCAAGAGGCCGGAGAGCCTAATTCAGCAAAACAGGGAGATCCGGGCTGGTGGAGCAGCAGAGGCTCAGTGAAACCCCAGTACATCAGGTGGCATCCCGGACGGGGAAGGTCCAACCCGTCACACAATCATCGGCATGGACGCATGTTCTCTGGAATTATGGCTGAAGCATGAAGGGACATATGAATCTTTAGCGTATCTGGCACATAAATATTTTGCAACGCCGGCTACAACAGTGCCATGTGAACACCTGTTCTCACTTTCAGGTGACACTGTAAGCAAGAAGCAGGCAGCATTATCGCCTGTAAATGTCAACAAACTTGTTTGTCTGAATGATTGACTGAACAAGAAGTAGGATTGAGCGGACTTGTGGGCTCTAAAGTTTTACATTGTTTTATTTTTGAATGCAGTTTTTTGGTACATAATTCTACATTTGTAAATTCAACTTTCATGCTAAAGAGATTGCACTACGTACTTGTATGGGGTGAAATGAAAAATACTATTTTTTTTGTTTTTTATAGCAAATATTTGTAATAAAAATAAATATAAAGTGAGCACTGTACACTTTGTGTTATGTGTTGTAATTGAAATAAATATATTTGAAAATGTAGAAAACATCCACAATATTTAAATAAATGGTATTCTATTACTGTTTAACAGCATGATTAATTGCACAATTAATCTTTTTAAACGCGCAATTAATCTTTTTAGTCACGCAATTGCGATTACTTTTTTTAATCGCTTGACAGCCTATATATATAAAAAAACATTGGACAAATCTGATTCATGATTATGCTGCTCTCTCTGGGATAAACTCTCTCTATTAGTCATTATTTCACACTGGATATGGGATATCTTTGTCACACATAATATCCAGAGGATGCACTTTTTTGGAAAGGAAGCATAAAAACATAATTTCTTTTCAAAGTTGGCTGCTTACTTTTATTCAGACCCCACCAATTTTGAGTATTATCCTAGTAGAAATACACAGAGAGCACGCTGGCAGGTACTTTGCCTTAGGCCTTGTCTACGCTACTGTGGTAAGTCAACCTAAGTTATACTACTTCAGTTACATGAATAACGTAACTGAAGTCAGCGTAGCTTAGGTCGGCTTACCACAGTGTCTACATCATGCTGTGTTGACGGGAGACACTCTCCCGCTGACTTACCTTACTCTTCTCAGAGTACCAGAGTTGACAGGAAAGCACTCTGCCCTTGACTTAGTGGGTCTTCACCAGACCCGCTAAATTGACACCACTGCATCAATCACAGCAGTGCCGATCTACCAGTAAGCGTAGACATGGCCTTAATACACATTACTAGAGCAGATGCATTTTGGTTGCTTGCTATTCTACATACCACTTCTGTTTTCCAAAATGTAGACTGATGATTCAAAGTGAGAAAACCCCCCCCAATGTTACAATTACATTAAGAAAGAAACATGTTAGAAAGTTGTCTTGCCATGACATATGTATAATTCTATATATTTAAATTAATGAATTTAATATAGAATCTCAATTAGGAACAGAAGATTTGCCATCGTGGATCAGTTTAAAGGTGCATCTAGTTCAGTATCCTGTCTAACAGTGCCAGATGCTTAAGAGGAAGGTGCAAAAATTCCTCAGTAGACTGACGTGGGATAATCTGCCCCTCACAAAAAGTCTCATTCTGATCAGTAATATTTATAGACTGGCTTAAGCCCTTAAGCATGAGCTTTAATACCCCTTCCAAAATTTGTTAGCATTAATTATAACAACTCTGGATATACTTGTAATCCATTTCAGTGTCTAACCCCTTTTAGCATTTGCTAAGAACTTGGCCTGAACAACTTCATGTGGCAATTTCCTTTTATCCGTTTTTAATTTGCCACCTTTTAATTTCATTTTCAAAATTAAGAAAACCGTACGTAAATCTTAAGATGGGGCAATGAAAATAAATACACTATTTTAAGAACACAAGCAGAGCTACCAATTAAATGGATCACTTGAAATATCAATCTCATGGGGCTTTGTCTATCATAACACTAACGCCTCCATACTTATTTTATTCTTGCAATATTCCCAATATTCTTGCTTTTATTTCTCATTTCCTTCCTTTCTTTTTCATTTTCCCTCTCAACTTTTCTTTCTGCTCTTTGTTCAGCTATCTCCCTTCTTTTACCCACCTCAAGGAAGAAACATGTTTGTCATTAATCACTACAGTTACAATATATCAAACTAACTGGAAACCCCTGAAGATCATAGGAGTATGCTCAATTGACATTAAATACTCAAATCTGCTTTTATGTGGTCCAGATTTAGATTTTCAGAAATGCTAAAAATCTTGAGTGACAAGGTGGATGAGATAGTATCTTTTGCTGGACCAACTTCTGTGGGTGAAAGAGACATGCTATTGAACTACAGAGAGCTCTTCTTCAGGTCTGGGGAAGGTATTGAGAGTGTCACAGCTAAATACAAGGTGGAGCAGCTTGTTTAGCATAAGTAATTAACATATGTTTTAAGGGACCATTCAAAGTGAAGTGGTCAGTTAACCCTTCTGCAGTCATTCATAGGTCAAAAAAGGAAGGTTAGTGGGTTACAGATTGTTGCAATGTGCCATACATCCAGTGTGTTTATTAAGACCATTATTTTGAGTGTCCAGCAAAGCTATGAATTTAAGCTCAGACGCTTGTCTTTTGAAGGTATTGTGCAGGTTTCATTTGAGGACAAGGACTGAGAGATCAGATACATTGTGTGAAAAGTGTTCACCCACAAGTGACATGGTGTTTGTCTTTGATTGTTTTTCTGAGGGAGTTGATTTGGGAGCATAGTGTCAGATGTGTTAGTTTAACAAATTTCTGAATCTGAATCCATCAAAAAGAAATTAGGTACCAATGCATAGTAGTGATGGATTGGAGTAATATTGGAAAAATCCCTATAGAAATAGATAGGTACATATAGAGTATTTCATACAATGAATTGTCATTTGAATGTCAGCTACTAGGCAGATATCTAAAATATTAAGCCACCTTAGGAACTTCCAGTTCTGTGCATACTTGCTTATTCTGTCCCCTCTATTTCCATAATGCAGATTGCTAAACTCTCATAACAATACAGATGCATAAGACATAATTTTCAAAAATGTAATTTTCTCCATAATAAAATTGTGGAAGACCAAGTTTATAAAGGAAAAAGCTTTTCAGATTTCTTTATAAAAACAAAAAGATTGGCAGAATTATAGTGGGATTTTAATGCTTTTATTGGCCTGCACAGATTTAAAAGTGGTCAAATACACTAATTCTGGATAGCAATGCCATATGGAATAATAAACTGACAGATCACAAAAGCTATATTTACAAATATGCACTCTATATGTCGTTTCATACATTTTTTCCATGTTAAGAATTTTTCAGTGAATTGCACAAAGGATGGATATTTTTATAGATCAACAGATTTGCTGTTAGTCATGAATTTTACAGTACCCTAATTTCTGCTTAATAAGTAGTTTACCAAATTTAAAGGGCAATAAAAATAAACTTGTTCAAATCCTGGCAAGGATGTAAGTGTAGAGAATGAAATAATTTCTCAGCTGGATCCTTTTTCTGAAACTTCTGGAGCTAAAGTAACTGTAGAAATTATTATAATATAATTTACTTCTGCAGGAAAACAATTATTAATCTAAAATATTTGCAGTATGAGAGAACAAAGGTGAATGACATAGTTGCTATTATTTTGTGTGTTTTAACAGTTGATTTCTGCATACTTGGAGATGGGACAGGTGCTAGAACTGGCTTAAGTAATCACTGTTAGCATTTATTTCTCCAACTGCAGTACAATGCGCAAAATTCAAATTAGAGGTGAGCTATTGGGGTCAAAAGTCCTTGATAAAATGTAGCTCAGACAATCAGAAATGAGAGAATTGTGCGCCCTGGAAATCAAATGTAATAGAAGGTAATTGGGATGATTTAACTGATTACAAATAAACACAAAAAAGATGTCACTAGTCATTGCAGGTTACTTAACCCCATTAAAAGGTTAGGTATATTTAGTTATCATGTATCAGCTTTTGTCTCCAGTGCAGTCAATGGATTTGAAAGGGATCAGATCCTAAACTTGTATAAAAGGTTGTAAAATTGGTTAACAATGATGCAATTTTCACATAAGCGACCCAAAAATGTAAATCAGGGATTGAGTGTTTAGCACCATTAGATTCCTTTGTAAATCCCACCCTAAATGATAATACATATATAATGAATATCTAAATTGGCTAAGTAAACATGCAGATGTTTCTGATACTGTTACTAAAATAAAGACTAGAATAAAGACTCCTGACGTTCTAGAATTTACTCAGTTCTCTTCAGAATATTCTTTTGTAGATTTCCAGTTTTATAATATCTTTTAGTTTTGTAATTCCAATAAAAATAAATATTAATTTGATTTAAATAATCAAAAAAATTGTGAAATACCCTATAGAATAACTAGTAATCACTAAGAGACTGTTGTTGCAAACACATGAACAGCTGAGTAACTTCATGGGAGTAGTCATACTGAGTTCATTGTAACTACTAATGTAAATAAAGTATTTCACATATGTAACTCTTTGCAGGGTTGGGCCCTAAAATTGATGGAGAATTTTATTTAAATTCTGGAGCATCATTTGTTCAGTATACAGTTGAGCTATATTTATCAAAATACCAAATAGATATAGCTGAAGTGTAAAATAAGGGGAGCTTCCTGTAATGACTTCATTTTAACCCACCCCATCATCTTAGAAGCAATGAGACTATCTGCCAGATGTTTCTATTGTGAAACAATGATTTAGCATCAATAATTTAGCTGACACCTGGAGATACTGGCATAAACAATGACTTTTTAAAAGATGATGCAGTTCTAATTTAGGAATCACTGTTTCATATGTTTTCTATGTAACTTTCATTGAACAACTGACAAATTTATGCACATTGGCTCTAAAGTTTTATTGCACTCAAGATGTTAAAACTGAAACGAATGGTTAAAAAAAAAGAGATTTAAAGAGAGACCAAATGTCCTCAGCTTTTATTTATGGGATATTTGAATATCAGATTGTAACATATCAAATTTTAGGATCAAATTCTGGTCTGATTATAATATATAATAATAATATATCTCGTTGCACACAAACTAACATAGGGCACTGCTCATAGAAACACCATAGTACAAATATTTAGGATCAGATTCTTCATGACAAATTTCTATGTAAGCATACATATTAATTTGGATGACTTTCAAAAATCATACCCTTGAAAACTGTAGCAATACTGTTAGAATTTGTTAAGTCAACAACATATCATAATGGGCTAAAAGACTATCTTCAGAAACTTTTATGAACTACTCCTACATAATTTATTCATAGTTATGATACTATATCATATACTTAGCCTACAACCTTTTGCTAAGCGGAGGCTAAGAGATGTATAATATTATTGCACAGACTAAACACTAAGGTAAAAGGCAAGAAATACAGCTTATTGTGTAAAGTGTGTGTGTTCAAAAAATTAATAACTTGTATCACTTACTAAACAAAAAATAGGTAAAGATTTAAATACATAGTACCATGTATGAGAAGCTGCTACTGTATTTTAAAAATACCCTCACATTAGTTATAAAGCTAAGTTTTTTCTAAACGATACTCACTAGACAATGCAAAAACAAATAGATAATTTACTCTTATTTTTTAAAGGATACCATACAAACATTAATTCTGGTAACTGAATGGCTTATCCCAGAAAAAATAAATAGTTGATTTTACAGAGAGAAATGTAGTTTAGAGTATAATAGAAAAACTTAAATTGGCCAAAAAAGATGAGAGAAAATGGTGAGATGGGTGAGGTAATATCTTTTATTGGAACAACTTCTGTTGGTGAGAGAGACCAGCTTTAGAGCTGAAGAAGAGCTTGGTGTAAGCTTGAAAGCTTGTCTCTCTCACCACCAGAAGCTGAAGATACTACCTCATCCACCTTGTCTCTCTAATATCCTGAGTCAACAATGCTACAACAACACTGCATTCAGAAAAGATGGGCAGAATAGGAAACTTTACCAATGCTTGCCTGAAAATTTCCTTTTTTTGAATAATAAGGTCCACATATGTGCTACAATGGGTACTTCATCCTGCTTGCAGCTTAGGGGCAGAACCAGACCTCTCAGTCACTAGCAACAGGAGAACATGAAGTTCCCTCTAGTTGAGACAACTTCCCTGGCCAGGATAATTCAAATCTAATTTTTTTAATTACAGATGGTGTTACATACTTGGAGGAAAAACATCCATTTCTCCTACTGCAGAGCATAATAAAGTCTATCTAATGATTACGAACTTAAATCCTTGGATATCAATTTCCATCTCTGTTCTGGATGATCTGGTTTTCTGCAGGATGAGACTGATCTGTGGACCTTATTACGTGAAGAAAGGACATTTTCAGGTAAGCATGGATAAATTTTTCTATTCTTTGTGCTAAGGTCCACAGATCCCTTACATTGGGATTTTCATAGCTGTCGCTCTCCAAGGTGGGAAACAGGATCATTAAATATGGACATCCAAAAAAAGGCACATTATAATTACATAAATAAATATACACACTCTGTTAATAATAGCAAGTGTTACTGGCCTTGCCTGTAATATACATCTTCCTCTGGGCATTAAGGTGTGGAGAATACATCTGCCAAAAGAAAGGAAATGGCACTGGCTAAGATTGGATGACCAATATGCAGAATTTGGTGAACAAATGACTATCTAGCAGATCTCAGTACTGGAGTCCTGACTGCTCTGACCTGAGATTGCTAGTGCTCCTAAATACTGCTTAACCAAAAGAAGAATATGTCTTGGATTTCCATAGGGAATTAATGCTATCACAGTTGGGAGAAGTATGTGTCTGAATTAAAAGTACAATAGTGGGTCATTTGAGAAGGTTCCGAACTTCAAATTTAAAAACCTTATCTGATTGTAGATAGTAGCCACTGGGAAGCCTACTCTAATGCATAGGACATATAACAACACCTCCTGTGGAGGCTCAAACTGGGTAATGCAGCAAGGGGCAAAATGAGATTCCAAGGTATTTTATGACTTGCAGGGTTGGAATAAGGTTGATGCCCTAATGAAGCATTTGCGATGTTTACAAAACTTCATTTTCTTGAATATGCTGAGAATGTTGTACTACAGAGACGTGACTTTTTTACTTTGACACTCTAATCCATCCACAATAAAGCACTCCTGGTGGGAAGGAAGGTTACTTACCTTATAGTACCTGGAGTTCTTTGAGATGCATGGTCCCGATGGGTATTAATTGTTGATGGGGATGTGCACCATGCATCTGAGAATGGAAAATATTTCAATCGCAGTGTTTGTTGGTCCATGCCTACATCCTACACCTCCTTGTACTCTGAACTGAGAGTATAAGGGATGGTGTGAACCAACCGCCACTCCAGTTCCTTTCTACAGTGAATCAAGTGAGAAACCGAGCAGAGGGGAAGGAGGGTGGGTCATGCAGTATCCACAGGGGCCACATACCTCAAGGAACTCCAGTTACTATAAGGTAAGTAACTTTTCTTTTTCAAGTGCTGGTCCCTATGGGTATTCACTGTTGATGACTCCCCAGCAGTGCATGTTGAGGAGGAGGGCACGAGGAAGTGTTCTGCACTGATTGTAGGATCACTGAACCAAAGGAAGCATAGAATCATAGAATATCAGGGTTGGAAGGGACCTCAGGAGGTCATCTAGTCCAACCCCCTGCTCAAAGCAGGACCAATCCCCAATTAAATCATCCCAGCCAGAGCTCTGTCAAGCCTGACCTTAAAAACTTCTAAGGAAGGAGATTCTACCACCTCCCTAGGTAACGCATTCCAGTGTTTCACCACCCTCCTGGTGAAAAAGTTTTTCCTAATATCCAACCTAAACCTCCCCCACTGCAACTTGAGACCATTACTCCTTGTCCTGTCCTCTTCTACCACTGAGAAAAGTCTAGAACCATCCTCTCTGGAACCCCCTTTCAGGTAGTTGAAAGCAGCTATCAAATCCCCCCTCATTCTTTTCTTCTGCAGACTAAACAATCCCAGTTCCCTCAGCCTCTCCTCATAAGTCATGTGTTCCAGACCCCTAATCATTTTTGTTGCCCTTCGCTGGACTCTCTCCAATTTATCCACATCCTTCTTGTAGTGTGGGGCCCAAAACTGGACACAGTACTCCAGATGAGGCCTCACCAGTGTCGAATAGAGGGGAACGATCACGTCCCTCGATCTGCTAGCAATGCCGCTACTTATACATCCCAAAATGCCATTGGCCTTCTTGGCAACAAGGGCACACTGTTGACTCATATCCAGCTTCTCGTCCACTGTCACCCCTAGGTCCTTTTCCGCAGAACTGCTGCCTAGCCATTCGGTCCCTAGTCTGTAGCTGTGCATTGGGTTCTTCCGTCCTAAGTGCAGGACCCTGCACTTATCCTTATTGAACCTCATCAGATTTCTTTTGGCCCAATCCTCCAATTTGTCTAGGTCCCTCTGTATCCTATCCCTGCCCTCCAGCATATCTACCACTCCTCCCAGTTTAGTATCATCCGCAGATTTGCTGAGAGTGCAATACACACCATCCTCCAGATCATTTATGAAGATATTGAACAAAACCGGCTCCAGGACCGACCCCTGGGGCACTCCACTTGACACCGGCTGCCAACTAGACATGGAGCCATTGATCACTACCCGTTGAGCCCGACAATCTAGCCAACTTTCTACCCACCTTATAGTGCATTCATCCAGCCCATACTTCTTTAACTTGCTGACAAGAATACTGTGGGAGACCGTGTCAAAAGCTTTGCTAAAGTCAAGAAACAATACATCCACTGCTTTCCCTTCATCCACAGAACCAGTAATCTCATCATAGAAGGCGATTAGATTAGTCAGGCATGACCTACCCTTGGTGAATCCATGCTGACTGTTCCTGATCACTTTCCCCTCATGTAAGTGCTTCAGGATTGATTCTTTGAGGACCTGCTCCATGATTTTTCCGGGGACTGAGGTGAGGCTGACTGGCCTGTAGTTCCCAGGATCCTCTTTCTTCCCTTTTTTAAAGATTGGCACTACATTAGCCTTTTTCCAGTCATCTGGGACTTCCCCCATTCGCCACGAGTTTTCAAAGATAATGGCCAAAGGCTCTGCAATCACAGCTGCCAATTCCTTTAGCACTCTCGGATGCAACTCGTCCTGCCCCATGGACTTGTGCACATCCAGCTTTTCTAAATAGTCCCTAACCACCTCTTTCTCCAGAGGGCTGGCCATCTACTCCCCATGTTGTGATGCCCAGCGCAGCAGTCTGGGAGCTGTCCTTGTTAGTGAAGACAGAGGCAAAAAAAGTATTGAGCACATTAGCTTTTTCCACATCCTCTGTCACTAGGTTGCCTCCCTCATTCAGTAAGGGGCCCACACTTTCCTTGGCTTTCTTCTTGTTGCCAACATACCTGAAGAAACCCTTCTTGTTACTCTTGACATCTCTTGCTAGCTGCAGCTCCAGGTGCGATTTGGCCCTCCTGATTTCATTCCTACATGCCCGAGCAATATTTTTATACTCTTCCCTGGTCATATGTCCAAACTTCCACTTCTTGTAAGCTTCTTTTTTATGTTTAAGATCCGCTAGGATTTCACCGTTAAGCCAAGCTGGTCGCCTGCCATATTTACTATTCTTTCGACTCATCGGGATGGTTTGTCCCTGTAACCTCAACAGGGATTCCTTGAAATACAGCCAGCTCTCCTGGACTCCTTTCCCCTTCATGTTAGACCCCAGGGGATCCTACCCATCCGTTCCCTGAGGGAGTCGAAGTCTGCTTTCCTGAAGTCCAGGGTCCGTATCCTGCTGCTTACCTTTCTTCCCTGTGTCAGGATCCTGAACTCAACCAACTCATGGTCACTGCCTCCCAGATTCCCGTCCACTTTTGCTTCCCCCACTAATTCTTCCCTGTTTGTGAGCAGCAGGTCAAGAAAAGCTCCCCCCCAGTTGGCTCGTCTAGCACTTGCACCAGGAAATTGTCCCCTACGCTTTCCAAAAACTTCCTGGATTGTCTATGCACCACTGTATTGCTCTCCCAGCAGATATCAGGAAAATTATCCTCGGCAGAAACTTGAAGCAGGGCATAATGTTTAGTAAAAGTGTGAATGGTGCCCTAGTTGGTACTCTGCAGATCTCCAAGAGGAGAATAACTTGTAGGGATACTACTGAGGCAGCTTGGGATCTAGCTGAATGAACCCTGACCACCTGAGGAGGCGGCACCTCCATAAACACATAGCATAGGAGGATGTAGCTGGAAATCCATTTAGAGAATGTTTGAAAAGAGACTGCTTACCCCTTTATCCTCTTGATTATGGAGATGAATAATCTCAGAGACTTCCAAAAGGGCTTTGTCCTGTGTAAGTAGAAGTCTAGAGCTCTTTGTATGTCTAGGGAGTGGAATTTCCTGTCTTCCCTGTTATCATGAGACTTGGAATAGAAGACAGACAAGTGAACAATTTTGTTCAGGTGAAATTCATAAGGCATTTTTGTGAGAAACTTGGGATGCAATCTCAGGATATTTTATCCTTGTGAAACACTGCGTAAGGAGGGTCCACCATAAGGGCCCTGAGCTCCCCTTCTCCTCCAGCAAAGCTGATTGCCATTAGCAAGGCCCCTTTCATAGACAGGGAGCAGGAGGTCAAGGGCTCAAATGGCAGGTTCATGAGTGCAGTTAGCACCAGGTTCAGATCACAAGATTGGACCTCTTGTGAGCAGGATCTCTCTAAATTCATTGTCCATCCAAAAAACAGGCCACCAGATGGAGGGATCTACAGTTGGGATGGATGGTCCTGCCTCTATTCTGAGACAGCAGGTTTAGAAACAGTTGTAAGTATTTGTATAGGCAAGAGACCGTCCATATGTCAGTGGTGAACCACAATTGCCTTGGCCACCATGATACTATCAGAATTACAGTTGCCTTGTCCTGCTTGATCTTCCTGAGGACACAAAGTAGTAGGGGCATGGGAGAGAAGGCATAAATCAATGGGTCCAATCACTGTACCAGGAAAACATCCCCGCTTGAATTGTGCCCCTGGATAACTCAAGAACAGTAGGCTGGGCACTTCTTGTTTCCTTGGGTTGCAAAGATATCCCAGGATGGGAATCCCCACTGTTGTAAAATATACTGCACCACCGAAGAGCAGAGTTCTCACTCGTGATCCTTGTGAAAATGCCTCCTGAGGCGGTCCACCAGGGAGTATATTACTCCTAAAAGGTGCACTGTTGAGAGGATAATTTGATGCTGAATGCATCAGTTTCAGAACTTGATTGCTTCCCTGCAGAATGGGCTGGACTTTGCTTCTCCTTGTTTGTTTATGTAGATTCACAATTCCAAAGCCAAAAGGGACTACTGTGATAATCTCGTCCAGTGAGTCTCAACCCAGGGTACACGTACTCCTGGGGAGTATGCAGAGGTCTTCCAGGAAGTACATCAACTCATCTAGATATTTGCCTAGTTTTGCAACAGGCTATATAAAAGCACGCGCGAAGTCAGTACAAACTAAAATTTCATACAGACAATGACTTGTTTATACTGTTCTGTATACTATACACTGAAATGTAAGTACAATATTTATATGACAACTGATTTTTATAATTATATGGGGAAAATTAGAAAGTAAGCAATTTTCCAGTAATAGTGTGCTGTGACACTTCTTTTTATGTCTGATTTTATAAGCAAGTAGTTTTTAAGTGAGGTGTAACTTGGGGGTACACAAGACAAATCAGACTCCTGAAAGGGGTACACTAGTCCGCAAAGGTTGAGAGCCACTGATCTAGTCTGACCTCCTATATAACCCAGGCCTTAGAACTTCCCCAAAATAATTTCTAGAGCAGATCTTTTAGAAAAACATTTAGTCTTGATTTAAAAATTTCCAGTGATGGAGACTCTGCTATGACCTTTGGTAAATTGTTCAAACGGTTAATTACCCTCACTGATAAAAATGTATGTGTTATTTCCAGGCTGACTTTGGCTAGCTTTAACTTGCAGCCATTGGATTGTGTCATATGTTTTTGTGCTAGACTGAAGAGCCCATTAGCAAATATTTATTCTCCATGTAGGTACTTGAAGACTGTAATCAAGTCATCCCTTAGCCAACACTTTGTTAAGCTAAATAGATCGAACTCCTTGAATCTATCACTATAAGGCATGTTTTCTAATCCTTTAATCATTCTCCTGGCTCTTCTCTGAACCCTCTCCAATTTATCAACATCCTTCTTCAATTGTAGACACCAGAACTGGACACAGTATTTCGGCTGTGGTCACACGAGTGCCAAATACAGAGGTAATGTAACCTCTCTACTCATACTCAATATTCCCATTTATTCATCCAAGGATTGTACTAGCCCTTTTGGCTACAGCATTGCACTGGGAGCTCATATTCAGCTGATTATCTAGGATAGAGTTGCCTATCCTGTAAATATGGCCTAAATTCTTCTTCCTACATGTATACATTTACATATTAAAACATGTTGTTTGCTTGTGCCCAATTTACCAAGCAACCCAAATTGCTCTGTATCAGTGACCTATCCTCTTTTTTTTTTTTTAAATCATTCCCCCAATTTTTGTATCAACTGAAAATTTTATCAGTGATTTTCTGTTTTCTTACAGGTCATTGATACAAATGTTACATAGCACAGGGACAAAAGAACTGATCCCTACAGGCCCCCACTAAAGAAACACCCATTCAATGATGATTCCCCATTTACAATTACACTTCAAGATCTATTGGTTATCCAATTTTTATTCCATTTAATGTGTGCCATGTTAATTTTATATCTTTCTAGATTTTTAATCAAAATATCATGCAGTACCAAGTCAAATGTCTTAAGGAAGTCTAAGTATATTACATCAATGCTATTACCTTTATCAAGCAATTTGTAATCTCATCAAAAGCGATGTGTTAGTTTGACAGGATTTATTTTCTGATAACCCCATGTTGATTGGCATTAATTATATTACCCTTCTTTAATTCTTTATCAGTTGAATCCTGTATCAGTTGCTCCTGCTCCTGTTTGGGAGGTGATCTTTGTTGAAAGCAGTGCCGGGGTCCTCATAGTCTGGGGCCCAACAGTACAGATCACAGGAGCCCCAGTATGGCCAGTGGGTGGGATCATAACAATAAGGCAGCAAGGAGGGGAGTACCATTGGTCACTAGCCCAACAGTTTGGGTCATGAGGACTTGGAGGCATCCGGGAGGCTTTGGAAGCCCTCTCTGGGATCAAGTCTTGTTTCTGAACCACTGGAGTAAGGGTTGTTTGACTACTGGTGGATCTGATGGTACCATGTGTTTTAAGACCATACGGCCAGAGGCAGGAATGGGCGAATAGGATACTGATGGTGTTGGAGCACTTATGGTGTGACTGTTGCTCAGGACTGGTAAAAGATGTGCTGACGGTGCAAGGATAGAATTGGGTCAGAAAAATTGGTGATCTGGGATGTGTGTATATCACCAGATCCTTGAGAAGGGTATATCAAGGGCTAATGAGAGGAGAGCTGGCAGGAGTCTTGGATATGGATGGATCCATCAGTGTGAGTTTGGATGCAGCAGTATTTGTACTGTGCAGTACCATCAGTGCGGACAGTGAAAGTTCCCTTGTGTGGTGCAGGGGTCAGTCCTGCCCCTGTCATAGATGGCTTTGGAATGGTGGTAACTCCCAGTTCTGTTGATACCAATCCATGCTTCCTGTGAGCTCTGGGTTGAACCCAACTTGTGGCACAGAGAAGAGGAGAAGCAGGCTTTTTCTTAGAGAATGTATGGAGTGGTTTGTCCCTCTTTTAATGAGGGTGTTTATCTTTACCCTCCTCATGCCTCCATTTAGTGGAGTCCTTGGGTCTGCTGGAGGATTTCCAGCTAGAGAGCGCTGGTGCCAGTGGGACACTACCAGGAGGCTCATGTCGGTGAGATGGGGATCAGGAGGGGGGCAGGATCAGACTGGGGCTTCAAGGACATCTCCATTAAATATCTGAACTCTTGAGACTGCCTAGTACAAGGGGAAACGAGCAACAGATATCACTTTTTTAAGGAATGTGTGATTCCTCAAGGTAATACAGGCAGCTCTAGCAAGGGTCACTAATCAGAAAGAACCAGGGACATGACAGACAGGGCTTGAAGCTTGAAACCTTGGGCATACCAAATGGTGGGAGAACAAAGGGAGGGAACCCCCCAAATCCCAAACTATCTAAGAAAAAAGATTTACAAAACTATTTTCAGAGCCGAAGTTTGAGCAGTAACACTGGAAAGGCTATGCACAGCTAAGGGTTCTGTCCCAGGCTGGGAGTGGTGGAAAGGAACTGGAAAAGCCATTGGTCCATGCCACCCCTTTTGAGTCTCTCAAGGATGAAACTGGCCTTGGACCCAAGGGGTGGGCTCCCCAGAAGTTCTACCCCAGCCTACAGCATGGGATTCACATGGGCCAGATAGTTCTGTTTCCCCAAGGGATGTATTGGCTCAGTATATGAGTAGCCATCCTGAAAGGGAAGGTCTGTTACAGAGGGGCAGCACAACCAGAAGGCTGGGCCCAAAATCCCCTTACAGAAGTGGTTCTCTACCAGGGGTCCGGGGCCCCCTGGGGGGCTGTGAGCAGGTTTTAGGGGAGGTGCCAAGTGACTTTACAGAGTTATATGGTGGCAAAGATGGACACCAGGGTACTATCTCCAGGACAGTCCAAGTGAGTGTCCAGATAGAACGTTTCCAGACCCACCCCCCCTTCCGTGTTCAAAGTGAGCCCCACCATTTTGGGGCCATCCCAAGAGAGTGTCAATGTGACTGACGCTGTCCTGACTGGAGTATCCAGCAGTGCCACAATGGAGCCAAAGCACCAAGCCTCCCTGAGGCAACTGTCCCAGGGCTTTGCAGGAGGCTCCCAGGCTCCTGCTCTCCACCCCCACCCCTGTGAAGAGCAGGAACAAAAGACTGAGGCTGCTGATTTTGCTTCCCCAGCAGCAGCAATCCAGGGATGGTCACAAGCTGCTTCCTTCCTCTCGCTCTCTCAGCGGGGGGAGAGAGAAGGAAGGAATCACAGCCTGGAAGCCCTGAGGCGGGAGCCTGCAAAGCCCCTGCTATTGCCCCACGCCCGGGATCCCTCGCCAACAGCAGCCCTGCCTGAACAGGCAGGGAGAGGGACAGCCCCGGGGTGGGGCGGAGGACACTTGCCCCCCAGCCCAGCTGACACCCCCAGGCTCCCTCCCGCATGTGCCTTGAGCTGGGACTTGGAGACCTTGTCGCTCTGGTCCAGGTCCAGGGCAGTGAAGGCGTGCCAGATGGCCTTGAGCAGCTCCTCTTTCAGCCCCCCCATGGCCAGCCTGCCCCCAGGCCGCTGCGCCCCAGCCGCCCCGTCCCCTGCTGGTGCTGCTGCAGCTCGCATCACTCCACCCCTCTCCGCCGCCGGCAGCCAACTAGGCCCAGCGGCGCAGGGCAGGGCTGCGCCCTCTGGGGCAATAGGAAGTGATTGAGCCCTGGGCAGCTGCAGGCTGAGGATCGTGCGCGCCCCGCTCCACCTCTCTCTAACCCCTCGCATAAAGCAGCCCCAAGTTGGGCCAGCCCCTGGTTCCAGCACCCCTCCCCCCCGCAGCAGGCTGGAACCGGCCCCTGAAAGGCAAAGTCCCTCTGGCCCTCCTCACCCTGCCCTCCAACCCTGAGCTGCCCGCGGGGCCGCAAAGCAGGCTCAGGCCCCACACGTGTAGCCCAGGTGGGCAGTTGAGCCCGTCGGTAATTATCACAGTGAAACGTGAGGCCCCAATCCTGGCAATGTTCCCAGCTGGGGCTGAGCGCAGGAGTGACACTGTCCTGGGGCAGAAGTGGTTGCAGGCTCAGGGCCTTGTTTTCTGTAATGTCTTTCAAATTAAACATGTAGCCCCAAAATGCTTTACAGCAGTGGTTCTCAACCAGAGGTCCCAGGCCCCCTGGGGGGGCTGTGAGCAGTTTTAAGGGGGTCCGTCAAGCAGGGCCAGCATCAGACTCACTGGGGCCCAGGGCAGAAAGCCAAAGCCCCACTGGATGGGGCTGAAGCTCGAGGCTCTGAGCCCCACCACCTGGGGCAGAAGCCCAAGTCTGAGCAGGTTAGGTTCATGGGGCTCCCTGTGGCATGGGGCTTTTATATGGAGAAAATCAGTTGTTGGGACACAGGTGGGCCGTGGAGGTTTTATAGCATGTTGGGGGGAGGGGCCCTCAAGAAGAAAAAGATTGAGAACCCCTGCCTTACAGAAATTTCTAGCATTGGCTGCATCTGGGCTGTAATGGGGGAGGAGGGGATGCCTGCCTCAGAGCCAAGTTCTTTTCCAATCCTGCCTGCCTTCTTGTCTCCTTTGCTGCTGGATCGAGAAGGGGGCTGAGGTAACCCTGTTTGACCTGAGTTGCCTCTTGTCTAGCAGATCAGCTTCTTGAATCTTTCTTGCTTTCTCTCCTGCTTGGGGAAGGGGGCAGACGACCCCACCTAGATGGGGCTGAGAGGGGGAAAATGGGTCCTGCCCACAGAACTGGTTGAGCTCCCCAATGAGATACTTGTTAAGGGGCAGCAGGAGACACAGACCCTTCCTTTTGTCTCTGGCTTTTCTCAGCCTAGCTCACTTCATGAAGCCTGTAGCAGCCCCAAAAAATCAAATACAGTCCTGGAACACAGCTGGGAATGAGATAGGCACATTACTGAGCTGAAATGTAGACTAAAATTTGAAATAAAAACTGGAATTTCCCTCAGAAAAGCTCTGCAGCAGGATGGGCTGGCTGAGCTGCCGGCCACCCGAAGCAGAAAAAAGTAAGGGAACTTCAGGACATGGGGCATTCCCCTGCTGTCAGTGACTGACAGGTCTGGTTTTGCCCCAAAAGACGCAAGCTGGCTGAAGTACAATTGTAATAGATCTGTGGACCTTAGCATGAAGCAGAAATGAAGTAACAGACTGGAGGGAGATAAGAGAGAATGCTCCCCCCACTGACTGTAACAGACTGAAGTTTTACTGAAAAACCACCAACTCTATAATTATTGTACAGTAACTCCATGGCTGCGATTCTGGGAGTTGTTCCCCCTCCCCGGCCAGGCAGGGCCACCCGGAATGCAGGGCCCTGGGTTAAGGGCGGCCCCGGGGCTGCAGCTCTAAAGCCCCTTTTGGAATGCCACCTGCACCTCCCCCCTGCTCCCCTGCCCAGCACGCCCCCTCCCCACTGCGGGTGTGTGTGTGCTGGGCACCCTGTGTTTACTGGTAAATCCGCTCTTGCCTCCCTCCCAGTTCTTAGGACTTTCTGGGAGGGAGGGGGGGAGCGGAGATGTGGAGCTTCCCTGCTCCCTCCCTCCCAGAAAGTCCTAAGTGCCACCAAACAGCTGTTTGGCAGTGGGGGAAATGCTGGGAGGGAGGTAGAGAAGAGGAACTTGTGCAATGCTCCCTTGTAAAGTCGCTACTCTTCCACAGAATCCTACAAGCAGTGGACAGAGCAGGCAGCCAAACAACGTTATAAGGAAGCATTGCACAACTTTAAACGAGTATGTTTCCTAATGGAGTAGCGACGTAACTTGGAAACAACATTAAGTGGGAGGACGTTAAGTGAGGAGTTACTGTATAAGCTTCTTCTGCTTCCAAAACCGATGGAGTGAATAGTCTCCCCAGAGTTACCTACAAAGAGAAGAGTTGGCTGCCGCATATAGGACAGCTGCCATTCTCTTTGTAGAAAATGAATGTACTCTCTGCACCTGCTCAGTAAATATAAACTCGGAAGCTTGCCTCTAACTCACAGAGCTTCTATTTGAAATCCCTCTGTAAATCACCTTATATGATCCACAATACCAGCTACTACTATTTAGCAGGGACAATGTATGTTCTATCTTTCTACCAATAGCTTCACTATTTTCCCTCTCTTTCCTGCAAAAAGGGCAATCTTCTCTCGTAAGAGTGAAGGGGAAGTCCCTATTTCTTTTTCAATGCATTATTTATTAATAGTTCTGCAATGATGGCCTTACGCATCCATTTTCTAAACACTGAATAGGCACAGATTTGTTTTTCTTACCTGGTGCACACAGTCCAGGAACTGTAAGAAAATCGGAGCAAATCCACTACCCTGACAATTGAGGGTCACATTACTACGCTGATTGAACTTATGACCAAAAGAGAGCCACTCTTTTTCCACTAACATTCGGAAGCCTTCAAGTGTCCTGTAGAATGGATCACTGAGTAATTGCACTAGAGACACCACCTAGATCACAAAACAGAGTGCACTGGCATTAATATTAGATATATCATGTTCAACAAACTGAAATGTTCTAAACTTGTTTTTATGAAATACTGCAAGGCATCAAAAGCATTAAAATAAATTAAGTTATAAATAACTGGGGAAGTTACTAGATAAGTGATTTACAAAGGCAGAAATAATCCAAATTTGGATAAGAGCAAGTTTCATACAAAAGAGCTTCAACTAAAGTGAGGTTTTACTGAATTTGGGGGGAAAAAAGCAAATTCAAGTGATTACTGAATTTGGAAATCACTATGCTATTTACCAAATTTAAATTAAAAACATTATCAACAGACAAAAATGACAAACATTTAGAAAATGGGTGCTGGCCATCTCAGCTGGCAGAGGATTGCAGAAAAGGACCTGGAAGGTGGTGGACTATACGCTCTGGAGTGATGCCATGTTGCCTGCAGCCCTTCCTTTATCAGCCATTAGGTGGTGGTTAAAAGATAGCACTGGGCAGAAATGGGTCTCTTCCTACTCTGTCTATACATCTATTGGCTGAGTAGACGGTGTTAAGTTTCAATTGTGCTTTTGTTTGTACGGAGCTATGAGTTATGTGTCAGGTTCTCAAACGATTTGATGGAATTATTGATTTGCTGTATGTACCTTTTGGATTATGATGCATTTACACAGGTACAATCTACTCACTGAATGAGCTCAGCTGTTGCTTTTCATTTAATGCCTGGTTTGTTTCACAAGATCTATACTTTGGTAATTTGTCCTGGCAGCAGATGCTACAGGGTCGGAACTGTGTGTGTACATGGCAAAGAGTCTCTCGAACACACAGTGGTAGAGATAAGGGCATAATGCCCATCAACTCACCTTGTGTGCCAAAATGTGTTTCAGCCACGAAGTTAAGCAATTTCTAGTCGTGAATTTTAGCCTTTCCTCATGCAGTAGTCTGCACAGGGCTGCAGACCTTGGTTAGGCCCTTGAATTGTGCACGGCCATCAAGACCTTGGGTGAAAGCATACGTTTTGACTGCTTGTTCTGGATTTGAAAATCAAAATGGATGAAGAGTGACAGATCAGATAGCCCTTGCCTTTTCCCTGCTGCCAGGACAGGTTGGATTTAGGAATTTGTTGTTTAAAGTTATAAGAAAATTACAGCTACTTGGCCAAAATCTAATGCCCGGTGTTTACTAGCCCCCACCATTCACAGATTTGTAATAGCAGCTTACCTGTGCAGTAATATCCCAACCATCTTCCAAACAAACCATAACTGAAGAACCATTCTCAAGGAGCTCTGATATGACCACTCCCAATTGCATTATCCTGTGAAGCTACATAATATAAAAAAATTAGTAACATACTAAGAGTGCAGAATTCATCTGTTAATATTGCCAAATGCTTATAGATTCATATCATACCATACCATGGATGATTTAAACTATAAATATTAAATATATTAAATGCATGTTATATATATTAATAAATAAATATTAAGCCATTTATTTATTTAGGAAGTTTAAAAGGTTTACAAATCCTTGCCAGGTAAATATCAGAGACAAAACAATAATCATTATATCAGTGAAACATACAGTAATATAATCATCATAATTCTATTTAACAGAATGTTACCATATTATTGAGTAAGCATCTTTATACTACCTATATCATATTTCTAGTGATTTTATTAAATTGTGTGGAATCTCTGATCACGCATATTTAACAAATCCACTGTCTGTCAAATGTTAATATTCAAAGAAGTTGGACATGTGCTGTTTTTTCTGCGGTGAGTGTACTTTGAGTATTGAATAAATGGTAACCAAATATTTAAGTATCTATTTTACTGGGTACGTAACTGCTGAGTTAACTTGTCTTTAACAATATCTACAGAGAATGTCGACTGTTCAAACTCTTCAGAATTTCAAATTTTTTCATTTAGAAAGCAAGTTTCTGTCTTATGGAAATAGATCAAATCTTCTCCCTCTTATATTTTGTTTTTGGCCAGGCTGGCTGGGATGCGGGCAAGTATATGCTCAAGTATTCATTATGGTACTAGCTCTACAAACACTTACGCACAGTTGTAACTTTACCCCCATGAACAGTCCTATTGATTTCAGTGTGACTTCTTATGGGATTATAATTACATGTGTGCTTAAGAGTGTTTGTAGGACTGAAGTCTCTTTCTTGTTATCAAGCTCATATTTTCTGAACATTTTCCTGACTGATGTGATGCATAACAATTTTATTCCTAAAAATGAGAAAAATCTCCGTTTTCAGTTTCTACCATTTGTATGGTAATCCAAGATCAAATGTCACAGTAGAACATACTTGTGTAAGCAGCTTTAATGTAGGCCGAACATGGCTATTTCAGTTTTCAACAGTAGGAAGAAACCAATTGCATGTTGTATTGGACACAACCCAAACAAGGTTAAAATTAACAGTGAAAAAGCTTGAAAGTGAGGAATGGAAAAGATGTTGACACTGTTACAGGGAAGAAAGCAATGTAGGTGCAAAGACACAATATAAGACAAATCTAGGTTCATGGATGAAAAAAAACAAAAAAAGAATCAGCTGCAAAAGGAGAGTACAAGAGAAAGGACTCAAGGAGAACAGAGTGAAGGTGGAGAAAAAGTGAAAGACAGAGTCTGCCTTACAGACTCCCAAACAAGGATATAACTTTAGAAAATTAATCTTTCTTCCAGTCTTATGAGCCTTTATTAAATAGTATTTATTTTGTTACTACAAGATGTAAAAGGGAAAAATACATATACTACAGAAGTATTTAAAATACTTATGATACAGAAATGCAAAACTGTGACTTACCTCCTTGTAATTGTTGTTTGAGATGCGTTGTATGTCTATTCCACTGTAAGTGTGTACGCATCTCATGCATGGGTGCTGGAGAGTTTTCCCTAGCAGTACCTGTAGGGGCAGCTACACACACATCTTGGCTTCCCTTTGATTGGAGCCCAGGGATATAACGGGTAGAGCAGCCCTACCCCTCCTTTATTTTTTTTCATACCAGAAACTTAGATGATAGGCTCTGATGAGTTGGGGGAAAGGATGGGTTGTGGAATGGACATATAAAACACATTTTGAGAACAAGTTACAAGAAGGTAAGTAACCATTTTTCTTCTTTGAGTGATTGTGTATTCCACTGTAGGTAACTCCAAGTTGTTTCTCAATGGAGGTGAGGCTAGGAGTCTCTTCTGAAAAGGGGCTGTAGGACTCCTTTCCCCACATTCATATCATGCTGTGATGCTGCAGTAATTGCATAATGGCTAGCAAAGGTATGTACAGAGGACCATATCACCACTCTACAACTGTTAACAATAGGAACATTTAAAAAAGGGGAAAAAGGAGGAGCCAGGGAACTATAGACCGGTCAGCCTGACTTTGCTCTAGTAGCTTCCCAGGTATCAATGTATAAAACATTCAATTTATGACTACCTGGAGGATGAAGCGGTGATCGTTAGCAGCCAGCATGGATTTACTAAGAACAAATCATGCCAAACCAAACTGATTTCCTTCTTTGACAGGGTAACTGGTTTGATCTATAGGGAGAATGTGGTAGACATAATATACCTGGACTTCAGCAAGGCTTTTGACACAGTCCCGTGTGACATGCTGATAAGTAAGCTGGAGAAATGCAGGCTCAGCAGAACTACCAGAAAGTGGATACATAATTGGTTAAACAACTGCAAACAAAGAGTAACTATTAATGGAAAGATGTCAGATTGGAGGGGGTCTCAAGTGGGATCCCACAGGAATCTGTTCTGGGTCTGGTGTTGTTTAATATCTTTATTAGGGATCTGGATGTCGGAATAGAGAGAGAACTGATCAAATTTGGAAGGGAAGGGAAAGGAACAGGGAGATCCGAACTGGTAGATATGCTGTTCTTGACAGAGGAGTCAAACATGCTGCTCCAAGGCCTGAGGCTGCCTGGAAAAAGCAAGTGAGGAAGCAGAAGGAGGGAGGCCTCCTCCTCTGTGCTCTGTGGTTGCATCTAGACTGTAACCATGATGAATAGTGCATAGTTACTGCCATCATCATGACGCTCACAGCAGAGTCTGCTGCTTCCAAGGAAGCCTTCAGGGCCAATCGAGAGACCAGATGACCTTCAGCTAAGATGGCTTGGAATTCATACCTAGAGTCTTCTGGCAACTTATTTATAAATTTAGACATTGCCTCCCAAGTCTAATAGTCATACCAGGCCAACAGGGCATGGTGTCTGACAATTCTAAGTTGTAACCAGCAGCTGAATAAATCTTCCTTCTAAAGAAGTGTAGCTTTTTTGCATCCTTTTCTTTTGGGGTAGCTTAGCTTGACTTTGGCAATGTTTTTCATTTACTCTAGCTACCACCAGTGAATCTGGTACAGGATGTAAATAAAACTGTTCAAAACCTTGGGAAGGAACCTCATATTTCATTGGGTATGCTTGGCTAGAGGGGGTACAGAGAATTAAGTTTGCTAGAGTGACTTAATAGGCTACATTATTGCCTAGCTTACAGGGAGGGCTCCCTTCCCTGCTTGTAGTTGTGTGTACAATATAAACAAGTTTGTGAAGGTTTTCCTGCATCTGAATACCTAAAAGCGGGATCAGGTTCTCAATGACAACCTGGACTCTTTACAGTGGGAAGTGTAAGAACCCACTTCTGACTCTGATGAGGAGTGTAAGTACTCTGAAGGCGAGGATGGAGCAGTACTGGGAAGAGTCACTAGAGACTGGTACCAAGATCTGCACCAAGATAACAGAACTGGTGGCAGTATTGGTGTCTTCCTAGCTCTTGATACCAAGTGTTGTTGAATATGTATCGGAGGCCTAGATACCATTGTTGACAATACTGACAAGACGGTACCATCCCTGAGACCACGGGTGTTGAAGCAGACACTAATGCCAGTGCCAAAGTCTGCCCAGTTTGCACTGGTACTGATAGAGGACGTTCCCCTAGAGTAAATGGGGAATCCAGTACTGAAAGGCAGCTGCAAAGGCCTCTGGCATTGTTGATACTAAGGGCAGGTCTGCCCTAAAAGCACTACATCGATGCAACTGCACCGCTGTAGTGCATCTAGTAAAGACGCTCTATGTCAATGGGAGAGCGCTCTCCTGTTGGCATAATTGCTCCACCTCTGCGAGAGGTTGAAGTATGTTTCCCGCTGACATAGCACTGGTGTAGACAGCACTTAGGTGCTGTAACTTGCATTGCTCAGGGGGGTGGCTTTTTCACACCCATGAGCAATATAAGTTACATTGACTCAAGCAGTAACGTAGACCTGCCCTAAGAGAGGAAGTTGTATGACACTCAGAAGCAGTGCCAGATCCTTCACAAGTCCCTGAAGCAGCAGTCTATCTCCATGGTCCCATGGTAGGTACTGGAGCCAACAACTCCAGTCTATGACAGCCACTATGAGATGGTCCCAGGCTGAGTCTATCCAGAGGGCATGATCTACATTGGGTACCAGAGTAGCTTACTCCTGCCAACAAGGAGTCTGGTACTGAGGACTCAAAAGGTAGCTGAAGCAGTCTTTTGAGGTTTGAGAGGTCAAGGGTGTCCTGAGCACTTGTGCTTCCTTAGAGATGGCTCTGGTGAAGATCTCTGTCTGTGTCAGATGGCAAGGCTGGGGGGGGGGCACTCGTTGAAGGAGTGCTGAATGAGCTCCCTTGAAGAGAGCAAATGGGATCCGATGCCAGGCAAAGAGTGGATTCCATACAATACTATCGAAGATGCACTTCTCTCTGCTTCTTCATCCTTGATTTAAATCTGTGGCAGACTGGACACTGGTCCCTTATGTGGCCCTCAGCCAAGCATCTCAAAAAGTGAGAGTGAGGGTTATTGATGAGCATCGCCTGTGACACCTGGACCAAGGTTTGAAGCCAGGAGATCTTGGCATAAGCCCTCCTACTACTACTGAGACAAAGTTTGCTTGGACAAACTAGTGCAATTAGAATATTGAAACAAAATTAAATAAAATAAAGATAAGTCCAAATGGATGAATGAGTACCACTAAACACTATGAACTATAACAAAGTATACGCAGGATTTTTGTTTTCTATAATGACAAGAGGGTGTACTAAATGAATAACAACTGACAAGGAATTGACAATGAATAACAACAAGGAACTGAGGGGGGTAGCTTCATCCTTTACACGTTGGCTCTGGGCACAAGGGAAGGCAGGATGCATACATGACCGCCCATAGCTACTGCTAGGAAAAACTCTCCACACCAGTGCACATACCTACAGTGGAACAGATGTATGGAATCACTCAAAGAGGATTAAAAGGTATATTCATCCTCATTTTGAATGCCCAACTTCTTACAATGCTCACATAGTCATTAAGGATTTAGAAAATAATTGCAATTGCAACTGAGACTTGTAATAGATACAATTGAACAGCCCATCAAATAATAAGCAGCAGGGTAGCTGTCTGGAAGCCTACGTTATCTTTCAAATTAAAGGCGCCACACGGCAAGCAGAATACATTTAAATGAAAGCACAACATTATTACTTTAAATTTCTTAATTTGAATCTAATGTGCATTATGCTAACTTAACAAAATACTGTAGTACACTTCATTTTTTCTTATTTATTTACTTCCATTTAAAGAAGCATTCAAACCTTTTTAAACAGGATTAAAACACAAACTGTGTAATTTATTTCTCTCTTCTCCAGCAGAGGAAAATCCTGTATACTAAAACAAATCTACAGGATGAAGATCTGAGTTTTCTCATAGGCATGGTCTAAAAATGGCAAATTAAATATAAACTCACATTAGCTTTCCAATTTGTATTTATAACCATACTGTACATTATTTCGGTTTAGCACCATGAAAATGTCTTAATACTGAATTAGGGCTAATGTGTGACATTATGATCTAGTCCAAAGCAAGGAAAGCACATCGTTGTTGTGCACCTGGAGCACTGCTGAAGGGACATTGTGACTCCCACAATCCCCCTGCTTCTTCAAGGAGGGAACATGCTCTGACAAATCTACACCCAATGTACTGCATATGCACCCCAATATGCTGGTGTAACTATGCTACTGAGCATCTTGGCAGGGAGGAGGAGTCAAGGCTCCACCCCTCCCACATTTTCACCCATCTGAGCAAGGGGGTGGACACAGCAGCTCTATGAAGCCAACTATCTCCCATACACTGGAAGTGCTGACACAGTGCAAAAACACAAGGGAGTAAGGAGGTGTAAGGCATCCCCCCTGCACTGCTACACAGAACAGGCAAAAATATGGGCCTTGGTGTGTAATTTCCAGAGTTACTGCATTATTCACTCTTTGTCTGTTTAGTGCATGTGTTCTCCTTGAGAGGCTATCATAACAAAAAGGATCTATCATGTTTTATTATATTTTTAATAGTATTTGTTCAACAACAGCTTCTCAACATAACATCTAGTTGTCCAAAAATGTTCATACTTATTATGATTTACAAAGAGCTTAATTTACCACATCCCCACTCACTTGAATCCCGTAAAAGACATCCCTAATCATATTTTTATTTGGTTAATCTCTGTGAGTGTGTGTGTGGGAGGAGGAAGGAAAGGGAGAGATTAGTAGAGAATTTCTCAAAATATCAGTTGCACTGAAGGACTTTTATATGAGAGCTTCTCCATGTTTGACTATTAATAGCTCACAGATAGAACAGTTTATCTATTAAATGAAGGTATATACAGAAATGCAGCGTTAGCACACAACGATGAGATGTGATGATATATGAAGAACGGGTGTATGAGTTTTAAAATAAAATTGCCAATTTATTATTCATCTTGCATAGTTACTTCACTGTTCTACTTTTATATTTTTATCTAACTTTAATGGGAAACAGAAGAATTAAAGTGTGTGCAATCAAGGCCATAAAAATTAATATAGACAGTAAAAAAGCGAATTTGTATTCTGGCATTTTGTTCCACATTATAAGGAACAATGAATTACACTGTCTAGTTGTCAAATATATCTCACATCAGTAACTCCTAATGCTGTATTAAAATAATAGTTAATGTCTGTATAATGATATAACTGATTTCATGCAATGGAATTACAAGGAACAAAGAGAAAGGTTTGTTGGTTAGAACAACACACATTTCTCTGTCAGCAGAGATCAGAATTTATTCTGGGTAAACAGTACTACATATAAATTTTTAGAAGCATCTACCATATGAATTACCTGTGGGAACCACTCTGATTCACCAAGTGCCTTAAGGAACGTTACTTCAGAATCTGTAGGAATAGTACTGGGAACACAAACCCCCATCATCTTTTTAAAACTAGTTTTCACCTGTCGGATGTCACTGAACTCAACAGCAACAAATTCACAATTCAAAGCAAGATCAAGTTTGAAGCCCTGTGGATGAATAAGACAATGACACATTATTCATTGGAAAAGCATATTTTTCATGCAAAGTATCTATGTGAGAAAAGATGCTTTCAAAGAGATTGCTTTAATGCTAAGAATTTCCAAACACAATTTACATTTCATTTTTTCCATAATAAACTGCCTAGTACAAAATGATTCTTACAACACTCTTGCAAAAGATACCAAAATATACTTCCCCCATCCACCACCCGCAATAAAAATGGATGTTAAATACTTCTATTCTATGTGAATAGTAAAATAAGGCTGGCATTTAATAGACCTTCCTAACTCTTCTGAAATGACATTGGACTTCTGAGTGAACAGTTACAGTATCATTAAAAAATAAAATTATTATTTGATAAATATGAACTCAAGAGCTTGATGCTTGATTATAAAGTAATTGTTTCAATCAGAATGGGCAATTAATACTTTTTATTTATTAAGTTCAATTGAAGGTTTTGACTTAAATCACCAAACACAAGGGAATTTAATGGTAGATGATTGTCTGTTAGAAGTGATATGCTACGTATTCTAACCGATGGTATGCAAGATTATCTACTCTTCTTGGACTCTTCTGATAGAAAAGCCCAAGACCTGTAGTGTGTGGGTACAGGGCACATCTGCGATAACAGTAATTGGTATTTATAAAGCACTTTCCAGCTTCAAATTACTGATGGGGAACTTAAAGAAAAGACATTTTTTTTTGTCAAAGGCTACAAAGAGACCAAAGCAGAATTAATATTCAGAAGTTCCTAGGTCCTAGTCCTGCACTCACACCACAATTCTCTCTCAATATATTAACAGAGTTTTATCTCAATATGATCTAAAATGTGTGAGTAATAACACTTAGGGTTGGGGAGTGGGACATATTGGTAAGAAGGCTACCTCATTTTTTTATCTCATCCCACACCAGTTCATTTGAAACCATTTTTTTAAAACAGACAAGAAAACACAGTTTCTGTCAAGCTAAAACTAACTTCCTGAATAAAGTAAGAAGAATTAAAGATGGATTCCTGTGGTAAAAAAATAAAATAACAAAAGATACAGGGCAGCTGACTCCCCTAAATAATCACTGCAAGCTGAAAAAAAAGGAGTACTTGAGGCACCTTAGAGACTAACAAATTTATTTGAGCATAAGCTTTCGTGAGCTACAGCTCACTTCATCGAGGTAGCTGCATCTATACAAAGCTTAGTTCAACATGTAGCAGAACTGAAAGAATATCTGAGACTCAGACTTGATACAATATCAGAAGATATCTGTGGCCTTTTCAGAGGGGTGCCTGATGTTAAATACCATACTTTGAAAATGAATTACCAAAAAGTGGTACTGAAACTAATGACTTTATGAGTGAAATTATCTCGCTGAAAAACAGACTGGAGAATTATGAGGACCTGGAAAATACAACTAGAAGAAATAACTTTTACCGAATAGGCATTACTGAAGGCCTGGAAAGGAAAAGTCTGATTAATTTTCTTTAGAAGCTGCTCTGACATACCTAAAATAGGGCCTGCAACTCTCTACACTTGATAAATAGAGGGGTCTCACAGGGTGTCACGCTGAAAAAGCTGTGAAAATGAGAAACCTAGACCCATTAGGCTAACTCATCAGATGGTGTAAATTGTTATAGCTCCACTGTAAAGTCAATGGAACTTGGCTATTTTACACCATCTGAGGATCTGGCTTGTCTTTACGCTGCTAAAATGTAATGATAATATAATGATGCTGAGAGGAGAGCAAGGAAAATGAAACACACTGGCCATTTTTTCTCATTTTTTTGCTAACCTAACCAAACGAATGCTTTATTTAATGGAATAAAGCAGATTCTCAGGGGAACTAACATTAGAAATGGCATCAAGTACTCAGTTAACTTTACTATGGCCCTGGCAGCTTCTTACAATATTTTGCAAGTAACCAACAAAAGCTCAGCAAACACTTCAAACCCTAAGGATAAATTTGACCAACAGTAAAAGTATGTTTTTTTTTCAAATTTAAAAGCCAAAGTCAAACAGCTCTCTACTCACAGATACAGATAAATGACAGTTGGCCCACCATAATCTATCACTGTAGGACATTAAAATCAGGACCACTGTTTCTGTGAGCTTCAATATTGAAAGAACATGTAGCGGATGTCCTAAAGATCCAAAATCTGAAGAAATATATGGCTCATGTCATGTCTAAAAGATAATTCAACATAAATAATCTTTTAAGTTAAGTGATTTTATATACTATGGGATGTACTTTAGTTCTCAGATTTACTTTAATATCATGCTATATTGGTTCTTATAATAATTATATCTGTTTATGTATAGTGTCTCACGACTGCTTACTATGGTCAACGGCCAGTCTATAATTTTCATGATTTTGTCTTTTTAAAATGTACTTTAAAAAGAAAAAAAACATAAAATCTCAATATCAGAACAGCAAAACTTTTTTCCAAAGCTAAAAAATGGCTTTCCTCACTGGCATTAATTTTTTAGCTTTATTATTGAATGCACTGGACTGCATGCTGGTATACAAGTTAATGAATGGAAAGCGGGGACAGTACTAAGGAAAGTGAATTGTCATCAAGGTGAAGGAGATGTAGAGTGATATACCGTATGTGTTTAAGTGAGGGTGCCTGAGTTACATTCATGATGAAAAGTGTGGATGAAAAATATGCAGGTGGAGGTTTGTAGCTACCAGAAAGGTGGCACTAGCTAGATCTTCCAAACATTACTGTCTGCCTCAGATTTCTGGGGATACTAGTGGAATTTTCTGCTTTTTCATGCAAAGCTTTCCATTCCTCCAACATTGTGCATACTCCCAAAGTAGGCTATTTTGAAATTTATCAACTTTCCTCTATGTCAGCTTTACTTTGTATTTCAAAATCTCCCAACTTGTCTGAGTTTGAGTCTGACCCTTAATGATTCTAAAATATAAATGAACACACAGGGAAATAAGTTACTCTGTGGTGCACTGCATCACTGACAATACACTTTGGATTACCTTATCTTGTGCTGGGTTATATTGCATTAAATATTAATATATTGTACACAGCAACCTTATACATAACAAGACAATAAAAATGTGGATATGCGTCTGCATAGCCAATACTATTCAGAATCTCTATGAGAGTTTACACGTTAAGAAAAGTTACCCATCTGTTGTATCTTGAACATTCTTTTGTTATTTATCTATTAAAACAATTAAACCCAACCAAACAAAAATTCTTTTAATGCATAACAAGATAGACATTACCCTTAACTGAGATTTTTCTCCAAATATGTAGAGGGCAGCTTGGCGTTTCAGAAGCTGGTTTTGCAAAAATGAACTGTTATTGTATGATGCTGTGTTATCTTTCCCTGCTAGTCTTGCACCGACATCAATGAATGGCGCTTGAGTGCTGACAAATCGATTGCTAGAACGAAGACTTGCCCATACACCTTTACAAAGATTAAAAATATTACAAAACAATCTCTCTCTCTCATACAAATGAAGTTTTGTAGAATATACACACCGAAGCATGCATACCTAAGTATACTTTTGAAAGTAAGGTGTTTGCACATATCATTTGGATTATTTATAGAATGGAACAAATATCATGTACTGGAAAGAAATAATCCCAAATTGGAATAATTCCACAACTAAAATTCTCCAAATTCTCCCAATTAAACTACAGTACAGTAATACAATGTGACATACTGATCAAAACTAGTTGAACATTTAATACTCTACAGACTGATAAACATTGTACTGTATTAATAGCGTTTGCTATAAAAATCTATACATGGTTCTGAGATGAATTACAATTTTCAAATAATTAATATGCATTTAATGAAAGCGCTAAGTGATCTTTTCAGTGCTATGGACAAATTTCTATAGCTTTCCTTGCTTCAGGCCTGTTGTTTTGGGAGCTTATCTACTAGGAATAGCCTGCTATCACATAAGGTTTTTCCTCAACAACGGAAAGTACCTCATATGAAATAACAGAGTGCCTCATTACTACTTACTGTAATTAAAATATCAGCATAAGCAATCAAAATATTAAACTTCATGATGTTATTCCATATTTGAGCTTGAATAATAATTACAGTATTTAAAGCCACAATCATGGATTATCTTATGAAGCTTAGTATTTAAATATTCATGCCTACATTGATTTTAAGCACGTCCCTTGTTTTGGGCATATGCCCCACAATTACATTTTGACAGATGTTCGAATGGTCTAGTGTGGAGGTTCTCAATCTTTTTCTTCCGAGGCCCTCCCAACATGCTATAAAAACTCCATGGCCCACCTGTGCCACAATAACTGTTTTTTCTGAATCTAAAAGCCAAGGCCGGCGGTAGGGGTAGCAAGCAGGGCAATTGCCCAGGGCCCCCACGAAGCCACACTGCTCAGTTTTCAGCTTCAGCCCCGGGTGGCGGGGCTCAGGGACCTGGACTTCAGTCCCATGTGGTGGGGCTTTGGCTTTCTGCCCTAGACCCCAGTGAGTCTAATGCTGGCCCCGCTTGGAGACCCCCCTGAAACCTGGTTGAGAACCACTGGTCTAGTCGTTAGAGCAAAGGTGATGGTGGTGCCTAGAAGATCTTGGGATCATATTTCAATTCTCTCTCTAGTTCAGTGAACTAGATTTAATTCAACGAACCATATCACCTCCATATAAGAAAGCAGCAGTAAATATACAGTAGTGATCAATCTTGCATTGGCAGAGAGATGGACTAGATAACCTAATAGATATTTTCTCTCACTAATTTATGTGATTCTGTGCCTCAATCAACCAAGCTAGATATCTGGGACAAGATTTTTAAAAAACGACTAGTAATTCTGAATGCCTCAATTTTTGCATGCCCAACCTGAGACAACCTAAAGGCATCTAATTTTCAGAAGGCAGGTAACTCAGCACTTTCTGAATATTCAATCCCCTTACAGAGTCTGAAGTTTGGAGTTCAAGTTATCGGGTGAATTCTATGGTCTATGTTATGCAGTAGGTCAGATTTGATGATCGTAACGGTCCCTTCTTGCTTATAAATCTATGAAGCAGAGCACCTAAAAACTGAGGAATTGAAAATATCTAGTCATCTTTGAAAATCTTGGCCCTGAGATACAAAGAATAAAAAAAGAAGGAAAAAAGTCCTCACTAAAACCTAATACTATGTAGTAGCTGAGGCTTCCTGTATAAATAAAATGATAAAAACTGTAGATAGTGGTGAGATCCCACTGAGATATCTGAAATAGATCAGAGTTTTTTTTTTAAAATAGCACAGTACTTCTACTCAAACAATAATACTGTAGAGAAATCTCAGACAGGGACTTGCCTTTTGTACAGCATAGTCTGTCTGCTTGTCTGGCTCACAGCTTTAGATGTGAACAAACAGTAGGAACAAATGAGAAGGGTTTGTTAGGAACTTAAAGTTGATAACAGTCACCCTTTAAACAGCTCCTCCTTCATAAAAAGCTAGTTGTAAGAAGCATCTCACTTATTCAATGATTATCTTTAATGTTAGCTTTTGTTCCATATCTAATGTATCACTGAAGTAATAATAATGAAGTTTTCATTACTCAGGAAAGAATCACAGTAGTCATCTAATAATAGAAATAAACTGTTGTTCATTTTTTGTATAAAAGGTTGTAAATTCCCACAAAGAAGATGGACACAGAGACTATGTACTAGAGAAATCTCTTCAGATATCAGTCCTATTTTGCAAATGTCAAAGCAGGCCGTGATTATAGCTTGTGGCACATCAAAAGCCACAGAACCAATTACAAATACATGCAGACTAGTACATTTACCAGTGATGGGTAACAGTGATTAAAAAGACAAAGTTAATGACTTTCTATTCTATTTGGTATCTAATTTTTGTACCTTATTATTTATAGTAGACTCTTAGAAGATATGGCTTTCTTTATTTGGTATACATTATGTTTTTACGTATTTCTAGTTCGGCAGAAGCCATTACCTCTCTGTTCATCAACTTTATTGATGATGTTGGCAGGAAAGTTCACAGACTGGATAATAATATTTCTTAAGTTACTCTGCTACTGAGTAGTAAAAGTAGCAAATGCTATTTTGGGGAACGGTTTCCTGTTAATTTTTTGGCAAGGATTAATAGATTTTAAAAGGGATATTTAAAATCTGGAGGCCATTCTGTACTAGACAGTACAAATGTTAATGTAAAATTTGCTAAATTGTATGACTAACCACAGTCATAAAACTTTGTTAACGCAGTTAAGATTGCCTAACACTGACACTTGAACATATATGAAAACATAGCACTAGCTATGGAGATGGTAGAATAAAATATACTGCCAGAATACAGTACCTTGATGGACTCTTCCCTTAGCTGCTGATTTGGAATTTGAGTGAGTGAAACATTTATCTGTGTACCCAAGCACTGGTAGATAACAGTACAGACAGAAGGAGGAGGAATGGAATGCACATTGCAGCGAGACAGTCATAGCAAATTGAATAGGAGAAAAGAAAAAGGTTACTTGTCAGTTTCCACTGATGTAGCGTTATATTCAAATAATTTTCAAAAGTACAAGATAACAGGTAGTGCATTTCTTAGTCATTACAAAACAATAGAAAACTAATACAAAATGGAAAAGCAGTACCTACTAATCAAAATAAATAATTTTCAAGGTGTTGCAATAATTCCAAACATGCAGCACAGCCAAGAAGATATGCCATTATATGATAATTCTATCAAATGGAAATTGAGCCATTCAATCAGATTGCTGGATACCTTATTGAAGAACATTACTATTAACATTACCCTGTCAGAAGCAAGTTTCACCATAAAGTCACAGGATATTTGTATAAAGCTGTATCTGCTCCTCTCTGACTGGCTTAAGCACATAATTATTCTGTTCTCCAGGTCTATCAGAATGCAGGACAGCAGTCCTTCCTACCTACCTACCTACCTATCTGCACTTCTAAAGCACAGTATAAGGCGTATGCTGTTTAAGAAAATTATCACTCTAAACCACTAACATTCATCATATCAAGGGGCAAATTCTTCCTTCAAGTGCACACTCCTGACTTCCAGAGGGAGTCATGCGTGTGCAACAAAGAGCAGGATTTGGCTCCAAGTGTTTAAATCTACACAAACCATTTGATATAACATAAATGTTATAACAGAACATAATTACAGTAACAACGTCTCCTGCTTTTTCAATAAATGTCTTTGCTTTGACTCCACATTTATTTTCCATAAATATGTCAGTATCTATCTAGCAGCAAGAGACTATTATCCTGTGACAACATTCTATTCCACTAACATTACCTCTTAACTGTTTAAATGCTTGGGGATAAAACCAGATGACAAACACTGTTCCATATAGCCAATTATGCACCACACCATATTTGAACCAACGTTGAAGACAGTATGGAGACACAAAGGTCTGTACTTTGAGTAATATTATGTTTGTTCTGAAAGATATATAAAAAAGCCAAGAAAGCCCTAGTACTGAAGAATTACAGCAAAATGTAATTGATTGGCCATTTACTTTACAACAGAACCACTCTGACTGGATTTTATGTAAACACTTTGTTCTGATATTTCTAGAGAACATAATATTGTACAGACAGTGGATGAGCATTGGTCTGACTTGCATACATTCAGGAGGGCCTGATATTCATATTCAGAACTGTTCTCATTTCAAAAAGTTTGCAGAACATTAGGCTAACCCTGGTATATTTATTCATTTTGATTTAAATAATAAAAAGATGCCTATACACCCTGACATGTAATTAATATTGTGTGCACATACACACAAAATACAGGAAATGTCATTTCCTGCTGGGTCACATCATAGTAAAACACAGCTTTTGGGCCCCATATGTATGATGTCCAGGAAAAATAAGGAACTGGAAGAAGGGACCACGCTCAGAAACTCAGCAATGCTGCTAATAACAGAAGTGTTTCACCTACAATTCTGGACAGTGTACTGCATAATCCTATTATTAAATGGATTCTGCACTGCTTGGGCTGTTGGCTGAGACAGACTGAGTCATTGTTGACTAGTAGTATATGGTATTTATTTTTGGGTTACCCAGTGGAACATAAAAGAGAGGAAAAGGGACAGAAATATTTGCTCCAAAGGCTCTGGAGAGTTGTGTGCATATTATGGTGAATATTAGTTTTATGTATTTTTAATTAAATGTCTTAATTATTAGCATCTCAAAAATACCACCATTTTCTGGCTGCCTTCCTAAGGCAGCCTGCTCTTTTAGTCAGCCAGATGTCCATTGAATCTTACCAGTCTCTGCCCCACACCCACATATTGTGTTGTGACATTGCTTCACAATGGTGCAATCGTAACAAACCATGAAAGAGCATATAAATCTAGCAATAGCAAAATTACATATAAAATCACTGATGGGATAATTTGGATGTCTGTGTTATCTTGTGGGAGCACAGTAGCCTGCTATCTGGTATGACTGGTGTTTAGTCCCTTATTAGGAGATATTCACTCCAGGGCTTCCTGCCTTAACTGGGGCAGCCATCATTTGACAAACTTGTCACACATTCCTGCATTTCAGCTGGATTCCCGTGTATCTTGCTGAGCTGTGAGCAGACTGCAGACATTGGCCCTGCAGTTACACTTTCAGACCACCTAGGGCAGCTGTTGTGCCTGTTGGGCAGACAGTCAGATGGCTCCTCTGTCTCCTCCCTGTGCTGGAACCCAGCAGAGGGAACAGCATAAGGTGTGACCCAACACTGGCCCCACTGGCTCACATATCTCCTAGAGAGTAACCCCAGGCATACATCCCCACTTCCACCTCCATCAACCAGCAACCAGCAACCATCCTACCCTCCTGGTTATATCAGCCACTTTCTCCCCCCTTCCCCCCCAACACTTTCCATGCATCCCAGTAACTGCAGACAACCATCAAAATCCCTCTCAGCTATCTCAGCACTGCCATCTGTCACGGAGTGTGGGGGAGTCCAGGCCCTGCACCCCTCTTCCTGGGATTCACTGAGACTCTCAGCCAGCCAGTAAAACAGAAGGTTTATTGGACAACAGGAACAAAATCCAAAACAGAGCTTGTGGGTACACCCAGGACCCCTCAGTGAAGTCCTTCTGGGGGAGCAGGGAGCTTAGACCCCAGCCCTGGGGTTCCCTGTGTTCCTCCACCCAGCCCCAACCTGAAACTAAACCCACCGAGCAGGTTCCCTGCTGCAGCCTCCGTCCACATTCCTGGGCAGAGGTGTTACCTCCCCCTCCCCCTCCTGGCTCAGGTGACAGGCTCTCAGGTCTCCCGTCCCCAGGGCACATTCCCAGGTCAACACTCCCCCCTCCCTGCTGCCTCACATCGTCACATCTCTCCCCCCTTCGAGACTGAACTGAGAGGGGTCACTGTGACCAGTGACCTGGGGAAGTTCGGGGCCCCCTCTCCGGGACAGCGCATCCACTATCAGGTTGGCACTTCCCTTCACATGGACCACGTTCATGTCGTAATCCTGCAGGAGCAGGCTCCACCTCAGGAGCTTGGCGTTGGCTCCTTTCATCTGGTGCAGCCAGGTCAGGGGAGAGTGGTCGGTGTACACGGTGAAGTGTCGCCCGAAGAGATAGGGCTCTAGTTTCTTGAGGGCCCACACCATGGCCAGGCACTCCTTCTCGATGGCCGCGTAGTGTTGCTCCCGGGGTAGCAACTTCTTGCTCAGGTACACGATGGGGTGTCTCTCCCCCTTTTCATCCTCCTGCATTAACACCGCCCCCAGTCCCGTGTCGGAGGCGTCGGTGAACACCACAAAGGGCTTGTCAAAGTCTGGGTTTGCCAGAACTGGGCCACTGACCAGAGCCTCCTTCAGCGCCCGGAAAGCCTCCTGGCACTGCTCGGTCCAGACCACCTTGTCTGGCTTCCCCTTCTTGCATAGCTCAGTGATGGGGGTGGCTATGGCGCTAAAGTGGGGCACAAATCTTCGATAGTATCCTGCCATCCCAATAAAGGCTTGGACCTGCTTTTTGGTGTGGGGAGCGGGCCAGTCTCTGATCACCTCCACCTTGGCCGGTTCCGGCTTTAGGCGGCCGCTCCCCACCCGATGGCCCAGGTAAGATACTTCAGCCATCCCCACCTTGCACTTCTCCGCTTTGACAGTCAGCCCAGCCCCCTGGAGTCGGTCCAGCACTTGTCTAACCTGGGACACGTGGTCCTCCCAGGTCTGGCTAAAGACACAGATGTCGTCAATATACGCCACGGCAAAACTCTCCATCCCCCTCAGGAGCTGGTCCACCAGGCGCTGGAAGGTGGCCGGCGCTCCCTTGAGGCCGAAAGGCAGGGTCAGAAACTCATAGAGCCCCAGAGGGGTGATAAAGGCCGATTTCAGCCGGGCATCTGCATCCAGCGGCACTTGCCAGTAGCCCTTTGTAAGGTCCATGGTGGTAAGGTACCGAGCTCCTCCCAGCTTGTCTAGGAGCTCGTCCGGCCTGGGCATGGGGTAGGCATCCGATACAGTGATGGCATTGAGCTTCCGATAGTCCACACAGAACCGGACTGACCCATCCTTTTTGGGGACCAGCACCACCGGCGAGGCCCAAGGGCTGGCCGATGGCTGGATCACCCCCAAAGCCAGCATGTCCCGGACCTCTCTTTCCAGGTCCTGAGCAGTTTTCCCTGTGACTCGGAAGGGGGAGCATCTTATCGGCGGGTGCGACCCTGTCTGCACCCGGTGGACAGTCAGATTAGTGCGTCCAGGCTGGTTGGAAAACAGCTGTCGGTACGGATGCAGCACCCCCCTGACCTCAGCTTGCTGGGCAGGGGTGAGCTGATCCGAGAGGGGAATTGTTTCCAGGGGGGAACCAGCTCTGGTCCCAGGGAACAGATCTACTAAAGGGTCATCTCCCTGCTCCTCCCACTGACCACACACAGCTAACACCACATTCCCCCTGGCATAATATGGCTTCATCATATTCACATGGTACCCCCGGCGGTGGTGGGCCCGGTTCGACAGCTCCACCACATAGTTTACCTCATTGAGCTGCTTGACGACCTTGAACGGGCCCTCCCAGGCGGCCTGTAGTTTGTTCTTTCTCACGGGGATGAGAACCATCACCTGATCCCCGGTGGCGTAGGCACGGGGCCCGCGCCGTGCGGTCATACCAGACCTTCTGCTTCCTCTGGGCTCTGGCCAGATTCTCCCTGGCCAGGCCCATGAGTTCAGCCAGTCTCTCTCGGAAGGTCAGGACATACTCCACCACTGACTCTCCAACGGGAGTGGCCTTCCCCTCCCACTCGTCTCTCATCAGGTCCAGGGGGCCCCTCACCCTCCTTCCATATAACAGTTCGAAAGGCGAAAATCCGGTAGACTCCTGGGGCACCTCCCTGTACGCGAACAGCAGGTGAGGTAAGTACTTGTCCCAATCCTGCAGGTGCTGGTTCATAAAGGTTTTCAGCATCATCTTTAGCGTCCCGTTAAACCTCTCCACCAGCCCATTGGACTGGGGGTGATACGCTGAGGCCCAGTCGTGCCGGACCCCACATTTCTCCCACAAGCACCGGAGCAGGGCCGACATGAAGTTGGAGCCTTGGTCTGTCAAGACTTCCCTGGGGAACCCCACTCGGCTGAAAATGGTCAGGAGCGCATCTGCCACGGTGTCTGCTTCAATGGAAGCTAAGGGCACTGCCTCGGGGTAGCGGGTGGCGAAATCTACCACCACCAGAATGTATTTCTTCCCCGACCGGGTCGTCTTGCTGAGAGGCCCCACGATGTCCATCGCCACCTTCTGAAAAGGCTCCTCTATGATGGGCAAAGGTCTCAACGCCGCTTTCCCCTTGTCCCGGGCCTTCCCCACCCTCTGACAGGGGTCACAGGATCGGCAATACTGCCGGACGGTGGTAAAGACCCCGGGCCAGTAAAAGTTCTGTAGCAACCTCTGCCGGGTGCGCCGGATTCCCTGGTGCCCTGCGAGGGGGATGTCATGGGCCAGGGACAGGAGCTTGCGGCGGTACTTCTGGGGGACCACCAGCTGCCTCCTGACCCCACAGGACTCCCCTTCCCCTGGGGGAGCCCATTCTCGGTACAGGAACCCCTTCTCCCACAGGAACCTCTCCTGGCAGCCTCTCCTCATGGTCCGTCCCTCACTGAGGTCGGCCAGGTCCCTGAGCTTCTGCAAGGAGGGATCTGCAAGGTGGAACTCAGCGGCTGGGGAAGGGATGGGGCCCGGTTCCCCCTCCGTGGCCAGGTCTGAGGCCTCAGCCTCTCTGAGCCGTGCCCCTCGGCGCTCTCTCCCCACCCGAGTAGGGTCTCGCGCCTCCAGTGTGGTACCCTCCCCAGGGTCAGGTCGCAGTGCCCCTCGCCGGCTCTGGCTACGGGTCACAACCAGGGCGGTCTGGGGGTCGCTTGGCCAGTCCTCTAGGTCTCCCCCCATCAAAACTTCAGTGGGCAAATGGTGGTGTACCCCCACATCCTTGGGGCCCTCCTTGGCCCCCCATTTCAGGTGTACCCTTGCCACGGGCACCTTAAATGGGGTCCCGCCCACCCCCGTCAGGGTCAGGTAGGTGTTGGGCACCACCCGATCTGGGGCCACCACCTCGGGCCGGGCCAGCGTCACCTCCGCGCCCGTATCCCAGTATCCATTGACCTTCCTCCCATCCACCTCCAGGGGAACAAGGCACTCTCTCCGGAGGGACAGCCCCGCGCCCACCCTGTAAACTGAGCATCCTGAGTCCGGAGCATCCGGCCCTCTGGCGGGGCTGGCTGGGGGTACTCTTCCCTCCTGAGCAGGTGGCAAACTGGTAGCCCCCCTTTCCTGGGTCGCCTGCCCCTCGTCCAGCTGAGTCCCTACCCAGTTAACCCTGGGTAGGTTGGGTCTGCTCAGTTTGTCCCTGAGCCCAGGGCACTGGGCCCGTACGTGGCCTCTCTGGCCACAGTGATAGCAGCTCAGGTCACGTTGGTCCCCTCGAGCGGGTCGGAGGGGCCCGACACCAGGCGTTCCCCTTTGGAGGGGGTTCTCCCTATTTCCCCGCTGGGAGGCCCCATGGTGACTCTCTCTCTGCATCGGGGGGGGCGTGTTCTTTTGGGACTCCTCCCGGCTACCCCCTGACCGACTGTTCACAAACTCGTCGGCCAGCTGCCCTGCGTGCTGGGGGTTCGCGAGCTTTTTGTCCACCAGCCACAGCCTCAGGTCGGAAGGGCACTGTTCATACAGGTGCTCCAGTACGAACAGGTCAAGCAGGTCCTCTTTAGTTTGGGCCCCCGCTGTCCACTTGCGGGCATATCCCTGCATCCTGTTGACCAGTTGTAGGTAGGTGACCTCAGGCGTTTTACGCTGACCCCGGAACCTTCTCCGGTACATCTCGGGGGTCAGCCCAAACTCACGGAGCAGGGCCTGTTTGAACAGTCCATAGTCCCCTGCCTCTGCCCCTGTCATCCGGCTGTAGACCTCCACGGCTTTGGGGTCCAGTAAGGGGGTGAGGAACTGGAGCCTGTCTGCAGGGTCAACCCTGTGCAGCTCGCAGGCATTCTCAAAGGCCGTCAGGAAGCTATCTATGTCCTCCCCCTCCTTCCGCTGGGCCAGGAAGCACTTATCAAAGCTCCTTGCAGTCTTGGGTCCCCCCGCACTCACCGCAGCCGGGGCCCCACTGCTCCTCAGCCTGGCCAGCTCCAGCTCATGCTGTCTTTGTTTCTCCTTCTCCTGCTGCTCATGTTGACGTTCCCTCTCCTTCTCCTGACGCTCCCTCTCCTTCTCCTCCTGCTCATGTTGACGTTGTTTCTCCTTCTCCTCCTGCTCACGTTGACGTTGTTTCTCCTTCTCCTGACGCTCCCTCTCCTTCTCCTGACGCTCCCTCTCCTTCTCCTGACGCTCCCTCTCCTTCTCCTCCTGCTCATGTTGACGTTGTTTCTCCTCATGTTGACGTTGTTTTTCATGATCCTCCAGCTCCCTCATTTTCCTCTCCCTCTCCCATTCCAGCCGCATCCGCTCCAGGGATGGGGAGCTCCGCCGGGAGGATCCCCTGCTGGCTGCTGGGGTCAGGGTGCCCTCGGTATTCGCTGGGCTTCCCCCAACCCCTCCCCCAGGCATAGGTAGGAAGGGTCTCGGGGTGTCCTGGGCAGCAGTCTGACCCCTCCCAGCCTGGTCAGGCCCCAGGGCCCACGCTGGGTCCGCCGGGCGGCTTCCCTCAGGGACAGGGATCGGGTCATCCAAGCGATCCCTCTCCTCCAGCTGGGCAATCAGCTGTTCCTTGGTGGACCTCCTGATGCGCAGCCCCCTCTGCCTGCACAGCTCCACCAGGTCGCTCTTAAGGCGTTTAGCGTACATCTCCCTGCTGGCCACTCGCAGGCCGGGCAGCTGTCCACGGTTTCCAGGAAAAGCCCCTAGTGTGCCAGTCCTTCTTGAGGTCACCACCTCTTTGCCAGGGTCGAGCTGCAGACTCCTCCGCCCCTGGGACCGCTCGCTGCAATCCCCCGGGGGACCCTGTTACTGCAAAAGTCCTTCTCTCTGGTCACACACTCCCAGGGGTTAACCGCCCCCTGAAACCGTCTCTCTCTGAATCTTCAGCACACCTGGTCCCCGTCAATCCCCCTTCGTTTTACTGTTCCCCAGTCACTTACTGCAGGAAGCGCCGTTCACGGGGTGCAGTAGATCCCACCGCTGCCACCAGTTGTCACGGAGTGTGGGGGAGTCCAGGCCCTGCACCCCTCTTCCTGGGATTCACTGAGACTCTCAGCCAGCCAGTAAAACAGAAGGTTTATTGGACAACAGGAACAAAATCCAAAACAGAGCTTGTGGGTACACCCAGGACCCCTCAGTGAAGTCCTTCTGGGGGAGCAGGGAGCTTAGACCCCAGCCCTGGGGTTCCCTGTGTTCCTCCACCCAGCCCCAACCTGAAACTAAACCCACCGAGCAGGTTCCCTGCTGCAGCCTCCGTCCACATTCCTGGGCAGAGGTGTTACCTCCCCCTCCCCCTCCTGGCTCAGGTGACAGGCTCTCAGGTCTCCCGTCCCCAGGGCACATTCCCAGGTCAACACTCCCCCCTCCCTGCTGCCTCACATCGTCACACCATCCCAAACACCTCAGTTTCCACCCCTTGGGAGCCTCATGCAACCATCAAACAAGTACCCACAGCTAGCCCAGCATCCCACCCTCCAGTACCTTATCTACTTAGATAGCCTAGTGCACACCCATTTACCCAGCATCCTCAAACAGACACCATCCCAAACCCATCCACTGCAGTACCTCTAGATACTCTCCTACCTACCCCAGGTGCCAGGTTCCGTGCAGCTCCATGGCCTATCACTGCGTGGGGCGGTATGTATTCACCAGAAGCAGAAGTTTATGGTTATATGAAAATCATTAGCAAATATGCAAATTAGCTTCATACATATTTTACTATAAGTTGTCACGTATGGAGCTGCACAAAACGTCCTCTCCCTAATTTTCGTCCCATTCCTGTGAGGTTTCTTTTTCTCGTCTCTCCCTCTGCTTTGTCCCTCACTTCACTTCCCCGTATACAGCTCCATGTAGGTTTCCCCTTTCCATTTACCACAGCACTGTGAGGCTCCTTCTTCTAATCTCTTCCTCTACTACTTTTGAGTATCTCTCTCTACCAAATTCTCTTTTCTTTCCCCACATAACATTTCCCTATCCTCCACCTGTGAAGTTCTTTCCTCTACCACAATCTGGTGCTTCCTCTCTCCCTCGCTCCTGCAAGGATGAGTCGAAGGAGCTGTTGAGTGGCTGTTTCACAGGTGGGTAACTGGATGGCTATGGAAACTGGTAGAAGATACAAGGAAGAATAATACAAGAAAAGCAGTCTGGCTGCCTAGCAGCAGTCTTTAGTGGCCACAGGTGGTAACTGCAACACAAACATTTTCCCAGTACCAGATACTTGGGATGGAATTGGGACCGTTAGCAAATATCCTTGCATCCTCACCTCTATCCTAAAAACATAAAATGAATTTCAGTGCACTGATTTATGCAGCGGCTGTTCAAAATAAAATCACAACAATTGGCTCAAAGCAGAAGAGTCAAAAGGTCTGATTTCACTCCTGACAAATGAAAAAAGTCTGTCTCAGCCTCTTAGCAGCAACCCAAGGCCAACTCCCAGACACACAGACTCTCAAAGCACCAAGTTAGTAAGGCTTTTTATTGTATTAGTATTTTATTTAAACAAAGCTCTCTGCATACATACATCTCTCCTTCATACACACATCCCACAAAGTAAAAATGGCAGCTGGAAGTAACTTCAGACTCAGTAAGCTCTCCTTCAGCTCTAACTGGCCCATTTGTACAACCCTATCCATCACCGGCTGTCCTGCTCTGTCCTTAATTTCCCTGGAGTAATATCATTCAGATGCATACATTTGTATATTCATGAGGCATCAAATAATTTTCACCCAACTGTTGTGTTGATCTGTAATGTTAGGATTCTAAAGAATTACTCATTCACAACTCTAATGCAAGTCTGAACTTGCTTGGATGCTAACAATATTCTGTTAACAATTAATGGCTATTTACTTACTTAAGCAATAAAAGATACATGTTTTAACTCCATGTGCGGCTGATGAATTAAAGAATTCTAATATGTGTTTTATTATTTTATAATGCAATTAATTCATGTATGAACTAATTGTTTTTATTTCACTACTAACATTTTATTATACATTTTATTTCAGATTACATCAATGACTAGTCTTTGAGCTAGTCTTACTAACCTCCTCGAGCAAAGCTATTGGATAGATTTACATCCAAATGTCCTGGCACTACCTGCTTAACCACAGTGGACATTCTTGAAGCCCTCCTTTCAGTGCCTAAAGTCAGTCAAAAAGAATAAAAGATTAAAAACTACAATGTCATTCAGACTAACATTACTCAAAACACAAACATGTTCTTTTCATACTGAATGTATTTAATTGCTGCCAATTTCGTACTTTCAAAGTTCCTTAAACTTGTTTTTAGAGATAATGTGTACATTTGCAACATTATGGAGGGTTAGGTATGGCTAATGCAATCGAAGTATTTAATGATAAATGAAGCAAAGCAGGCACAAATTTGGGATGGTGTTACTTTGCAAAAAAAAAAAAAAAAAAAAAAGCCATTATTTGGATACACTAAGTCATTTCCACCAACTGATTAAGCCAAGTAGACAAACTTTTCAAATTCCATGCTCCTGTTTCTAAAACATTATTTGAGTTAGCTTTACATCAAACCGATCAGGTTTCATCACATGATAACTGTAATAGAATACTGACAAATTTCTTAGTGATTTCACTCAGATCTAGCAAAACTAGAGTGTAGTGCAAGAATTTTCAATTTATTTAACTAAAATTATACCTGGAAAAGAAATGAAAATTCTTTTTGACTGTGTAAAACATGGAAATAACCACTGCTTATGCACCTTCCACTACTTTTATAGATAAATACCATATATGTTCATGTAGCATCAACTTCCAACAACCTTTACAAATCTTCATCTAATATAAAATAAAGCAGCGTGTCTCAACCGTTTCAGATTGGTGACCCCTCATTTGAAGCAAAAATATTTTGCAACCTCCTTACATTTAATATAAAAAGAGTAAAAAAAATACATATTAATGATAATAGTGATAAGCCTGTACAATACAACTACTATTACTACATTGGACCTCACAAACTTTGAAGGTATTGGCCACCATGAAATTATTTTGGAAATTTTATTTGCTTTGTTTTAGAATTGTAACAACATTTTGAATGCCTTGCAACTCTCCTGATTTCCTTCTGTGATCCCTCTGGTGCAACTCCTGGTTGAGAAACTCTGAAATAGTGTGTCAAATAATAAAAATTATGATGGTCCAAATTTACCTATAAATTTGGCCTGACTGAAATTGTTCTGGAGAATCATTTACCTTTCAACATTCTTGACACTATGGAAAACACATTTGTAAAACACTGGAGTAAAGAAGCTACCCAGAATCTGTAACATTAAGAAGTCACACTGAAGGAGTAACAGAAATCAGACTGGGGAGTCTAGACACAGACAATCACAGTGGTTTTACTTTTCATCTTAGTTACAGAAAAGAATAGTGCTGTGCACTTTTACCTGGAGACAAAGCAATTGTTGGTCTTACAGTGAGAGTATTACTGCCATTCATTTTACTGTGGATGGAAACTGCATTCAGTAAGGCTTGCAGATACTTCTCCTGTTCTATGCTGCTTGAAGATTCTAAATTAGGAGGAACTATATAAATACAAAAAGGTACAAAATAGATTAAATTATTGCTATAGTTACATATGTGTAAGATCAAAACAACATAGATAACAATCAGATGTAAAAAAGGTGACAGAATGAGAGCAGAGAGAACACTTTGCATTCTGCCTTTAATGCACATCAACTGACTTGCAACATTTCCTAGATTCATAGATCATCAAGCCAGAAGGGATCACTGTGATCATCAAGTCTAAGCTCCTGTATAACACAGAACTTCCCTAAATTTATTCTTGTTTACTAAAGTCTATCTTTTAGAAAAACACCCTATCTAGATTTAAAAACTGCCAACAATAGAGAATCCACTGCAACCCTTGGCAAGTTGTTGCAATAGTTAATTACCCTAATCGTTAAACATTCGTGCATTATTTCCAGTCTGAATTTATTTAGCTTCAACGTCCAAACATTGGATCTTGTTATGCCTTTGTCTGCAAGATTGAAGTGTCCTCTATTATCACATTTCTGTTTCCCAGCTAGGTACTTACAGACTGTGATCAAGTCACCCGCTTCACCTTCTCTTTGTTAAATTGAACAGATTAAGCTTCTTGAGTCTATCACTATAAAGCACGTTTTCCATTCCTTTATTCAGGAGTGAGAAAAATCCACACCCCTGAGTGATGCAATTAAACTGACCTAACCTCTAGTGTAGACTGCTAGAAAGACAGGAGAATTCTCTCCAGTAAGATTTGACTTCTAATTTTTAGGATGCTTTTTTGACACTAACCACATCTTTTGCTCTGCTGTTTAGCCATGATGGTATTTTTTGTCCTCTTGCTATTTGTTTTTAATTGGGGTATACATTTAGTTTGAGCCTCTGTTACGGTGTTTTTAAATAGTTTCCATGCAGCGTATAGGCACTTCACTCTTGTGACTGCTCCTTTTAATTTCCATTTAACTAGTTTCCTCATTTTTGTGTCATTCCCCTCTTTGAAGTTAAATGCTACTGTGTTGGGTTTATGGTATTCTTCCCTCCCCCACTCCGCAAGGATGTTTAATTAGATCATGGCTGCTATCACCAAGATGTTCAACTATATTCACCTCTTCAACCACATCCTGTGCTCTACTTAGGACTAAATCAAGAACTGCCTCTCCCCTTGTGGGTTCCAGGACAAGCTTCTCCAAGAAGCAGTCATTTAATGTGCTCAGAAATTTTATCTCTGCATCCCTTCCTGAGCTGACATGTACCCAGTCAATATGGGGGTAGCTGAAATCCCCCATTATTGTTGGGTTTTCTGATTTTGTAGCCTCTAATCTCCCTGAGCGTTTCACAATCACTGTCACCATCCTGGTCAGGTGGTTGGTGGCAAATTCCTATGGTTATACTCTTATTATTCAAGCATGGACTTCATCCCTATGGGGTGTGAAAACGTGGTGTGGCCCTGCATAGGAAGTTGATTTCCAGAGATCGCTGCCAGTTGCACTCTTACTGAGCGGAGAGTCCTGATTCCTTCAGAGAAAGTAAATAGTCCAATATTGCTGAAACTGGAACTGTCAACGCTGAGAACTGATGCTGAACTGCTCACATAGAAAGCTTCTGACATTTGGTCTCGTATGATTGAAGGGTCCACCTGGCTGAAGGCTTTCTGCATTGAAGAAAGGTATTTTGGGATAAAGCAGAGCAGCTTCTCTCTGTTGATGTCGCCCAGCCAGCCTCCAGGCTGCAAGGTGTAATGATTTGGGGCCATTGTTCTGAGAAACCAGGCTGATTTCTGAATTGTTAGATTCATTAGATCTGGTCCATTCTGGGACTATCATGATCATACAACCATCTTGCCTGAGCTTCCTCAGAACTTTGGGTATCACAGGTGTTGGTTGAAAGGCATACATTAAATTTGGAGCCCACAGGGTGAGATAGGCATCCATGAGGATGCCTCTTTTGGAGCAGAACATATGGCACTTGCTGCAAACAATTCCATTTTTAGAAACCCCCATATGCAAACAATGACATGAAGGACTGAGCTCGAGGGATCATGTTTCTTTCAAATAAGTCTCCGCTAAATTGATCCGACAAAGTAGTCTGGAGGCCAAGTGTGGTATGATTACAGATACACCAAATCCCAGAGATGCATGGCTTCCTGGCAGTGAAGAGGATCTGGCTCACCCACTTGCTTGTTGATATGCTGTATTGCTTTGGTGGTGTTAAGAAAGCGTGGACAGTTAAGCCTTAAATAAGAGGAAGGAAAGCCAGTTGAATAGCCCTGACTTCTAGAATGTTTATATATAGGACCATCTCCCCATAATCTATAATTTGTGGAGTTGAATGAATGTGGTGTAAGTGCAGGCTGCCATGTGCCCTATGAGTTTGAGGTGGGTCCTCAATGGTGTTTTTGGGTATTCCTGGAGCTCTCTGATGAAGTCTGTCACTGTCTGAAATCTCTGAAGGAGGCATGCTCTTGATGACCCAGAACCTAACACTGCTCTGATAAATTCTATGATCTGATTTGGGATCGGGGTGGATTCTTTTTTTTGACTTGGAGTCCCAGTGATGCAAAGAGATTTAGAATAATTTAAATGAGTTGGTCACTTGTTGTGGGGATTTCCCTTGCTAAATGGTTGTCTAGATAGCGTTATACCTGGAGTCCTTGTTTTCTCATTTGGGCTTGACACCATTGCCAGAACTTTGGTGAACACTGGTGAGATTATGGAGAGGCCAAAGCACAGGACTCCATACTGATAGTAAGATGTTCCTTCCTCCTGTGAGCTGGATGTATCAAAATGTGAAAATAAGCATCCTGTAACTTGAGAGTCATGAACCAGCCCATAGGATCCAAATTGGGGATTACAGAAAGGTAGCAATACAGAATTTGAAACAATAGATGAAGGCACTGAACTGTCAAAGATCAAGGATCAGTTTCCAACTTCCTTCTTCTACAGGATTAAGCAGTAAAAGCCCTTGACATTGAACTCTAGGGGCATTCCCTCCGCTGCTCCTGGTTGTATGAGGAAGTTTATCTCTTGCTTGTAAGTCTCTTGTGAGAAGGGTCCCCGAAGAGGGTCAAAAAGGGGGTTGGAACAGCTGAAACCAGAAGGGATACTTTTTGCTTATTATCTCAAGGACTGACTGGTACAAGGTTATCCCATCCCAGGCTTCTTGCAAACAGGACCAGGCTGCCAAGTGGGGTTTGGTGATAACCTCTCTGAATCTCTCAATAAGAGGTGATTCTGGTACTGGGCCTAAAGTGAGGTCACTTGATGCTGAGAACTGCACTGGTGCTCATATGGTGAGCAACTGGGCATCTGGTGTTGTGGTGTCAGATGCTATCAAAGAGGCTGATGATGCTGTGAATAAGGCACTCTGTGCTGAGGCTGGTACTGAGGTCTGTGCTGTATGATCAGAACTGGAGGCAGTGCCGTCCTTACTCTGGAAGGGAGCTGTCAGTGCCAGTTTCAACGTTAGTATGGAGATACTAGAATAGGACTCTGCTTTCAGGCTCTTAGTGGAAGAAGATCTAGAGAATGATTTCTGTGTCCTATTTGGGGAAGAAGATCAGTACCTGCCCTGGTGCTGGGAGCAGCATCAATTATGGTCCCCTTTCAGAAGTCGATGCTGATGTGGCAGACAAATGGGACTTGTGAGAAATGGCGAAGGGCCTAGGAGTAGGGTCTTGGCTCACTGGGGAACTGGAGACATGCAACTGCCTTGATTGATGAAGCTTCTCTGTGGATGTGCATGGAACTGATGAGGCTTGCATCAATTTTTCCAGGAGGAAGAGTTTGAGTCTTGCTTCCCTCATCTTCTGAGTACACTTGGAGAATGATGAGCATTTGGAGCTACATCTAGGTAAATGAGACATCTAGAATGCCGATTGTTAACTGCTTTACAGGAGAGGCAAATTTTAAACTCATGTGACTTGATGTCATCCATTTTAAAGTAATATACAATGGGGTAAAACCCTTGTACAGTGAGGTAAAGAAAACCTATGAATAAACCGTTAAGTTGCTTTATTTTATTATAGCCAACAGATAAAAGAAACCTACAGAAGAAATAATAACTATCCTAACCACAACAAATTAACATGAATACTAGAGCAAGGGATGTGGACACTACAAGGGTTCTCTCTTGCAGCAATGAGTGAGAAGAAGGAAGTGACAGGTGGCTGGGACACTCTGTCCTTTATGCCCTTAGTACAGGTGTGGAGAGGGCACTTAAGGTGCACGGTGGCCAGAACAGCCAATGATATTCAAAAAGAAAAACTGCTCTTGAGCAGTAGGTCAAAGTGTACTACTGGGGAACCTCTAGTGAGCAGCAGCAGCAGGGTCCACACAGGCAGTGTGTGGCATGGTGAGCACTGTTAATTTATGACCCAGTGCGGAGTCCACAAACCACTAATATAAAAGCCAATCCAAATATTGCTGTCATTATTGAATTTTTAATTAAAATATTTCTGAAGTTTTAGCACTTTTTTGCAAGGGCCTGTGAAATATGCAAAGCTCTTACAGTTAAATATTATGCCAGATGTGAACTGTTCTTTACAAATAGTTGAAAATATCTATAAATACAATAAGTTTCAATTTCCCATGGTTATTTCACAGAGATACCCTATGAAGCAGTACTTTATTTAATGGATTATGCAGAAAATACTTAAATCATGCAATCTATCCTCATCATGAGAACCCTGAGTCACTCATTGCTTTTATGTAACTTGCTTACCATTGTACATTATGTTATTCACAATGAGAAATTCCACAAGGGCAAACTATTCAGTAATGTCAAGTACTTTAAAACAGTTTTTTAGTCTTTAATTGCAGAAGTGGAGGAACTTATGGACCCAGAAATTTCTATGTTGATTGGATATCTGTTTTGCCACCTTCCTCTCATTCTTTCTGAGCAGCATTCTGATATTTTCTTCTTAGAAATAAATTCCACTGGCTGGTTAATTCCCAACTCCCATGATAACATGTATTTCAAAGAGGTAGAAGGACCCTTCATTCTGCTCTAATTTCTCTGGGTCAGGCTAGGGTTGGATAGTTAATCACAAACCAAATTCTTCCTTATTTAGATAACTAAGTTCACTTTTGTCTTGAATTCTACTTCTAACACTATATGCCTAAGAGATGCACCAGTCCTGTTTTCTTCATACAGTCACAAGTATCCCAAGTACTTAGACTTTCCTTATTGGCTAGCATCATAATGGTCCCTTCTGACCTTAATATCTATGAGCCTATGAGTATTGACTTTATTCAGTGTCATTATTTTAGCAACAGAACGAAACATCATATACAACTCACTCAGGCCCTCTCAAAAACAAAAAACCAAGACAGTAACTATGAGAAAGAGGAGTAAGAATTAAAGATACACCATGCAGCTCATGTGGGAGGTGAAAGTTGAGAGTAATGTGTCCTTCACAATTCATTTCCCTCTAAACATTCAATTCACTTTCCTCCAATATTCTCTTCAAAGATACTCCATTATGACGGATCTTGCACTGTTCCAGTGATGATCATGGGAAAGATGAAACTTTATCTCAACCAAAGAACCCAAGCAGAACTCTGGAAATCTCTCAGGCCTTGGTTTTATAAAACGCTCTCTCAAAGTAAAACTAAAATTATGCTCAAAGCCATCAGAGAGTCAAAAGAATAGAATTTGCTCTAACTATCTCTATAGCCCATAAATAATGACAACGTGAACTCGTTTGTGAATCAAGGAAATAAGGTGCAACAACAAAACCAAATTAGAAGAATATTGTTTAAAGGAAGCAGGTGGGGATTGCTGTAAATTAAATAATTTATTCATGAGAACACTATATTACTCTAAAGGAAAAGAACCTCTTTCTCTGAAACAACACATGCAGAAAGTCCAGCAACATAAGCTCACCTGCAGTATGTGTGTTTTGAGATTTGAAGAGGCCGACAACTCCCTTTCCATGGAAGCCCCCAGCTCTTAGCAGCAGAGTACTGATTTTTGAGTTTTTCCAGCAGACAACTGGCAGGCGATTGTGACGATACCAACGAGCTACCCTCTGCAAACTGCTATCCTGCACAGACTGAGGTACTACCAAAAGTCCAGGATAGCTGTATTAATCAATGGAGAGAAAATTAAAAAGATAATTAGAATTATTTTCAAAAAGATTCTTCCTTTTCCTTTTTAAATTTTGAAAACAGGATATGTATATTTCTTAATCTGCAGTTTTCACTGATATATGCATTTTTATTTAATAAAAATTCTTTTTAAAGAAAAGCTAATTTTTGTAATACAGTGTACTCTTGATTATTATTTTGATAGGCTGAAGGGTATTAGAATTTTTAAAAAGCAACTTTCATTGGAGAAAATGTAAATAACTACTTTTTCTTTTTTTTTTTTTCATTTACAGTCTTATTTGTTGATACATCTCCTCGCTCCCCATTTTTTCCTAAATTTCTCTCCTCAATCTATCATTTGAAGAGTCAGGTTTATGAGAATGACATAGAAAACAGATCACTGGGGCTCTTCAAAGGAGACAAACATTATTTTTATATTTGACACCAGTGATTGTGTACAGGCGCTGACATTTTAAAGGCAAGAATGTTTAGATGCTTTGAATTGCATGCCAATTGCATGGTCAATGCCAGTACTTTGGCATTGACCATAACTGGCTCATGTCAAAATGCATTTAAGTAAGAAACAGTTTTGGAACAGCACATTACAAATTGCTGCTTATATAATGTTTAAAAAAACAAAACAAAGACAGTTTGGGAACTTCCATGATATAATAGTTTTGAAAACAGAAAATCAAGCAGGAGTGTTGTCTCTGGTTACGTAAGTGGAAGAAGGATTCAAAGAGTTTGAGTACCTCTGACAAAGAAGATTCAATTAAAGCGTTAGTTTTTTCTCAAAATAAAACTGATTAAGGAGAGCACTTGGGAGATTTTACATTTTACTAAAGAATCCCTCTTCTTACAGTTTGTATGGCAACTTCCACCTTCTCTGTATGTGTATATATATCTTCTTACTATATGTTCCATTCTATGCATCCGATGAAGTGGGCTGGAGCCCACGAAAGCTTATGCTCTAATAAATTTGTTAGTCTCTAAGGTGCCACAAGTACTCCTGTTCTTTTTGCAGATACAAACTAACATGGCTGCTACTCTAAACACAGGATTGTTTGTGACACAACATAAGTGAACTTATTTGACATTTACTGAACTTTATCATGAGGGAAGAAATGCCTAATCTTATGGTCTATTTCCTAAAATACAATACCTGAACCAAAATCACATGACATTAAATAACCACTCATATCCTGAAATTTGTAAACCAATTGGATATTGACTACTTTTCTCAAAATAGTGACAAAAATTCAAACAGGTATTTTTTGGGTAAGGATAAGGTATGAAAATTATTTTTAAAATATAGTGATTATAGGCAATTTAAAAGCATAGTTAATATAATGCAGTGTTTTCTTTGGTTCAAATTAACTAATATTCACTCGTGATTGAATAAAAGTATTGCTGTCACATTGGTGCTTTGGATAAGAGACAAACAGTCTGGATTTAATATTTTTTTGTCCTCTTTCTATGAAAGTGATGGCAATTTCATTTTTCCATAACGAAAACAACTTTTAGCCTGCAGTGTCTTTGTAGGATGTGAGTGCTCCAGTGATGAAACTTCTGCAGATTTGCTGTTGTGTTAAACAGCATTTTTGTAGGTTTCAGAGTAGGAGCCGTGTTAGTCTGTATTCACAAAAAGAAAAGGAGTACTTGTGGCACCTTAGAGACTAACCAATTTATTTGAGCATAAGCTTTCGTGAGCTACAGCTCACTTCATCAGATGCATTTTTGTAGGCACTGATAATAAATCTCAGTGAACTTTCACAATAAAAAAGGCTTATGCATTAACTTCTTACTGACATTCAGGAGCTTACATATTGTATATGACAAACATTTTAAAGGAAGTGCTCCAATGACTGGTTCATGAGTTCTAATTTGCAGTTTCTGGTTTGAACTGTATTAATAAACATGCACTTCTAGGGCTTGTTTTCCTAGTCATAAACAGAAGTTTTATGTATGTAACATCCAGTAACTTTAAAATGAATTGATTGTATGTAGCTGCCATGCATTGACAGGAGAATAGACCTTTAGGAGTTTACAAATTAGGATTTTATAATGTACAAAAAGGACATTATAGATCCAACTAAAATACAAGTCTTGGTAGCTAAATATGCAGAGACGCTAACAAATACGTTACAACAAAAAGAGAGAGAATATCAGCACTGCTATGTTTGCTGTAAGTTCAGTGTTATTGGTTTTGGGTTTATGGCAAGTGCTATTTTCCCAGAATACTTTGTTCTCTAAATAAATGTGTTATATGTAATGGATGTTGTGGATGATGTGTAATATGGCAGATACACATTTCTAAACATACGAGTGAACTGATTAACTCACCTTCTACAAAGTGAATACATCCTGTTCAATGCAGTTATTCGGAAGTATTCGGTTTTTGAGCGAGAAGAGCTACTACTGATGGTCCCCAGTCCCAAACGCTGATAGTCTCTAAAACAGGCTCTCTCTACTAATTGCTCCATTGTTGACTTTTCTGAGGCTCTCAAAGTACCACTTGTGTGCAATTCACTGTCATCTGAAACTGAAGTTAAAATACTTTTCTAGTTTAGTATTTAGAAATTCACTAGTTATATAAAGTAGACTGTGATGCTTCATCCTGAGCAAAACATTACATTTACCAAATCCAGCAATTGCTGATGGCAGGGATTAATGAGAACTGATACCAATTTATACAAATTATAGCCAACAGGCTACAAATTTTATTAAAGAAATTTAAGATACAAGCTACAATATCCTGGAACTGATGGAAGGGAGCATATGTGAACCAGCAACACCCTAAAACTGTCACCAGCATACCAGTGGCATGGAAATATTATCCAGGACCTAAAAAGAACAGGAGTACTTGTGGCACCTTAGAGACTAACAAATTTATTTGAGCATAAGCTTTCGTGGGCTACAGCCCACTTCACCGGATGCACAGAATGGAACATATAGTCAGAAGATATATGTATAGACACATGCAGAGAACACGAAAAGGTGGATTAAGAGGCTAATTACTTAAGATCTATTATCAGCAGGAGAGAAAAACTTTTGTAGTGATAATCAAGATGGCCCATGTAGACAGTTGACAAGAAGATGTGAGGATACTTAACATGGGTATCCTCGCACCTTCTTGTCAACTGTCTACATGGGCCATCTTGATTATCACTACAAAAGTTTTTTTCTCCTGCTGATAATACCTCATCTTAAGTAATTAGCCTCTTAATCCACCTTTTCATGTTCTCTGTATGTGTATATATATATCTTCTTACGATATGTTCCATTCTATGCATCCGATGAAATGGTCTGTAGCCCACAAAAGCTTATGCTCAAATAAATTTGTTAGTCTCTAAGGTGCCACAAGTACTCCTGTTCTTTTTGCAGATACAGACTAACACGGCTGCTACTATGAAACCTATCCATGACCTAAAACAGTTCTACTTAAACCTATGGCAAAGATGAGCCCATATAATTCCAAAGCTAGTAGTTCAGCATAATCTTCTGCACTGGGAAAGCTGATATGGGATCTTCAGTTACTCCTGTGGATCTAACCTCCACGGTCCAAAGAAGTTGGAATGATGAACATTCCACATCCCACCCACCACAGAAACATAGAAATTACCTCACTAGATCAGTATCTAGTTTAGTATCCTGTCTCCAAAAGCAGCCAGCACCAGATGCGGCAGAACCCTACAGTAGGCAGATACCGGATAATCTGCACCCCACGTTAAATATCTAACTGATCTCTAACAGTTAGCATGAGACATGAAGTTTAATATCTCTTCCACAAAATTTATCATTAATTATGATCATTCTAGATATCTTGTTATCCATATAAACGTCCAATCCATTTTTGACTCTTTATACGTTCTTGGCCTCAACTTCCTTTGGCAGTAAGCTCCACAGTCCATCACGAGGTTGGGAGACCAACCCAACCCTTCTCCACCCACATCACCAAAACAATTTAAGCCTTGCCCAGAAGAATAATGTACCCTGTTGCGGCACAGAACACAAATGTTGCAATTGCGTGAAATATATTTGGAGACCATACTGTGTTAAGTCTATGCATGGATTATGAATCAAAGTCTATGCATGGTATCACTGTGGCCAGGGATTGTATGCAACTCCTAGGGGCAGGGCTACCACAGTTCCTCCAGGAACCAAAACCGGAGGGTGATTAAGGTGAATCACTCAGGCTGTGAACACCTCCAGAGAGGTACCACCTGGGGGGTGGGGGGTGGGGGAGAAGCGGGGAAGGAGCTATGCATATCCTGGTTCAAAATGGGTTTTCCGGAGACCAACAGACAACAGAAGAGCTTTTGGTATAAAAAGTCGGGGTTTAAACTAACACAGGGATTTCTTTTGACTCAGCCAAAGGACAGCATCTTCTGTCCAATGGGGGCCCCAACCCTTGAGGAAGAGTTGAAAGGACTTTGGCTTACTAGATCTATTAGACTGATGGGTACTTCTAGTCTGCTTTTAGCATGTGCATAGAAATTTTATTTTTTTAACATATATTTTCTCTGTAATGCTTTAACCCTAAGAATAAATGTATTTTGCTTTGTGCAGGCTGGGTGGTAACTGGTATACACTGTTATAGCCCCTGGAGAAAGGTTAATTTCAGATGCTGGACCCGTCAGATCTGTTGGGGAAATTACAGTGAGGTGTAGAGGAACTGTAAGCCTAAACCCTCAATGTGAAGGGAGAGAGAAATGGGTCAATGACCCAGAGAGGTGACGTCTGGGAGCCTGAAACCTTACAAGGGTGTTCTTAAGGAAGATGGGTGGAGGAGAAGGCAAAGATGCAGTTAACTCTGATACTGTCACACACACTTCCAAAAGTCTCACTCCTGTGAAAGGACAACAAACAAAAATTTAACCTGGATATATCCTATTCTTGTTTTCATAATTTGTGGCTCAAAGTTAGCTGGAATGATTGGCATCCTTTTTTACTGGCTTTAAAGTGATCCTGTGTATTCAACTGAATTGAATTGGTGGTAATCTTTCTTTTACCAGCATAACTATTTGTGATAATGGAAGATATATATAAAAATCCCTCATACAGCCAGAAGGAAATGGATCACATACTCTCTAACTACCTTAAATAGGCTTTATTCATCTGTCTAAAATTTTAGTGCATAGAATTGTCTCTTATGTCACAGATTAGCAACAGATAATGTTCTGAATTTTCTTTGTGCTTCAATATCAATGTCAATCAGCCTTCTTCAGCAGAGTATTACTGTCAGTTGCACTTTCCCAAAGTAGAAAACAATTTCAGTCATGAGAGATAAAAACCATGTCTCAAGTTCAAGCTACAGTGAAATTCAAGTAAAGCATGGCCTTTATACAAAACCAGCCACCGACCTGCTATCACCACTTTATTTCAGTTCTTCCCAAATATTTCTGAAGGCAAATTTACTGTTCATGGTTTGTCAGCTCCATGCTCCCCCATTATTTGGCCTTTATAAAATGTGCGCATATGAATAGAATGAAGTTATTTCTGCATGAATTTTTGGCTAAAGGTACTGGGACAAGTGCACATTTTGAAATTAAAAATAGTTTAGTACAGTTCAATTTTTTGTCTACCTTACAAAGCTTATATTCAATTTGACAACATTTCTCTCAAAGTGTAATGCATTCCATCTGTAATGCAATAACTTTTAATCAATTCAAAATTTCAGGAAATGCTCAAGGCATCAATGTGCAGAACCCTATTAATGCTGAAGAAAACTGGAAAACTAAAAGGAGAAAAACTGGGGACACATGGAGCCCTTGCCATCTAATCCGCACAGCCACAACTTCAAGAATCTCTGCAATTATCTACAGATCAAACAACTGGTTGATGGCATCCATTATGCTTTCCAGCATAACAATACTCCATCTCATCTCTGCCCATCCTCCCAATGACACCCTGAATGTCTCACCCACAGATAGAAAGATTGATGGGGGGAGGGGGGTGGGGGAAAGGGAGGAAGAGAGGCATGCACAAAGCCCCTAGCACATGGGGAAGAGGGTAATGGGCATACAGAACGCCTGGCCAGGAATGTGGGGCAGAGGGTGGAGACTGGGGACCCTGATATGGGGAAGGAGGGAAGGAGCACATACAACCTCTGGCATAGGGGGCGGAGGTGGACATTGGGGGCAGACAGATCCCCTGGCATGAAGGTGCACAGTGGGGGACTCTGGTTTGGGTGGGAGATATGGGGAGAAAATTGGGATGCACACAGAGTCCTTGCCATTGGGGGGAATCAGGGTGCACACAGAGACACTGAAGGGGGGCGGTGGGAAATGGGTAACCCTGGTATGGGAAGAGGGATAAATGAGGGGAGGCACACACAGAGTCCCTGGAATGGTGGAGGGGATGGGGGAGTTGCAGGAAGTTCCTGAAATAGAGAGGAGTGGGAGGGTGGCACATGGAGCTTGTGGGCTGGAATGGAGGAATGCAAGGAGCCCCCTGGGAGTGCAATATGCTCAATCTACACAAGCTATGAAGTGTGCGACCCTCTTGTACAGAGGGAAACAACTTATGGGACTAGACTCTAGATATCCTTTCCTTCAGGCACTTGTTCTAATATGGTCTGAAAAGGATTGTCTTATTAGGACCCCTACTGCACCTCAGACTAAAATAATCAATGTTATACTTGGACAAACTCTAGACAGGTTGCATTATGAATCTCTCACTTCCCTCTGTATGTTTATATGCTTACCAGAGTGAGACAAATAACTGACAAAGCAGGCTATGAGACAGTTTTTTCTAGGTGATAAGAAAGGTATATTAAAAGCTACAAGCGATATAGGCTTTAGAAATAATTTTTACAATTTTTTGACTATATCAATTCAATATTTAACATTTCTGAATGGAAATAAATGATTACTTACCTATAGTAACTGAGGTTCTTTGAGATATATTGTACATATGTGTTCCACTTCAGGTGCACATGCATCTCAGGTGTTCAAGTTTGGATTCTTTTGGCCAGCAGTGTCCACCGCGGCCACGCCTGTGCCTGAAGTGTTCTAGTGCCTGCCTCCCAAGGGTGTAAAGGGTGAAGCAGGCCAAATTGTCCCTCACTTCCTTCACCAATACAGAATCTAGCTGTTATAGCACTCCACAGTAGTGGGGAAGGATGTTGGACATGGAATACCTGTGGGCAACATATGCTGAAGAACCACATTTAATGTAAGTAAGTAACCATTTCTTTTTCTTCAAGTGCTTGTCTGTATCTATTCCACTTTTGGTGACTCACAGGAGAGGTCTGCTCTCCTCCTGCCAGTGGGGCCAATGCCACAGGAGCTGCGTACACTGCAGACTGAGAGGCGCTGCAACTTTTCAGTACACTCATTGCTGAACACATACAGCTCAGCGAGGTGGCAGCAGCCAGCAGGGCACCCACCTGTGCCGACTCCGTGGGGCAGGAAGAGGTGAGCCAATCTGATCTGAGCCTGAGTGGGTTTGGTTGTTTTCACAACCAAACCAACCTGGACCCAACATTTGTAGTTGGGCCCTGTCAGGTTTGGGTCAGATTGCAGAACACTAATTCACAGGCAGTGATCTGGCACATAAGAGAAGGGTGCTTGGAGTCTATTTGAATAATGACTTGAAGAAGTGCTCTGTTAAAGTGGTTTTCAGTTCTTGATGCTTCTACAAGGGAGTAATGTTTTGGAAATGTGTGAACCCAATCCCACATAGGTGCCCTACAGATCTCAAAGACTGGTACACTTCTTAAAGAAGCCACAGTATCTGCCTGAGTCCTCATAGAGTGGGCGCTCATCTTAACTGGCAGATCTAAACTAGCTAGCTCAGTATACTCTGATGCAACTGGAAATCCAGTTAGATATCCTAGGGACAGATACTGCCAGTCCCTTCATCCTACCTACGAAAACTACAAATAATCTTAGGGAATTCCTGGAAGTGAATGATAGTGCCCTAAGCACATCCAAGGTATGCAGTATGGCTTCCCCTTGGCTGGAGTGGGGCATAAGAAAAAAGACAATGCTATACTGGTACTAGACATTCAGGTATTACTTAGATAGAAGTCAGACTACTTTCAGCAAGATTTTAGAGTGAGGCCTAAAGGCCACCTTATCCTTATGGAATATAGCAGGGGTGGCCAACCTGAGCCTGAGAAGGAGCCAGAATTTACCAATGTACATTGCCAAAGAGCCACAATAATATATCAGCAGTCCCCCCACCCCAGTACATCCTGCCCACCGGCAGCCTGGCAGATCAGCACTTCCCCCTCTTTCCCCGTGCCTCCTGCTGGCTGCGATCAGCTGTTTCGCAGTGTACAGGAGGCTCTGGGATGGAGTGGGGAGGAGCAAGGGTGCAGCAGGCTCAGGGGAGGGGGCAGAAAGGGGCGGGGGCCTTGGGGTAAGGGGTGGAGTGGGGTCAGGGCCTGAGGTTGAGCAGTGGAAAGTTGGCACCTGTAGCTCCAGCCTGGAGTCAGCACCTATGCAAGAAGCCACATATTAACTTCTGAAGAGTCGCATGCAGCTCTGAAGCCACAGGTTGGCCACCCCTGTAATATAGTATATTGTGCACCAGTCACAGTAATAGTAATACATACCTATATGTCTCCTTCCCTTTGGGCAGACGTTACTGCCACAAGGAAGGCAATCTTCATGGATAAATGATAAAGTGAGCACATAGCTAGAGACTCAAAAGGGTGGGCAATCAATCCCACTATGACTATGTTAGAGATCTCAAGTGGGGAAGGCTTCTTAACTGGGGGAAACAGGTGCATATAGCCCTTAAGGAATCTAGCTACTGTCGGTTGGGAGAATGCTGGGTGATCCAGAATGGGAGGGATGGTTGGCTACCTAGCGTACTCTTAAAGAGCTTATAAACAGTCCTACATTTTCCAGCAATAAAAGGTAATACAAAATAGCACGTATCTCAGAGTCTAAGAGAGTTAACTGATGTTGCTGGGTCCAAATAGCAAATCTTTTCCACTTTGCCAAATATGCAGGTCTAGTAGAGTCTTTTCTACTGTGGATTAACAGACTTTGGACCTCTGCAGAGCAACTCCTCTCAATGCTGGTTTGCTAGCCTTCATCTAGGCTGTCAAGTGTAATGAATCAGGGTCTGGATGGAGGATCTACCTGTTGTTCTGGGAGATTATCTCTGGAAGAGGGAAGCGTACTGGATAGATTAATCACGTCTGAGAACCAGAACTGTCTTGGCCAAGCCAATATCAGCATGATCATCACAGCTGCAGGCTTCCTTAGGACCTGTGCTCAAGAGTCCAAAGGTCTAGGGCCTGGAGATGGTCCAGGTGAAGTCCCAACTCGCGTGTGGAATCATTTGTCACTAGTGTCTTAGATGACAATGGTGGGGAAAAGGATAGTCCTTCTACGAGTTTAATGACAATAGGACTTCTGGGGGACCTGCATCTTTATGACTATAATATCTTTTGGGAAGATACAAATATTTCAACCATGTGACTTAGGTGAAGTCTGGCATACTATGTTATGTAAGTGCAGGAGGCCATGTGATCTAGAAGTCTGGAGTATGCTTGTCCTGAAGTTTGAGGATGAGCCTGTAAATGGTTGATGAAATCCATGATGATGTTGAATCCGTCTTGAGGCAGATAAACCTTTGCTGCTGTAGACTATGAATTGTATCCTCTGGATTGGTACTAATGCTGACTTTTATATGTTGACTTTGAGACCTCAGGCAGTGAAAATCTGAAGCATTTGATGATTGGAGCTGGTCACATGCTGTGTGATTTCTCCAGAATAAACCAATCATTGAGGTAGTATGGTATACCTGGATTCCTTGCTTTCTCAAGTGAGCCACGACAAGTGCCAAGCATTTGGTGAATGCCCTTGTTGCTGCTGGTAGTCCGAATGGAAGAACTCTATATCGATAACAGGAATTTCCCTCTTGGAATCTCAGGTAATTCTAATGAGCTTGATGGATTGTTATGTAAAAGTAGGGAACTTGGAGGCTGAGAGCTGCAAACCATTCTGGGGGATCTAAGCAGGGGCTTATAGAATCATAGAATATCAGGGTTGGAAGGGACCTCAGGAGGTCATCTAGTCCAACCCCCTGCTCAAAGCAGGACCGATCCCCAATTAAATCATCCCAGCCAGGGCTTTGTCAAGCCTGACCTTAAAAACTTCTAAGGAAGGAGACTCCACCACCTCCCTTGGTAATGCATTCCAGTGTTTCACCACCCTCCTAGTGAAAAAGATTTTCCGAATATCCAACCTAAATCTCCCCCACTGCAACTTGAGACCATTATTCCTTGTTCTGTCATCTGCTACCACTGAGAACAGTCTACAGCCATCCTCTTTGGAACCCCCTTTCAGGTAGTTGAAAGCAGCTATCAAATCCCCCCTCATTCCTCTCTTCCATAGACTAAACATCCCCAGTTCCCTCAGCCTCTCCTCATAACTCATGTGTTCCAGTCCCCTAATCATTTTTTTTGCCCTCCGCTGGACTCTTTCCAATTTTTCCACATCCTTCTTGTAGTGTGGGGCCCAAAACTGGACACACTACTCCAGATGAGGCCTCACCAATGTCGAATAGAGGGGAACGATCACGTCCCTCGATCTGCTGGCAATGCCCCTACTTATACACCCCAAAATGCCATTGGCCTTCTTGGCAACAACGGCACACTGTTGACTCATATCCAGCTTCTCGTCCACTGTAATCCCTAGGTCCTTTTCTGCAGAACTGGTGCCGAGCCATTCGGTCCCTAGTCTGTAGCGATGCATTGGATTCTTCTGTCCTAAGTGCAGGACTCTGCACTTGTCCTTGTTGAACTTCATCAGATTTCTTTTGGCCCAATCCTCCAATTTGTCTAGGTCCCTCTGTATCCTATCCCTACCCTCCAGCGTATTTACCTCTCCTCCCAGTTTAGCGTCATCTGCAAACTTGCTGAGGGTGCAATCCACACCATCCTCCAGATCATTTATGAAGATATTGAACAAAACCGGCCCCAGGACCGACCCTTGGGGCACTCCACTTGATACTGGCTGCAAACTAGACATGGAGCCATTCATCACTACCCGTTGAGCCTGACAATCTAGCCAGCTTTCTATCCACCTTATAGTCCATTCATCCAGCCCATACTTCTTTAACTTGCTGGCAAGAATACTGTGGGAGACTATGTCAAAAGCTTTGCTAAAGTCAAGGAACAACACGTCCACTGCTTTCCCTTCATCCACAGAGCCAGTTCTCTCGTCATAGAAGGCAATTAGATTAGTCAGGCACGACTTGCCCTTGGTGAATCCATGCTGACTGTTCATGATCACTTTCCTCTCCTCTAAGTGCTTCAGAATTGATTCCTTGACGACCTGCTCCATGATTTTTCCAGGGACTGAGGTGAGGCTGACTGGCCTGTAGTTCCCAGGATCCTCCTTTTTCCCTTTTTTAAAGATGGGCACTACATTAGCCTTTTTCCAGTCGTCCTGGACCTCCCCCAATCGCCATGAGTTTTCAAAGATAATGGCCAATGGCTCTGCAATCACATCTGCCAACTCCTTTAGCACTCTCGGATGCAACGCATCCAGCCCCATGGACTTGTGCACGTCCAGCTTTTCTAAATAGTCCCGAACCACTTCTTTCTCCACAGAGGGCTGGTCACCTCCTCCCCATGCTGTGCTGCCCAGTGCAGTAGTCTGGGAGCTGACCTTGTTCGTGAAGACAGAGGCAAAAAAAGCATTGAGTACATTAGCTTTTTCCACATCCTCTGTCACTAGCCTCCCTCATTCAGTAAGGGGCCCACACTTTCCTTGACTTTCTTCTTGTTGCTAACATACCTGAAGAAACCCTTCTTGTTACTCTTAACATCTCTTGCTAGCTGCAACTCCAGGTGTGATTTGGCCTTCCTGATTTCACTCCTGCATGTCCGAGCAATATTTTTATACTCATCCCTGGTCATTTGTCCAATCTTCCACTTCTTGTAAGCTTCTTTTTTGTATTTAAGATCAGCAAGGATTTCATTGTTAAGCCAAGCCGGTCGCCTGCCATATTTACTATTCTTTCTACACACCGGGATGGTTTGTCCCTGTAACCTCAATAAGAATTATTTAAAATACAGCCAGCTTTCCTGAACTCCTTTCCCCTTCATGTTATTCTCCCAGGGGATCTTGCCCATCAGCTCCCTGAGGGAGTCAAAGTTTGCTTTTCTGAAGTCCAGGGTCCGTATTCTGCTGCTTTCCTTTCTTCCTTGTGTCAGGATCCTGAACTTGACCATCTCATGGTCACTGCCTCCCAGGTTCCCATCCACTTTTGCTTCCCCTACTAATTCTTCCCGGTAGAGGCTTGTGCTGCCACCCTGAACTTGGGACAGCTAAATAGCTTGCTCTAAATCCAGAACTGGGCACCAGCCTCCCTTTTTCTTTGGAATTAGAAAATAATGGGATAAACCCCATTCCCTCTGCATTCTACAGGCACTTCTTCCACTGCTTCAAGACTTAGAAGTGATCCCATTTGTAGCTGTAACAGTCTCTCGTGGGAGGGATCCATGAAAAGGGATGGGGAAAGGAGATGGGGGTAGGAAGGGTCTGAAATTGTATGGAATATGGCACCGTGATGATCTCTAAGACCCAATGGTCTGTGGTGCTGAGAAAATGGCTGACAAAGAGGAGACAAAGGGTATCTCTTTTTTGGCACCTCTGCTGAATACAGTAGCTCTGCTTGGAGTAGGTCTGGTGCAGATGTGGTTACTTCCCAGAGATCTTAAAGCTGCTTGTGAGTTGGCTGATATTCAGAATTTCTGGTTCATGGGAAATTTTGACATTTTGAAATTTGGTTTCAATCTGATTCTATGGTTGTTTGTACTTCTCTAGGTATGCCAGAAAACATCAAGCACAAGGACTTCCCCATGGCAACAGATGTGGCCATAGTCTTAACTGTTATGTCTGAGCCTCCAGTCTAGTACAACATGGTGAGAAGGGTGTGCTGACCTTCAGAAACTACCGACTTACACTCTTCGCTGAAGTTTAAGCCAAGCCTTGCTCACCTTTTGCTTTCTTGAACAACCTGAAAATGCCCATCATTAAGTGGCATCACCACATCACAAGAAAGGCAATTCTTAAAACCAGGAGACTCCAGTTCAGCCATCAGGGTTGGAACCCAGTACGGAGGAAGCCTCACAAACTAAGGCATTTTTAAAACATTTTTTAAAGGGGGGCGGAGGAGAAGCTAACAATTAATCCATTAACACTAAACTTACTAACACTTCCTGCCTTTTATGCACTCCGGGCAGCAGGACACAGAGAGTGCAAGCACAACCCCAGCGGACACTGCTAGCCAAAGAATCCGAGCTTGAGCGCAGGGAGTGGACACACACCACAAATGGAATCTATGTGGACAAGGACCGAAGAAGAATCTGGATTTTCACGCAAGGAGAGTTATTTCTGACTAATGTGTGGACATTTTCCCTCTGATTTCTTTCCCTTCTCCCTCAGATGAGTGAAGAGCATTAGGTATTTTTAGCCTTTTCCTAGAAGGCTTTGTTCATTCTTTTTGAGAGCTCACAATGAGCCAAGCTTAAGAGTTCAGTAGGAATGAGCTTTATATACATATTTTGTCCCACTCACACTTACCAATCAGTTCAATCATTCTATTAATGAAAAAAAGTATTTTAAAAATAAAACAAAAGAAAGGGAAAAAAAGATCTCCTTTTCCTACTTGTAATCTTTCCTATATATATCCAGCACCAGTGCTGTGATAAATAGGAAACATTTCGCTTGTGTGATGTTTTTAAGAAACAATTAATTTTTGATACACTTCATTATCTGAAATAGTAAATGAGTGAGGAATGGTGTGACAAAACAATACCTATTTAGGTATAGGAGAATCTGGTTCCCTCTAGTGGTATGTTTTATAGTAGCATTGATCCAGATTAGGAAAAAATGGATGTAGTGACAGCAGTTGTATGTAGTGTTGTTGTAGCCATGCTGGTCCCAGGATATAAGAAATATATCTTTTATTGGACCAATTTCCACTGGTGAGAGAGATAAGCTTTTGAACTTGTCTCCCTCACCAACAGAATGGTTCAACAAAAGACATTACCTCACCCACCCTCTCTCTGTAGTGACAGCAGCACATTTTAGAAATGGACTTATTTAGAAAAAAACCAAAATAAAACAAACACTTTCTGCCTTCAGCCCCAACATACTTTCCATTGAAATCTGGAAGTGTGATATTTTCACATGTAATACTTTTTGTTCATTGAAAAAATCCCCTCATTTTATACCTTCACATCTGTTGATAGAACCTATGCTATTTGCTTCTTCCTTACACCTGCCTTTTTAGAATGAGACTCAACCACTCTAGATTAATGGCTCAAGACAAACTGTTTAACAATACCGTACATGAATACTGCTGAGTTTGCCTTAATGCTGTTAGCCAACTATATCCTTGTCTACTTCAGGGTGCTGTATGGGGTGGTAAACAAAGTTGTACTGACCACAGTTTGGTGATTTAAAAAAGGATCTGACATTGAAAATTTCCTCTGCAAATAAACTAAGTTAAAAGCTTGTGCTTTCCCTTATTTCCTACAAACCTGGGAATAATAAAAGTTCAAAGTCTTCACCAAGTGATGACATTTGAAACCTTTCAGTCTAAAGTCTGAAACAGACCCTTTTCCCGATTAATTACTGTTTGAGACTCTCTTGACAGGTCAGTGTATTTTAGTGGATGCATAAGCTCATCTAATAATATGAAAATATTTTACCAGAGATATCATCTTCTTCATTCCAGCCTGGACGATTCCCTCTTTCTTCCACTATTGTGCCTGTCTTCTTCTTTAATAAGTATTGACGACCAATTGTCATCTTCCCTGCACGTTTGGCTCCTTTCACAATTGTTTTTGAGAAGGTGCTAGAATTCAGAAATAAACAACAATGCCTGATCTCAAAATGTCAGTAAAATACAACAGTTATCTTCAACTCTCACTAATATTCAATATCTGTGTCAGTATACCAAAATACACTTTTAGGATGCATCTTCTCACCCACACAAAGCATGCTTAACAATTTTTCATTGAATTTCAAGAAAGGAAAGTGAGCTCAGGACCTCAGAAAATGGGCTCCTAAAATTTTAAATGGCTAGTCCTGGGATTTAGGAGAATGTGATGTGTCAACACTGTGCCACCTGTGTCCAATAGTAGAGAATAAACAACTATCTTCTGTTTGCAGCTTTAACTTTTGTTGGCAATATAACAAATAAATCTTCCTGGTTAACAGACTGAAGACATGAAAACAGAAATCTAAACATCTCTGTTCTCCAGAACTATGTTGGGATTCTAGTCCACTGAGCCAACAAGGCACTAATCAATAGAATTGCCACTCTGTTAAACACATGAATTGCCACTCTGTAACAGGCTAATAATCCACCTAGTTTAGTAAGGTGCCTAATAATGGAGTATAACATTCATAGATTCCAAGGCCAGAAGGGACCATTGTGATAATCTAATCTGACCTCCTGTTTAACACAGGTCAGAGAACTTCCTCAAAATAATTGCTAGATCATATCTTTTAGAAAAAACCCAGTCGAAATTAAAAATGGTCAGTGATGAAGAATCCACCAGGATCCTTGGTAAATTGTTCCAGTGATTAATTATCCACACTGTTAAAACCGTACACCTTATTTCCAGTCTGATTTGTTGAGCTTCAGCTTCCAGCCACTGGATCATGTTTTATCTTTCTCTGCTATATTGAAGAGCCCATTATTAAATATTTGTTCCGCATGTAGCCACTTATAAACTCTGATCAAGTCACCCCTTAATCTTCTCATTGTTAAGCTAAATAAATTCAACTCCTTAAATCTATCACTATAAAGCATGTTTTCAAATGCTTTAATCATTCTCGTGGCTTTTCTTTGAACCCTCTTCAATTTATCAACACCGTTCTTGAACTGTGGACACCAGAACTGGATGCAGTATTCCAGCAGTTCTGAAAATTTTTTTCAGAGTCATTGCTTCCCAGGATAGAGTCCCCCATCCTGTAAATATGGCCTACATTCTTTATTCCTACATGTATATGTTTATATATAGCTGTAGTAAATACATATTATTTGCTTACACCCAGCTTGCCAAGTGACCCAGATCACTCTATAAACAGAGATCTGCCCTCTTCTTTATCTACTACTCTCCCAATTTTTGTGTTGCCTATAATTTTCACCAGTGATAATTTTAGGTTTTTTTCCAGGTCACTGATTAAAATGTTAAACAGAGTAGGGCCAAAAACTGATCTATGTGGGATGCCACTTGAAACACACATACTCAATGACAATTTCCCATTTACAGTTACATTTTGAGACCTATCAGTTAGCCAGTTTTTAATCCATTTAGTGTGTGCCATGTCAATTTTATATCATTCTAGTTTTTCAACCAAAATGTTGCTGTGGTACCAAGTCTAAGCCTTACAGAAGTCTAAATATTAACACTATTACCTTTATCAGCCAAACTTGTTATCTCAAATTAGTTTGACAAGATCTATTTTCCATAAACCCAAGGCATTAATTATATTATCCTTTCTAAATTCTTTATTAATTTAGTCCTGTATCAGCTGCTCCATTATCTTGCCTGGGCCTACAATTACCAAGGTCATCCTTTCTACCTTTTAAAAATATTGGAACAATATTAGCTTTCTTCCAGTCTTCTGGAAATACATCAGTATTCCAAGACTTACTGAAAATCAAAATTAATCATCCAGTTTGCTCCTCAGCCAGCTCTCTCAAAACTCTTGAATGCAGGTTATCTGGACCTGCTTTGAAGGAAGACTAAAAAACCCAAACTCTATATTACAGATCACTAGAACAACTGCACAATACCATCCCATGAGTGTAAATTTCTTTTTACCTATATTGGTGGCCAATCCATACTCTGAAGTATGAGGAGCCTCTTTATATGTTGCCATCGAATTAGTATAACTGCAGATGTTATTCATATAAATGCCCAATTGTATGCTTTGAATCTTATTACAGTAATTACTTCCATAATTTCCTATGGCAAGTAGTTCAACAGGTTAATTATACACTTTTATTACCAAATTCATATATATTTCTACACTAGGTAGCTTTTGTTTGGCATACCTATGTAACATGCTTGACAGAAGCTAGTCAATTCAGCTTTATTGAGGACTACTTAAATGAACTTGCAATGTTAGAAAGCCATCAAAAATGACACAGAATTCAATGCACTGGACTAAGAGTAAACAAGAATATCAATAAATTCTTAGTAAAGAAAAATAGAGTATACCTTACCGAAAGGAAGTGTTCTTTTCTTTTTGCTTTGGCAAGATTATCTGCGGTGCAGTTTGCCCAGCTGCAAAAGCAAAGGTGCTAAAGATGGACTGGGGATAACGGAACTTCATTAGCTGTTTCCTAAATATTTCTACCACTTCAGGACTTACTTCCTCATCAAATGCTACTTTAATTAACTGCAAATAAAAAGACATAACAACATGTTAGAGACTGGAAATAATTTAATATGGCAACTTTTGAAATCAAAGAAAATGAAAAAGATCCCACAAAGGAAGTAAAATAATATATTAATAAATAAATAGAAATATGTATATGTTACTGATTATGGCAATTCATGTTATCTATTTTTACTTTATTTTTTAATATTATATTCTAATGCCAAAATATCTCCATTCTGTAGTATCTGGAATTCCTGTAAAATTAAGACAAAACATCTGAGCAAATCTAAAAAAGTAGCTTTTGCACTAATGTTTCTACATTAGTTAAAACACTAGCCATATTTTTTTGCTACATGGGATGGCAAGGGCTGGAAGAGTTCTGGTGGGCTAGGTCCTTGAGGATAGACAGGACAACACTGGTAAAAAAAAATGATACTCTGATTTAAAGACTCTCTCACTATACTATAAAAGTTTAGCATTTAAAAATTACCACAACTATCCTTCTATATTCCATTCATTTCAATTCATTCCTCACCTTGCAAAGCCTAGAGAACTGTGCTAGTAGCGAAGCATGATAACCAAATCTGACCCTTGGAAAAGGAAGTGCTTTGCATTATCTTCCCTGATCTCTCTTCCCAGTCAAAATATGGCTTTTATACAGTTTAAAGGGAGCCCTGTCCCATGATTCTTAGCCAGAGGGATGATGGGCAGCTCTTATATCTTGAGGATGAGTAATAAAGGAGAGGGAAAATGAGGGTCTGTAAAAGGGACAAAAAGAACTCCCATGGTGAGGGTAAGCAAAATAAACATTTCTGACATATTTGTTATTTTATAAGTCCCAAGATGAAGTTACTGTTTATATGTCTCTTGTTTGCTGTACACAAGGCATATCTGATCCTTCATTTTCATTTCACTTACTTTCGTATTTTCTCTCCAAATGGCTAATAATTCTGTTGTTCTAGGACCTCCTTGAAATGAGGTCTTGAATATTTAGGGGTCACCCCGATATGACATTTTAAATACATTAAAATAATATAGCTGTAGCCATTCTCCTTCGATAATCATAATTAACACACAAAGCAGAGAGGGGTCTATTTCATATAATATTGAACTCTGGCTGTTAGAAAAGGAACAGAAAGTAAACCATTTGCTGGTTGGTTTTGTTTTTATAACCTAAAACGAAACTATGTTAAACAAAAGCAGAGATTATATTTGACCAGAGTCCAGAACCAGAAACTTTGAGTTGTGTCTGTATTTAGCATACTACTGAAGGATGTTAGAAATTTTATTGTTTCTGTTAGTCTCCAAAAAGGGCTTTGGAAAACAAAAGGCCTCACAGTTACTGTTCTACTTGAAAGGCATATAAGAGCGACTCCTTAAATTGTTAATTAAATCCATTCATTTGTATAGGATAATGTATATGAGATAAAAATGATGTTACACAGTGTCTATTCAAAACACCAAGAAGAAAAAATTGGTGACATATTCCTAAATGAAAGACACTCCATTTTATCAAATTGTGATTTTTTTTTGTCCTGAACAAAGTAATGAACTTTTGTAGTAGTAACCAGATCTAGCTAAACATTTCATGTTTTGAAGCCCCACATTACATAATTTTAATTCTATTGATTACAATTCTTGAAGATTTTACCTTACATTCCACTTCCCTTCATTTAGGGACTCATCATAGGCCAGATTACCTCATACACTAAATTTACTGTAGGGGGGCTCCTGGCTCTGGGGAAAAAAATCTCCAGAGGATTCCCATCCCTCCAAACTGTCCTGTTCTACATGCCTCTGAAGAATAGGCTCTGGGGCCTGTCCCTAAACTGGTAAATTTTCAGGAATCTGTACAGATTGTGGGGCTCCACCAAAGGTCAGGGCCACCTATGGAGAGGCCCTGTGCTTCTGGATTAGCTCTCGACCACGGTGATGCCCCAGGCTCCATTTCAACTGTGCTACCATGGACTTCCTCCTGCCATGGATCCACCCAGACAAACTGGTGAGTGGCAGGGAGCTTATTTTTTCCAGATAAACTCCACAGGGATGGAGGAGATTTGATGTACATGTGTTTTGACCTGCCCAGACTCAATTTGCTCTTCAGCAGACACTTTGGATCCAAAGATTGTCCTCCACAGGGTCCAATGGAGGGGTGAGGAGTGAGAGAAACAGGCAGTGAAAACCATTTATGCTCCAGTGTGTGCGCGTAGGAAAGCACTTCCGGGTTCCTGTGAGATGCTGAGACACCTCCAATACCATTGACTTCACCAGGAACTGAGGACACTCAGCCGCTCCCAGGGGTCAGGGTGTTAGTTGCAGCAGGTTATTTTGATGAGATCATAATTTCAGGTGTTTTACAAAGTATAAGGAATAAAGCACTCCATTCTACCTGAAATGATGCTGAGGTGATCTGAAGTCCTTCCTGCATATTCTGTTGCAGCTGGTTCTGTATAGTAATCTTCTTCTCCTTCATAATAGATGCAATGGGAAAGCTCCGGATCACTGTCTGTTCTCCAGCTAAGTACCACAGAATCATTTACAGACATGTTAGGTCATGGAATCATAACTGATTTAGTTACCGTATATACTTGATCATAAACCGGTTCGTTTATAAGCCGACCCCCCCCCAAGATGGATAAGTAAAAATGGAAAATTTTTATGACCCATTCATAATCCGACCCTATAATTCAGGGGTCTGCAAACTTTGGCTCCCGGGCCATCAGGATAAGTCACTGGCGGGCTGAGATGGTTTGTTTACCTCGAGAGTCCGCAGGCAGGGAGGTAAACCTAAGTAAACAAAGTGTCCCGGCACTCCAGCTGCTTACCCTGAAGGGCCGGGACGGCAACTGTTGGAGAAATTTTTTTGTGGGGAGAAGCTGGGAATCAGGGGAGCAACCCCTGTGACCACCCCCCACATGACCCCACCCCAGCCCGGGACCCCCACATTCTCCCCCTCCCATCCCTTCCCACCTTATCTGGGGAGGCCCAGGGGAAGATGTCTCTGGCCTGGCCGGAGCTGCTCCGGCAGGCTGGGCAGTGTGGCCGCAGCATGCTCCTCGGGGCCACATGGGGCGGCGCAGCTGCAGCACGTTCCAGTGGGCTGGGCCGGATGGCACGGCCGCAGCGTGCTCTGGCGGGCTGGGTGGTGCGGCTGCAGCCTGCCAGACCCAGAGCTGCAGCTGCTTCGGAGGCTGGAGGGAGAGCAGCGTGGCCAGAAGTGGAGAGACTCTGGCCCTGACTCTTCCCTTCTGGCTTCGCTCCCTCTCCTTGCCCCCTCTGTTGGGGGGAAAGGGGTGTGTCCCACCTCTCCCCATCTCTATATCCGTTCATAAGCCGACCCCCTTCTCTTATGCTTCCCTTTTTTACAAAAAAAATTCGGCTTATGAACGAGTATATACAGTATATTTTACTGTGAACAGGTGTTAATGAATGGGTGCAAAGAAATGGAAGATAAGGCAAATGATCTTGGCCAGAAGGCCAATAACAATCCAGAATTCACTTTAGGCAAAAGGCTTTAAAGCAGGTGATAAATTCCCAAAATATGACATACAACCCAACATTCTGTTAACTAACATTCAATTTTCCTATTTGAAATTAATTAGGATGATTGGAAAAATATTTTTTCATTCTCTCTCTTTCTAAATGGTGGAAATTACAGAAAGAACTATTTTGTTGCAGGTCCAAAAATCAGTCTCTAACTACTAGTAATTTGTCATATTACATTCTGAAGTTCATATATAATTGATATGCATTAGTTTCCTTATATAAAAACTATGAACTTTATGTATTTACATTTTTGCTTGATAAATGAATTTGTTTAATAAAGTAACCGAAGCAGAGATCTCAAAACAAGAAAATCTGATCTTTAGAACTACTACATTTCCCATGACATAATTAAACACAATACTTAATCCAGTAATGATTGTTGAGGGGAAAAAGTAAACTCCATTACACAGGGTTTCCAATATGTCCAAGATAATTGCTTTTTCAATTTCTACCATTCAGAGTCACTCCTTAGTTTTTGATCACTGCACTTTTATTAGTCTGTGCTATTTTTAAAAATGTTTGAACATATGCAGACCTTTGAGTTCAGGAATTTATCTCCCTCTTACTGTTAAAGTCCTCAACTACAAGCCCCCATCCTGACATGGCTCATCACTTGACACTAAATTTTAACCTTTAGTCGTTAATGATATTTTTGTACTTCTGTAGAACACAGCGCACTTCTGTAGGTTTCACAAATCCTCCATAAAGTAGCATTTTACAGATGAGGAAAGTGAGGCACAGAGAAACTAAATGACTTGTCCAAATCAAACAGCAAGTCTGTGGGAATGCCAGGAATATACCCAAGAGTCCTGATTGCCAGTCTTCAGCTTTAACCACTATACAACATTCCCTCACTCTTGTGATAACACTACTGAACTGTTTCAGCTTGTAAAAGTGACACCTTAAACGACTGCTTCTGACTGCTTCTTGGAGCAGCTAGCCATGGTACCCACAAGAGGAGAGGCAATTTTTGATTTAGTCCTAAGAGGAGCACAGGATCAGGTCCAAGAAGTGAATATAGCTGGATTGCTTGGTAATAGTGACCATAATATAATTAAATTTAACATCCCTGTGGCGGAAAAAACACCACAGCAGCCCAACACAGTAGCATTTGATTTCAGAAAGGGGAACCACACAAAAATAAGGAGTTAGTTAAACAGAAATTCAAAGGTACAGCACCAAAAGTAATATCCCTGCAAGCTGCATGGAAACTTTTTAAAGACACCATAATAGGAGGCTCAACTTAAATGCATACCCTAAATTAAAAAACATAGTAAGAGACCCAAAAAAGAGCCACCGTAGCTAAACAACAAAGTAAAAGAAGCAGTGAGAGGCAAAAAGGCATCCTTTAAAAAGTGGAAGTTAAATCCTAGTGAGGAAAATAGAAAGGAGCATAAACTCTGGCAAATTAAGTGTAAAAATATAATTAGGAAGGCCAAAAAAGAATTTGAAGTACAGCTAGCCAAAGACTCAAAAAGTAATATCATTTTTTTTTTTAAAAAGTACATCAGAAGCAGGAAGCCTGCTAAATAACCAGTGGGGCCACTGGACGATCGAGATGCTAAAGGAGCACTCAAGGACAATAAGGTCATTGCGGAGAAACTAAATGAATTCCTTACAACAGTCTTCACGGCTGAGGATGTGAGGGAAATTCCCAAACCTGAGCCATGCTTTTTAGGTGACAAACCTGAGGAACTTTCCCAGATTGAGGAGTAATTAGAGGAGGTTTTGGAACAAACTGATAAATTAAACAGTAATAAGTCACTAGGACCAGATGGTATGAAATTGCAGGACTATTAACTGTAGTCTGTAATCTATCATTTAAATCAGCTTCTGTACCAAATGACCGGAGGATAGCTAATGTGATGCCAATTTTTAAAAAGGGCTCCAAAGGCGACCATGGCAATTACAGGCTGGTAAGCCTGACATCAGTACCGGGCAAACTGGTTGAAACTGTAGTAAAGAACAAAATTGTCAGACACATAGACGAACATAATTTGTTGGGGAATAGTCAACATGCTTTTTGTAAAGGGAAATCATGTCTCACCAATCTACTAGAATTCTTTGAGGGGGTCAACAAGCATGTGGACAAGGGGGATCCAGTGGATATAGTGTATTTAGATTTTCAGAAAGCTTTTGACAAGGTCCCTCACCAAAGGCACTTAAGCAAAGTAAGCAGTCATGGGATAAGAGGGAAGGTTCTCTCATGGATTGGTAATTGGTTAAAAGATAGGAAACAAAGGGTAGGAATAAATGGTCAGTGTCCAGAATGGAAAGAGGTAAATAGTGGTGTCCCCCAGGGGTCTGTACTAGGCCCAGTCCTATTTAACATATTTATAAGTGATCTGGAAAAAGGGGTAAACAGTGAGGCGGCAAAATTTGCAGATGATACAAAACTACTCAAGATAGTTAAGTCTCAGGCAGACAGTGAAGAGCTACAAAAGGATCTCTCAAAACTGGGTGACTGGGCAACAAAATGGCAGATGTAATTCAGTGCTGATAAATGCAAAATAATGCACACTGCAAAACATAATCCCAACGATACACATAAAATGATGTGGTCACTCAAGAAAGAGATCTTGGAGTTATTGTGGATAGTTCTCTGAAAACATCCACTCAATCTGCAGCAGCAGTCAAAAAAGCGAACAGAATGTTGGGCATCATTAGGAAAGGCATAGATGATAAGACAGAAAATATCATATTGCCTCCACATAAATCCATGGTACGCCCACATCTTGAAAACTGCATGCAAATGTGGTTACTTCATCTCAAAAAAGATATACTGGAATTAGAAAAGATTCAGAAAAGGGCAACAAAAATGATTATGGGCATGGAGCGGCTGCCGTATGAGGAGAGATTAATAAGACTGGGACTTTTCAGCTTGGAAAAGAGATGACTAAGGGGGGATATGATAGAGGTTTATAAAATCATGACTGGTGTGGAAAAAGTAAATAGGGAAGTGTTATTTACTCCTTCTCTTAACACAAGAACTGGGGGCTACCATATGAAATTAATAGGCAGCAGGTTTAAAAAAAAAAAAGGAAGTATTTTTTCACACAATGCACAGTCAACCTGTGGAACTCCTTACCAGAGGATGTTGTGAAGGCCAAGACTATAACAGGGTTCCAAAAAGAATTAGATAAATTCATGGAGGATAGGTCCATCGATGGCTATTAGCCAGGATGGGCAGGGATGGTGTCCCTAGCCTCTGTTCGCCAGAAGCTGAAAACGGGTGACAGAGGATGGATCGCTTGATGATTACCTGTTCTGTTCATTCCCTCTGGGGCATCTGGCATAGGCCACTGTTGGAAGACAAGATACTGGGCTAGATGGACTTTTGGTCTGACCCAGAATGGCTGTTCTTATGTTAAGCATGAACAGAAAGCTCAAAGTATATTTTTATTTTACGTAAATAGGACCCCAAAGGCCTACTGTGACATGGGAACAATGCTAAAATTCAGTACCTAAAAACTCAGGTGAATATTTGAATTGCAGATAAATTGAACGGTAATATCAAAAATAAATATCATATCTAGTGATAAAGTCAAGAATCTAGGTGCAGGGTCTATTTCTGTACAGATGATTAACATGAAGTAAATTAATACTTAATTGAATTCTTAACAGTTTTTTGTTGGATAGATGTGTTTTGATGGTCTTGCTTAAATAAACTGCAGGGCCAGATCAAAGCCTCATATATCTGCCAGACCATACATTATTTTGATTTTAGTAAGAAAGACCATACCTAGCTGATCATGAGGAGTGCCTTTAAATATAATTCTGTACGTGGTAAGGAACAAGGCTCCTTCTGCTGGGAGAATGTGGGGACCTCCGAGCAATCCTCCTGTTGCTTCCTCTCTCCCATCAGGATCCAACAGCACACGGAGACCTTCACACACAAACTCTTCTCCTGGCAGCAAAGCTGGTCGCAGAATCTTAGGCTGAGCCCAAATATAAGAATTTTAAGTATAATGTACAGTATAACACTGGAATCTACCAAATTGGTATTTGACATGAAAAAATTTAAATACAAAATTGTTATGAGATTGACTCTGCGAGAGGCTAAGTTTGGACTCAACTCAGTGAAATGGGTCTTAATAAGTAGTTGGCATGCAAACACTTCTTTATGTTCAAAAGTTTGGCTCTGCTACTTTCATATTTCATAAGTTCATATTTCATGAGACCAAAGGCAAACACTTTATTTATCACTGGTGGAAAATTTCTTGATTATACTGTTCAGTGATCAGATGTCTCTTCATAATATTAGAAAAAGGAAGGCTGAAGCCACTTCAAACTGTGTACGATTCCAATACGTGTAACCAATACAAACACCTTTTATAATACTTACCTTCTGTATTGGTGGTAGTCTTCTACTCTCTCGATGGACGGCCTCCAGAGTCTCAATGTGCATTGCTACGATCCCTGGGAATCAGTGACACCATAAATTAAACCTCACACAATATAAGAAAGAGTAAAACAAACTAAATATAACTCCACTGTTTTGACATCCTGGAGTTAAACTGTCAAGGAAAAATAGAGTAGATGTCATCAATGGCTATTTGGAATTCATCAATTACAGTCTAGGAAACAAACCCTTAAACTATACTGAAAACAACAAACCAAAAATACACTTCTACTGGAAAATATCAGTTCCCCAGAGAAAGGAGAGACAATTTTGCGAATTTACATTTCTTTTTAAACCAGTTCTTACCTGGTATCATGCAATGAAGGCTCTTGATGTGATCCTGTGTAACTCCACTCTCTGTACAAACTTTGTCTATAAACCTGGTGATGAAGCGCACAACTGCATTGGCAATATCATTGTTCTCAGAGTCTTCAAACCCACTTTCGGTGTCATAGCTCTCTGCAACACTGCCGGCAATACTACAGAAGAAAAGGAAAAAAAAAACGCTAGTGTAAAATATCCAGTTACCTAATCATAATACACAGAGAATAACTACCGTATAATTTTTGTCTAATAAGTCTGCTGTATTCAGTGTAGCTAAATATATAGTCCACTTTGCCTCTACACTTCAAGCACAGTTTCAGATACTAACAATATAAACACCGGTGTATGCTGGTGCCATGTCTACAACAGCACTCCCACTGTTGGAGCTGCACTGGTAATAAATAAAGAAGTAGAAAACTTTCCTAAAAAGTCTAGTGTAGACAGGAACAGTTCCTTAGAAGGGAAAATCCTTGAAGTCTGGTCCCACGTCTCCTCTTCATTATACTTAGCATCATTCTCACAAACAGTAATCCATGCTCAACAAAGAGAAGGTTACTCACCCTGTGCAGTAACTGTGGTTCTTCAAGATGTGCGTTTCCGCGTGTGCTCCACTCTAGGTGTGTATGCATCTCATGAGCCTCAGATCAGAGATTTTAGGTAGCAGTGCCTGTTCAGCCCACACACGCATCCCATACAGTCCCATGCTCTGCACCATAGCCATACAGAGCTGTGCAGGTGAACTACCCTCAGTTCCTTTTCTCCCGCCAAGTTCCATCACAAAGAACTCTGAAGCAGAGGAGATAAGAGGAGGTAGTGGAGCACCCATAGGGACAGTCTGTTTCTTGAGTGTTTCTTGTTCTTGGCTGTGGTGAACAGGTCTTCTGCGTGATGCCCCAAAATCAAAATATGCAGTGGAGTGTAATGGGCTCTATTTCCCATTTGTGATCCTGTGAGATGTGTCTACTGAGGGTATCTGCTGTAATGTTTTGCATGCCAGGGAAGTAAGCTGCTGAGATGCTGATCTGATTTCGAATGCACTAATTCCAAAGCCTCACTGCTCCAGAGCAGAGGGAAGATGATCTCGCTCTCCATTGATGGTTGATATAAAACATGCATGACATGTTGTCTGTCATGATCTTCACGTATTTGTCCTGATCAGTGGAAGAAAATGGAGACAGGCATTTCTGACTGTTCTGAGTTCCAGTAAGTTGATGTGTAGCATGGACTCAAGAGGTTACCTCCTGCCTTGAGCAGTGAGTGTTTAGATGGGCTTCCCACCCCAAAAGAGATGTGTCCTTTGTTATTACTGACGTTGGAGATGATTGAGAAAAGGGGACCCATGCACAAAATTGTGAGGGTTCTTCCACCAGTTAAAGAATTTTTTTCATGGCCAAGGACATCAAGAGTAATTCGTTCAAACTCTGTTTGATTGGTGAATAAACAGTTCTGAGCCACCCCTGAAAGCAGCTCATGTGCCTTATCACAAAGGCATCAGCTGCCACGTGTCCCATGGAGACAATCTCTAGCTGATGTTTGGGGGCTGATCTGGACTGTAGTGACTAAACTGGCTAGGGCTTTGAACCTGTGTGAAGGGAGATATGCTTTGGCCACTACCACATTGAGGTAAACTTCTATGAACTCCAAACTTTGCACTGGGATTAAGGTGGACTTTTGGATGTTTAATTGTAGTTGGAGTCTGAGAAATAGGTCTAGGGCCCTCTGAGTGGCCAGTGAGACTTCACTGTAGGAGAGTCCCTTGAGCAAGGTATGGGAAAATCAGAATTCCATGTCTGTGAACACGAGGAGCCATCACTGAGAGAAATTTTAAGAACACTTTGGGTGCAGAGGAGAGACCGAATGGGAAAGCCCTGTATTAAAAATACTCTTGACCGAGAGCAAAGCGTAGGAAGCGTCTGTGGAAGGGGTGAATCGCTACATGAAAGTATGTAGGTCAAGGGCTGAGAACCAATCCCCTTTGTCCAATGATGGAATTATTGCTGCAAGAATTACCATCTTGAATTCTGAATCTGCAAATCTGTTGAGTAATCTTAGATCCACAAAGGGTTTCCAGCCACAATTCTTTTTTGGAACCAGGAAGTACCTGGAATAAAATCCCGTCGCTCTGTATTACATAGATACTGGTTCTATAGCACCCAAATTCAGGAGGGAGTCTATTTCCTGTCATAGGAGGTGCTTGTGAGAGGGGTCCCTGAAGAGGGATGGGGAAGCAGGGAAGTAAAATGGATGGAGTGTTCTGTTGAAATGATCTCCAAAACCCCCATGTCCATAGGGATATGTTCCCAAGCTCAGCAGAAGTGAGAGAGGGGGTCACCAAAGTGAGGGAGACATGCGGATTGTTGAAGTAGGTATGAATGGGGATGGTAACTGAACACCTCGACCACCCTGTCAAAATTAGTGTGCCAAAATTGTGGGTTGTCAGGTCAATGCCAGAGAAATAGGTGGTCTCTTCTTTTGGAACTGTTGTCTCTTACGCTGGAGTCTGTAAGGTACCTGGGAGGCAAGAAACAGAGTGGGACAAGACCTCTGTGCTGTCTGGGACTTTCTAAACTTTCTTTTTTGTGAAAAGGTGTAAATTTGCAGAGAACACAAGTTGATCCTGAGTTTTTCAAGGTATGCAGGGACTTGTCTGTCTTTTTCGCAAACAGCTTCAATCCATCGAAGGGAAGATCCTCAATTGTATTTTGGAATTTCCCTGGAAGCCCCGAGAGCTGCAGCCAGGAGGCCCTCCTCATTACTACCACTGTGGAAATAGAATAAGCAGCTGTATCAGTGGCACCCAGAGAGGCCTGCGGTGATGTCCTGGCCAGCAGCTGACCCTCTGCAATGATTGCCTGAAATTGGTCCGGCTGCTCTGATGGAAGATGCTCAATAAAGGAATTAAACTTCAAATAATTAGTATTTCACCATGAGGGCTGGGTAGGCGGTGATCTTAAATTGTAGAGTACCCCACGAACATGATTTTTGGCCAAATAAGTCAAGATGATTTTGGTCCTTGTCATATGGTGTTGATGTAGGGCGGTGCTGTCTTCCACATTTGTTTACAGTGTTAACCACAAAGGTGTTGTGGGAGGGATGAGAAAATAAAAATTCAGAATCCTTAGAGAGAACATATTTTTGTCCACCCTCTTACAGGTAACATAAGAATGGCCCTACTGGGTCAGACCAAAGGTCCATCTAGCCCAGTATCCTGTCTTCCGACAGTGGCCAGTGCCAGGTGCCCCAGAGGGAATGAACAGAACAGGTAATCATCAAGTGATCCATCCCCTGTCACTCATTCCCAGGTAAGCTGTATTGTGGCTGGGGTATGCCAAATTATTTTCTATCAGAGCCTCATTAATAGGCAGCACAATGTGGGCAGACAATGATGTAGGCAGCATGTCAAGCAGTTTACATTGTAACTCCTTAACCTCCTCAAGTAGAATTTGCAAGGAGTCTGCTATACTTTTAATGAGGTCCTAGAACTGTTTGAAATAATCAGCGAGGGATGCTGGAGGAGGCAGGAGGCATAATGATGTTATCTGGGGATAAGGAAGAGATATTAGTTGTTGGAGTGACCTCCTTGTCCACTCACTTCCTGCTCCTCAAAGGTCTCTTCCTGTGGATCAGGCACCCTAGAGACAGAGGCTGGTGGGGATTATCTGCCCTTCTCCCAGTGAGAAATACTAGGGGCCCTGGAGAATTGTTGTAGTTAATCTGCACAAGGGTCCCAGTACAGCCAATGAGAGAGTGCATATGGCATGGGTGGGAAGCACCCAAGGGTGTCCATATCAGTGGGATGGAGTATGAGGATGTCCCTCAAGAAGATGTTCTGATTCCCTCAGGAAGGAAGGTCCCCTGATAATGGAAAGGAGAGCCATGGACAGAAATCTGGGAGACTGATGAGAAGTCCCCATCATCTTCCTCAATGTCACTTCGTCAGGGAGGGACAGCCTTAGAGATAGGTGTAGACTCCATTGGTACCAGGAAAATTTCCAGAGATCAAGAGGTCCTCAATACCGAGATGGGCTGGTGCCAAACAAAGGAGATTCAGATGTTTGTGTTACTGCCAGGTCCCCTGGGAATCAAAACTCTTGCAGTACTGGAACATTGGTTGGTGCCAAAAAGGCAGCCTGGCAGAAGTAACTGTGGCAGAGAGAGTTGATGGTACTGAAGGTCTTATGCACTACAATGATTGACCAGTAGGTGGTGTCTGGTCTTCTGCAGTGCCAAAGTGCTAGGTACTGAGGGCCTGGTAGACTCTGTCAGTACCAGAAGAGCTGATGATCTTCTCTCTGCTGTTCCAACCAACAGACAGTACTGATCTTCTGGAGCTAGAACCCTTAGAGCCCTTGGCCTTGCTGGTGCTCATGGTACCTGAAGAACCTGCAGCCATGTGGGTACCAAGTTGGAGACCAGTAGGTGTCAAAATGGTTGTCTGAACCAGAGACCATCTCTTTGAGGTAGATTTTCTACCTAGAGGGCTTGAAGACTGCTTCCTATAGTCCTTTTGAGAGGATCCCAGAGATGAATTTTCAATACTCAAGGGGAGTGCTACATTGAGGAGGCTGAGGCAGCTGACTTGCTTGGAGATCATTGTACAGGGTGGGGTCAGAAGCTGGTCAGAGAGAACTCTCCATCATGAGGAGACATAACTTAGGTTCCCAGTTCTTTCTTGCTCTTAATTATAATGCCAAGCAGGAATTACACTTTTGGGGAACGTGTGACTCCCCAAGGCTATGGACATGCCAGGAGTGCCTGTCACTCACCAGGATGGCTTTCCTGCATGAAAGTCAGCATTTCCAAACAGGAGAACTAGGCATGCCCTCCCAGTTCCCCTGAGAGGCAAAAAAAGGTGAAAGGACAATGGTCCTTACACTGTAACTAACTAACTAACTCTCTCTCTCGCTCTATAATTTTTAATTTAAAAAAAATAATTACAACTAACTAATACAAAGCTAACACTAAGGACTAACATTAACTAACTAGTAGATAAGAGAAAAAATACAGTTGAGGTAAGCTCAACTTGGACACTGCTGAGGTGGCTGAGAAGGAACTGATGGCGGTTCACCTACACAGCTCTATACAGATATGGTGCAGAGCATGCGGCTGCATGGGCGCATGCATAGGCTGAATGACACTGCTACCTAAAATCTCCAATCTGAGGCGCATATGCACCTAGAGTGGAGCGCCCATACAGACACTACTCGAAGAACAACAATAAATTACATTTAAAAAAACCCTACATTCAAAGAACAATTAAGTTGCAAAGTCAAATATTCAGAAATTATGAAGTGCCAGAATGAAGGTGGAAACTTAATTCACTTCCCTTGTGCATATGAATTACATTCTTTAATCATATATTGTTTTTTCCATAGGACTCCTGTCTCATTCAGTTACAGAATAGATGGTGCTCAGGTAATTAATCAGGGTTGTGCAGTGAGTGAGGCTGTTTGTAGGACCCCAGACTTAGTTGTTGTGGAAGTTGGAAAGTGTGTACTGACTAAGGCAAGGGATTGCAGGAAGAGAAAGAATGGTCTCCTGGTACAGGCAGTTGACTACTATCCTGGAGAATTGGATTCCACCTCTGACATCGCTATACAGTTCCTATGAGATGCTAGGCAAATCACTTACACCAAACGTTTCACTGGTGATCACTAACTGTGTTCCTCACAACTTGAGAGAGTAGCGGCTTAATTTGTAGAAGGGCCGAGTATTCAAAACTGCAAGTGAAGATAATGGAAGCTGGTTTTCAACATAAAAAGAACTCCTTTGTCTAAAATGATAATACTAAGTGTCCTAATTTATCAACAGTCTGACTGTCCCTATGAAATGCATGTCATTTTAAGTGGTAGCAAAGGATCCCTTATATGTGAGACGGTTGCCTTTCTCCAAGAAATGGCATGCAAAATAATAATTCAAATAATTTGTATTTCGTAGCTGTTCTAAGGAATTAAGAAGAAAAGGAAGGTAGGGTAAGTGAAAAAATAAGAATGAAAACTGAACTTAAAATTTCTATGTAGACTGTAAGCAACTATACAAATTTTAAAGTAAAACTGTACATTCTCTTCAGCAGCAACATGGAGTTGCCAGTCAGCCTTATCTCCTTTAGTATCAAACTACCACATACTTACCACACAATTAGCAATCATTTAAACAATGCCCAAAGGACAAGTACTGCATATAGATTTAAATAATCTCACTGAAGTATGAGAGGATGATAATGGAAAGACATCGTGCAATAACTACTTATGTTTCAGCCTTTGGATCATTCAAGAGCTCTAATCTGTGACACTCCTATTCTCTCACGATCTCTAGTTATTAAACAAAAACATTTGGAAGTGTTGTCATATTTATAATGATACTTGAGAAGAGAACATGGTTTTGTTGGTTTGGGCATTTTACAGAATAAACAACAGAGACACCAACAAATATTTCCAGACTGGATGATGAATGTAAAACTGATTGTGAATTTCTTAAATGATTGCAAGTTACATGATTTCCACAGCCAGCAAAATATCAATCTACACTTCTATTTCACTATTATAGAAAATGTTACTGGTCTTCTCCTAGTCCTGTTGAAGACAATATGAATTTTGCCAATGCCCTACTTCTTAAAGTCCATTTAAATGTACATGGAATCATTTCCAATATTTGCTAGCAAAAAGGCAATTTAATAATTATTACTCTTTTGGTCAAATTTTGATCAATTCAAAGAAAGGAAGAAAAGAGAGTAAGGGTGAGAGCACTTTATCTAAATAAATACCTAGGTATTTAATGTATTTTCAGTGTTCCCTGTCACTAATGGCTACTCCTGACCCCCAAATCTATTATAACTAAGGAGCTAATTGCTAATTCTAGACGATGTGATTTTGTTTATGTTGGTACTAAAGTGCACAGGGAAGGAGTTTTCTTCCTTATTCCTCAATACAAATGAAAAAGTATCATGTTACATGAGAATGACCATGCTAAGCTTCTGGACTCCTTAATATATTGCTCTTGAATCAGTTATCCCAAAAAGAAAAGGTGCACACAGTAGAATTTCTCTGATGCCTTTGAGATTATTTGAAAACAATGTTTTAGGTACTTGAGAACGGGGTGAGCCTTGTTATATCACATTCCCTTTATTTCTTGCAGAGTTTTATATGCTCCATGAACAATAGTTTACATAACACCTGTTATTGGAAAGGTCATAAAATGCTTTACAAATTTAGACCAGCAAGGTGCTCTGCACAGGTGGATCCCTGTGCTTGCACAGAACTTCACTCACTTCACCAGGACTTTGTGTATTTAGAGCAGTTTGCAGGATTAAGATCTTAGGCTAACGTACAAAATGCACAGAATGGTCACATCATCCACTACTGAATTGCCTTACAGCCTTAATTACTATCAAAGGAAATATTGCTTTGCTGGCATAATGTTTTTAATAGCTCAATACTCTGAAACTGCTTAGAGAAGTAAGGATTGTGTCAAAGGAGAAAATGGCACTTTTTGGATGATATTAAAACATTATGTTGATATTACTGGTATTAAGAATACAGAGCACTGCAAACTGAACAGAAGGTTAGAAAGAATATCAGCAGGAATTACAATTCCAAAGTTCCTTACTTTTACATTGTTACAAACGTTAACATAGGACATGAACTTTCATTATTGTAAAGTCCTCCTGTGTTTAATTTTTATAATTAATATAGTATTTTTATTAAAAGGACCGAGTTACATCCCACAATTGCTTACTACCAAACCATGTCTTTTTATTTACGTACCTATTTGTGACAATGCTGTTGCTTCCACTCTCCCAGTCTCCTGTAGCTGATGTTCTCAATAGTTTGTTTTTACTTGTGTCCAGTGGCACTAGCAGGTAGACCATGAGATTAGCAAAATGAATTGCCTGACTGAAAACTGTACTTTCCTCATTCTGTATTAGCTCCTGCTGAGTTTCTTTATTGAGTGTTGGCCATAAACGCAACTGCTCAGCAGCCAGATCCATGGCTGTTTTCTCCTGGTCCAGACCTACAGAATTTTTCTCCTAGAATAAATATTGCCACATAAAAACAATAGATGATAGAGTTATATTATTAACATTAAGGAAAGAGATATTCACATTAATTCCAAAGTTATATTATTAACATTAAGAAAAGAGATATTCACATTAATTCCAAAGTGTTGAACTCTTCATTTCATTATGTAAAAAGTAAAAAAAATAATCTAACAATTATATCTACTTGTAATAGGACTTAAGGATTGCATCCTGAAAAGGATGAAGGTATTGTACTGAAATAATGCAAACAGCATAGTATAGCCAAGTTCAATTTAATAGTTTGATTCAGTTCTAGTGTTTTCTAGCCCATACCATCTTTGTGTATTCATTTTTTGCTGAGTTGGGTTTAACAGTCTATTATATAGCTGTTCTTTTCAGCTTGCAGAGTCAAACTCAGGCAGAGATCAAGCTTTATTTGGATGGAGAAATAAGATGCAGCTAAGCCCTGGTCTACACTACGAGTTTAAGTCAAATTTAGCAGCGTTAGATCAATTTAACCCTGCACCCGTCCACATGACGAAGCCATTTTTGTCGACTTAAAGGGCTCTGAAATCGATTTCTGTACTCCTCCCCGACGAGGGGATGAGCGCTGAAATCGACATAGCCGGGTCGAATTTGGGGTAGTGTGGATGCAATTAGATGGTCTTGGCCTCCAGGAGTTATCCCAGAGTGCTCCATTGTGACCGCTGTGGACAGCACTTTCAACTCAGATGCACTAGCCAGGTAGACAAGAAAAGCCCCAGGATCTTTTGAATTTCATTTCCTGTTTGGCCAGCGTGGCGAGCTCATCAGCACAGGTGACCATGCAGAGCTCATCAGCACAGTTGACCATGGAGTCCCAGAATCGCAAAAGAGCTCCAGTATGGACCCAACGGGAGGAACTGGATCTGATTGCTGTATGGAGAGACGAATCCGTGCTATCAGAACTCTGTTCCAAAAGATGAAATGCCAAAATATTTGCAAAAATCTCCAAGGGCATGATGGACAGAGGCTACAACAGGAACCCACAGCAGTGCCGCGTGAAAATTAAGGAGCTCAGGCAAGCCTACCAAAAAACCAGAGAGGCAAATGGCCGTTCTGGGTCAGAGCCCCAGACATGCCACTTCTATGATGAGCTGCATGCAATTCTAGGAGGGGGCCCAACCACTACCCCACCCCTGTCCGTGGACACCTGCAAGGGGGGAGTCTCATGCAACACGGATGAGGATTTTGGGGATGAGGAAGATGAGGAGGAGGATAGTGCACAGCAGGCAAGAGGAGAAACCATCTCCCAGACCACCAAGAACTGTTTATCACCCTGGAGCCAATACCCTCCCAACCCTCCCAAGGCGGGCTCGCGGACCATGAAGCTGGAGAAGGCACCTCTGGTGAGTGTACGTTTGTAAATATAATATATGGTTTAAAAGCAAGCATGTTTAATGATTAATTTGCCCTGAAGACTTGGGATGCATTCGTGGCCAGTACAGCTACTGCTGAAAAGTCTGTTAACGTGTTTGGGGATGGAGCAGAAATCCTCCAGGGACATCTCCATGAAGCTCTCCTGGAGGTACTCCAAAAGCCTTTGCAAAAGGTTTCTGGGGAGGGCAGCCTTATTGCGTCCTCCATGGTAGGACACTTTACCACACCAGCCCAGTAGCACGTAGTCTTGAATCATTGCATAACAAAGCATGGCAGCGTATGGTCCTGGTGTTTGCTGGCATTCAAGGAACATCCGTTCTTTATCTCTCTGTGTTATCCTCAGGAGAGTGATTATCCCAGAGAATTGGGTAGGTGGGGGGGTTTAGTTGGGTTTGTGCTGCACATTACCCCGAAAACAGCAGCCCCTCCTTTTAAATGGCCAACCTAACGGGTGCTTGGTATTGGAAAGGAGGGCACTCCTGTTTGAAACCACTCCCACATGTTATGAAGGTTGAAGAAGCCGAAAGACTGTGGCTTATCATGGCTGCCTGCAAGCCGAATTCTGTTGCCCGGCCCTGCGTGTGTGACCTCTCACACCAAACCGGCAGGCCCTCAATATAAGACGCAAAATGCGACCTTGTACTGAAAGCACATGTGCTATGTAATGTTAACAGCTTAGTTCACCGTGAAAGAGTCTACCCATTGTTCTCTAAAATGTGTCTTTTTAAATACTACTCTCCCTTTTTTCCCTCCCACAGCTGCAAATGTTTCAATGCTCCCCCTATCATCTCCGGGAGCAAGATGAGAGGTGGCAGCAGTGCGATGAGAGGAGGCAGGATGCAATGCTGAGGCTACTGGGGGATCAAACTGATATGCTCCAGCATCTAGTGGAGCTGCAGGAAAGGCAGCAGGAGCACAGACAACCGCTGCAGCCCCTGTGTAACCACCCACCCTCCTCCCCAAGTTCCATAGCCTCCTCAACCAGATGCCCAAGAACGAGGGGGGGTGCCTCCGGGCACCCAACCACTCCACCCCAGAGGACTGCCCAAGTAACAGAAGGCTGGAATTCAGTAGGTTTTGAAGTGCAGTGGTATGGCGTCTGCGCAGGAAAAAGGCGCGAAACAATTGTCTGCCGTTGCTTTCACAGAGGGAGGGGCGACTGACGACATGTACGAAAAACCACCCGCGACAATGTTTTTGCCCCATCAGGCATTGGGAGCTTAACCCAGAATTCCAATGGGCGGCGGAGACTGCGGGACCTGTGGGATAGCTAAGTCGATGCTAGCCACGGTAGTGAGGATGCACTCCGCTGACTTAATGCACTTAGTGTGGACATACGCAATCGACTGTATAAAATCGATTTCTAAAGATCGACTTCTATAAAATTGACCTAATTTCGTAGTGTAGACATACCCTAATTGCCTGACACAGATGATTTAGTCCAAAGTCCTATGGTGTTCAGGTGAGGCTTGTGTAGATATACATAATTTATAGCACAGCTTAAATGTTCATGTTTTCACATGCTGGGTTCCAATTCAAGCATTTGCTTTCTGTAAACACGGTAGATGGCATGTCAGCTAATTATATGATAGCCCGAGGAAATTCAAATAAAGACATCTGGTAGCTGATATCATGTACCCTCATTTAGCTGGTGATAAAGAATTAAAATAGCAGGGATCTATTCAATGTGGAAACATTTTTCCAAGTAATTTTCAGTACAATTATACATTATCTGGGAATGTGAATATGGATGTCTGCCTGTGTGTCCTCCCTTACAGCAATTTCCTTCCCTCCGCAGCTTTCCACACACCACAAGTGGACAGGGGACTTCCTCATTCAGCAACTTTTCCCATCCCCCTGACAAACCACATGACTGAGGGTGCATTCTCTGCATCTCACTCTTCCCAAGCCCATATGGTTATGTGGATCTATACTCTGCAACCCTCTCTCTTCTCATCATATGTCCTTGGTAGTACTTATATCTCAAATCACATGATTAGGGATGATGGTTCTGGGGAGCTCACATAACAGAAGAGGATAGGGATGGTCCAGTAGATCACACCTGGCATGATGATACACAGCTTGGTGGAACATTCTTATTTTAGTATTTTCTGAATGCGCACATCATTCATCCATTCCTCCATTACAGAAACACTTTCCCCCAGCTGCGACAGTAAATTATGTTGTTTGGGAGATATAAATGATCTGGAGTTAAGGGAGCTGAGTGCTGATGAATCAACAAGGCTAAAAGCTGTTTTCCTGCCTAGCAAAATGTCTCTGAAATGCAATATAAAGTTTGCATACTATAAAGTCACTAAAAGGATTTTTTTTTGCTTAGGAAATTAAAGGAAAATATATTTTAGTGGAATGTTAAAGTTGAGACAGCAATGAAATTCAGAACTTTCCTTCATACCCGGGAATAACTCCCTGTGATGGAGACCTTTGGGTATCAGTGGGTAAAAAAAAATTAAAGTTTTATTATTTGTCATTAATCTGCACATAAATCAAGGGCAATATACTGTAAAGTATGTCCACAAGTTATATTTCACAACTTTGCCCCCATAACTTAGATAAATTTCAGATGCAGATTACAGAACAAAGTTAATAACATATATCTATTTAATGTGGAAATAGTAACAAGAAAACACTACATTTGTAGAAGTGCAGAGAGCCATAAACTTACATCTTCATGACTTTTGTTGCATGTAAAATGTCAGCCACTATACTGCAGTAACATAGTTTTTTTGCACTTCATTTATTTTATATATTCTCTTACCTTTTGTTTCAAACGTATTGTATGATTGTCTTCCCTAGCTGTGAGATACAAGGAACGAACTTGATTTTGCACATCACTATAAAATGTGGTTTCCCAAAACTGTTGGTTAGCCCATATAGAGTGGTCTTGTACACAGGTGTAAGCAAACTGACTAACTCCAGGTGCCAGTTTCTGAAAGCACAGAAATAAGAATATCAGTTAAAATAATCATCAATGTGTATATTGATATATTTTTACAACAGTGGAATATGCAGGCTCAGTACACTTTATCTATGTATCTATTTGGAGTTTTGTTTACTTTAAAAGCTGTACTCACATAAGATCCATTGCAATGTATCCCTTCAGATCTATCATAACACGGCAAAAAGAAAAATTACTTACATGTAATTTTGCTTCTTTGAAGATATCATCTCAAAGGGTGATTCTCATTCTAGAGTCTCGATCTGCCAGTACAAGACAGGGCCTGCTTGGGTTGCACTGGAGGCAAGACTCACGAGTGAAAATCCTGTGATGATGGTATCTTTAAAGAATAATTTTTTAATACAAAATATAGCTTAGCTGCCAAACAGTATGTAATCTTTCACTTTTTATTACTGATATTCTAAAGCCATTCAGTATGAATAATGGATCGTCGAAGAAGTGTTAGGATATTCCTTCATCCATGTAAAGTTTATTCTGTAGTTTTTGTATTTCAGAGTAAGAAATGCAATCATATAATTTCAAATAACCAAGATATTAGCAGAATATCAGATTTCCAAATAAAAATCATGGGTTTGAAATTGAAGCCTGTTCTCCTGGAGTAATTTGATGGAGTGCACTTGGCCTTTGAGGCTCCATCCTGAGGGCCCTGTGGTTCTACTCACTGTGTCCCAAGAAGCAGTGGGTTGAGAGGAAAAGAGCACTGAAGATGGGTCCTCCAGGTTTGCTTAGAGAGGATTCTTCTGAGCAGCCATTTTGAAAACCACAAGAGACCTGGTCCTCCAAGGGCCAGAAGAGCTAGGAACACCCAATCAGGATCCTGCTGGACCACAAAAAAAGGAGCTGCCTGGCCTTAGCAGGTGAGTTTCTGGCTGGGACCAGAGGAGTGAAGAAGGGTTCTCCTCTTGGGCCAAAGAGCCAACTATTAGACAGATCTATAGCTGGCTGAACGTACATAGCTGGGATTGTAGAGAGAGAATAACCAGAAGACACTGGCCCTGAGAGAGGGCTGGAGTTAAAAGGGCCCGGTATGAAGAAGACCAGGGAAATATCAGCAAAGGATTCAAGTAAGCAGTATGTGGACTGCTGTGTATAGGATCCCTGGCTTGGAACCCAAAGTAGTGTGTGGGCCTCGGTTCCCCTATCAGCCATGGGTAAAGTGGCATAAACCCCAAGAAGGGGAGAGGGCTTATATGGGAGCCCAAACAAAAGGCTGAATTTAAAAGGCCTAGAACTGAGGTTTAAGACCCTACCAAGGCAAAGGGACTACTACCACGGAAGGGATTCATTTGGACTTTGTGGTTTAGCTGGCAGCCCCCAGGGTGAGACCGGGGCCACGAAAAGGACTGTGATACAGCACCCAGCTGCTTGGAGGCACTCAAGAGGTGAGTGCCCATTTACAGGTAATTGTCCGTTTGCCATGAGAGCCTGTTAGTTGGAAATTCTAAATTAGAGGCTGGTGGAAGTAAATAACCTTCTCACCATAAGGTCTAAACTCTTGGCATCCTTATCTGCAAGAGCAGCTCTTGCATATTGTTGTCTCAACTTTTCCATGGCTGGTTGGATGACTAGGGAGTGTGGGACAGGATTGGAGAACAAGAACTCTGCTCCCTTAGCTGGGGCAAAATACTGCTTTTCTGCCTTCTTAGGGGTAGAAGCACAGGTGGCTGGTGCATTCCACACAGTTCTTGCAGGTTCCAGTATGGCTTCGTTGACTGGGAGTGCTAGTCAGCTAGATCCCGTAGGTGGTAGAATGTACACAAGCTTGCGTTGAGAGTCCTGGACCTCATCTAAAGGGATTTGGAGCTCTTCTGCTACTCTCTGAAGCAGCTCTTGAAACTGTCTGTGGCCAACTGAAAGAAATGGTGAGGCAGGAACAAATGCCCCACTGGGGGAGAAGGGAGAAATATTTGCTGGTATTGGTGGTACCAAGGATCCGGTTCACCTTTTTCCTCTTCCGTAAGCTCAGGAGGTTCTGATTGGCCTCTTGGAGAGGAGAGGTGGAAAGACTCCCTATTGGATAGCATGGATTCTGAATGCCATTCATACAAGTTCCATAGTCCCCAGTAAGGCCAATTTGAGGGTTCAAATGTAAGTTGTGATTCCCAAGACATTGTTTCTGAGAATGGGTCACAATCAGGATGGATGAGACAGGTAGTAGAAGATTCTCAATCCCCTTTCTGGGCTGAACTGCCTTGGTGGAGGGAACGATGTTCCACCAGTATGTCTGACTCTCCCAATGATGAGAAGGTCCGATCTGGTTCCATTGGTGGTGCTGTCAGTACTGGTGTTGGGAAGCTGCAGCTAATGGATGGACTGGGAGATAGGCTTTTCCCTGGTCTTAGGATCTCCCTGTTGAGGGTTGGTCCTAACAACAGGGGAGACTGCGGCTCCAGGAGGATGAAGATATCCCCTGGAGTGGTGTAGTATACTGGAGCCTTGGAAGGTTGCAGGTTGTTGCCTTGTGCCAGCGGAGTTGGTGTAAAGGAACTCTTAGTAATTGGTGGTTCCTTTTGGGGCTGTGAAGATACTGCATGTGAAGGAGCCTCTGACCATGTGATCACGGCTGGTCCTTCAGGTCCTGATGCTTAGTTTTAGTTGGTACCATATTCGGTGTCAATGGTGGCGCATGGAACAGTACTGAAGGAGCCTTGCTCATATGCGCCTTCTGATCACTGCCATGAAATTTAGGAGAACCTAAATCTTTGTGTCCTGGGTGCAAGGACTTGCCCAACTTGTATGGAGTGGGGAGAGATCCTTTCTCTTAGAACTAGGAGGCGATCTATTTTTACGGTTATGAGAGTACCCCTTATACTAGTGAGAATGCCCAGACAAAGGGTCCTTCCCTTTCCTGAGTCAGACACTGAGCTAGAATGTGTACTCATCAATGTTTCAGCTGATATGCAGGGGGGTCTCCCTGGCTTGGATTTGATTGGGGCCTCATGGAGTGTTCCATTAGGTGTTTCTGAAGCTGGAATTCTCATGCCTGTCACATTTGGTTAGGAAAGCAATGGCAGATACTGCACTTAGCAGAAATATGAGCTTGTCTGAGGCACCAGAGGTAGAGCTGGCAGTTGTCCCTGACACATCAGGAGTGAGGGCATGAGATGCAATTCTTAATGTCTGGAAGCCTGGGCATAATTAAGTCCTGCACTAGGGGATCAGAGGATTCCCCAGGTGAGGTTTTGAAATAACTACTATCTAAACTAATGAACTACTAACAATAGCAACTAACTTTATAAAACTCTGAAAAATAGTCACTGGAAAAAATGCTGAAGAGGATCAGTTCTAGACACTGGATATTCCAACTCCAGCCATGAGAAACAACTGGAGAGATGTCAGTCTGCACTGCCCCTTATAGCCTTGGCATGGCGCACGAGGAAAGCTGGGGTACAGGCGTGGACCAAAGCACAATACTTACTATAATTCTCCGGTGTCCGGTGCATGGAGTGCGTGCATACCCATAGGGGAATATATATAGGAACCAGCACTCGAAGAAGTTGTTATAGCTACAGCAGCAGTAAGTCTGGATGATGAAGGATATGCATATTTACATCTAGTTTAGTACAAAGTACCACACTAACAATTGTTAAACATCACATAAAAGATACTCTGCACCTGAAAGATATATTTTACATAAACTAATATATAGAATCATAGCATATCAGCGTTGGAAGGGACCTCAGGAAGTCATCTAGTCCAAGCCCCTGCTCAAAGCAGGACCAATCCCCAACTAAATCATCCCAGCCAGGGCTTTGTCAAGCCTGATCTTAAAAACTTCTTAGGAAGGCGATTCCACCACCTCCCTAGGTAACCCATTCCAGTGCTTCACCACCCTCCTAGTGAAAAAGTTTTTCCGAATATCCAACCTAAACCTCCCCCACTGCAACTTGAGACCATTACTCCTCGTTCTGTCATCTGCTACTACTGAGAATAGTCTAGATCCACCCTCTTTCGAACTCCCTTTCAGGTAGTTGAAAGCAGCTATCAAATCCCCCCTCATTCTTCTCTTCCGCAGACTAAATAACCCCAGTTCCCTCAGCCTCTCCTCATAAGCCATGTGTTCCAGTCCCCTAATCATTTTTGTTGCCCTCTGCTAGACTCTTTCCAATTTTTCCACATCCTTCTTGTAGTGTGGGGCCCAAAACTGGACACACTACTCCAGATGAGGCCTCACCAATGTCGAATAGAGGGGAACGATCACGTCCCTCGATCTGCTGGCAATGCCCCTACTTATACACCCCAAAATGCCATTGGCCTTCTTGGCAACAACGGCACACTGTTGATTCATATCCAGCTTCTCGTCCACTGTAACCCCTAGGTCCTTTTCTGCAGAACTGGTGCCGAGCCATTCGGTCCCTAGTTTGTAGCGGTGCATGGGATTCTTCCATCCTAAGTGCAGGACTCTGCACTTGTCCTCGTTGAACCTCATCAGATTTCTTTTGGCCCAATCCTCCAGTTTGTCTAGGTCCCTCTGTATTCTATCCCTACCCTCCAGCGTATCTACCTCTCCTCCTAGTTTAGTGTCATCTGCAAACTTGCTGAGGGTGCAATCCACACCATCCTCCAGATCATTAATGAAGATATTGAACAAAACCGGCCAGAGGACCGACCCCTGGGGCACTCCACTTGATACCGGCTGCCAACTAGACATGGAGCCATTGACCACTACCCGTTGAGCCTGACGATCTAGCCAGCTTTTTATCCACCTTATAGTCCATTCATCCAGCCCACACTTCTTTAACTTGCTGGCAAGAATACTGTGGGAGACTGTCAAAAGCTTTGCTAAAGTCAAGGAACAACACTTCCTTGACAACAACATGTTGCAAACTACTTTCATTCATACTCAATTTGATATTTTTAACTGTAAAATATGCAGAACAGCCAGTGTAGTGTTTCAATATCAGACAGAAAAGGCCTTCCATACCAAAGAGTAGCAAACTATTATTCAAATTTTTGAAAGACTAGTTTTGAAGTCCTCTGAACAATTCTGTTTCTACACTGTGTTTTCTTCTAAGAACAAGTAATGATGCACTTAAACGTCTGATCATTTGACATGTATTTATGAACAATCACAGAATAGATATTTTGAAATGGAACACTTCAGAAAATAACATGTAATGTTCTGCCATAATTTACCTCATTGAAGTATGTGCTCATAATTAACTCAAACATAAACATGAAATATGTAATTCTCATTCAATTCTCAAGGATTTCACTAAAGCTTCTGAACTAATAAGAAGTCTTTGATATAAAGCTGTTTGTCTGATGTCATTTGAGCCGTAGGAACACTCTGAACATGAGCTAACTTCTCCTGCAAGGTATGCTGTGCTCTCTCAGCAGACTAATATTACTAAGAAGTCTATATGTTATGTAATAATCAATACAAAGGTAGATTTTGAAATCACTATGGACCTCTTATCTGTAAATTCATTCATTCTCGTGTATATCCTTGCATACCTAGAATTTACTTCTCACGGATCCTCTTACTCAAAATGAGTACAACCAACTTTACATTTTAAAACAGTCTTTAAAAATACTGATATTACAGAAAAAAGATTTATTCTCACTTTCCACATCCAATACTTTCCATGTGCACGTACACACACACACACACACTCATTATATGGCCCTGATTCTGCACTAAGATCTGCAGTGTGCCCTCACAGACTTCCATTAAGTTCAGTGGGACTACATTCAGTCATAGAGGTCCTGCCATATAGATCAGATTGCAGGAGCTTTAGTGTATGGGTACACATGCATATTATATTGTGTGTGTATATAGCTGTATCTCAAACAAACATATTTACTTGTATTTATAGGTATAGTCTTCAATCCTACGGTGGGCTCTGTATAGGCAAACCCCTGTGCTCTTGTGGAAGCTTGTTGAAGTCAATGGGGGTCCTCCCATCTGTAAGGTTGGGGCCACAGATATTTATACACATAAATGTAAAGGGATATAGTGCACAAAAGAGAACTAGCTGTGTTGGCTCACTGCTGTTAGGAAAACTATTTTTGCATTTACCCTTGGATACAAAATAAAAAACATAATACAAAATAAATAAAACACTCAAGAGTATTTAGATTCGTATTCCCTTTTAAATGTGAGTGGTACACTGAGCCCTCATGTTGTTTGTCTACTGTTATTTCACCATGAAACCCAAAAAAGGTCATCTTATATTAGTCAGCATTACCAAATCACAGCTGTGTACAGTGAACCAGTAGAGGGCAATAGAATTCTGCAGAAATGGTATGTAATCCTCCTAGGCAGAGATTTATTTATCATATACATTTTCTGGCAGAAGAAACCCAGCATCTAAGTATGTATTTTTTGTGCATCCCATATTCTTGAAAAAAATGTACACTCTATAATACATTATTTTTGTATTGCAGTAATTCCCAGTAACACCCCCACTCTCATGACTGAGGGCTGTTCTACTTAGAGCTGTACAAGCACATAGGAAAATACACAGCCCCTGCCCTGAGGAACTTACCATAGGAGTGGTAAGAAGTGACTAAAGACTGTAATCACCAGATCCTAAAATTTCATTTTTGGCTTCCTATTTCCCCTTAAAAATTTTACCCTCTCAGTAACAGTTGCAATCCATTAACATATTACAGCTGGCACGACAGGTAATCTTGATTTAGATTTAATCATCATTCCCTGCTGGGGTAGAGATTGATAAAGCCTAATAAAGAATGTTGCCGTCTGCTGGATACTGAGAGCATCACCAGCTGAAAGGAAGGCGTTCCGAAAATGTGTTGCCAAATATAAGCCTGCACTGGGGCTCCACAAAATGGTATTTACTTCAGTCAGAGAACTGCTGATGCCAAATGTCATTTCCCTCCCTCCACCCCCCAGAAAGAGAAATGAAATTATTACAATTCAGCTTTTACATATGTTGTCATATATTAACAATTATTATCTTCTGGCATGAAATCTGATAAAGCAAGCACAATGACTGAATAATTATGGCCAATTTGGATTATAATATTAAAAATCACACGTAGCACCATAAATTTACAGAATACTTTAAAATCAGAGAGCAAGGTACTTCTCTGAGCAGGGAGATTGTCTTAATATTTATTTTTTGAGGTATCTACAGTACGAAACTACACAACATATTGAATAATGCATAATAATGAAGCATATGATCCTTTCCTTCCACAAAGAGCCTGATCCTGCAATGTGCTGAACACCTGAAATGCACTGAAGTCAATGAGAGATGAGAGTCCTCAGTACCTGAAATGAACTGACATGAAGTTAGACAAGACAAACACAAACCAAGACACAGGACAAGAGTTCAGGCAAGGGAGAGAATAGAGATTATGGATGATGAATATAAGGTAAGAAGGATGGTTCAAAGAAGTGGGTAAGTAACAGAGTGGTGCTTTTCCTCTACCTACAGTAAATTCATATGCTTGGTTACATTACAAAAGGTAAAGATAAAGCAAAATTAAAAAAAAAAATCTAAATCCATAGCACAGCTGGTCATGTGTCCAACTGACAAGAAGATTCAAGTCCTCCAGTCAAACACTTATTTCACTGACCTTAAGTTTTGGATCATTTGAACCCTTCTCTTGGTGAGTTCCTGAGATTTTGACACTGTTACTTTCAAAGAGTTTTTTTATCTTAGCCATTTGGTATCAAATGTCAAGATTTACAAAGCCAACACTGATACCCACAGTATTTCGGTAACTGCATGCACTTTTAGTTTTCGGAAAATCCCAACTGCTTGCAGATAGGGATTAAAAATACTTTCACTTTTCCTTACGTAATGTGAATTCTGATCTTAATACTCATAGGGTGAAACCACAAAATATTTTAGGATAATTATCTCTAAAATTCTCCCTATTTTTGAAAGCCCATTGAAATAAGTGAAATGAGATGTTATACTGAAAAATTTAACTATTCATGGTCTGAATATTAAACCTAGATTCTGAGTAGTGATTGTTTAATAGGCCAGCAATGAAATTCAGATCCAAATCTCCATTTAGAAACATGCAAACTCTGCAAACTTCAGAGTGTTTTATGTCCAGTTATTGGTTCAGGCTTGTCCTACTGTTGAGAAAAGAAATGTAAAGCCTGGTTAATATTGCATTCAGCATCCGAAGTGAGGAGTGCAAAAATTAGGTAATAATCCGGAAGAAAGTGCGGAAATAAGTGAATGAAAATAAATATTAGATAATGTGACAGGACTTTATATGAATAACTTGTGGTTTTTTTCTTCCCTTATGCTAACATCCTCCATCTTTGGTGGTGGAGTTCTCTTTGTACTCAACTTGTCAGGAGAGACTACTGAAATGAAGAAAAACTAGTGGCTTCAAATATGTAGTCTTCAAATAAAAGAAGAGCAGAATTGTAATGAGTTTGAGTATCCCTTGGGATGGCCTCCTAAGACAGGAGGTAGCCCAGTAAAGGTGTTCTTTTGTATTATTTATTATTAATTATTATTATTATTTCTGGTAGCTCTCAGGGAGCACTAAAAGCTTTCTGAACATGAGAAGGCAGGGAGCCAGCCAGAGACTCCAGCCAGTAGAAGCAGACACAACCAAAGCAAGGACAGATGCACTGAGGTGAGGGGGTAAAATTGGGCCCCAGCCAGGGCGAACCCTGCCCTCAGCACTCTGCTGAACCCAGAATGTGACCTTAGGGTGGAAACTGCAGAGAGGAGTCAGTCATAGACGCTAGCTGGTACAGGCGGAAGTAGGGACCCTCTGGATATTCAGGCAACTTTCTAGTTTTGACTGGACTTTTTCTGCCCTGTGCTGATTGGCTGTTTGCTTCAACCCTAACCCTCTCCCATCTGCTCCCTCACAGTCTCTTCACCTCTGCTTCACTACACACCTGTTCTCCCCTGCCCCTTCCCCTCAACCCCCTTCTCGTACCTTCTCTTTCCATTTAGCTTATCCCCTCCTAAGTAGACCAACTCCCCAAAAAATCATGGAACTAACATTATGTTTGTTGCCATCATATTGTTCACTCTGTATGATAGTTCTTGGTATACCCAGGACTGAGTCACGCTGCCTCCACTGTGAGGGAGTCTTGCCTGTGACTGGCTGGGAGTCAGCTCCCTAACACCACCAGTCTTTTAGTCACTCAAGCACTCTCCTCTGAGCTATGGAAGACCTGTCTTCATCTTGCAGATGAACAATAGGTGCACCCCAGTCCCCAAGTCTCTTTGAATCTCTCCCCTGTCATATCCAGCCCGACACTGGCTACTCACAGAAATCCCAGATCCTTTGCCCCAAAAGGAGTGGTATGCCCCAGTCTATTAGTCTGACCTTAAATCAGTGCTCCTGTAAAATCACACAGCACTTGTGAGCATTTATAATAATTAATAAAACAAAAGTAGGTTTACTTATGTAAGAATTGAGATTCTAACTAGAAAAAAGAAAGAATGCTGGAAACAAATGGTTACAATACAAAACAAAATTGTAAAATGCAAACCTGGGTCTACACTTATTAACAGTTACCTTTCCTGTATAACAAAGTAGGTTCCCCTCCCAGAGTTCAGTCTGTTGCAGAGCTGGCTGGCTTTCTGTAAACACCTTACATGTTACTCTTTATAAATAAATTTCCTGTAAGTCATGTGTTTGGTGTACGGCAGACCTTTTGCCTAGGAGCGTCTGTGTCACACTCTGCTTGTGTGTTGTACCCTTTCCACCAGCCTGTCTATCTTGTTTATGTAGATTGTAAACTCTTCAGGGCGTGGACCATCTACTACTCTAAATGTTAGAACAGTGCTAAGCACAATGGGGATTCACTCCTAGTTGGCCCTCAGGCACTACAGTAATAAACATGATTAATAATAATAATGGTCCTGGTCTCAAAGAGACCATAATTTAAAACAAGTGCTAAATCATGATAATCTGTGCTATGTTAAATCATGATAATCTGTGCCAACAGACTTTATGAGGCCCACCATAGTGGTGCTCCCCTCTTGCAGTCTTTAGTGAGTGAAAAGCAGGGGTTCTGGAACAATTTTTATTGTGGGGGTGCTGAGAGCCATTGAACCAGACTATAAAACCTGTATGTAATGGAAATCACTTCAATCCAGGAGGTGCTGCAGCACCCACAGCACCCCTAGTTCCAGCATCTATGGTTCAAAGGAGAAGTGTGGAAAGAGAAAGGCGTTATAACTAAGTCGAATAAGGAGGTAGTGGACAGTACAGTGTAGTGGAAGGGGAGATGCTCTTATCCACATTGAAAACTTCAGGTGCTTAAAATTATATATCAAACTTTATACATTTAAAGTTTAATATGCATAAAAGACTCAGCCTTTCCTTAATATGCATCTTGGGACCCTCATCCGTGATTCTCCTAATTGCTTCAGCCACCACTGAAATGCAGCTGTCTCTGGGGTTTTAACAGCATGCCACTACACTACGTAACAGTTTAGATCAGGAAATGAAGAATACCATACCCAATTTACTGGACATAATAAAGTATGCCTTTAAAGTATTCATATACATGTTTGCAGAAAACTGCATATTTGGTGAAAATTCTGGGGGGTGGGGAAGGAATATGCATGTAATTTAACAACCCTGCTTTGTCCTGGAATAAAAACAATGTAAAGAGTAATTATTTTCCTGTAATCCAATGCCCTGGGACTAAATGTGAGTCTTTCTATTTACCTAAACAAACAGTGGACTGGGTCCTTAATGACAGAACCAACCATTACTGAAAATCTTATCATTGCTTCCTATTCTATTATTTATTTTTCAACCAAGCACCTCCTCCCTCAAGTCTCAGAGGGCTGGAACTGAAGAATGCAGGCTTTTCTCAGTGTGTCTCATGACTCTATCATTCTGGGAAATTATGCTACTTCAGAGAAAAGTTATTACCGTAATCCTTGTCCAACGGTCCCTTTACAGGCAGAAGTTAATAAAATCCTCTCTTTTGTCTCTCCTTCTGAGGTGTGAAAATACATTTTTACTGGGCCTTGACTCCTTTCACTTTATAACACATAGCAATCAAAAATGCAAAACTGATGCTCTCCAGTAATGATGTTACCTGGGCATGACCAAGCACCCCCTTTTAAACCCATATTCTTACTGTGATCTACTATAACAACCCTAGTCACCCAAGAATTATTTTAAAAGCAGAAGTGAGCTGCACAGCACCTGCAAATTAAATGGAAACTAAACTGACATATCCTGCATACTACATTCAAACACAAAATGCTGCTGGTAAATAATATTAAGGGGCAGACCGTCCTTTTGCTATCTGTTTTCCCGCACACTGGGGTCTGAGTGGGGCTTGGAGGTACTATCACAAAAAAACCTACTGCTACTATTGAGCATATGAGATTGGATTCCTAGTTTCACGCTCTAACCTCAGAACACATCATCTTTCTGTAGAAATAATTTGCAGGTTGAGTCCTTTTTCCAAGTCAATTTTTATGGCCATGGTATAAGCCTTGAAATAAGGGGACAAAATGTAGAAACACTGACAAAACTTCATCTATCATATTTTATTTTCTCCCATGCCACCCCTCACTCTTGGGAGAGTTTTCCGTGAACGTCTTGAAAACTATCTCACATTATCTTCCTTCAAAACCCTCCTTAAAACTCTCTCTTTTTTTGTGATGTCTAAAAAAAAAACTTGACAGCAGTAAGGCTTCTGCTGTGCTAAGACCACTACTTATGCTGACCAAGACGGTCTCATTGTTTCCTTGTACTCCCGCATCTGTTGTCATTATTTTATACCCTCTTTTCCCATGATGCTTATAAAGAACTTGACATTGGTTGGGCCCTCAGTGTGCTGACACCACAACCCAGCATGCTGACCGATGCTGTCTCATTGTTGCCTTGTACTTTTCTGTCTGTACCCATCTGTTGTCTCTTTTCTCATATTTAGACAGTAAGTTTTTGGGGCATGGACAGTCTTTTTGTTCTGTGTTTGTACAGTGCCTAGCATAATGGGGTCCTACTGCATGAGTAGGGCTCCTATGCACCGTAGTAATACAAATAAACAATAATAAAAATAATATGTATATTTGAGAATATAGGTAAATAACAATCATTTTTTCTGTGCCAATTTCAACATGTTTAAAATGGGTAAAATCTCTAAATGGAAAGCTATTACCTGAGACCCTATACACATACACAAAACATTTTTAATTAGGGCATTTAGAAAACCACTGTGATTTTCCAAAATATTGGGATTACGATGTGGATAAACATTTCTCATATTGTTGAGCTTGTGGTTAGTACTCTTAGGACTGACCTCAGCCTTAAGGATAAACACATACCCAAGAGATTTTTTTTCCTGTAAAGACCGAATATTCTCTGAAAGGATATCAAATTAAGAGCAACATTCAGCAGATATATTATGTCATCTTATCGCCTCTGCCCAAAACTACAGAAGATCTCTCTCCTTCCAAACCAGATTGATAGTCTATATTAAGATGCAGCTGAAACATAACAGGTTTTTCTAACATGAAGCAGCATCGGGTTTTAATAAACTAGACAGGGAAAGAACAGCAAAATCCAATAATGGAAATGCTAGTAGAAACCTTTGTAGTATTTTGCTAATACAGTGCTTATTTAATGGAAACACTTAAGCCCTAAATGATATGACTGTATATTTTAATAGAGTATTAAGCCAACAATTTATAACACAAACAGGTAGCATTAAAAGTTTGTCAACTTTTCAGGCCTACATAAATTCTCCTGTCGTCGGTTCAGATTTTTTATATCACACCCATTATGTGATCTGAGCATCTGTTGTTGCTGTTTTTCATTTTGTCGACACAAAAAAAGTGTCCACAATTGCAGAAACTGAGAATGGGAAAATATTGGTACAAATGCCATAAAATGTAATATTATAATACCATGTAATTCATAAAAAATATCTCTGTGGAACGAGACGGGTTCAGAACTGGCAGAATGAAGATATAAAATCTTGGTGTAAACAAAGACGCCACAAAGATGACAAAACAATTTTTAGTAGACATCTTTCATGATAGGGATGATGTGAATTTATGAAAGTGAGAAGGTGTGCCACAGTACTCTGAGCATAATAGAGTTTGGATGTAAGTGATTTTGGAGGTCACAGAAGAGGGAGTTCCAATAATCAAAGCCTACACTGGCAAATGCAAGAATAAATAAATTACCTAAGGCCTTGGCTACACTTGCAAGTTAGAGTGCATTAAATCAGCCCCGGGCACTCTTAACTCCTGAGGTGTCCATACTGGCAAGGCATGTAGAATGCCCAGACTCTGCGACTGGAGCGCTCCTGGTAATCCAACTACGAGAAGCATAAAACTTGCTGCACCTCGGCTGGAGTGCTGCGGCGCCAGTGTGGACACCCTGGTCTGTTAATGTGCTCTGATCCACCTCCAGAAGTGTCCCACAATGCCTGTTCTAGCCACTCTGGTCATCACTTTGAACTCTACTGCCCTGCCCTCAGATGACCAACCGTCAGACCCACCCTTTAAATTCTCTGGGAATTTTGAAATTACCCTTCCTGTTTGCTCAGCCAGGCGTGGAGTGCTCTCAGAGCATCTTTCCAGGTGACCACGCCTCCACGCGCCAGGCGATCCCCAGTATGGAGCAGTGGCGAGGTACTGGACCTCCTCAGTGTTTGGGGGGAGGAAGCTGTCCAGTGCCATCTGCGCTCCAGCCGTAGGAATTATGATACTTTCGGGCAGATATCAAGGGACGTGATGGAAAGGGGCCATGACCAGGACGCAGTGCAGTGCAGGGTTAAAGTAAAGGAGCTGTGGAATGCCTACCACCAAGTGTGGGAGGCAAACCTCTGCTCTGGTGCTGCCCCCACGAGCTGCCATTTCTACAAAGAGCTGGACGTGATACTTGGGGGCAACCCCACCTCCACTCCGAAGACCACCATGGACACTTCAGAGGCCAGAGCAGCACAGAGTTCAACAAGGCAGGAGGAGGAAAGAGGGAGCGAGGGAGCTGGGGCGGGGGGGCCCAGAGCCAAAGGACAGCCCGGCATCCCTAGATGCATGCAGCCAGGAGCTGTTTTCAAGCCAGGAGGAAGGTAACCAGTCGCAGCGGATGGTGCTTGGGGAAGAACAAACATCAGAGGAGGTGCCCAGTAAGTGGCTTTTATTTTGGGAAGGTAGTTGTTCGGTGCGGGCTCTTGCGGCGAGGAAGGTTGCAGAAAGAAGGGTTAGGGCTGCATGCATGCCTAGATACGGAATAGAGCATTGATGTGCTCTCTCACATCGCGGTAATCGGCCTCAGTGATCTCTTCGAAGGTCTCATGCAGAAGCTGGGCAATCTGCTTGTGCAGGTTCCTCGGCAGAGCTACTGTGCTCCTTGTCCCTGTAAGGCTAACATGTCTGTGCCACTGTGCCGTGTGGGGCGGGGGGACCATTGCTGCACACAGGCAAGCGGCATAAGGGCCAGTGCAGAAGCCGCATTGTAGTAGAAGACCCTCCCTTGCTTCCCAGGTCACCCTCAGCAGTGAAATATCTTCCAGGACGAACTCATCCTGTGGAAAATGTGGGGACAGTATAAGGGACCCTGCAGCCGTTGGCTCTCCCCAAGGCACAGAACCCCAGAGGACAGTACAGTCCTGAAACAACTAGTCCCGCTTGCCCCTGTGTTTACTCACCATTTTGGGGCTCCTGTGGGTTATGTGAGCTCACTTTGGGACGGGCAATTTCCGATATTGTGTACACTGTACTTGTCTTTAAGTATGGCCGAATCATTGCTATGTCTGGTGTGAACAATGCTGCCTCTGTTAAGTGTTGCATTTTGGCTTTACAGATGCAACCTTGAGATCCCAGCCATCCTTGTTATCGAGGGCCAAAAAACTGCGAAGAATCAGGAAGCGTCTGCAAAGAACCAAAGAGGACCTGCTGCATGAAGTCATGCAGCAGTCCCTTAATGAAAATCAAAAAGTACAGGAGTGGCGGGAGAGTGAAAGGAGGGTCCGCCAGCAGAATACGGCTCGTCTGCACCAAAGCATGGAGCGGCTGCTAAGCATTACTGAGCGCCAAGTGGACTCGATACAGGAGCTCATAGCACTGCAGACGGAGCAGATCTGCGCCCACTGCCCCCGCAGCCCTTGTGCCAAACTCTTTCCCTTGTGCCCCCATGTCACCGCCAACCCACTTCCCCAAACATCCGGTTTCTTATCATCACCAGCTGCCTCCAGCACCTGTAGCATCACCACCCAGCCCTGCAAACTACGACCCTTACCCACTGCACTCAACCCCCAACACCATGCATTTTAGCCAGCCTGAAGTGCAGCATTCATTGTACGGCACTCCAGACGGGAAGACTGAATATGATAATAGGACATACGCAAATCCGTGATTGTCCCGTTCCCCACCCCGCCCCCTTCCCTCCTCCCACACAGCACAGATGTTGCATGCCTTTTCTGTTTCCCCAGCAGTTGTGTTTCTTTTCAATAAATGAATTTTTTGGCTTTGAAAACATTTTTTATTGCATTAAATAAAACATACCGTAGCCTAGGAAAGCAACAAGCACTGCAAGTCAGTGCATCACATGTAGCAAAAACAGATGCCTACTAGCACTGGAACCACTGCACTTCACTCCTGTGCAGGGCACCAGATATTACTGGTGGCTTCAGCCTCGAATTGCTGCCTCAACGCATCCCTAATCCTTACAGCCCTGCGCTTGGCCTCTCTAATAGCCCTGGTCTCTGGCTGTTCAAATTCAGCCTCCAGGCATTGAACCTCCGTGGCCCATGCCTGAGTGAAGCTTCCACCGTTCCCTTCACAAATGTTATGGAGGGTACAGCACGCGGCTGTTGTCAATGGCCAGGTCCAGCTTCCCAGACAGACAGAGCCAGCGGCCCTTTAAATGGCCTAAAGCGCACTCCACAGTCATTCTGCACCGACTCAGCCTGTTGTTGAACCGCTCTTTGCTGCTGTCAAGGCTCCCTGTGTAGGGTTTCATGAGCCATGGCATTAAAGGGTAAGCGGGGTCTCCAAGGATCACAATGGGTTTTTCGACTTCCCCTACAGTGATCTTCTGGTCTGGGAAGAAAGTCCCGGCTTGCAGCTTCCTGAACAGGCCTGTGTTCTGAAAAATGTGTGCATCATGCACCTTTCCGGACCAGCCTGTGTTAATGTTCATGAAATACCCACGGTGATTCACAAGCACCTGGAGAACCATAGAGAAATACCCCTTCCGATTTATGTACTCGGAGGCTAGGTGGTCTGGTGCCAGAAATGGAATATGCGTCCCATCTATTGTCCCCTCCGCAGTTAGGGAAACCCATTTGTGCAAAGCCAGCCACAATGTCACACACGTTGCACAGAGTCACGATTCTTCTGAGCAGGATACGATTAATGGCCCTGCAAACTTCCATCAACATGATTCCAACGGTCGACTTTCCCACTCCAAACTGGTTAGCGACTGATCAGTAGCTGTCTGGAGTTGCCAGCTTCTGAATTGCAATAGCTACCTGATTCTCCACCTGCAGGGCAGCTCTCAATCTCGTGTCCTTGCGCTGCAGGGTTGGGGCGAGCTCAGCACCCAGTCCCATGAAAGTGGCTTTCCTCATCTGGAAGTTCTGCAGGCACTGCTCGTCATCCCAGACTTGCATGACGATGTGATCCCACCATTCAGTGCTGAGCCCAAAAGCGGCATTCCACTGTGGTGAGCAAGTCCGTGAATGCCACAAGCCATCTTGTCGACTCGCATAACGCATAGAACACATCATCATCGGACTCCTCACTGTCACTTTGTAGCTTAAGGAGTAACTTGACTGCAATTCGTGATGTGCTGGCGAGACATATCAGCATATTCCTCACAAGTTCAGGATCCATTCCCACAGACCGAAAGGGAAGACAGAGCGCGCAATACGAAAAACGTTGAAAGATGGCACCAAATGTGGATGGAAGCACAGGGATTGCTGGGATGCAAAGCTATGCATCACAGGGCATTGGGACAGGACACAGAATGCCCCGCTCCCCTCTTCCCCCTTCCCACAAGCCACAGCGCCAGAATGGGAAGAGGTGCTCTGTGGGATAGCTGCCAATAATGCACTGCTCCCAATGCCGCTGCAAGTACAGCAAATGTGGCCACGCCAGTGCGCTTGCAGCTGACTGTGAACACACGGCAGCGCATTCCCTGCTGTGGTCTCCGAGGGCTGGTTTAACTCCCAGTGCTCTACATCTGCAAGTGTAGCCATGCGCTAAGTGTCAAATCTATGGCAAATGTGAACTATAATGGAGAGGAGATTGTAGGCGGACTTGCAGAGTGCAATATAATTAGGTATAAAACTCAACAGAAAATTGAAGATGACTCCGAGCAAAAGGATATTAGATGAGAAAGGGAATGATTAGATGGAGAGACACAATCACATATCACATATCCGATGAAGTGAACTGTAGCTCACGAAAGCTTATGCTCTAATAAATTTGTTAGTCTCTAAGGTGCCACAAGTACTCCTTTTCTTTTTATGGATACAGACTAACACGGCTGCTACTCTGAAACCAATCACATATCAGACTGCTTACATAGAAGAATGGACATCTTGGTTACACTCAAATAAAGAAAGACAAAGATAGATGCTGATATGTCTAGGGAGGGCTTAAAAGAGAGGCTGAACATTATAGAGTGAACTCTGAAATTAAACTGTGAAATAATATACTAGTTTTGATTTTCTAAACTTAGGCTACTGATAATTCTATATAACTTGCTAATGTCATAAAAATTCTACAAATAAAGATGACTACAAGCTATTCTGCATTTCATATTAATAGACAATGTGTTAGTTCCAAATCCTTCGGTCTTTTCTCAAGACTGATTCAGGCAAAACTCCCACCAACTCCAGCTGATGTTAACTGAAGTCACTTTGACTTTTGCCTGAATAAGTCTCGAATAAGACTACAAGATTTGTCTCTAGTTTGTTCTCAATTAACCCTCTACCCATCACTAGAGTATTCTAACATTCACATCCATTAGACATTTAGTCTTTGCTTTCCACAACAGGCCTTCATGCTTTTCATATAGCAATTGATACAGATAAATAATTCATCTTTCATTTAATAGATTCTGTAAGAAAGACAAAACATACTAAATGATTACATTCTGGTTCCTTGAGTGACGTGGAACTGTGTACCTCTTTGAGAAAGTGTCTAAGATGACAATATAGATGTATGTTTAGAATGTGATACAGAGCCCTGGCTGTCCTGAATGTTACAATTTTTGATCTTCTTAGAGGTCCTATACTGTTATAACAAAAAGCTCCTCCCCACAGCTGAAAGGCTTCTGAATTGAACTGGTTATCTATTGAGGTCCATAAAGGAGATGAAAGAATTTACAAAGTTTAAGTTGTAAGGACTTCATGCCAAATAAATGCTGTATATAAGTCTTAGTGAAAGTCTTTAGTTAGGAAAAGTATATTCCTGTTCTCATTTGGTCTAATTGATCCTAAGCTATGAAGAATATGGTCTCTCCACTTTGTAAAACCAAAACCCTATTACTAATTTGTTATGTAACTATTGTTCTGTGAGATGTGTTGCACATGTCCACTCCACTTCTGGTGTGTGCATGCCCAGTGCACCAGAGTTGGAGATTTTTCCCTTAGCAGTAGCTGTTGGGGCAGTGAATGTGCCCTTTGCTGGCTCATGCTGCTGCACTATGGTAAAAAGGGTAGAGCCTCCCCAGGCCCTCCTCAGTTACTTCTGACCAGACAGACTCCAATATAAAGGGCTAGGGGGTGGCTTGTGGAATAAACATGTGCAACACATCTAGAACAACAAGAGTTACAGAACAGGTTAATATTTTTTTTTCTTCTTTGAGTGATTGCACAACCATTCCACTTCAGGTGACTCACAAGCAGTTCAATCCGGAGGTGGATTTTGGATGCTACCTGAAAAATGAGTGAAGGACTGCTCATCTGAACTTGCATTATCTTTGGAATATTGAGCTATAGCATAGTGAGTTGTAAAGGTATGTACCAATGACCAAGTTGCAGCTCTACAAATGTTTGTTATAGGTATGTGAATCAAAAGAGCTGTGGAAGCTGATTGAGAACTTGTAGCATATGCTACCACGCTGCTTGGAGGGGGGACATTGACAATGCCATAGCACAGATATATGCAGGATGAAATCCAGAACAAAGTTCTGTGCATCAAGACTGGAAGGCCTTTCATCCTGTCTGCAACTGACACAAACACTCAGCCTGGAGTCCTGGTGCCAGAGTTGATGATCCACTGCGTGAGGAGATTGGTACTGGATACTGTATCTTGCCTGCAGACCCCCTTCTCTGACCTCCTGAGTGCTTACTAGTGTATGGTACCAGGAACCTCAATCATCTAGTGGAGCTAAGTCTTAGCTCCTTGGACTGTTCCAATCTCTTGTGTTTCTTCCTTGGCCTCAGAGGATCAGTGCTGATGCTCCCGGGCAGTGACTGGAGGGGCACTTCTCAATGATGCTGAAGCACTAGTGCACTCCTTGAACAGGAAGTCTCAGAAGGCAGATGCATGGAAACCTCCATAAGGATGTGGCACACTCTTGCCTCTCTCTCTTTGTTTGGGCTTAAAATCTCTATACATTTGTCAGCTTAAAGTCCCTAAAATATGACCTCCCACTGAAGCAGCTTAGGCAGGTGGAATGAGGTTGACTTACTGCCATAGGTCTTTTGCAGCCATCACAAGGCTTAAACCCTCAAGACCGAGGCATATTCAGGTTCTGAGTGTCAACACCCCACAATAAGAAGGAACCAATGCTCCAATAAAATAACAAAAAAAACCCCAACAAATAAAACACATACTAAACAATTAACATCTAACAAGAAACAACTATTCACAGAAAGATAGGATAAATTCCCTGTAAGGGGAGAAAATTTGCTCTGACTACCAATCATGGGCAGTAAGAGGAAACTGTGGGGTAGGTGAGGTGGCTCTGCCCTTCATACCATCATGCAGCAGCACAAGGCAGCAGAGGGTGCATATACTGCCCCAATGGGTAATGCTGAGGGAAAAATCTCTGACTCTCGTGCACCTGAAGTGGAATAGACATGTACAACGACTTAAAGAACCACCATCATAATTATTTATCCGGTGTCTCAGGATGTGTACTGTTTGTCCCTTATTTAATAATTTATCACTACCCTTTTCTTCCATCTCTCGTTTTACTTCTCACATCATGATTGCTTTTGATAGAGAGATGTTTCTTTAAAATGTTTTCATTGAACTTTAATACACCACCCCTCTTAATCCAATAATGAACCACCAGTAAATCCCTTCCTCAAATGTTCTGGAAAAAAGGGCTCATGTTCTATAAAAGGTACCACACGTGCCAACTGAATACATTTTTTGTACATTTTAAAAAGATTGTATCAGTGAAACAGGAAGTCTGTTTTACCCAATTCCATTACCAAAATGTTTTCTTCCAACTAAAGTAAGCAACATCATGACAAAATGCCTTGCCTGGGGACTTAATATAAAAATAATGGTGGGTGGATGTGGGTGTACAAACAATGGTTCCAACTAAGAATTAACCTGCTAATCCCAGTGTCCATTTTTGCAAAATATTTTTTCAGTGTTTCACTATGAGATTTAGATTCAAAATTGTCATCAGTATCCAATTTAAATTTTATTGGAGACTGGATGGCTCAGAAGTGGGGAAAAAAACCAACAAAACTTAAAGTGATACATTTGGATGAATCTGTTACAAGTAAACTTGTAGCTCTCTTGGCCAAGCGAACAATTGTTCAGGACTGACAATATCTTGAACCACAAATGAGGTCAATTGCATAATTTAATCATGTATTGCGATCTATGAAGTAATTAGTCACTGAAGTATCTAAATGTGTTACCTTAAATGGTATATGTTGATTTTTATGTCACATATCCAAGACATGAGATAGCTTACTACATATCTTGTTTGCCAAAACAAGATGATCACTGACAAGTGCTTTAAATCAAGCCATTAGAAACATTAACTGATTCAGAATTCTAAATGGAACATTTGGGATACTGAATTGCAAGATCATCCTAGTCATCAAAATTTACAAGAATGCTCATTACAATGGAAAACTTAAAGCCCTACATTTTCTATACAAAACAGATAAATTTGGCTTTCTAAAGGGGAATGTTTTTCATTATGTTATTTTCTTTAATCATTTATGGGTGAATTAACTATTCACTATTATGAATGCTGAATAATAAAACTTGAAAATTAGGTCAATAATCTGTCATGTAATGTAATTTTCCATACACAGATGTAGCTATACAGGCTACTGCATATAATTAAAGATTAAATTATTTGAACTCAGAAGTCAAGCCTACGTGAAATTCAAGCTTCTATTCAAAAATTCAAGAAATCTATTTCTTGGAAACTAGAAAATCCTTACTGGATCTTCATTGACAGAATGTAGCATCAAAATGCTCCCTATCCCCATCTCAGCAGGGGTAAGGGGTTGAGGGAGTAGGAGGAATGTTTGATCAGACTTCCAGGTGACAGACAAACCCTAAGGTGCTGAGAGAAAAGGGTGGGGGGAGCCTTCCTCCCCCAAAACCAACCACATGGAGATCATTCCTGGGTGTGGAGGGGTAGGGGAGGAGAGGTTTTTCCTGCCTATCCCTATTGCCCATTGTCTAGGCTGGGGCGGTGCGAAGAAGGCATTAACTGTCTCTCATGGAACACCCTTTTCTATATATGAAGCCCTCGGGGCCTGCAGCAGCCATTCTGTTGCAGTTGCTGGCCCGCCCTATAAAGGAGGTATAGTTGGAACTGTGTTTCCAAGGTACTGTGGGTCTGATTAATTGTCAGTTTTTTTGTGATCAGGAAGGGATTTTTTTTTTCCTTTGGGGAAAGATTGGGAAGTTGTCCAATGGTTTTTTGCCTTCCTTGAGCACTCTAGAGGCCAATTATAGGTTAATATGAACTAGGAAAAGACAGGTTTCAGAGTAGTTGCCGTGTTAGTCTGTATTCGCAAAAAGAAAAGGAGTACTTGTGGCACCTTAGAGACTAACAAATTTATTTCATCGGATTCCGATGAAGTGAGCTGTAGCTCACGAAAGCTTATGCTCAAATAAATTTGATAATCTCTAAGGTGCCACAAGTACTCCTTTTCTTTTTAAGAAAAGACAGTTACCTTTTCCATAACTGGTGTTCTTCGAGATGTGTTGCTTATGTCTATTCCACAATAGGTGTGTGTGCTCGCCACGTGCACCAGTGCCGGAAGTTTTTCCCCTAGCAGTACCCATAGGGGGAGCACTCCAGCGACCCCTGGAGTGGTGCCTCCATGGCACGGTATAAGGGGAGCTGCGTGCTCCCCCAACCCTCAGTTCCTTCTTGCCAGACAACTCCGACAGAGAGGAAGGAGGGCGGGATGTGGAATAGACATAAGCAACACATCTCGAAGAACACCAGTTATGGAAAAGGTAACTGTCTTTTTCCTTCTTCGAGTGATTGCTCATGTGTATTCCACAATAGGTGATTCCAAGCCACATCTTTTGGAGGTGGGAGGAGTTCACAGATCCCCAGGACGGAGTACGGCCCTGCCGAACCCGACGTCATCCCTGGTTTGGGAGACAATCGCACAGTGTGAAGTAAATGTGTGAACTGAAGACCAAGTGGCGGCCCTACAAATATCCTGGATATTGTGTGGGCCACAAAGGCAGCTGACGAGGCCTGGGCCTGAGTCGAGTGTGCCTTTACAGTTGGTGGTGGGGGACACTTGCCAGATCATAACAGGTGCGAATGCATGAGGTGATCCAGTGGGAGAGGCACTGGGTGGAAATCGACCGACCCCGCATGCATTCAACTGAGGTAACAAACAGCTGAGAGGACTTCCTGAACAGCTTAGTTCGTTCCAGGTAGAAAGTCAGCGCCCTACGCATGTCGAGTGTGTGGAGGCGGTGTTCCTCACTGGACACGTGCAGCTTGGGGCAGAGGACAGGCAGGAAAATGTTCTGGCCCAAATGATAGGCGGAGACCACCTTAGGGAGGAACGTGGGGTGTGGGCGGAGCTGAACCTTATCCTTATGAAAAATCATGTACGGGGGCTTGGAAATCAGGGCCCTGAGCTCCGAGACCCACCTGCTGATGTGATAGCAACCAGGAAGGCAACCTTCCATGAGAGGTGAGACCAGGAGTACGTGGCCAGAGGTTCAAACGGGGGCCCCGTGAGACAGGATAACACCAAGTTCAGGTCCCACAGTGGGACAGGGGGCCTAGCATATGGAAAAAGATGATCCAATCCCTTAAGGAATCGTCCAGTCATAGCATGGGAGAACACCGTGTGTCCCTGCACCGGTGGATGGAAGGCCGATATGGCCGCCAGGCCCTGGGCTCTAAGGTGAAGGAGGTAGTCCAGGATAAGCTGGATCGGGGTGGCCACCGGGGAAACACCCTGCTTGGCGGCCCATCTGGAGAATCGGGACCACTTTGCCAACTAGGCGCGGCGTGTGGAGAGCCGCCTACTTTCCAGAAGGACATGCTGGACTCCCTCTGAACACATCCGCTCCTTCCCACCTAGCCATTGAGCAGCCACACCACGAGGTGGAGAGCTGCTAGGTTAGGATGGAGGAGGCAGCCCCGGTCCTGGGAGAGCAGGTCTGGGCGGAGTGGCAACACTCTGCGGCGGAGCCACTGCCAGGCCCATGAGGGTCCCGTACCAATGCTGCTGGGGCCATGCCGGGGCAATCAGGAGAACCTGTGCCTTGTCCATTTTTACTTTCTCCAGGACCCTGCTGATGAGAGGGAACAGGGGGAAGGCATAGAGAAACTGGTCCGACCAGGACAGGAGGAAGGCATTGGAGATAGCACCCTTTCCCAGACCCCACCTGGAGCAGAACCGGAGGCAGCGTGGATTCTGTCTTGTCGAGAACAGGTCTACCTGCGGAGTTCCCCGCACTCGAAGAGCTGGTGAGCCACTTCCAGGTGGAGAGACCACTCGTGCTGGAAGGAGAAGTCCCTGCTCAAGCGATCTGCCCGCATGTTGTGGGCGCCCGGCAGGTGGAAGGTCCTCAGAGAGATGTCCTGGGCTATGCAGAAGTCCCACAGTCTGAGGACTTCGCGGCAGAGAGCGGAGGATCGGGTCCCATCTTGCCTTTTGATATAGAACATCGAGGCTGTATTGTCCGTGAGAACCTCCTTAACACCTTGCCCTGTAAGTGTGAGCGGAAGGCCATGCATGCCGGACACATTGCCATGAGTTCCTTGATACTTATGTGTAGGGACAGCTCTGAGGCCGACCACAGCCCTTGGATCTGAATGATCCCAACATGGGCCCCCCAACCCAGGTCTGACGCATCGGACACAAGTTCCAATGACGGGTCGTACACGGTGAGGACCTTGTCCATCTTGTCCCGGGCCTGGGAGAACTCCAAGGCCAGCCAAAGCTGGAGAGGCCTCATTCGGAGCCTGGCGTGGCAGACCACATACTTGCACGCAGACATGTGACCCAGGAGCTGGAGGCATGCTCCGGCTGTTGTCACAGGGAACTTTGTGACCGTGTCAATGAGCCCCTTTATGGTCCCGAATCTGTCAGGTGGGAGGGAGGTGGTGGTTGATGAGGCGTCGAGGAGACAGTAGAAGCATCATGTGATCCCGCATCTGCGTCCGGGAGCTGCCCTTGACCAGCCAATCGTCCACCTAGGGAAAGATCTGGATTGCCCGGCACCTGACATACATTTTGTAAACACCCTTGGGGCAGTGGATAGGCCAAACGGGAGGACCGTAAATTGGTAGTGATTCTGTCCCACCAGGAAACGGAGGAAGTGTCTGTGCCCCTGGAATATGTGGATGCGGAAATACGTGTCCTGCAGATCCAGGGCAGCATACCAATCCCCTGGATCCAGGGAGGGGCTGATGGAGGTTGGGGAGACCATGTGGAACTTGAGTTTGACCATAAACTGGTTCAGATCCTGCAGGTCCAGGATAGGCCTGAGTCTCCCTTTGGCCTTCGGGATAAAGAAATAGTGGGAGTAGAACCCCTTGCCTCTGAACTCCCCGGGGACCATTTCCACTGCTCCCAGGTCTAGGAGCCGCCCCACCTCCTGCTCTAGCAGGGCTTTGTGCAAAGGATCCCCCAGAAGGAATGGGGGTTGGGGATAGTTGGGCGGGGGTGAAACAAATTGCAGCGTGTAGCCCTGGAAGACCGTGTTGAGGACCCAGTGGTCCGAGGTTAGTCGCAACCGCTCTGGGAGGAAGGCACACAACCGATTGCAGAAGGGAAGTTTTATTGAGGGGGGATCCCCTTCAGGAACCGTCAGGGTGCCCCCCGGCGTCCCATCAAAACCGCCTTTTCCCCCCCTGCTTACCCTTGAAGGACCCAGGCTGCAGGGCAGGCCTTGACTGCCGCTGAGGGCACCTCTTATAGTCTCTTGACTTTTTATGGGCAGCCGGGGCAGGGGCCTGCTGCCGCTTAAACTTAGTTTTGGCCGGAGCCAGAAAATAAAGACCCAGGGTCTGCAGGTGTCCTTCATGCCATGCAGCTGTATATCCGTTTGTTCCACAAATGGCCTTGCTGTCAAACGGGAGATCCTGCACCTCACTGGACAGCCTGGAGCCACGACGCCCTTCTCATGGACACCGCCAAGACCATGGATCAAGCTGCCACATCCGCTGCATCTGACGCCGCCTGCAGGGACGCCCTGGCAGCAGCTGCACCCTCCTCCACCAGTGCCTTGAACTCTTTCTTATCGCACTCCTAGAGGGAGTCCCCTAATTTGGGCAGCGAACCCCACAATTTGAATTCATATCTGCCCAGGAGAGCATGGTGGTTGAAACTCGAGGATGAAAAAACCTTTCTGCCAAAAGAGTCCAGTCTCCTTGAGTCTTTATTTTTTGGAGTGGGGGCTGGTTGGCCCTGCTGCTCCTTGTGGTTGATCGACTTGACCACCAGGGAGTTGGGCGTTGGGTGGGTGTAGAGGTACTTGTGCCCCTTGGTGGGTACAAAGTACTTGCTTCTGCCTTCTTCGAGACGGGGGCCAGGGAAGCCTGTGTTTGCCACAGGGCATTTGAAATCTTTGCCACCCCCTCATGGAGGGGCAAAGCCACCCTGCCCGGTGCCGAAGATGACAGTACATTGAACAGGGAGTCCGAGGGCTCCTCCAGCTCCTCTGCCTGGAGGTGAAGGCTTGATGCCACCCGTTTTTAAAGTTCTTGATGGGCCCTGAAGTCTTCCTGTGGGACGGAGGGTTGCGGGGGCCACTATTGCCTCATCTGGGGAGGGTGAGGAAGCCGGTACGGTGCTCTGGGTATCCGCTGGCACTGAAGGGTCCACCACCTGGTTGGTCTTTGGGCACGGTGCCGAGGACGTACGTCCCACCAACCCTCTCCTTGGGGGCCTGGAGAGGGAGGCCGATGGCACCTCTGAGGCCCTGGGTACCAAGCAGGCCTGCACTGGGGGCTGCGTCGGAGGCCACGGTGCCCACTGGTACCACTGTGCCAGCCACTGGGCCTGGTGCCACTGCACCTGCTGTGGCACCGATGGCCCCAGCTGTTCGGCCTAGCCCATGGAAGGGTGACTACGAGTGGAGATCGGGCGGACGAACAACCTGCCACTGTCACGGGACTGGGAGGAACGGCGTGCCGGGAGCGACGTCGCCCATGGGACCACGATCTGGATGAGGAGGACCAGTACCGCCTGTAGCTGCTGCTCCGCGATCTGCTCCAACAGGGGGACCTGCGACGGTGTGGTGCGGTGCCAGCGAGCTATGCCCTGGGCTGCGGAGACAGTGTCTTGGCGGAGACTTGGAGTGGGATTCCGAGTGGGAACGGTGACGACGTCCGTGTCGCGACCGGCTGCGGTAACCCCTGCAAGACGAGGACCTATGGCGACGTCTGCCTCAGTCCCGTCGGTAATCGCTCCATGGCGTGGAGCAGTGCTGGGAGCCCCGATCGGACGGTACCCAACCAGACGGTCTGGTGGGAGTCGAGGACAAGCCACGAGGACTGCATACCAAATGGTTGCTGGGCGGAGGATGGCATTGGGAACGTTCCCATGACCAAGACTGGTGCCGGGGGTGACTGTGGAGAACCCAGCGGTGGTTTGCCTCTGGAGCGGGGGGCCGACACCGGCGGCACTCCTGGTACCGGCATGGTCATGACAGGGCCTCCGGCGTGGACGGCATCTGGATATCTGGGGAGACCTGGTCCGATGCGGCCAGGCTACTCTGCTCAATGTGAGTCGGAGGCCTAGAGCCCGGAGGGGATCGAGGACTGTCCGACATGGGTCTAGTCTCTGCCCCTGGTTTACCTCGGTGCCATTGCGAAGAAGGCACTTTCTTAGCCTTCTTATGCCCCATAGACGGGGAGCGGTGCCGACTAGTTGAAGGCACCGGGAGGTCGCTGCGCACCGATGCCGCAGTGCCTGGTGCCGACTCGGAGTGGCGCGCTGGAGCCGGGGTCAGCGCTGACTCCATGAAAATGTCCTGGAGCCTAATGTCTCTTTCTCTCTTAATCCAAGGTTTAAATGACTTGCAAATTTTGCAATGATCACTGATATGGGTCTTACCCAAACGGACAATCTGCGTGCGGATCACTCCTTGGCATAGATCGCCGACAAGTGTTGCACACCTTAAAACCTGGGGCGTGGGGCATGCCCCGGCCTGGGTACTCTCACTAAATGAACTAACTGTAACAGCTAACTAACTACAGGTATTAGCACTGAACGAACGAAAGGTTCTGGGGACGAGCTACAGCAAAGCTGGAGCAGCACAGTTCCATTGAACCTTCACCAGCAGCAGGAAGGAACTGAGGGAGGGGGGAGCACACAGCTCCCTATATACCACGCCATGGAGGCACCACTCCAGGGGTCGCTGGGGTGCTCCCCCTATGGGTACTGCTAGGGGAAAAACTTCCAGCACCGGTGTGCATGGCGAGCACGCACACCTATTGTGGAATACACATGAGCAATCACTCCAAGAAGAATAGGAATTTAAATGATGTACATTTATAAGTGGAATTGAGAATTTTGCCAACTTGTGGATGAGAAGCTCAAAGGGTTTACCAGATGTAAATATGGTAAGAGACCCAGCAAATAACTGGTGGAACCTATTATTATGTAGGATGAAGGGGACATCTTACATCTTAGAAGTCTGAGGGCTAGTCTACACTATAAAGGTTTTGCTGATATACTCTGATATAGTATATGAGCTTTTAAGAAAGATGTGGACAAACTGGAGAGAGTCCAGAGGACAGCAACAAAAATGATAAAAGGTTTAAAAAACCTGATCTGTGGGGAAAGGTTAAAAAAAATGGGCAGGTTTAGTCTTGAGAAAAGGGTGACCTGATAACAGTCTTCAAATACATTAAGGGACTGTTACAAAAAGGAAGGGGATCAACTACTCTCCATGTCCACTGAAGATAGAACAAGAAACTGTGGGCTTAATCCACAGCAAGGGAAATTAAGGTTAGATATTATGAAAATTTTCTAACAATAAGGATAATTAAGCATTGGAATAGGTTGCCAAGGGAGGCTGTAGAATCCCCATCATTGGAGGTTTTGAAGAATAGGTTGGAGAACACCTATCAGGGATGGTCTAGGGGGCTGGACTAGATAACTTCTCAGAGTCTCTTCTAACCCTACGTTTCTATGATTCTATGACTATATTGGTAAAACCCCCTACTGGAGATGTTCTTTTGCTGGTATAGTTAAACCTCCTCCCTGAATGACAAGAACTTATACTGATGAAAGGACTCTTTTTCCAGTATAAGTTGCATCTTCATGGCTTTTTTTGCCGGCATAACTTATGTTGGTTAGAGGTGTGATTTTTTCCACACTCCTAACTAATACAGCTCTGGTGGCAAAAACATGTAATGTAGACCTGGCTTGCGGTACACTTTAAAGTGTATTTTATTTTTTGGGGAAAAGTAAGAGAGTTGCAACGTGGTCTGAATCCTAGAGGTTGGGATGAAGGGAGCAAACCCAGAATACTGGCTATTTAGCATGAGGCTACTTAACACTGCAGAGTACTCAAGTAAATACATGGTATTTTAGGACAAGTGAGGTAGATCCTCCATAAAAGTTAAAAGTTCACTTCAAAATGCATCTCCATACCGGTATTTCGTTCTTCTGTATCCTGATCAATATTTCTTGTTCACCTAAGTTCATTTCTTTATTTAAATGCATAACTTCAGTATATGTAGGTGAAATTCACCACAAGTCCTGTACACCACTGAAGCACTATTTTGATTACTTACATGAGATTTAAATGATACACAGGGCTTATGTTGGTCCACTGCACAGGTGTAAATTTCACCCACATTGTTTAAGGATGATGAACTGCTAGGATAGATTAGTCAATGGGAGACCTGAATGTGTGTGTAAAAACAGAATTTGGCCCCCAGAAATAAATGGCCCCGAATGAAACTCACAACAAAGACAACCCCAAAATAGGACAGAGGTAACAAGAGACAAACATTGTCTTAAATTTTTAAATTTTTTTCAGTGCATATGTTTTAAGGTTTATAGAAAAATTAAAAATACTGAAATGTATTTACTGTTTTATATGCCACTTTACAGTCTGCTGCTACAACATCTAATTCATGTTTGTATTAGAATTAATCCAGAAAGGATGGTAAAAATTCAAAATATTGTGTGCTGTTACTCAAAACAGTTTTGGGTTTCTGAACCTCAGGTTCATTGCAGCCAGGTGACGCTTTTTACCTTTACCTTTATCTTTTTTACCTTTATTGGATTAACTCATTATAGTGGCAAAAGTTAGTGGAAAAGTTTAGAGTTGTCAGATTTGAAGAAAGCTGCTTGCTAGCCTTCCTAACCAGAAAAGTCCAGCTACAGGAAGTAAGGTTAAAGGTCTCAGTGGAGAAGACTTTCTCCCCGGTTGAACTTACTCCCGTTTTCATATAGCCAAAGACAACATAGTATTTGTCATGGAACTTCTTACAGTACTTATGTTCCTAATTCATAGAAAGGAAACCCCATACAAAGAGGAAAAATATAACAGAAATGAGTTAATTACAATATTCCTCTTGACTTCTATGGTAGTTGCTTTGAGCTCTTTTATGTTTGTAAAGAACTTTGAGGACATAAGGTACCACAAAATGTTAAGGATTATTATGAAAAAAAGTAAAGGAAAATGTCCCATATACTGTAGCATTCTTCATGGAATCAGTTAAGTGAAATACTTCTTTGTCTATCAAGAAACATCTACCAGGAGAACACTATACTTTTTTTGTTTTATACAACTCTGTATTAGAAAGCAAATAAAGAACAAATAACAGAGGACATCTGCAAACCTTGGATAATATATTTTTATCTTTAGGCATACATAAGTTTTATTTATTTTGTTTAAAATTTAAACAAAATTCCATAAGTATTACTAATAGTAAGCTAAAACCTTTTCTGACCCCGAGGCAAAAGATTTGTTTGCTTACATGACTTTACAGTACACAGTGAAGAAGACTGCTATCACAGATAAGTCACATTCTGTTAATAACTTATGTCTAGTATGTTAAATGCTTTTAAAAAAGTATTGTGATTTTAAAAAAACATTGTGATTTTTTGTAGAAAAAATTTAAAGCTTTTTTTCAGCTCGCAAATATGTACTGACTTGTTGTCTATGAATTGAATGCTGCCAACAATGAGTTAGTATACTTCCACAATCACAACCTGTACTGTCACATTTCACAACAGCTTAGTTTGGAATTTTACTGGCCATCCCAAAAGCCAAAGCCACAGCATGGTGCAAATTGAAATAATCTGTCTTGTTATTTTAATTAAATACATGTAGTAACCCCCTTACAGTAAACTTCTCATAATCAGAGACATTAGGAGATTGAAAAGATCTATTAGATCACCCTGTTCACCCAATGCCAGGGCAAATTTGTTCCCTACAATATATTTTTAATGCTTTTTCAGTATACTGTTAAATGTCTCAAAGGATGGAACTTTTACCACTTCCACTGGAAAACCATCCTATAGTCTAACAAACCACACCATTAAGTAAGTTTTGCGTGTTGTTCAGCTTAATTTTTCCTCTTCTTGATTGCATTTATGATTCCAGCACCTCTTTATGCCTATTTGGACTATCCTAAATAATGCTTCTTCTGCTGCAATATATATATTCTTTAAATACTTGTAGCTGTACAGCATTTATACACATACAGTAAAGATGCCTGGAAAGTAAATAAAACAGTTCCACTGAGGAGCTGTCGTCACTTTTGCTTTATGAACTTAAACAAAGAGATAACAAAGTAAACTTCTGGCACACTTTCAACTAAATGCCTCTCTTGTAATAATTTTAGCTCATTGGGTAATTCAAATGAATGCCCATTATGAATACTAATATTTCCTATGCACAGTACCTTAGATGTGGAATTGAGACGTTGGATTACCCGTTTTTACTATTTGATCTGAAGGAACAGGAAATGATGTTAATGATAAGATTATAATAGTTAAAGATGGAAAAATCTATTCCACTGCAATTTCAGGATATACTGGTATTATGGTCCCCAGACCCAGGGATAAATCAGATATTAAACTGGTACATTTGAGTTTTAGTTATAAAAGACTGAGAAGATACTTAGCAGTTCTGTAAATTTCATGTTTTTGAATTAAATTTTACAGCATCTCTAGATTTATTGTAGGGTTTGTCTCACTGGTAATTCTTTTGGGATATAACCCCTTTGTGAAATAGTACAAATTGCACATGAGACACAAAAGGATACCTCTGGAACATGGCATAAAGTAAAACAAATACCCTTAACAAATTTGAGATTCCTGTTTACTCCTGGCCTCAGATTCTTCAACTATCATTAAGATTGTGCTGCTTGGATGGACCATTTCAAAGTGTATTTAAAATGCCTATTACATTTTATACAGAGGAGTGATAACAAAAACATTATTAAAAGAAGCAAATAATTACAAGCACCACTATAACTTCATTTACGGAAAATGTAAAAATAGTCATAGTAGAGTTCAGGGTATGGATTGTCAACAAATGTGTGCAACAGAATTAGAATGCCAATGGTCTCTACACTGGTTTTTCCTGAAGAGAAATAAGATAATGAGAAAAAAATCTATCCTATAAATATCGTTAATAACACTGATAAGCAATAGAGCAAGAAAAGCCATGACATATATTTGGTTCTAATAACAAATCTAATTCTGTGCCAGAATACATTTTAATAAAAATAATAACCCCCCAAACAATTTTCCCTAGCTTAGTTTGAATTTTGTATGTCCCTTTGGGCTGATCACAGATAGCAACATGTCTAGTGAGAATCTGGAAAGCTTTTATACTTCTAGCTAGGGCTGCTCTAAAGGGAAGCCCAGATGAAGAGAGGAGAGAATCTTCCAGCCTGCCATCCAATAAGCTATGAGGTCCTTCACAGGAAAACTCAGGTGAGGAAATAGGATGTGAGGCAAACCTGCAGCCAGACCAGGGCTTCTTGCTCACCTCCAACAGAGCCGTGGGGAGTCACCATTCAAACACGCAGCAATACCTCAGCTGCACTAACTTACTCTTCCTACAGAGCCTGTAATGACAGCCTTTAGGCATGCAGCAGCAGCCTATCCTGTAGTACAGCGTGGGTCAGATGACCCCCACTCCTAGGTATTTCCCAAACTCCACCAAAGCTTCAGATCAGTTTGTACAACAACACTATACCGCCAGGAACTCTCCTGGAGCCCCGCAGTGCATCAGACGCTTGAGACTCCAAGCCTGCTCTTGATCCTGTTCCTCTTTATTCCCCAGCCTTGCCTGAGCTCATTCCACTCTTGTCCTTGCCCTACTCTAATCTTGCTCAAGCCCTGTTACTGACCTGCTTACAGCCTTGCCTCTGCTTCCTGATCCTCCTCGGACGCTGACTATCCGGCTTTGACCTTTGGCCCGGACGTGAACCACAGTACTGACTTGGCTTGTCCCGGGATTCTGGTCACAGAGCTTTGACCCCTGGCTTGCACCTGGTTTCCAGCTACAATACTGATTCTGATCTCGGTTCTGACCCTGACCTGTCCCCAGATCTCGATTCCAGTGCCCCCTTGGCCCAGACCCAACCCTACATACAGCTTCGACCTCCGCTCCAAACACTAGGAATGGGTAGGAAGGGAAGCGTGCCTGACAGCATTTGATGGTGTCCTCTCCTCAAAATCAGAAATGGAGGACCACCACCAGCTGCCTGACTCAGTGCAGCTCTCCAGAATTAGTACCAAACAAATAATGGGGGATAAGGATGGTTTAAAAAAAAATGTAGGTACCAATTTCCTAGGAAGAATGCCCATACACAGCCCTCTCCACAAAGACCCATGAGAGGTTGAGACCTATTTGTTCCAGTCCAGCATAAATTTTGAAAGACTCTAAAGAATTTGAAATATACTTTAAAAGTTCTATTCATCTTCCAACTCCAAATGAAATCCCTGTACTTAGACCCTCCAAAAGTTCCCCTGCTGATCTGGCATTCTAAACAACGTTTTTTAAAAACAGATTAAATCTTAATTTTCTATCAAAAATATAACCAAAATAAAACCTGCTTCTGCATTTTTGCCAAGGAATGTGAGTCTTATGAGGCATAAACCAGGGACAGTCACTTAACCTGAAGATTAGATCTGGGAAAAACAAAATTCTTTTTCCATTATGCAGCAACATCTGGTTTGTGCAAGTGACAGTCAGATTTCTTAGTTTTTCTATTCAGGTCTGAAACATGGAAAATCACCCTCCTTTCAACTTCCATACTCTCAGAGTGTTTCCACTGGATAACTGTAGACCTGGGCAATAAATACGATACTGACCAGAACAAAACTTTTTGTACAACCCAAAATAGATTTTTCCGATTTGCTGACAAATTCCACACGTTTCTGGAAATGAACTGAATATTTTTTCCGATTTTTTAGTCTGCTGGCCGAACTGAAAAATCAATTATTTGTTCTGCTGTAGTCAGAACTCCTATTGCCAAGCATTCCCCCTCATTCTGGGCCTGATGCACAGCCCTCTGACGTTCACTGAAAGACACTCATTGACTTCAATGGGCTTTGGCAGAAGGCTTCCTACCTTTTAGGTTTTCTCCTGTCATCACTTCCATCCTTTTAGTGATCTAAATCAGCGGTTCTCAAACTTATTGCACCGCGGCCCCCTTCTGACAACAAAAATTACGACATGACCCCAGGACGGGGGAACAAAGCCTGAACCTGCCCGAGGCCCACTGCCCTCAGGCGGGGGGGCCAAAGGCTTCAGCTCCGGGCAGGGGGGGCCTATAACCTGAGCCCAGCTGCCCAGTGCTGGAGCTGAAGCCTGAGCTCTGCCGTCCAGAGCTGAAGTCCTCGGGCTTGGGCCCCGGGCCCCAGTAAGTCTAATGACAGCCCTGGCAATCCCATTAAAACGAGGTCCCAACCCACTTTGGGGTCCTGACCCACAGTTTGAGAACTGCTGATCTAAATAAATGTAAACACATATAAGAAAACAGTAATCAACTTAAATTAAAACCAGTAAAAACTTACTCTGTAGAATGCAGTTGTCAGGGGCAGTAATGCTGCAGCAATGCTGTACTCTTCTGAAGTTGAACAATCCTTCAAGAAAAACATACACAGAAAATAAGCAAAGTCATGATGACTAGCTGACAGCATGAACCACATTTATACATAATAGGCAGACTGACCTTTTCCTTTTTGCTGGGGATGGGCATTTTTGTTATATGTCCCTTTCTGCCCCTATTGTTCGAACAGTGGTACCTTAACCTCCAGTCATAAGGGTGAGCCAATTCTACTCCATATATCAGCAATAAGAATGCACTCTTAGAGATGGGTAGTCCACACACCCCTTTCTTAGGGGTTGAGGATCATTCTTGTTGCACACCCCAGAGTAATAACAAGGCCATTAACTGACTTGAAGCAAAGTTGCTAGGTTGTTGCCAATGCTGAGTCTACGGCACAGTAGCATTAAGTTTCAACCACAACAAAAGTCTGGTAATAATAACTGCAAACACACAGAAAAGTCACTTCTATGAACTTTTGGTTTCAACTCAATTTTATACAATCATTTTGAAATTTTACTTTGTATAAATACAGTAAATAGGTGCATGTAACGTACTTTAATTCAAAACTTACACAAGGAAATAACAAGTACATTGTTCATAATCACTTTTACGGAAGGAAAGTATGAATCATTATAGAGGAGGTTATTACTAGTTCATTGTAATTTAAGTATTTTTCACACAGTTGATGAAATGTTATTTCAAGAAACCACTATTTAAGCAGGCATTCATTTAACATGCTGGGACTGATTCTCATCTCACATCTATTTTATGCCAATATAATTCCACTAGCTTCAGTGGAGTTACATCTGATATACATCAGCATGAGAGATAAGAATAAGCCCCATCATATTTAAATCTATGACATTCAATTAACTATCATCATGGTGAGTCAAATGATAAATACTGAAGTACATTTACCAAAAACAAACTATACAAAAGAAAAATAGTAACTGTAATTCTTCAACATGAGCTTCTGTGTATTCACATGTCCTGATGCCTTGATCCCATAAGTGGTCATATACAGAGGCTATGTGAAGAATAGTTTAAATTCTGAATTATGAATAGATAAAATTAGAAATGAAGCTTCAAAGACACTTTATTTGAGAGAAGCTTAAAAGTATCGCAAAGATAGTTCACAGAATAATCAGAGTTAAGAACATAAGAACGGCCATACTGGGTCAGACCAAAGGTCCATCTAGCCCAGTAACCTGTCTTCCAACAGTGGCCAATGCCAGGTGCCCCAGAGGGAATGAACAGAACAGGTAATCATCAAGTGATCCATCCCGTCACCCATTCCCAGCTTCTGGCAAACAGAAACTAGGGACACCATCCCTGCCCATCCTGGCTAATAGCCATTGATTGACCTATCCTCCATGAACTTATCTAGTTTGGTTTTTTAACCCTGTTATAGTCTTGGCCTTCACAACATTCTCTGACAAAGAGTTCCATAAGTTGATTGTGCGTTGTGTGAAAAAATCCGTCCTTTTGTTTGTTTGAAACCTGCTGCCTATTAATTTGGTGACCCCTATTTGGTGATTCTTGTGTTATGAGAAGGAGTAAATAACAGTTCCTTCTTTACTTTCTCCATACCAGTAATGATTTTATAGACCTCTATCATATCCGCCCTTAGTCATCTCTTTTTCAAGCTGAAAAGTCCCAGGCTTATTAATCTCTCCTCACATGGAAGCCGTTCCATATCCCTAATAATTTTTGTTGCCCTTTTCTGAACCTTTTCCAATTCCAATATATCTTTTTTGAGATGGGGTGAGCACATCTGCATGCAGTATTCGAGATGTGGGAATACCATGGATTTCTACAGAGGTAATATGATATTTTCTGTCATAGTTAATTGTATTTGGTGGGGAAGAAATTTAAAGATTTTTGTTTTGTAATGGAGTTTGGGTTTGTTTCTTTCGTTACCACTAAGTTGTGGCAGAAAATGAAGACAATCCATACAGATTGCATATTGTATTAATGACTGAACTGCATATTGTATTAATGAGGGAACATCATCTTTCACATGACAAGATCTTAGAAGATGAATGACACCATTGCAATGAATAGGGGCGAAGGTGGGAAGAAAGGTTTTTATAACTAAGTGTCAAATCTAACTCTCTTTACTTACAAATGCCAACAAAGTGAAAGACAGACACTTATGAGAGTAAGGTGAGCAGAATTTGTTTCTCTTAACTTTCAGTAGAAATTTACTATGAAATAGCAGTATTGCCAAATTTTTGCTCAATAGATTAGAAAAGGTAGGCAATTCTACTGCAGACTTCTGCGTGTGGAATGTCCACAAAACACTTTTAATGAATAGAGCCTTCTGGTACAGAATATGATGCAAAGTCTTAACTCCTTCACTACCCATACGCCAGTGAATTGAAAAGGTCAGTAATCCTATTTTGTATAATACAATTAAATTAAATTGAAGCTCCTTATCTGAAACAATATAAGTAGACCTTATCCTGAACCCACTGAAGTGAATGGCAAAACTCATGTTGACTTTAATGTGAGCAAGACTGGGACCAAGCTCTTTCATTAGCTGTAATTTTTAAGATATGCAAAAATTGACTTTAACCTATATGAAATGATTACCTCCATGATTTTTCCAAAAGCTTTGAAATGGCCTATTTTAAAAGAGGAAAAAACCCACTAACTGTTTATAGTCTGAGAATGCTTAATTTAACAGTGAAATGTGTCACTCAGATCTTTCAAAATAAGGATAAAGAAAGAGATGTCACGCCAAAGTAAATGAACCAGTGAGTGGACTGAAGAAAATAATGATCTTGTTGTGGAAATCATTTAAGGGAAACTAGAATTGATAGGTAGCTTAAGGTTTAAGAAACAAACTACTTGACTTTTTAAGATTTTTTTTAAAAATAATTAACAAACAACAATCAGTGAAAACATAATGTGAAAGCAGTCCACGATGCCCTATCCAAAGAAATCTGTTTCTGAAAGGCCTCTCTCTCTCTCTCTTTTTTTTTTTTAAATTTTAAATGGACTGGATATTTTTCATTGGTCCTTGTTGCCAAGGTTGGAGAAACATGATAATGCAACTTTCTATAAGACAAATACCCAGTTATATACTGGATAATGAGTGGCATAAACATAACTTCCATTAGCACTATCTTTCTCAACTCCTGTTTCATGCTGACCATTACTGTTGAGAACCTTCAATTCAACCCAAGATCCGAGATCTGCTTATCTATTATTAATCTTTGATAAATTACCCAAATCCAAAATTATCTGGACTGTTCCTCTGCCAAGATTTTTATTTATACCTTCATCCTGACACATTTCCTACCTTACAATTTTCTCTCAAATCAAACTTTTTGCAATTTAATCTGTACTACTAATGTCGAATTTCAACTCTTCATCTGTACCCACAACTAGGAAAGCATTCTCCTCATTCTAGTAATCCTAACTTCATTGTGACCGCTCATGTGAATTGTTATGCAATTTATTGTAATACTTGACCCACTCACATCAACAGAGGACCACTGGACACTGTTAAAGGGCCCTATCTTGCAGTTCTTTCTCACATAAGAAGTCATAATTTAGTCAATGGGCCTATTAGTGTTAAGAACCACAGGAATGGATCCAAAGTTGACAGACCAAAAATATAATCTTCAGGTAGTTTTTTCTAGTTGTTTGAAAAGTCCATGTTATGAAAAAAGTATTAAAAATCACAAGTACTTCAGTGCTCTTTTCTCAATTCAAGTAGCCCAGTCATCCTGAGTAATACATCAATGTACACACAGTCATGAAAAAAACAAAATTTGACAAAAGATTTAAGAGACAGATTTTAAAGGTGGTGTATAAATGGATGCACACTTGTAAGCCTACATTTATGCAAGGTTACCCCAGTTGTACTTGTAAATGAACTTTTAGTTGTCTAGACCTGTGCCTTGTCTGAACATGAATGTGCCTTGTCTGAACATGAATGTGCCAACTATGCATGGAAATATGTGCGTGTAAAACTGTGCATTCTGCACATGCATCTCATACCAGTTGAGAAGGTGATCATTATAGACTGAAAAAAAAATGATGATGAAAAGCATGATAGATACTCTGATGATATCTTTCATTACTGTGTCTGAGAATACTATGTAGTTTGTAAAATTATACACGAGTCCCACTCTTCCAGTGTCTAGACATAATGGAGTTCAGAAGGGAAAGTCTGGCATGCCTTTCATTCTCAAACTGTGAATTATTTGCTATTATGTTGTTGCCCATATCTATAACCTTACTTTATAAGAATGTTTTGTGGTTTGACACACATATTTATGTGATGGTATGTGTATACAATACATGTCACATTTTTTACATTTTCAATATTTTCAATTTAAGTTAGTAAGATGACTCTACATTTAAAGTGAGACTATACATTATTTAAAAATTCTCAATGCTTTACAAAGAAATACTTATTTTCCTTTTGTATATTTTATGGATGTGTGTGTAGATGCAAAATGATCTATGCTGATTGTTTCAAGTTGTCCATTTAATCTTTTGGCTCAAATTATTTTGTTGGAGTTTTGGCTTTTACCCAAAACATACACAAAAATATCTTTCTAAAACTGAGCAATCTTAGAATCCTCACCTAGAGAGCATTCAGTATTCCAAGAGCTAACATATGTCTAAAAGATATATATCACCACAGCACAGACAACATATGGTGCTTTATTTTTGCATTTTTACTTACAAATATGCAATTCCCCACATTTGGTATGTCAGCAGTACCCTCTACACTTCTAATGTAGTGGTATAATCAATATATATTGTCCAGCATGTGATGAAAGCATTAGACAATACAAGTAAAATGATCCCATTCCAGGACAAATTTCTCCCCAAGATACCTTCCTAATACTGATGCTCGAAGTACAGTAAAATCCATTAACTATTCATTTGCTTTGTCTGAGCACACTAAAATACCACAATTAATGGAGATTATATGTAGAAATCTTAAACACTCTTAATTACCTACATGCAGGTACTGTAAATGTCACATAACTACTGGTACTGTATGAAATGAATTCAGATTTGTGAAGGCCAGACCATCACTATATAAGGGGCTGATACAAATTCCTGATGAGATATTGCAGAGCAATGAAACTGCTTTCTTAATTTACATAGAATGAAGATGAGTGACATGGGGAATCAAGAATTATTCCTAGCACACAAATAGCCTTTCTATAAATAATGACAATTGATAATGAGATACCAACTCTTGTAGAAAACTGGTTTGATTCCATGCCCTGTTCAGTAAGGACTAAAAGTTCACTTTGTGGACCAGATATTTCTGAAGCTGCATCTTGACAGGAGGTTAGACTAGATGACCCTTCTGGTCCCTTCTAACCCTATGATTCTATGAAGCAAACCGAAAATTTAATGGCAGCTTCAAATATATTAAAATGGAAGTATTTATTGAATTAAATATGAAAATACTTAACAAAATCAGCACTGTATTCTTCCATTTACTTCTTTTGACGTTAAATTTAAATGTATTTTATGCTACCCTCAGATTTTCAATGTACAGTAAATTTTTGTATTGACACTATCTGTTTTGTAGAATTCACAGAAGCAAATTGGAGGTTTTGGCAACTTGCTGTAGGCAGCTGGAGCTTCTGAATCTGGAAGAAGGCAGGAGGCAGTTTTGGCTTTTGGAACCTAGTGGAAATTTTAGGCTTTTGGCACTGGGATGGGGAGGCATCTCTTCTTTCCCTCACCCTTATAGTCAGGGTCAGAGTTGACCTGCATTTTTGGGAGGCTTCAACTGCTACTTCCTCACTTCATCAACCATTGACAACGACCTGCTATCCTCCTCCTATTCTCAGTGGAGAACAGCTAATGAACATCCACATGAAGGAAGGAGTTCCTGCTTGAGTTCAGGGGAAATACACACACTGATTCAGCAAATCCCTTAAACCTGTGAATAATCCTACTGACTTCAACAGGATAACTCATATTCTTAAGTGTTTTCCAGAATTGGAGCCATAGTAAGCAACAGTAAACTCTTAGGGATGCCAGTTCCCTCTCAGTCACATGACCTATAAAACTTGGGAGGGATATCTTCCACTGAGAAGCAATATTCCTGTCTTCTTAAAATTCACTACTTCTATGAAGTTTCTCATTATCCAGCCATCTTAAAAAGTGTTGTGTTTTTAATAAAATAGGAAAATCTACACCACACTGAGATTTTCTATCACTGAAGGCAATTTTTGTCTTGTGTAACTATAAACTGTATCTACATTAGACTGTAAGCTCTTTGAACAGGAACTGTGTTTTCTACATTCCGTACAGAGCTGAGCATGATTTTGCTCAAAGTTCTGAAACATTTTAAATAAATGCCATTAGCTGCAGTCTATTGTATATTGTTATATAATAAACATAACATAGACCATATAAAGTCACACACTAATGAGCTACATACCAGTTGTTGATATATGGTAAAATGTGCGTGCATAATGGTACAGTGTATACACCTATACAATATACTGATACAGATCCTGCCAGGTGCTGATCACCTCCTGTGATGTAATGAGTGCCTTGAATATCTATTTTAATGAATGCCAAGAGCGTGCAGCACCTTGCAGGATTAGGCCATTAATGCATAAAGAAAGGAAAATGCATGTAAGATTAAAGTGAGCTATGTTTATCAAAGGAGTGAGGAAAGAACTGATAACTCACCATGAGTAGTGAATCTACAAGCGATGATGACGTATATTTCTGCAACACTGGCTAAACATTAAGGCTGAAATCGTGGTCCTAATCAAGTAAATGTCAAAACTCCCCTCAATGACTTCAGTGAAGCCAGGATTTCACCCTATATTGTCTGTACACTTTATATTGTTTAGCTTCTTATTGGTTTACAGCATTTATACTGTCTGTACAGTTTACATTATGGGATTACTTTATATTGTTCAACCCAAATTACTACACTATTTTCTGTCTTTTCTTCGTCTAAAGCAATAACAGAGCTCATTAGGGTGGATTAGAAAGACTGCTTTATTTTATGAACTGATTCTGTGTTACTAGAAAACAATGGGACTACAATTTTATTGATAAGTAATTTAGAAAGTATATTTAGGAAAATATTTCAAAACAGATTAACTCTTTTTAATATTCCAAATTTTAAAAATATATTTTGCACCTACTATTATGAGATTGGTTGCATATCGTTTCTATGTTCATTGGCACAGAAAGTGTTAATGTCACGTAGCTACAAGTCAGTATTCTTGATTTGTAAACAAGAGGAAACATCATCTTTTCTACAACAAGCAAATAAGTGTAAGATGTAATTTAATTAAATCAAGCAATGAATGTACATAAAACAGCCAACATTGTTACCTAAGAAAAAAGCACTGCAGATTTAATTATATAAATTAGAAACTCTTCTAATCACCCTACAAAAATATCTCTTATCCTCCTACAATACGAAATATTTATAAGATTTAATTATTTTAATTATAGACAGTCATGTTATCTATTTTACATGAAGCAATGCATCTAATGGATTGTATAATCTAAAATAGAAATACTTGAGCACACATTCAAGGCTATGATTCCTACGTTCCCCAGAGTTAAAAATAGATTTCACATAAAATAACAATTTTATGAGATATTAACAGTCATATAATGTCTGTTATATGATCTATTTAGATGCTGCCTCTAATTAAATGAAAAAGTATATGTTCCTATGTGGAATTTTATTATAAGAACCTTTTAAAACACTTAAATACAGGTTCTTAACCCTATAGATAACCTAATCTGCTATCCTGCTTTAATGATTGTCAAAAGAGGTCTTAAACACTTGTTATTCTTATAACAAAAGCCATATAATATAATGAATATATATATTCAAAATACAGCATGGAATCTAATTTTTCTTAAATTACAGTGAAATCCTAAGCCCCATTGAAATCACCAGCAAAAACTCCAGCTAATTGCAATGAGGACATGGTTTTCAGCCATTACGTCTTTTAGGGAAACCTAACTTCATGGTTACTTAATTTATAACCATCAAATACAGATAGGTTTCACTTATGAAGTCAGTACCAGACTCTGTGTTCCTCTGCTCCACAATGGGGTGAGGAAGACGGAATTATTCCTCTAGGCTGTAATAGTGTTTACATCCATTCCACTGAGGCTGCCTGGACATATTACCTCTGTGAGGCATAGAGGAAGACAATGACTGAAGGATCCACACAAAGAACCTGTGCCCTCACCTCTCCAACTACAGGGCTATCAGAGTGGTTGTGAAGCCTCCAAGGAGCTATCTTTTCTCTCTGCTGCGGGGAAAATTGCCCTGAGTTGTTCTTAAAATCTTTGAATGTGGATGTGATATACACCCTTTTACACGGGTAGATTTTTTTCTAAAAAAGTTTAACACAATTCAAGGTTGTTTTTCATATAACAAATGTATAATTACTTTATAATATTTGTATGCAGCACTCTGTGTATGTATTGCAATTTACCTGGGAAACAGAATGCTTTTGTTGTAGATGGGGCAGAAGGAAGACATGATGCAGGGATAGAATGTATCACACAATGGAGAAGAGGCAAAGATACACAAAATAAAGTTGCTTGATTTTGCACAATAAACACCACAAGCCTGATCATGCAAAAATGCATCTACCTATCTTTACTAATGTGCTTCAATATTTGCATATAAGGGCTGAAGTGAAATATGCATATTTGGCATTGTTTGCCATTTGTACTTCATGCATGACATTAAACCCCAGATCTCTGGTAATATTGGCAAGGCAGTTTTTCCCCACTATGGAAACTACTACTTCTGCCTGCAATCTCTCCCCAATTTATCTGGTGTAACCACATGTGGCCCAAGCCCTGTAGGTGCAAACTCCCCACCCCAAAATGTCTTATACTTTATGGAAAGTTTATGAAGAGAAAGTTTACGGAGGGAGGGTGCAATTCACCAAGTCATATCCCCACAAGTCCCCTTGAACATTTTGTAGTTATGCCTACTCAGGTGATACATACCTCTAACTAGTGTTCTGGGCAGGACGGAGCTCCAGTGACCTTCAGTAACAAAAAGTGAAGAGGTTACAGTCTATTATTACCTCTTGTGAGGTTGACCACTGGCTGGAAAGATGCTATGGGTTCAAGCTGCAGCTGTGTGTGCTCAGTACAATGCAAGGCAAGGGGCAAAGGCGGCTGCCTGTGTGACTCCCTGATCTTATGGATGATTCAATGCAAATTAGACCAACCTCACCTCTGCCCTGAGATACACTAGGTGCAACACCCACAAGGGACATTACACTATCCTGGGATCACTGGAACAAAAATATGCTCCAACCATGCCCCATAATAGGCATTCTTAGGGGGAAGACACAGAGCTGTCTACCTCACCCCAGAGAAATCCCCTTAGCTGGTTGGTTAAGATGACTTTCTGGCCCCACTACACCACTAAAGTGGTGCAAAGGGGCCACAGCTGGAAGCAAGAACGGGCCCTGTAGATCATTTCATTAGCCAACGAGAGAGCTGGTAGCCTGCAAAACAGATCTTTGGTGTGAAAGGCTGCAGAATGACATCCCAGTCTGTAGGAAGTTCTGCCAAGATTGTTTTAACTTTAGAAAATTTCTTATACTTGGCTTTACGAGGTTCTGGCCTCTCATACGTTTGTGTGGATTTATTGAGGGAGAATGCAGGGGAGAGAATGTCATGGATGCAATTTTGGATGGATGCATTCAAGCACCTAATTTTTATTCAATTTTAAAAAGTTTAACCCAGCTACACTCTGGATGATGAACTAACAATGCAGAATTTTTCTGCTTGTGGTCCCACAGCTCTTCTGGTCTAGCAGCAAACAAACACTAGCAACAGTACTTTACTAGAAAGAGAGCTCTTGGGTGCCTCTCTCACAATACATGCATTTTTCACAATCTAAGGTTATGATTTGTTGTTCTACCATTTTTTAATAACAAAAATATTTAGGGAACAAGGAAACAACTCCTACATGCAGAAGTAATAAATTCTTCTGTATTTTTACTGTACCCCATTATAGTTCTTTTGTAATGAGTGTAAAATTTGTTTTTAATTTTTCTGTTTAAGATGCAGATAAATACAAGAATGCCATCCCTTGTGTCTGAGCACATCTGAGTTTCTTTAACAAAAATGCCATGCATGTTTCTGAATACTGTCATGAGGCCCATGGCAATAAAGTTCAGCATACTCAGGCTGTAATCTTCTCCCAAGGAAATGGTTGGGATGCCAAGATGCCTTTTGACTTTTATTTCACAGCAGGGCTTCATTTGCAGTGACTCTGTCCAAACCTTAAACTACACCAGCTGTGATACGAAGTCCTGCACAATAATTTCTAAAGTATTTGACAAATATTTTCTAAATTAAACTATGGGATACGTTACAATTCATGACAAACTAGTGATCAATAGTCATTAAACACTTAGACAAGAAGGGATATTAATTTACAAGATGTTTATATACTGCAGAGCTTGTCTAAAATTTGTGGTGCAGTAAAACATTGGTGCAATGATTGCAAAACATAAATACAAAATACTTTGTAAACCACTTTACAGCCATTCTAGTTAATTGAGTTAAGAAACAATGGAAAAAATCCCTAGAATAATGGAAGGGCTATTAAAATAGCTGCAACATTCCAGTCCAGTCCAGTTGTTATCTATTAGGGAATCAGTTCATAAATACACAATGTGTATTCTAATATCCCGTTGCTGTGCAGCAGCATCTCTGTTCCCAACATCTCGAAGAATTTACTAACTTTCAAAAGCATAAAGAGTATAACACATTGAAATTCCTTGAATAATTTATATTTCATTGCTTTTCTCTCAGTGAAATGGACCTTAATTTCCTACTAATATTTCACACACTTAAATTTTTCTGTATTTGTATAGCACATCATAGTTGTCACTAGAATTTCCTGTGTTTTTTTGTTTTTAAGAAAACTTGTCTCAGGGTCTTACTTTACACTACATTTCAAATATCATTATCAGCTTATATTCTGGTTAACTGAAAAGTTCGTTCTTCACTTTTTCAAAAGATGTTTTTTAAAAGGTAGGATGGAGCAATTTTATATTTAAATATCAGTATTTGGCATTTATATGAAATAAAACTCATCAAAAGATTCTGGGCCTGATCCTGCAATCCCTGCTTAAGCCCTAACTGACTTTTCAAAAGTGTCTGCTTTCCACAAAAAAGTCAATTTTTTGTTGAAAAACTGAACACCTGAAAGAATCCCCCCCCCTCCGGTTTTTGGCAAAAAAAATAAAAAATAAAAAAATTTGATTTAAAAATGCTGCCATTGTGCCTCATGCCCACTGACTCCTCCATGAGAAGACTGGGGCATGGTGCAACTACACAGTGGTCAGGTGCCCGGTTTTCAACCTGAAAGTCCAGTTGAAAAGGGGACCCGACAGTTTCTGGTCACATCTACTGACCAGACACCCAATGTCTGGTTACTGCGGGGGAGACAGGGAGGTGTCAGGTCATCATCTGTGCCAGCCCCTACTCAGCCGGGGCCACTTCCTACCTGTGTTGGGCGGCTGCGGCTCCCAACCCAGGATCCGCAGACGAGTGCCTCCTGACCCGGGCACGGGGGCAGGAGGAGAAAAGCAGCAAGCAAAGGGGGGAGGGTGGCAGAGGAGTGGATGGGAGGGGGGGGCCTCAGGGGGAAGAGGCAGCGCAGGGGAGGTTCCCGCACTCCTGCTGGAGTGTCTGGTTTTTAAATATTACCAAGTTGGCAACCCTACCATCCACAACCCCATGAGGCTTTGTGGGGAGCATTTCCAAATCAAAATATTTGGTTTTCAGTCGAAAGTTTTTTTATTTTTCACTGAAAAAAACTCTAAATTTTCTATTAAAAACCACATTTTCTGACAGTTCTACGTACATGATTATGCAAAATGTTTGAAGTTAATATTTTTTAAAGACAAGAGATTTCTGGACTCCCTGATGTGGAGTGAATGGTTTTTCACCACTGAAGCAGAGTAAGGATTGGAAAATCTGATAGTTCAATTTTTAAAATTATTTTTGTTAATTTTGGATGCATTTTCTTTCTCATTCTTAACCCCTAAGTTCTCTCCCCTTCCCATGTCTTCCATCCTCCCAAGGGCTGTATTGTAGCCCTTAATCCATTTTGTTAGATCTACCTAGTGCAGAGGAACAATTTACCCAGGGAAAAATGGAGCTTGGGAGAGGACTAACTGGCCAAAATTCAATTCAGAGAAAATGAAGAATCTTTCTAGAACAGAAGAAACAACCAAAAGAAATGGTGGAGATAATGACCCATGTTCTCAGCTCTGCTATAACCACTTTTCTCTGATGTATAGCTGGCAGAGGCTATGTAGCTGGCTCCTGTGCCAGTAGTCCCTCCACCTTTAGTGCAGGAGCCATTACAGATGCATACTGGAGATAGGCTATGAAAAGAGCAGCTGCTCTGATTACATATACTCTAAGGTCTAAAGGGACTACTGTGATCCATCTAGTCTGACCTCCCGCATGACTCAGGCCAAAGAATTTCCCTGAAATAATTCCTGTTTCAACTAGAACATATCTTTTAAAAACCATCCAGTCTTGATTAGATTTATGCTGAAACTGGGCAGCACAGATCAGGGAGTCACAGCTAATATCCTGTTAGATGCAGGGCTTACCTGCAGGTGAGAATCTACTCCTATATTTGCACTCCTGATAAATGGATTTGTATGCTCTTTGTCTTTAAAGCTCACATCATGTTGGTATTGTATTCCCAAGAGTTTCTGAATGTGACGATGCAGCAGTTGTCAAGATGCTTCTTATATGCACTTAGCAAGAAAGTTGCATCCACTGCAACTAGCGCAGAATGAATGAGGTAGCCTGCTTACTGAGTGATCTTTCACAGTGCATATTAACATTTGTGAGCAGCGATCTCAGCTGGTTAGCAGTTGATTTTCAGGTGACAGTGTGTTGGGTTTGACTTATACAGTAATAACCTAAATAGTTTGGATCCAATCTACTGGGAGACAATCACTCTCTCCATTCAGCTCAACAGCATCTATGATTATCAGAACTGATGTAACTAGGGGGGACCGAGGGGGCTGACAGCTGGATGTTCTCAGTGAGAACTATTTTACTCAGAAACCTGCTTCTTGTCTTGGTTCACCAGAGTCCAAATTTGCGAATATTTAGGGCATTCTGCAAGACTCACATGCTCTCTTAGATCCAAAGACAATATTAACTGAGGATGGGTGAAGAGGATCATGATAGAAATAATACTGCAGGGGAAGTTTTTTATTCTGTTTTTAAGATTATTGATGCGTTTGGTATTTGTATTGTCTATAATGGTCAGGTGTGAGACAGGCATAAACAGTAACTTGAAATGAATATACACATACACATGTCCATGCAGCCTATGAATTAATTTAAATCAGATTTGCAACAGTAAAGTGGCTCATTCACAAAACCCCATTTCTGATCACCCTAAAACACCCTTATGAATAAATTTCCCTAATACCCTCCAAAAGTCAGGTCTCTGAGAAGGTGGCATTATACCGAGCTGGAGGTGTGGTATTATCATGGATAAATGTTTTCCTTTAAGCACAGATAAGTGAAAAGTTCATAGTTATAAATAACATTAAATAATGGCAATTGATAAACAGTCAGCCTTAGAGATTTTGTCATGATGACCAGCAAAAATTTAAATTAAAATGTAAAAAGAAAAATATAAAACAAAGCTTAGAGAAACTTCAAGAATAAGACTTCCAACCACCTAAATAATAGTTTGCATAATCACTGTTCTGTATGACTTCAGCCATGTCACATGTCTTTTCTTTAATTGAGTTCGATTCCTGCCCCCGAATAAAAGAAGAACCCTCCTCCCCGAAGCCTATTTAATTAAACAAACAGAAGGCATGGAAAAGCGATATACCCCAGAGAGAAAGAGAAGCAAATTAGAACATACAAACATTTTTCTAGTTAATTCATTACTTTTACAATCATCAACTCAATACAAAGAAATGAGTCAGGGAATAAATAAAAAATGGGCTCACAAAATTATAACCATTATACAATTCCTCAACCTCATTCTGAAATCTCAGTTATGTGACACAAAAGAATTAGTCTCTTGGGCAACCTGAAAGCAAGCACACTTATCAGTGACTACTGGTAAAATGCAAGAATGTAACAAAAATTCCCTTGATAGAAATCTCTTGCTATGGTACCAAGTGTACTGACAGTAATGCCTCAACAATATTCTTGTAACTCAGTCAAATTCCCAGTTTTCATAATTCAGAGCCTTATAGTTACTCCTTGGAATATCAAATTAATCTTGATGATAGAAGTTCACTTGGATATGCTCTCCACAGATTTCTGCCATTACAGAAATTCAATCAGTATTAATTTTGAGCAATCCAGGTCTTTGTTTCAAAAGTCAGCTTCATCATCAACACTTTTTAGAGGTCATAAATCATTATTTTATACAAGCCAGTCATATAGAAGCTGAACACTTAAACATCCAGTAAAACAGAAGTCTAGCTAGTATTTAAAAACCTGACAGGGAACAGTTTTTAGACAGACTATTTCCTTCTTCAGAATCTTCAGATTATAATTTTTAAAACAGCACCAATTATTTTAAATTCTAAATTTATTGGGAGATGGACAAAAGATTGCGTTCAACTAGTAACATGGGTTGTAAAAACACATATATCTAGCCTAGCTGTAAATTCAAAGTTTTTGATATGTTTATCAGAATGGTGCATCTGCATACAATAGGAAGACCTAGAATTAGAATCCTTGAGCCCTATAAGTGGAGATCCCTATCAATACCAAAAACTACATTGACCTGGGATTTTCAAAGAAGCCTACTAAGACTCAGTGGGAGCTGGGCACCTAGATCCTGTAAGTCTCTTTGAAAATTCTAGCCCGGTCAATAACTTGATCCCAGAACATCTTAGCACAAATCTATATTACCTTATTAAACAATCTTTAATTTTCATATTAAAATTATCAATGACAATACTCAAATTCCTGCTTTTTGATTCTACTGGTATCCAAATAAGTATGAAAAATAGTTTATCAGACTCAAGTTATGATGATAAGATGTGTTACAGTCTTAACTATATACATATGTTGACACAAATATTATTCCATCATTGGTGTCCCGGGCTCTACACTCAAATTTATCTCAGGATCTGTTATATTTCTACCTCCACTAATGAAATCATATACTAAACTTTCATAGCATTTTGCTTCCTTCAAAGCCAAGATAATATATATAATACTAAATAAGGCATCCAATCATTTGTATTTTTTCATGCACATCACTCAAGTTCAGATCAACAGCATTTTATTCTGTTGCTGCAAATATTTCAATGTTGTGATCTGTTCACATTATCTTTTTACAGTAATATAGTCAAGGGCATGTATTTTCAATCTTGAAGTAGTGATCTTATTTTGAATATTCCTTTTCCTATCCCATCAGGCTGATAAAGGGCCAAAGTTCTTATTGGAAGACCATATGCGTTGAAAGATGGACTATATTACAGAAATTCATCCTTCCAATAATACATATGTAGTTGCTAACTCAAAAATGTTTGCACTGAACTTGGCAAATTACTGTATATTACTTTAACATACAGGTCTTAATTTTTTTTTCCTGAAGTCATTTGCCACTACTACACATACATCACCCAGAAAACAATTTTCAAGAAGCATTCCTAAAAAGTCACTAATTGCCTTTAAAAGAGGCAATTAATGATGTGGTGAATCAGATCATATACATCTTTGCTAGGTGTCAGCCAAAACCCAGCATGGCTTTAACACCACACTGGATTTCTCTGATAAATCTCTGAAAACTGGCTTCTTTCTGAGTGTAGTACATGCACCCTCAATGGTCTTCAATGAGCTGAGCAGAAAGATAAACTATTTGTCTGTTTTTTGTTTTATTACTGTTGATCATGGTTTCATTTTATTGGAAGCAATAATAGGATAGGGATTTGTTTACTTAAACTAGTACAACAGATAACTTCTATTTATTTATTTTCTTCCATAAGTATACTCGTGTTATTGCATAACTAAACCACTATTTGCTCACTTCAACCAGGCACATTTGCAAATAGTGTAAAAGGAACCTAAGTTTGTTCGGAAAACCTAATGCTTGGCAACTTACTAATACACCTCTACCCCGATATAACGTGACCCGATATAAACAAATTCAGAAAAAAAGCGGTAATGCAGCACTCTGGGGCGGAGCTGTGCGCTCCGGCGGATCAGTGCGTCAGGCTCCGACACGCTGCTCTGAGCGAAGTGTTAAGGGTGCTGGGCCAGGGCCAAGGGGTTGGATAAGGGGCAGAGGGTGTTGGGGGGCAGTCAGGGGACATGAAGCGGGGGGGGGGTGTTGGATGGTTTGGAGGCTCTAGGGGCGGGGTGGTCAGGGGATGGGGGCGTTGGATAGGGCGTGGGAGTCCTGGGGGGCCTGTCAGGGGGCGGGGGTATGAATAGGGGTTGGGGAAGTCAGGGGACTGGGAGCAGGGGGGTTGGGTAGGGGTGGGGTTGATTAGGGATGGGAGGGGGGTCTCTGGTGGGGGCGGTCAGGGGACAAGGAGCGGGGGAGGGGGTTGGATGGGTCAGGGGTTCTGAGGGGTCAGTCAGGGGGCGGGAAGTGACTATTAATAATGGAAATGCTCGAGGCCAAAGCAAGTTCGATATAACGCGGTTTCACCTATAACATGGTAAGATTTTTTGGTTCCTGAGGACAGCATTATATCAGGGTAGAGGTGTATACTAAAGGCCACTGAAGCAAGTGGAAAAGCTAACTGTACAATAATACACTGGATGATAATATAATGAGTTGTACTTTACAATATCACAACTCTCTTTGAATAGTATATAAAAATCCTGTAGCATTTGGAGAAATTCACTAAAGAGGTAAATGAAGAAATATTTATCCTTAATTAAGCAAGCTCTCTGAGTTCCAGTTCTCAGTAATAGCAGGAAATTTCAGAAATGACTGTTTCTACATATGACTTATACAACAAATGCTAATTTCCCAAACATGGACAGAGACTCAACTGAATTTTGCAATGATGATCAGTTAAGCTGGTTGTCTGTCATGATAAAACTATTTGAAAAATTACAACTTAGTCCTGGCCCAGAAAGAAAAAAAAAAAAGGATTCCAGGAGGAGTGTAGACATTGTGGGCTCACGGTTTCAGCCTCACCCTTAACGAAGTTGCTGGCTATCTGGTGGTCCTGGGGGCCAGTCTAATCACCAGTCTGGAGAATGTGCCCTACTGCAACAGTTTCCCTGCCCAAACTCTAAGCAGGAGGAAGGGAGTGTGAAGAGAGAAGCAACAGGGGGGACAAAAGGGTAAAGAAGGGAGAGGAGCACAGTTGCTCCCAGTTAAGATCTCAAACCCCACCTATGGCCCCAAAGATGTCTCTATTGCTCCTGGCCCTATCAAAGCTACACCTTGGCTAGTAAGGTGATGATTTTCATGTGTTACCACTAACAGTAACGGCTTCTTTCTACACATCAGACAATCCAAGACTAGCTTCTGTTAAAGTACTTAACTTTTTATTATTTCAAAAAGGGGTTGCATACTCATCTCAAATGTTCCAGTCATGTTTTCTGTGAGTTTCCCAAACCCTAGTTTCTCTTTGGCCAAACCTTTTTCCATTGCGCTTAAATTATTTAAAAACTCTCCAATCATGCAGTTTTGACCTTATCAGGCTTAATTTGTTCATGTTCTCTTTCAGATCATGTTGCTTGAATAGACAAAGATTTTCTATCAATGACACATGGGTCAAAGGCCCTGCCAGAATTTCAAGCTATGCTATCGTTGCTAAGGACAGAATTTTTTGCTGATTGAAAAACTATGAGCTGAGGTACACACTTTCCTTTTTCTCATCTCAGTTATCTACTCTTGTCTTGAGCTTTGAAAATAAACACAGAAGCTTTGAATTTAATTAAAATTGAAAATCAGTAACTGAACCTGAAAGTCTCCAATATGTCAAGGAAACTAAATCTATAGGACAAAAACAGAGCTGATTTAACCTGAACTGAATCAGGTTTAACAATATAACCCCGCTGAGTTGTGAAAACAGAGAATAAGTCAACTGCTATTGTCACACACTGAAATTGGCACTATTAATTGGTGATCCCATCACATAGCATGAAATTTCCAGAGTGACTTGTGGGTTTTTGCATAATTCTGGTGGGTGTCAACAGTAGATTCAAACTCTGCCAGTTCACAGGAATGGCCTTCTCTGAGGCGTCTTTGTGGAAAAGCATATCCACCAAAAGCACAAAGATCTCCCCAATGCTCTCCACCTTGTTGCATCACTTCCATGTGGTTTCATATTTGACAAAAGCCAAGTGAGTGATTGATAAGTCTGACTTTTGATACAAGTGATAATCAAAATATCTCATATGGTTTAGTATGGCTAATCCTTCCTCACATGCGTAGTATGATCCTGTCATAAATATAAAGGGAAAGGTTAACAACCTTCCTGTATATAGTACTATAAAATCCCTCCTGGCCAGAGGCACAATATCCTTTTACCTGTAAAGGGTTAAGAAGCTCAGGTAACCTGGCTGGCACCTGACCAAAAGGACCAATAAGGAGACAAGATACTTTCAAATCTAGGGGGGAGAAAAGGCTTTTGTCTGTCTGTTCTATGTGCTTGCCGGAGAGAGATCAAGAAAGCAAGCAATCCAACTCCATTAGAATTAGCAAGTACTAATAAAGAAATGAGTCAGTTTACTTTTGTTTTGGCTTGTGATTTTCTCTGCGCTGAGAGGAAGGTGTATTCCTGGTTTTCTTTTTGTTTTTCTTTAAAGTTTTGCCCAAAGGGAAATCCTCTGTGTTTTAAATCTGATTGCCTTGTGAGATTAGCTTCCCTTCTAATTTTACAGAGGTGCTTCTTTTACCTTTTTTCTTTCTAATAAAGTTCTGTTTCTTTTAAGAGCATGACTGCTTTCTCTACTTGTCCTCAGACCCAGGGGTTTGGGTCTGTGATTACTTTGTAACCAATTGGTTAGGATATTATTCTCAAGCCTCCCCAGGAAAGGGGGTGTAAGGGCTTCGGGGGATATTTTGGAGGAATAGGAACTCCAAGTGGTCCTTTCCCCGATTCTTTGTTAAATCACTTGGTGGTGGCAGCGTACCCTCCAAGGGCAAAGAGTTTGTGCCTTGGGGAAGTTTTACCCTAAGCTGGTAGAAATAAGCTTCGGGGGTCTTTCATGTGGGTCCCCACATCTGTACCCTAGAGTTCAGAGTGGGGCGGGAACCCTGCCAGATCCAATCACCATATTTGGAGTCAGGAAGGAACTCTTCATCTGTAGGATGCTGAATAAGCTTCAATGGCGTTCTTTCACTCTGGATCATCCTTCAAGAATCACTCAATATGTTTGATTTTAAGTGAGTCAGTTCTGATGGCATATTGATTTCATGTTTGTCCCAAACTGACTTTCATTTTAGATGTTTGACAAGACAGTAGATGGAATTCACATCTTGGTTACACAGTGGTTAGTTATACAGTCCTTTTATTATTGAAACTTTCCTGGAGCAGTTCCTTGCAGTGAGAGCAGTCGTCTAAGCCACTTTTCCCAAAATAAGATTGTGGATCTTATAATTGGTCACAGATATAAGGCATGCCCATGAGCATGCCTCATTTTCTTTAAAGAATCACTGACTCTGAATGGCATTGAGGCTAAATGGATAAAAAGTGGGGATGCAGGGTTATCTGTCATGATTAGGCACAGAGTCAAAGTCTGTTACATTAAGGATGAGGAGCCTGGGTTACAAAATGTGTTTATGTTACTAAAGTTTCAGCCTGTTGCTTTTAAACGGAACCCCCTGTGGTTAGAATTTCAGCTGTTTGTATTCCCAAATGGCAGTAACACTACACAATTATCCACTAATAACAATATCCTTCTTTATATGTATTTTATGGAAACAACTTACCTTTGAATAAATTATGGAAACACAATGAGCCTCATTCCAATGAAGTCAATTGAGCTACAATTTGGCTTGAATTGGTCTGAGAACTGTAAATTGCCTGATTTTTGAATTGTGGCCTCACAATTTTGATTTTAAGCCTGACATATGTTTTCCCCTTTATAATTAAAAAGCAATTAATTGTTCTGCCTAAGTTCTAATAGCTAAAACATGTTTTTGATTAATTATCAAAATGGTCATTTACTATTAACAGAACAGATTACTTGGCAGCCCACAATACATTTAAGTAAACTTGTACTTTTAAAAATGTCTTAATTAAAATTTAAATTCACAAATTAAGTCCTATCTACACTTCAGACAAAGCTAACAGGTTATAAATTAAAGCATGGGTACACTTCATAATTGGAATACTGTGACCTCAGCCTGTTCTGAGATCAAAAGGCTACACACTAGTGTTATCAGGGTTCTCCACCCTCCCCTACTCTGAACTCTGGGGTACAGATGTGGGGACCCGCATGAAAGACCCCCTAAGCTTATATTCTACCAGCTTAGGTTAAAACTTCTCTAAGGCACTAATTCCTTAGACTGATATTGCTGCCACCACCAAGTGATTTACACAAAATATTCAGGGAAGGGTCACTTGGAATCCCTACCCCCGCAAAATATCCCCCCAAAGCCCTTCATCCCCTTTCCTGGGGAGGCTTGAGAATAAAATGACCAGTTGCCTTAGCAATGTGAGCACAGACCAGACCCTTTGCCTTCAGGACACTAAAATCAATCAGGTTCTTAAAAAAAGAACTTTATTTATAAAGAAAAAAGTAAAAGAATCACACTTGCAAAATCAGGATGGAAGGTAACTTTTACAGGGTAATAAAAAGATTTAAAACACAGAGGATTCCCCTCTGGGCTCAGCTTCACAATTACAAACAGGAACGAAACTACCTCTTTAGCACAGGGAAATTTACAAGCCAAAACAAAAGATAACCTAACGCATTTTCTTGCCCTACTTACAGTTTCTGTGGTTTTAGTTGGATTATTCCAGGTATGATTTTTGGGAGATAGTGTACCTGCTGGCTTGTCCCTCCATCTGGAGAGAGAACAACAACAGAACAACAAAACAAATCCTTCCCCCCAAAATTTGAAGTATCTTCTTTCCTCATTGGTCCTTCTGGTCAGGTGCCAACTAGGTTATTTGAATTGCTTAACCCTTTACAGGTAAGGCAATCCAATACAGCTGCCAAGCATACATAAATGTTGCTACCATTCCCCCTATATTCATGACAAGTGTCAAGCTAGCAGGGTTTATATATTAATTTAACTCATGTCTAGATAATCATCCACTATTTTATCAAAGCTCCTGGGGAACTTTTACATTTTGTAAATTAATTTTTGCAGGCAAGTACCTAGAGTGATTTATAATCTAATCTCTTCAGAGGGGAAAATTTGTTTATCCCAGTACTTCATTAAGCATCTCATCTGGGTCACGGAAAGAGACACACTAACAATTTTCTCCTGATGACTGTTGTGGCTAGACTTGGACAGCTCACCATGTGCAAACCTGAGGATTGTAAATGCTTGGCTTTCCAGTGCTGTTTGCAAATGAACAGTAATCAGCAGTCAAAATGTATTCATCTGATTATATTCCCAAAGAACGAGAGTGCTCCTGACAGCGGGATATCAAAGAAAAAACAAACAGTTTCCCCCTGAAGCCTGGTCATGGCACTCAACAGGGCATGGAAGTGAGTAGGCTAAATTTAAATATAACTTTATCATGATATGGTAAATGGGGATTTAATTTAGACATCCCAGGTTAGGGTTTTAATTTAAGAGGACATACTCAAAAGAGCCACAAAGAAGGCAGATGGAAAAGGCGACAGGAAGTTGCGGTAATAGGCAGGAGGTGGTGGGGATTATGAAATGATTTCATAATCTCTCTTTCTCTCTGTACTTTATCTTGACATCTGAAATCAGACTTTCAAGGTAACTGTCCTCAGAATTTGTATGGGAGAGGATGGGGGGACGACACCACATCTGCTATGCCAGGCCATCATCTCTGGAACTGGATCCCTCAGTTGGACCAAAAGAAACAGAATTTACTGACCTACAGGGCATGCTGCATGACTTATTTATTTACTTATTTTATCTTTTTGGAGCAGGTAGGTTGAATGAGAAGGGTTTCTCTTCTTTTTCTTGAAGGATTTTGTCTGGGAAAAAGTACTGTAATTGTTTTGGTGACATTTTTATATTTTTGTTGTCTTAATGCACCTAAACAATTGTGAGAAGTATTACACACTGGAAAAAGTCAGGGAAAGATATTAACAATCCCCTCTTGACTTTTCATAACCTTTTTAATTGATGAATTTAGGATTTTCCTCTCCCCCATCCACAGTGATAATGTTGCAGGCTCTATTGGACAATGGTTGTGACATCACTAAAAAGGTCATCCAGCCATTAAGAATGTGGCTTTCGAAAACCGCTTACCTAACCACATTCTAATTAACTTTCTATAATACCAACTTCACAATATCCAGATGTATGGATAAAGAGATTGAAAGTTAGTTGTATGCAACTTATTTTGGTAGGCCAGAGTGGGCACAGTCCCCCGAGTGTCTCATCTACCACTGAAAACAACGGGTATGGCGGATGCTCAGCACCTCACAGGAATAAGCCTAGTGAAGGGAGGGAGGCGTTACCATTAGCTCCTTCAACATGGGTTATTCCTTTTCTAAAGGTTAAAGAAGCCAGAGAGGAAGCTATTTCAGTTTGCAGTTTTGTTAAATGTACAGTCAGAAACACCACTCTGTGCTAGAGTTACTGTACCTAAGACACGGCTATTCAGATAAAAATCAATACCTAACAGTTGAGTACAGAAAAATCAGGAATTAGGTTCTTGATCTATTGTGTGTTACAGCTACCAAGAAAGGATACCGAAGTATTAAATCAAGTTTTTCTCTAATATTTTGTTGTATTCGCTACATTTAAGAACCTACCACTGTGATAAGGATTGTGGATAAGGCTGACAATACCAAATCAATCATCAATATGGACTACAAAGTGTTTTCCCCATGCATCCTAGCAACCAATTCACAGAACTCTAAATCTGGACTGTAATAGCAAAAACTGATGCCAAGATTTCTATGAAATTTTCACAACATATGCAGATTTTCAAGTGGGGGGTTGTTTACACCCTTATTTTCCACAATTTGTTATAAAAAGTCATACGCTGCTTGCACTGCATTCTGTCATTGAAAGGGCTAAATACAGGTCTGCCATTCTAATCAAAGTTATTCTTGGCTCATCACCTTCAAATTTGTCTACCTTTATGTCTTTGTACAGGTTCACACAAAATGTTGACAAAACCCAGAACTTGGCTGAATTTTTTTATAGTATTTATCTCAACACCACACTTTATTATCTTCAGAAACTATGTTGCCAAGATTTCAGTGGTTTGAACCAAAGGTTAACCAAATGTTATAGCAACCAAATGACTAAGCAACTATGATTCTGTTTCTGGGCCCTTTGTTGTTGTTTTAGAGATGACAGCATGTGAAAGATTAATAAAATATTTTATATTCTTGTGGCCATTCTACTACATCTTTCATGCACACTCCCTGAATGAAATAAAACGTTCAAAACACAGAGTCAACATTATAAATTTCCTATCCAAAGAAACAACAATCCATGCTGCTATAAGGCACGATTCTTTTGGCATATTGGCCAGTCAGTCAATTATCATACGACCAAACCCTGCCTTTACCTTCATAGCAGAAAAGTATCCCCAAGCAGCAGACCTAGTGTGGTTCTGCTGCACAAGAAAAAGAGGGCCGGATTTGCAGGCAAATATGTGAAGGGTTCAGAGCTTGGAAACATGCCAGGGGGAGGGGCCTAAGGTGAAACAAAGGTAGATGAGGATATTCTTGTCTTCCCTTTCAGGATGTGTCTGAAACAGATGGGAAGTTGCTCAGATCAAACCAATGCCCTAAAATTAGCAATCTAGCCATGGCTACACGGGCAGTGGCATGGGCTAGCCACCTGAGCACAATCCTGCCTAAGCCCCCAGTTACATACTTGGGCAGCTAGTCCAACCTGCTGCAGCCACACTGGTATATTCAGGCACTAGGTTGAGATGAGCTGCATGTATATGTCTACCCAAGCTGGTAATTACACTTCCCAGATGCTGGTAGCCAGACCACGAAAGGTGGGAAGCTGGGGCAAAAGCAGTCACAATGGCTATTTAATTCACTAGATACATTACAATGTACCAGTACTGAAGCATACTATAATATACAGTGAATTCAGAAGAATCACATACACAGTTCCAACTGGTTTGTCTTATTTTTTATATTCTATATATATGATGGTAAGAGTTTTGTAAAAATAGACATGATTAGTTTCACATACCTTTGCACTATTCTTAAAATAGGTTTTTGGTCCCCTAAACCACAAAGATCTTATATTTTGCTTTTACTTTCTTTTCCTTTTTATCAGCCATCTCAGTTCTTTAATGGATAAGCTAGAGAGTAACTGCAGAGCAGCATGACATGGCTTCTGAACCCAAGTTATTTTATTTACAGTCATGACTAGCCTAATGCACGTCTGCTTTTCATCAAAATAGCCAAAAACCTATAGTACACAGAGGTAAAAGGAATGTTTGGCAACCACCACAATGATACAATGAATGATAAAAACACTTACAGAGCAGTTACAGTCTACTCCATCAATGATCCAAGAAGCTCTATAATTTCAATAAGAGATGTTTGTACATACACACACAAAACACTATGCTAACAGCAATATTAAGGACTGGACTGAGGCCAAAAAAAAGGAAGGAAATTCAAAGTTAAGACTGTTCTTGTGCACAGATGTTAAAGTTTTAGTGAGTCTAGTATGTTTGTGCTATCACATTATTTTCTGCTACCAGGCAATTTAATATAGCACACAAATTAGGTATTTTGATGCTCTAATTATATACTTTTTAGAAATGACCTTATTAGTTTGGTCCTATTAAGGTACATACCAACCCACTGAACTCAAAGTATGACCATCCAACACCTACAATTCTGAGTATTTGTATCCTGTAACGTAATTTGTTTTGAAAGTACTTGTATAATTTATTTGTGGATATATTCAGTCTAAGCTACTAATACAGCTTTAAGTACCCCACTGTGTGAAGACATTTTTGTTAAATTCTCCTATGCTTTCCCTCTTAGTTTCTGTTCATTTATGCCCGATTACTGAAATAATTCAGATCATCATACAAAGAATATAGGTGCCACAAACTATTCAAGATAAGCAATGTTCCACCATGACCTCTGATTATTATAAATCACTTTTTTCTGAGATCCACAACTATCATCCTTATAGCTCACCCTGCTGTAATCTTTACATATATTCCATTCATCCCCCCAAAACCTTTTCTCTATTTGCACCCTGTGACAGAACATATCTGTGTCCACACCTTATACACTATTATAATAATCTTTGTACAAAGTACACCTTTGCGAAATGTCATTTAAAAACTCAATTTTCTGATCAATAATATCATGAAAAAATGCACATAGCAGCATTATATGTGAAATTATAAACATAAGCTGAGATCATGTCTAAAAGTATGTTTTCCAGAGAAAAGTCTGGGGACTGGCCAAACTGGTTCCTCAGAGACAATGAACAAAGACGCCACAGCCAGGTGTAAACAAGGCTGATGGACCATTACCTGCTAAGTGGCCATTCTTTGGCAGGAAAGGGGGCAGGAGCAAAAATCTACATCTTAGCAAAGAAGCCGCATGGAGTTCCCTTCCACACAGACTGCTTGTCACCTTGCTCCCGGCTGGAAATACTTCTCAAAGGGGGGATAGGACTACAAAAAAAAAAAAAAGGTGGCAGACATCCTAAGGCACCCTCTTCTCTCTCTGCCCATCAATTCATCACACCAGAAGGGACAAAGGAAGCAGCCATTGAACTGGGGACCGGGTCCTGACTTAAGTAGTTTGGTCAATGAGACTACTGAAAGCAAGCGGTGAGAAAACTTTGCTTTGAATTTTATGTAGTTTGTTAAGCTAGGCACCAGTTGCATTTTATCTTTATTTTTCTTGTAAGCATTTCTGACTTATATGCCTCATTATGTGTATTCACTTAAAATCCCTCTATTCATAGTTAATAAATTTGTTTTACTCTTTTATCTAATCCAATGTGTTTGAATTGAAGTGCCTGGGAAATTCTATTTGGGATGGCAAGTTAAGCGCATATTATGTCTTTTAAAATAACAACACACTTTATAAAATTTGCATTGTCCAGGAAAGGGCTGGACAGTACAGGACATACATTTCTGGGAGAAATCTAGGACTGGGGGTATGTGGGGGTCACCTTGCAATATAATTAAGGCTGGTAAGAGCCAAGGCGTGGCTGGCTGCAGCATACACACAGCCATAGCTGGGCGTGACTTGCATGGTTGAGGCTGTTTGCTGCTGTAGCCTTCAGTCTGGACTGCTCACAAAGTATTGCAAAGGGTACCCCACGTTAGCACACAAGGTGACACATCGACTCATTACCCTGGGTATGTCACACATCTCATAGCAGATATCTCACCAGCCCTTTGCACATATTCATTATGAGCTCTTTTGATCTACGGTCCATTTTTGTACTCGTACAGCCTCTGTATCCTGTAATTTAACGCTTATTTTTCACTTCTCTGATACAAAGGAAATTGGGTGGCTTTTTTTGTTTTGTTTTTATTTTTCTCTGGTTGTGTGGACTCATGAACAGCTGAAGATATGGATGCAACAGCATCTCTTTCAGCAGCAGAGATAGGAAAAGCAAAAAAGTAGCAACAGTAGCATCTTTTAAGAGGGACTTTGCTAAGGTATTTTTCACTGGAAGACATCAAGCAAGCAGAATTCAGGTTCAACATGAATTCTGAGAAAGGATATGTGGTCATTCATTCAATTGTCTCAACTGTTTCTTTTACAATAGATACTATAGCTGGGTCAATGAGAAAGCAATATACTTTAGTAAAAGATTCAGGCCCCAATCCTGCAATTACATTGATTTCAATGAGGCGTCATGATTTAACATGTTTATTCAATATACCATAGATTAAACACCTGGCTCAGAATCTTTGAAATTTTCAATCTGGAGTTTCAGAGCTTGACATTAGGGCTGTCAAGCGATTAAAAAAATTAATCACAATTAATCGTGCTGTTAAACAATAACAGAATACCCATTTATTTAATATTTTTGGATGTTTTCTACATTTTTGAATATATTGATTTTAATTACAACACAGAAGACAAAGTGTACAGTGCTCACTTTATATTTATTTTTATTACAAATATTTGCACTGTAAAAAAACAAAAAAATAGTATTTTTCAATTCATCTAATACAAGTACTCTAGTGCAATCTCTATCACAAAAATTGAATTTACAAATATCAAATTATGTACAAAAAAATAACTGCATTCAAAAATAAAACAACGTAAAACTTTAGAGCCTACAAGTCCACTCAGTCCTACTTCAGCCAATCACTCAGACAAACAATTTTGGTTACAATTTGCAGGAGATGATGCTGCCCGCTTCTTGCTTATAATGTCACCTGAAAGTGAGAACAGGTGTTCGCATGGCACTATTGTAGTAGGGTGACCAGATCTAAGGGACAAAATATCGGGACACATGGGGGAAGCCAAAAAACCAAACAAAAAAAAAAAAATCAAAACACCGCCGGAGTGTCCAAAGCCACAGTATCGGGACAAATGGCGTCCCGACCGTGCATCGGTCGGGATGCGGGACAAAGAACTAAAAATCGGGATAGTCCCAATTTTATCCGGACGTCTGGTCACCCTGTATTGTAGCTAGCATCGCAAGATATTTACATGCCAGACGCACTAAAGATTCATATGCCTCTTCATGCTTCATCCACCATTCCAGAGGGCATGTGTCAATGCTGATGATGGGTTCAGCTTGATAACGATCCAAAGCAGAGCAGGCTGACGCATGTTCTTTTTCATCATCTGAGTCAGATGACATCAGCAGAAGGTTGATTTTCTTTTTTGGTGGTTCGGGTTCTGTGGTTTCCGCATCTGAGTGTTGCTCTTTTAAGACTTCTGAAAGCAGACTCACACCTCGTCCCTCTCAGATTTTGGATGGCACTTCAGATTCTTAAACCTTTGGGTTGAGTGCTGTAGCTATTTTTAGAAATCTCACACTGGTACCTTCTTTGCATTTTGTCAAATCTGCTGTTAAAATGTTCTTAAAACAACATGTGCTGGGTCATCATCCAAGAATGCTATAACAGAACAGGAGACATACAATTCTCCCCCAAGGAGTTCAGTCACAAATTTAATTAACACATTATTTTTTTAACGAGCATCATCAGCATGTCCTCTGGAATGGTAGCAGAAGCATGAAGGGGCAAACGAATACCTTACAGTGCTGGCTACAACAGTGCCATTTGAACCCCTGTTCTCACTTTCAGGTGATGTAATTAAGAAGTGGGCAGCATTATCTCCTGTAAATGTAAACAAACTTGTTTCTTTTAGTGATTGGCTGAATAAGGAGGAGGACTGAGTGGACTTGTAGGCTCTAAAATTTGACAATGTTTTGTTTTTGAGCGCAGTTATGTAACAAAAAATATCTATATTTGTACGTTACACTTTCAGGATAAAGAGATTGCACTACAGTACTTGTATGAGGTGAACTGAAAAATACTATTTCTTTTGTTTATCATTTTTACAGTTCAAATATTTGTAATAAAAATAATAATATAAAGTGACCACTGTACACTTTGTATTCTATGTTGTAATAGAAATCAATAGATTTGAAAATGTAGAAAAACATCCAAAATATTTAATAAATTTCAGTTGGTATTTTTTTGTTAACAGTGCGATTATCGCGATTAATTTTTTTGAGTTAATCACGTGAGTTAACTGTGATTAATTGACAGCCCTACTTGAAATATTTTAACAAATTAACTAGCATCACTAAAATATATGGATATAATATCCTGTTGTGTAAACCCTTCAAGCCTTACAGCATGCATGTTCTCTCTGACTGAAAATCAGATAATTAACAATCATTAAGGCCTTACTCTGTGTTGGTGAGTATCTGGGTATCTGAGTGTGTGTTTGGTGAGAGGATCGGAGTGCTTGTAGTGAGGGCAGCTTGAAAGTTTGAGCGAGTGCTTGATTGGTTGGCTGAAAAGGGCGGGAGTTGGGAGTGTTTTGTTTCAGGTGAGCCTGGCTGTTTAAAAAAGCCGGCGCTCCGCGAACCAGCTGAGCGGCGGGGAACCAGCTGAGCAGCGGGGGACAGCAGAGCAGCAAACAGCAGGAGTTTGCCTGGGAGTTTGCCTGGGGTTAGCCCACTGAGGCTTACACCCTAACGACTTCTCTGAGTAATTACTGCATCTCCTGAGGAAGCTCGTAGTAGGAAGGTAATATGGATGGGGAGTGTTCAGCTGTTGTGACCTGCACTGGATGTGCCATGTTTGTCTTTCTTCCACAGGACAGAAGCGACTTGGTGTGTACAAAGTGCAAGCTGGTCTCCATATTGGAAGAGAAGGTTCAAGGTCTGGAGCAACAGGTATCGACCCTGCGTTGCATAAGAGAAACTGAAGATTTCCTGGACAGACGTCAGGATATTCTACGGGCACAAGGTTCTGAAGATTCAGAGCAGGCTGCGCAGCGGGGACAGGAGGACGGTGAAGAAATTTGGCAACATGTGACCTCCAGAAGAAAAAGGGGGAACGTCCATGTACCAGCAACGCAGATACAGGTAAGTAACCGTTTTCATGTTTTCTCCACAGGTACCATTGCGGGGAGTGGCCCAGATGATACATCTGAGGGAAGGGAGCAGAAGGAGACTCCACCAATTGAAAGGCATGAGATGCACTGTCCTAAGGTTGGGGGTTCCACGACCACCACTCCCAAGAGAAGGAGGCGGCTGGTGGTGGTCGGGGACTCTCTCCTCAGGGGGACTGAGTCATCTATCTGCCGCTCTGACCGGGAAAACAGAGAAGTCTGCTGCTTGCCAGGGGCTAAGATTCGCGATGTGACGGAGAGTCTGCCGAGACTCATCAAGCCCTTGGACCACTACCCCTTCCTGCTTTTCCACATGGGCACCAATGATACTGCCAAGAATGACCTTGAGCGGATCACTGCAGACTACATGGCTCTGGGAAGGAGGATAAAGGAGTATGAGGCGCAAGTGGTGTTCTCATCCATCCTCCCCGTGGAAGGAAAAGGCCGGGGTAGGGATCGTTGAATCGTGGAAGTCAATGAATGGCTACGCAGGTGGTGTCGGTGAGAAGGCTTTGGATTCTTCGACCATGGGATGGTGTTCCAAGAAGGAGGAGTGCTAGGCAGAGATGGGCTCCACTTAACAAAGAGAGGGAAGAGCATCTTTGCGAGCAGGCTGGCTAACCTAGTGAGGAGGGCTTTAAACTAGGTTCACCGGGGGAAGGAGACCAAAGCCCTGAGGTAAGTGGGGAAGTGGGATACCGGGAGGAAGCAAGAGCAGGAGCGTGTGACAGGGGAGGGCTCCTGCCTCATACTGAGAACGAGGGGCGATCAATGGGTTATCTCAAGTGCCTATATACAAATACACAAAGCCTGGGAAACAAGCAGGGAGAACAAGAGGTCCTGGCAAAGTCAGGGAATTATAATGTGATTGGAATAATAGAGACTTGGTGGGATAACTCGCATGACGGGAGTACTGTCATGGATGGGTATAAACTGTTCAGGAAGGACAGGGAGGCCAGAAAAGGTGGGGGAGTTGCACTGTATGTAAGGGAGCAGTATGACTGCTCAGAGCTCAAGTATGAAACTGCAGAAAAACCTGAGAGTCTCTAGATTAAGTTTAGACGCATGAGCAACAAGGGTGATGTCGTGGTGGGAGTCTGCTATAGACCACCGAACTAGGGGGATGAGGTGGACGAGGCTTTCTTCCGGCAAGTCGCAGAAGCTACTAGATCGCATGCCCTGGTTCTCATGGGCGACTTCAATCATCTTGATTCTGCTGGGAGAGCAATACAGCGGTGCACAGACAATCCAGGAAGTTTTTGGAAACTGTAGGGGACAATTTCCTGGTGCAAGTGCTGGAGGAACCAACTAGGGGCGGAGCTCTTCTTGACTTGCTGCTCACAAACCGGGAAGAATTAGTAGGGGAAGCAAAAGTGGATGGGAACCTGGGAGGCAGTGACCATGAGATGGTCAAGTTCAGGATCCTGACATAAGGAAGAGAGGAAAGCAGCAGAATACGGACCCTGGACTTCAGAAAAGCAGACTTTGATTCCCTCAGGGAACTGATGGGCAAGATCCCCTGGGAGAATAACATGAGGGGGAAAGGAGTCCAGGAGAGCTCGCTGTATTTTAAAGAATCCCTATGAAGGTTACAGGGACAAACCATCCCGATGTGTTGAAAGAATAGTAAATATGGCAGGCGACCAGCTTGGCTTAACACTGAAATCCTTGCTGATCTTAAACACAAAAAAGAGGCTTACAAGAAGTGGAAGATTGGACAAATGACCAGGGATGAGTATATAAATATTGCTCAGGCATATAGGAATGAAATCAGGAAGGCTAAATCACACCTGGAGTTGCAGCTAGCGAGGGATGTTAAGAGTAACAAGAAGGGTTTCTTCAGGTATGTTGGCAATAAGAAGAAAGCCAAGGAAAGTGTGGGCCCCTTACTGAATGAGGGAGGCAACCTAGTGACAGAGGATGTGGAAAAAGCTAATGTACTCAATGCTTTTTTTGCCTCTGTCTTCACGAACAAGGTCAGCTCCCAGACTACTGCACTGGGCAGTACAGCATGGGGAGGAGCTGGCCAGCCCTCTGTGAAGGAAGAAGTGGTTCGGGACTATTTAGAAAAGCTGGACGAGCACAAGTCCATGGGGCCGGATGTGATGCATCCGAGAGTGCTAAAGGAATTGGCGGATGTGATTGCAGAGCCATTGGCCATTATCTTTGAAAACTCATGGTGATTGGGGGAAGTCCCGGAAGACTGGAAAAAGGCTAATGTAGTGCCAATCTTTAAAAAAGGGAAGAAGGAGGATCCTGGGAACTACAGGCCGGTCAGCCTCACCTCAGTCCCTGGAAAAATCATGGAGCATGTCCTCAAGGAATCAATTCTGAAGCACTTAGACGAGAGGAAAGTGATCAGGAACAGTCAGCATGGATTCACCAAGGGCAAGTCATGCCTGACTAATCTAATTGCCTTCTATGATGAGATAACTGGTTCTGTGGATGAAGGGAAAGCAGTGTACGTGTTATTCCTCGACTTTAGCAAAGCTTTTGACACGGTCTCCCACAGTATTCTTGTCAGCAAGTTAAAGAAGTATGGGCTGGATGGATGCACTACAAGGTGGGTAGAAAGTTGGCTAGATTGTCGGGCTCAACAGGTAGTGATCAATGGCTCCATGTCTAGTTGGCAGCCGGTATCCAGTGGAGTGCCCCAAAGGTCGGTCCTGGGGCCGGTTTTGTTCAATATCTTCATTAATGATCTGGAAGATGGTGTGGATTGCACCCTCAGCAAGTTTGCGGATGACACTAAACTGGGAGGAGTGGTAGATACGCTGGAGGGTAGGGATAGGATATAGAGGGACCTAGACAAACTGGAGGATTGGGCCAAAAGAAATCTGATGAGGTTCAACGAGGACAAGTGCAGAGTCCTGCACTTAGGACGGAAGAATCCAATGCACCGCTACAGACTAGGGACCGAATGGCTCAGCACCAGTTCTGCAGAAAAGGACCTAGGGATGACAGTTGACGAGAAGCTGGATATGAGTCAACAGTGTGCCCTTGTTGCCAAGAAGGCCAATGGCATTTTGGGGTGTATAAGTAGGGGCACTGCCAGCAGATCGAGGGACGTGATCGTTCCCCTCTATTTGACATTGGTGAGGCCTCATCTGGAGTAGTGTGTCCAGTTTTGGGCCCCACACTACAAGAAGGATGTGGAGAAATTGGAGAGAGTCCAGCGAAGGGCAACAAAAATGATTAGGGGTCTGGAACACATGAGTTATGAGGAGAGGCTGAGGGAACTTGGATTGTTTAGTCTACGGAAGAGAAGAATGAGGGGGGATTTCAGAGCTGCTTTTAACTACCTGAAAGGTGGATCCAAAGAGGATGGATCTAGACTATTCTCAGTGATAGCAGATGACAGGACAAGGAGTAATGGTCTCAAGTTGCAGTGGGGGAGATTTGGGTTGGATATTTGGAAAAACTTTTTCACTAGGAGGGTGGTGAAACACTGGAATGCGTTACCTAGGGAGGTGGTGGAATCCCCTTCCTTGGAAGTTTTTAAGCTCAGGCTTGACAAAGCCCTGGCTGGGATGATTTAGTTGGGATTGGTCCTGCTCTGGGCAGGGGGTTGGACTAGATGGCCTCCAGAGGTCCCTTCCAACTCTGTTATTCTATGATACTTGAATTGCAGGATGACTGTAAAAAAAATGCACCTGCGTGGTGGACAAGCTTTCACCCTTCCCTTCACAAATATTATGGAGCGGCTATACGCATAGGAATATTGTCATCGGCCAGGTCCAGCTTCCCACAAAGGCAGCGCCAGTGGGCTTTTAAATGGCCAAAAGCAGTTGCTCAGCCTGTTGTTGAATCACTCCTTGCTGCTGTCAAGTTGCCCATATATGGCTTCATAAGCCACAGCATTAAGGGGTAGGCAGGGTCTCCCAGGATCACAATGGACATTTTGACTTCCCCAACAATGATCTTCTGATCCGGGAAGAAAGTCCCTGATTGCAGCTTGCTGAACAGGCCAGTGCACCTTTCCAGACCAGCCTGCGTTAATGTCTGTGAAATGCTCATGGTGATCCACAAGCACCAGCAGAACCATTGATAAATACCCCTTGCGATTAATGTACTTGGTGGCTAGGTGGTCTGGTGCCAGAATTGGAATATGCATGCCATCAATCGCCCCTCCGCAAGTAGGAAAGCCCACTTGTGCAAAGCCACCTACAGTGTCACGCACGTTGCCCAAAGTCACGGTCTTTCAGAGCAGGATGAAATTAATGGCCCTGCAGACTTCTGTCAACACGAGTCCAACAGTAGACTTTCCCACTCTGAACTGGTTAGTGACTGATCGGTAGCAGTCTGGAGTAGCCAGCTTCCACTGTGCAATCACCACGCGCTTCTCCAACGGCAGAGCAGCTCTCATTCTCGTGTCCTTGAACCGCAGGGCTGGGGTGAGCTCATCACACAGTCCCATGAATGTGGCTTTCCTCATCCAAAAGTTCTGCAACCACAGCTCATCATCCCAGACCACCACTCAGTGCTTGTTTCCCGAGCCCAAAAGCAGCGTTCCACTGTGATCAGCACCTCCGTGAATGACACAAGCGATCTCGTGTCATAGCTACTAAGCATGGCGAGATCAATGTCGTACTCCTCTTGTCCTTGTAGTTTAAGGAATAACTCCACTGCCACTCGTGATGTGTTGGTCAGTGCGAGGAGCATACTCAGGATCCATTCCTGAAGCCCGAAGAGGCAGGGCGCGGAGTACACAAACCGTTGAAAGATGCTGTCAAATGCAGACGGAAGCACAGGGGTTGCTGGGATGCGAAGCAATGCATCAAGGGGCATTGGGACAGGACCCAGGAGGCCCCACGACCCCCTCCGCCATCCCATAACTCTTAGTGGCAGAAGAGGAAGAGATGCTCTGTGGCTCCCAGAGTGCACAGCTCTGAATACCGCTCCAAATGCCGCAAGTGTGAACATGCTATTGCACAGGCAGCTGACAGTGTGAACACACAACAGCGGTTTCCCTTCAGTGCTCTCTGAGTGGCGCTGTAACTCCCGGCACTGTAACTCTTACAGTGTAGACATACCCTTAGTAACAATACTGTAAAGCAAACTCAACATACTACCAATCTACTATCAGAACAGATGAACAGTTAATCAGAAATAGCTAAGCAAGAAATAAAAAGACATGGAATGAGGAGACCCATTTATGTTACAACATAAGCAGATGTGAACTTACCAGTCCAATTTGTAAAGAAAACAAATTGCAAAGAAATTATGAAAGAATTCAACAAAGTCTAATTGTCTAGAGAGTAAAATAAATAACAAAGAAAAATGCATAAACTAACCATAACTTTCAAAACCTAAAATTTAACAAACAGAAGAATGTGAAGTGCCTTGTTCTGAAATAAACTCCATAAGACAGCCAAGAACTAGTAATGGGAATTAAATCAATTTGTGCTGTAAAATATAACAAAAGGCCCACTCCTACCATCTTTTGTATGCAAAACTTCCACTGACTTCAGTGAGAATGTGTGAAATGACTGCAAGCCTTTTACAAGTTTACAGTGCTTCCCAAACATTAACAAAGTAAACCTCACAACTCACCTAGTACTAGGTAAGTATAGGTTCCCCATATTACAGTTGGTGAAAACACTCAGAGAGATAAGTGACCGTTCCTCAGGGATTCAGAGTGTGTAAACTGAAAAGCCAGGTTTAAAATTGAGACGTTCCTGCCTCTCAAACCTCTGCTTAGTCCATTAGACCATACTGCTTTGTTAAGAGTGCCTTATTAATGAAGTTGGAGTTGCAGTCTTTTGATGACACTTCATTTTAAAAATATTTTTAGACAGTCTCTTATTGTAGGTATATATAGAGCAGGGGTGGGCAAACTATGGGCCCGCAGGCTGGATCCAAAGCCCTGATGGGCCATCCTCAGAGGTTTTTAAGGCCCGGCTTGAAAAAGCCCTGGATGGGATGATTTAGTTGGTGTTGGTCCTGCTTTGAGCAGGGGTTGGACTAGATGACCCCCTGAGGTTTCTTCCAGCCCTGATAGTCTATGATTCTATGGAGTTATGAGATTTTGCTATATGGTTGTTATTGAAATGTTGAGAGCTTGGGAAACACTCACTGGTAGCTCTCCAGTGACAATAAAGACGGTGTGGGTGTGTTAAGCGACCATCATGAGCCATTGACAATCAGGGGAATTGTAAACAAGAGATTTACAATTCTGTAAGAGACAGCTGAGCACCACACAATGGGGACTGCTCAGTGCTGTGACTCAGCATGGCTCACCAGGACATACCTGGGCCATTATCTTTCCTGGGACATGAATTGAAAGTATAAAATAAGGGAGAGTGGCATCATGAGTCCACCTCTCTCCTCCTCCACCTACGCTGAAGGCAACAAGAACGCTGGAAAGACAACGATTTTGCACTGAAAAGACTGGTCCCAGGCTGAAAAGGAAATTCAGCCTTTGTATTAAGAACTGTAACCTGCCTGCAATATCCAGCGGGGTGAGAAAAGCTGTTTGATTCAAATCTTGCTTAGTCTGAAAGTTTAGGATTTAAAATGCATGTTTACTTTTTATTTTCTTAGGTAACTGTCTCTGATCTTTATTCCTATCACTAATAAACACTTAAAATCTATCTTTCTGTAGTTAATAAACTTGTTTTACTGTTTTATCCTTACCAGTGAGTTTGTCTAACTTGTTTGGGGAATCTACTCAAATTACAAAGGCTGGTAGGCATGTTGACTATCCTTTGACGAAGTGACAAACTAATTAATGAGCTTGCATTGTTCAAGAGATGATCTTGAGCAATGATGTTTCCCTGTGTATGATTCATGAGTGGCTTAGAGAGCATTCATGTAACTAAGCTGGGTGTGTCCCTGCATGATGTTGACTGAATGACCACAGCATCTTGAGAGGTTTGCTGCTTGTCACTAGCAAAGCATCTTGGAGGAGTGTTAAGGGGGCACAGTGATCCCACAGTTCAATGTTGTACCACGGGGAATCCCATCATAGATGCAACTATAAATGCTTTGGTGAGAAATCACTTTATACATCTTGATTTTATAGCTCCTTTGTATAAAGGGGTATAACATGTCCTCTTAAAAAGTTATCCTTTCCACCCATTAGCTGATAAAGGAAATCTGCTAAACATCACAATATATATTAAGAAGAAAAAAAATGTTCCAAAATCCAAGATGGGTGGACAAAGGGACACACACTTAAATTATGAATCACTATTATTTATTGTTTGTGTTAGCATAGCACTTACAAGTCCTAGTCATGGACCAGGATGCCACTTTCCTAAGTGTTGTACAAACACAGAGCAAAAAGATTGTCCCTGCCCCAAAGATGTCTTCAGCTTGAAAAAAAAACAGTGATGTTTTTCCACATGTGGAGCAACAAATGTTATCAATTATATCTCTAACTAACTGTATAACGTCTGGAAAAGAATCAGAAAATCTTGCAAATTGGCCAAGCTTGCTACTAAGAAATGGATGTGCTCACTTCAGTGATAAAGTGTGGTTACTTACAATACAGTAAGTGTGGTTCTTCAAATGGTGGATCCTAGTCTACCTCTTGTTTTGAGGATTTGAGGAGAGGGCATTTACCACAACACTGTTCCTCTAGTCTCTTCTGACTATTAAGCCCTTCTCCAAGGACTCAAAAAGGCCATGCGTCTTAATCCTCCCCTTGCTGATAGAATATCATAGCTCCAAACTAAGACAGCGTACAAATACTGTCAAAGTTTTGTCACCATGTTATTCTTGGATAAGAAAATTTCATGAAACCTTTACAGTATTTTAGAAATTAGTTCAGAAAACTTCAGCAAAAATTTTACATTCAAAGGCTGCACCTAAATGCCTAGTATTTAACCTCTACAGACTACATAGGATGAGCGCAAAAAATAAATAAATTGGTATTGGGTGACTCCAATCAGAAAAGGTTTAAGAATGCTATTAAAATCTGCAAGGTAGCTTCAAATGCTATTGCTCCAGAAGGCCAAACAAATAAAAAAAAAGTCTTGGCATAAAACAGTGTGTGCATAAAATAATTTCACTATTTACACAGTATGCTTTTTTAAAAAACCTGCTAATTTAGTGGGTGCCTCTTGGAGCACTAACAATTTGTTTTGGTCAGTTCTGGACAGTTTTACTAGTTTTGTTTTTATTTCTATAACAGCCATAAATAACTGGAGCAGGAATATTTCTGAAGGGCCAAACTCACGTCCCCAGCGCAAAAGCTGGGTAAATGAATGTTACAAGGGGGATATACAGGGAGATGTGGGAGGAAAAGGAATCCTTCATACCCCAGAGATAGGGCATGAATCAGTTTTGTAGCCAGTTTGTGGCTGCTGCTGAAGATTCTGAGTCGTAGTGGAGGTCAGAGCACACTATGTGCCTTCTACAGAGATCACTGACCCAGATCATTTGCATGGTTTGTCAGTCCACTGGCTACACCTTTGCCCTTTCCTCAGCCAGGAACTTGAGATATGGATTTTCCTACGCAACATTCTACATCCTGTCCCCCTCATGAAGCAGAACTGTGGTGGATTTGCCTGAGAACATATCTGCATGAGGCTAGGACAGAGGTGGGCAAACTATGGCCCAGGGGCTGCATCCAGCCCTCCAGATGTTTTAATGAGGCCCTCATGCTCCCACCGGGGAGCGTGGTAGGGGGCTTGTCCCACTCCACGTAGCTCCTGGAAGCAGCGGCATGTTCCCCATCCAGCTCCTACTAGTGGGGGCAGCCACGGGGCTCCACATGCTGCCCCTGCCCCAAGCGCCACCCCTGCAGCTCCCATTGGCCAGGAAATGCGGCCAATAGGAGCTGCAGGGGCTGCACTTGCGGACGGGTCAGCACGCAGAGCTGCCTGGCCACGCCTCTGCGTAAGAGCCGGGGACATGCCGCTGCTTCTGGGAGCTGCTTGAGGTAAGCGCCGCCCAGAGCCTGCACCCTGAGCCCCTCCTATACCCCAACCCCCTGCCCCAGCCCTGAGCCCCCTCCCGCCCTCCAAACCCCTCGGTCCCAGCATGGAGCACCCTCCTGCACCCCCAACCCCTCATCCTCAGCCCCACCCCAGAGCCCACACCCCCAGCTGAATCCCTCATCCCCTCCCACACCCCAACCCCCAATTTCGTGAGCATTCATGGCCTGCCATACTATTTCCATACCCAGATGTGGCCGTTGGACCAAAAAGTTTGTCCACCCCAGGCTAGGATGTTTAAAAATCCCTTATTTAATAAAAAATGGGTGTTCTTACCGCTCTTATGGTAGTTTTAATAAAGTCAGCATTACAGAAAAACAATTCAACAAGTAATTATTTATACAAAATCTTATGTAAAACATGAATAAGCACAGTCCTATACACCTACCTGTCATTTGAACAGACATCACCTCATAACTGCTTAAACAACCTCAATCTCTTCACATTTGGAAAAAGTCATATTTCTCAAACGCAGCTATTTTCATGTAATTACTTCCATATTCCAATAGAATGGAACTATTTAGAAAGGTTTATGAGCTGATCTCGCTTTTGAGTGACAGACAAATGCACAGGAGGAGGGCTATATGTTTTGCCAACCACTTTTCATTGCGTTGGATAAAAACTGCTTGATAAAGGAAATAAACAACCTCAATGTGGTAATTATACTCTATCTTATGCATACTGGAAAAAAACCTTGCCATCTTAAGTACAGGAAACAGAACAGCTCAAGGTTAGGGAAAGCAATAATAATTATTTAATTAATTATTGATAAAATCACTGTTATCTAGATTTGGTTCATTTTGAACAATACTGCTTTCCTAAAATAACATTACAGATATTTGGACACACGGCCATGGAACTTTCAGTGCTTTAAAAATGTTCAGACTGTTAACTTAGACCCTGAAAAGCACACAGTTCTAAGAAGAAATATAAATATTAATAAATCCCATGTTGACCATAAATAAAAAATTCAAAGCTAAGCTTTCACCTTTGGGTCTATTTGGAACATTCAATATCAGCATGAGTCTGAGATGTGGTGAGTTTTTACTATGAAAAATACAGTGCATCATATAGTCATACACAGATCATATTCAAAAAATCAAAATACACATCTATGGCTATTTAAATTTATTATAAATTGAAGGTAAAAGCCGTACTATTTTTAGTGTAACAAATTATATACAACATTACAGAATGGTATCATACCCTAAATTATGGGGCTGTCTCCTTTGTTTTCTTTTAATCTGCTCGACAATACAGATGCTATAATGATCTTTCTGGATTTCTTCTCATTATGTACAATATACACCATATATACACTATAAAAAGTTAATATTAAAGCACGGAGAAACATTTTTAAAACAACTAGCCAGATGAATTAAAATTAGCAAATTTGCTTGCCCCTTTGTTTTAAGAATGGAAACCCGTAAAGAGCTGATATTCAAAGATCTTTCTTTTACATTTTGCAATGTAATTCTTAGAACTTTAATGATTTAAAGGAAAAAAGGTTAGAGATACAAATTACCCACAGCAAACATTATCACACTCTAAAAATGTAAAATATTTTAAACATATTCAGATGTTAGGCTGAAACCCTACCGACTTTTAGATCAGACCTACAATTTCTGACAAGTACGTGCCAGTGCGTAGGCAGACTAAATAGTTCAAATGAAGGCCAAAATGATCTACATATTTTATTTTATTTTACTTTACTTTAGTTTGGCTGGAATAGGCTGGTCAGACTTTGGCTACGGAATACTTTAAAAAAATATCATTAGAATTATCTCAAAAGCAAGGTATAAATAGCTGTAGGGAGCACCTCCAACACTAAAATCTCACCACTGACAAGCATGAATACCAGTCTCCCAATTGCTTTTACTAGTTAACTGAAACCAAATTAAAGCTGTCATCTTTATAATGGAGTCAAAATTTTCTCTCTCGCCAATAAGTAAATTTTTGCTATGTAACACACAATATCATTAATTAGATAAAATAAACTGTTGTTGTTAAAGTTGTCTTTGGCAAGTGAGACAAGTGAATCCATTTCTGTATTGATGGTCTACAGTGAAAGGGAACTCTCTAACTGATACTGAACCGATCAACTGGCACCACTCACTTGATAATGGATGGTCTATGCTTTTGTCCATATTGATGGCACTTCTCAGAACCACTGGATTTCACCATGCAAAATGTCAGTAAAGAATACTCAAGCTTAGGTTCTCAACAGAAATAGCATCAAATAGACAGATCCTGAGCTTCAAATCAATTGAAACACTTTTAAAAGGCAATTTCTTTAAGGATGGCAATATGCTTAATGGAATAATTAATATTTTTCAAAAGAAAACAAAAAATTGAACGGCATACGACAGTATGAATGGAAAGGAGATTTAACACTATGGACTACTTTCCAAATACTACATGGATGTAGTTGGCCAGAGCACCATGGATCTTGGCTTGTTAAGTTTTCAACTCTACAGGTCTCAGAACTCTATGGACAGGTAACACTTGTTAAATCTACTACCGTGCATTGCCACCTGATCAAACCCTATTTTGTTTCCCCACCAATGCTGTTTTAAAATAACCAGGGAAGGATGGGAAAGGAGGCCAAAAGAAGCATAAAATACCTGTAAGGTACAGTTCATCATTCGCACTATGTAATCAAACTGCTGGTGGTCCAGTATTGCCCGATTTTGCTGAACATGCAGGCTTAGCTCCTGTGTCAGGCACTGTCGAGCTGCCTTTCCTTTTAGTGCCCTCAACGCAGCGGGCAGAGTCTGCAGACAAGAAATCCTAACCTCATTAAAATGATCTGAAATGCCACTGAAATACTGGCTGTCATTAATTCTTTGTCAAGAATAAGAACAGCAAATAAGAACAGTAAATTAAATGTCCAAATGAATCCAGAGCCAGAACATCAAATTCTCATGATAACTGATTTTATGCTAAACCAGGCATTGACTTTCAAGCTCTGATTGCTCTTTTTATATACACCAATAATAAACTGCAGAAATATTCTGCTAAATCCCAAAGTGGGAAAAAATGAATACAGATAAGTAACAAAACAAATATGAGATCAGTCAGAAGATTATTGTGCATGAGAGTGAGGGCTCTCTGTCCCTCTGGGAGAGCAGAACATATGATGGGCTAGGTCCTGAGAATCTGTCCTGATATATAGTGAGTTATAAAGTTTTTCAGCATGAGTCTGGGATGGACACATTATTCACAAGCAGTGGAGCCACTAGTATGTTATAAGAAGAAAAGGAGTACTTGTGGCACCTTAGAGACTAACAAATTTATTTGAGCATAAGCTTTCGTGAGCTACACTTCCTCGGATGTAGATCATCCCAAACAAGTCCCAATAAAATCTTTATACCATGCCATGATGCATTCTAAATAAACTACATATTTTATGGAAAAACTATTTTAAAAATACTTAGAAAAATTATTACGAATGTTATTGGGATTCCTTCATACCCCTCCACTACTAAAGTCAAGTGACTTAGTTATATGAACTCATCTATACAGTTACATGAACTCATCTTAGTTACATGAACTCATCTATACATGAACTCATCTCCAACGAGAGCAAATTTATAGTTAAATATTAGAAATCTCTACAAATTTCCTAAAATAACTTTTCCAGACATAATATCTACAAATTCACTTCTAATATGTCATTTTACAGCCTTGATGAGTTCTGACATCATTAATCTACGTTCCTATTTCAGGATTGAATACTGTCTGGCATGAACCACTGATCTGTGAAATTTGAAAGGCAACTTCCACCAAATCTAATGAGTGGGGGAGAAATAACATTTCTAGTTCAACTTTTCCCACTCCCTTTAAATGCAGCCATTTGAAGTTGCTTAGAGGTTTGGAGTGTTCGAAATAGTCTCAAAACAGGTGGATTTGTGGTCACAATGCAAGTGAGACAAAGACACTTAAGAATTCATTTTATCACATGGATTTCACCACTATATATGTGGTAAAACTAAAAAAATAGTAGAATTAAAGCTCTAATTTGTTTTCTGGACCAAGGTGACAATCCACTTGGCTTTCTGTCCTGAGCTTTTTGTTGTAAAAAATAAATAAATGATATGCTGTTGAATTTATAGTTGTAAAATTCCATGGATAGAATCCACAAAAGCTGGCCACATCTGAAAGGCAGAAGTAATAAAACTATCAAGGATAACAATTGTGGCAAGTTACTAGTGGATTTTACTAAAAAAGAGTCAGTCAAATAGTTAAGTATGTCTTGTGTTCTACACATTGCACTAAATTCTGTTATCACTTTTAAAACAAACAAGAATTAACTTAACTGAAAAGTTCAATAGAGCACCTGTTGGCAAACAATGAGATTAAATGACTATGCCTATATTTTGTTTACATGCCTCACAACTGGAACAATTAGGCTGAAACTCTCAATGATCTTTTTTGTAAACCCATATGGAAAATAATATGTGATGAATAATCTCTGGATGGTTAGCCAAAAATTGAACGAGCATACTGAACATTAAAAACAGGTCTTCAGAGGGAGCAATTGCACACTACCATATGGTACTGTATTTAGACCCCTTGGTGGTTATACTGCTTACCATTATCACTCATTTAAATGACTGAACAGATAATGAACATTAAAAAATATGACAAGAAACGTGACAGGGATTGTGAGGAGGTCAGTCAGTCACTTACCATGTGCTAGTTTAACTTGTAGGCAGTAAATGCTTATTTAGGAGAGTTAACTTTTTTATTATTATTACCTTTTCAGTCTCCAAAATTTTATTTTCAAATATGAATGAGATGCAGTTTCTAACAACTTCCAGCCTCTGTGCACTGTTGAAAACTGTACTGGTCTTTTCCATTATGGAAACTAACAAGGAAAAAGAAGTACACACAGATGAGAAACAGTTTCTCTGTAAAAGCCACAAATAGTAATTAGACAGTACTTTTAGAAAAATCCTAACATGGCTTCAAGTCTAAATTTTATTTTGCTTAGTTGTTTGTCATTATTAGGCTTATATGAGAAGGAATTTACAAACTGTTAAGTAGCCTTTAAAAACAAGTTATTGCTCAGTCTTGCTTTTCTTCAGTTACCCTTATGCAGAACAGCCTGCAGCTGGCTTGCTGGTGGTTGTGCTCTGAATTTTAAGTGGAGTATTTATTTGCTTGTTTCATATAGACGACCAGACTCCAACCTGTAAAACTAAATTAATGGTATTAACATACTAACTGAGTTTGGATTTCAAGATCACTATCCTACGAATATGGCATGAAAAAAGTGAATTCCATGACCCTGTCATTTATTTTCATCTTACTGTACAGGGATGGAAATCACAGAGTTACATAAGTACAACAGTTTAATTATTTCAACTTATACATCTTTTTAAAAAATTTCTGCCCTTCCTGACTCCTCATCTTAATCTCTCTTCTTTGGTTTGTCCACATACACAGATTCATGCTGGAGGTGCTACCAGGCCAGTTGATAATAAATTTGAGTAGAACCTTTCTTCGGCTCCATCTCACAATGCTAACCATACTTTTTTTTTTTTTTTTTTTACACTCACCAAACTCAGTATGACAGAAACACTTCATATTTCTGTTTGTAATTTCACTTTCCTAAAGTTATACTCTCTCTGACAACCTCTTTGTTATGCATGATTTGCATCCTTGTTATGCCTTGCTGCAAAAGCGTACAACCATATCTGTTATGTCTCCTAAGTTTTAAATCCAACAAACTGCAACGGCTAATTAAAACAGGTCTTATTTTTTAGTCTGCTGTAGGTTAAGCAACTGCATAGTTCCATATTTGCCTGGTTTTTAAAAAAACAGAATGATTTATTAAATAAATTGATAGTTCACTACCTATTACTTCTGTTATCATGTACACTGAAACAAGTGTAAAGCAGACACTCAAGTCTTGCATGAAACCTGATGTATCGCACCCTTCTACTAAAACAAAGGGGGTAATTCATCATTTTCACATGAGGATTCTTACACTCAAATATGTGCAAATCAATGAACCCTGACAAATTTCAGATTTTTCTGTTGACAGTCCAATGAACATTGTGTATATTGTGCTAAGAACCATCCTTTTAAATAACCTGATTAAATAATATATGGTTCCTTAAAGTAGAGGAACCTAGAGCTGTTTCAAAGAATTTACAAAACTGGATCCTCCATAACAAAAATCCTCAGAAGAATCAAGCATTTAAAGGATCTTATGACTTGAAAAGCAAGTTTACAACTCAGTTCTCCTATCTAGACTAGGATTTGCTGAATTCTAGAGATTATTTGATAGAAGATCTAGCATTCTCTTGCTCTCTCTCTTTCCCTCCACCTTCCCCCCATCAAAAATAGAGAGAACGCCACGGATGTGAGAGCAGAATATACCCTCCACATTCACCCCCCGCCCCCATACATACACATAAAATGAGCTACTATGTGTGCTGACATAGCCAACATGAGGAAGGGGAATTAATATTAAAAAGGTGTACACTGGAAAATCTACAGTTCAATCAGATAAAGGCAAGTTCCTCATTTCTTTGGTAAACTTTTTATCTGCATTTGTTCTGAGAAAGTTTATAATACCTAGCTCTTATAAAAAAAAAGGTATTGAAATGGCACATGGATCTTACATAAATTCTGAAACTGACCCACTATATAAGTGCTGAATTGGGAACAACAAATTTGATATATTAATGATATGTTCAATTCATTATGATAGGAATTCCCTTCTTGCCTTCCCCCATCTCTCAGTAAAACATCCCATTAAAACATGTTTTAATTAAAGTAGATGTTTCCACTCATGCTAATATGGACTCATAAATATATGGCAGATAACAATGCAACATACCAACAGGCGGACCAGGAGGAACCACACACTTTTTTTCTACCCGAGCAGCAGGTGGTACACTTTGGTTCTTAGCCAGGCCTTCTTGAATTAGTTCCTGAACCCGGCTGTCATTAATTTTGGGGAAAGGAAGGATATGAACTCGTAAATGGGATCCCTCAGTGGGCCGTGGAACTTTCTGGAATGCCATGTGAGGATTTGGATTCTCCTACAACCAAAAACCATAACATCTTATATTAAAATGGTTATTTTATATTAACACTTCATATAGAAGCAGCACAATATCTTGGAACACAGACAAATAAAGAGTAAACACTGAGTGGTCAACTCAATAGGTGAAGTTGGCAGGTGCTTCCTGCTACTGAAAAAGGCCTTAGTCTTTGTAACAGCACCAGAACATTTTAGCATTACAATAATCTTTGCACAATCACAAAAAATTCTTCTACATTTTGCAGGCATTGAATGTTTGGCTTGTTGAAAAATCGTAAAGCCCAATTTCATGGACAATTTGTGTGTCCTTTATGCTTAAAGAATAAAAACTCTACATACTCAAAATGACACAGTAATGTTATGTTCCAAATTCTCATCAATCCAATCCCCTTAACTGTAACTTTTCCAACTTCACTTTTATAATTTTAAAGGATTTTATGAACTGTTTAATTCCTGGGTAAGCTCACATGATGTTGAAATAACAGAGAAATGTCACAGTATGCTCCTCAGCCACACAATTTACAAAATGAATTCTGTTGGCATTCAAAGCAACTCAGAGGAGAAAGGGAGAAAATGGAAATGATTGCTTATTAAGCCAGATAAACTTAACTTAGTGCATAACTGACACTTAGATGGTAGGTAACCGAAACAGCCAACCATTTCACTACTGGAAGGGTTAGAGGAGTGGTGTGATACACAGTCATTTCACTATGTTGAGTAGCTGAAATACATAAATGTCTCCAGGCACACAGACACCATAATAATGAACACAAAATAAGAATTTAATAGAGTAGCTTCTTAGTCATAGAGTAAGACTGCACAAAACTTTGTTCTATCTGTATTAATTACAAGATACATAATTTTTGGAAGGAATTCAATTAGAATTTCATCCTCGGCATAAGTTTCAGGTTTCCTCTGCCCTCTTGCGGCACAACAGAACAGTGACAGCATATTGAATCTTTCTGGAAATCCAAGGGATTTTCTGTTTGTCCAATCAAGTCTACATCATTATACCAAGAGCAAATGAAAGTGTTAAGTGATCTTCTGTATGACTAGTTATGTATATGTGGTGTATAATGGATTTCCCTCCTCTGAGCAAGATAAGAACAAGTGTGCTCCTTGCACATTCACTGAAATTTGTAGAGTAGTGTCTGTGGCAGACAATATATAAATTAGAGAGTTAGAAAGGGGAGTGCTTTAGGAACATCAATATGAAGACTTTGATGAGAGAGTTCTTTTGGTCTATGGTACAAAACTATCTGGTTTCTGACCATTATGTTGCAAAGACTGGATTTTCCTTGCTTCTTTCATGCCCAGGTCTTGCAGAGTTTCTCTATACAGTCAGGAGAAGGAGTATTTCAAGAGCACAATATACAAATATAAAATTTACATAGTGAAAATGCAGTTTTGTGTAACACACTTTACCAGGTTTCCATCAGTGGGCATGTCTCTGGAGCTACTAAACTCTTACCTGCAGAGAAGCTCAATATGGCTCTACAGCTCACTGTATGCATTAGACAACTTGGAGGATATGGACAAAAAATCAACTAGAAGAAAAGAAGGGCCAAAACCACAATAGCAAAACAGATATGTAACAGGGAGTTGGGACATAGGGTCTTTGAATCAGAGAAATGGAAAAGTTTAGAGGTCATCTTGTATGCAGTATAATTGTAGCCATATGAGTCACAGGATATTAGAGACACAAGGTGAGTGAGGTAATATTTTTATTGGACCATTTTGGACAATCTTGTCTCTCTCACCAACAGAAGTTGGTCCAATAAAAGATATTATCTCACCCACCTTGTCTCTCTAGAGGTCATCTTGTCTATTCAATGGAAATTAACGTAGTATGGTTCCCTAAAGAATATTTTCCAAGGTTTTTGCTTTTTTCAGTTTTAAATAACCCAAGAGATTAGGACTTTCATTACGTCCTTTCGGAAGGCTATTTCACAGTGTAACAGATATTACCATTAACAAATATTTTGTGATATTCACCCTAAATTTTCCTTTCCTCATATTTTTACATTACTCTTATAGTTACTTATTTAACCATTTTTGCTTACAAAAGTGCCTGAAGTTTCTGAGCATTGTACAAAGTGTTAAGAAGATATTTGTACTGTTGCAAAACTATGGGATTCCCATCACTAAAATCAACCTTAATTAAGCAAAAGCATGGAAGAAGAGAGACAGGCCTTACACCATGCCTTAAAAATGTACAGACCCTAGCTCTGATGGGGGAGAAACCAAATTCTATATACTAAGAATGTCCTGGGGAGACAGACTATCTCCCTTATGCCTCCAATATAGATATGGCAAAGAACCTTAAAGTCCTTCAGACTTGGAGTGTGATTTTTACCACTGGAGCTCTCATATTCATCCCAGAGGGTTCATCTTTTGCAGATAATTTGGATATAAAAACCATCTTTGAGGATGACATATAGGGAGAGAACTATGAGGATACTGACAGGCATGGACATCAGTTATAACATATTTACACTTAGAAAACTAGATAGTACCATCAGGTCATTCAATCTTCCTGAGTAGACCAGTAAAATAAGTCTTTTCCCATGATAGGGGCAAAAGTATGTTTTACTGTCAAACAGAAGGAGTTAATTGGACCATATCAGGACGCTTTTCAACCTTCTAAAAACTCAGTTCAAAACCAATATCTAAAGAATATGCCACCTATACGGATAGAGCCCCAATCTGGACGGGAAAGGCGAATATCAGACATATGATCTTGAGTCAACCTAGTACAGCTATTGTCTGCATGGATGCCGAAATCATTTAAAACAGTTAGCCGGGATAGGTCAATGAAACTAAGTGAAACAAAAGCTATGCAGTACAACATGGTGACCTTGACCACCTCCTCTGCACCTCACTAACCAATTACTCTCTGAGCCTTGGTATTTACAAATATCAGTAAATGTCTACCACAATCTATAAGGAAAGCTTAAAAAAACTAGGTGTGAGAAAAGAAGACTATAGGGGGACAGCCTTCAAATGTGTTAAGGACTGTTATAAAGAGGTCAGTGATCAATTATTCTTCAAGTCCACTGAAGGTAGGACAATCTGCAGCAAGGGAGATTTATGTTTGATATTAGGAAAAACTTTCTAACTATAAGAATAGTTAAATTCTGGAATAGGTAACACCAAGGGAGATTATGTAATCTCCATTGCCACAGGTTTTTAAGAACAGGTTGGACAAACAATTGTCAGGGATGAACTAGGTATACTCCTTCCTGCATAAGCATGTAGGGATGGACTAAAAGACTTCTCAAGGTTGCTTCCAGCTCTACATTTCTAGGATTGCATATGCCTCATGCCTTAGTGGTCACCAAGTCAAAGTCCTAGAAAAGACCTCATGTGTCAACTCCTTTTGAAACAGAGAGGATAAAGAGTACCAAGACCAATGACAGCCCTTCAACCAATGGACTGTGATGAAATTAAAATTATTTTAAATCATAAGCTATAAAGTAATTAATTTAATTAGAAAAACATGCTTCAAAACAATATTATTTCTAAATTGTGTTAGAGCTTTTTATGGAACACTGCAACTTAAAAAAAAACATCTACAGTTCTTAATCCTAAAAACCTTTTAAGTTTTTCCCACTCTTGATCTGAAATGCTTTGATCTAAATATTATTTGTCAAGCGAAACTAGTTTAAAGTATAACAAATTCACTCTCTCCATCTGAAGAAAATGGAAATTGGCCTAATCTTTAAACATTAATTTGGATACTATGTATGGTCCTTAAAGCAGCTCAGCTGAAACATCACTGGGGCTCAAGTGATTTTATTTTTATATAAAATGTATCTAAATCTTCCCTCAGTTTTATAAGCAACACTTGTAGGGATGGTGATACGATATTAAGAAAAATTTGGTGAAACCCTGGCTCAGTGCAACCCTGATTTGCAACCCTGGCTCAATGCAAATGTTCATATTTTTGTATTAATAGTTTTTGCCCGGGTAAAAAGCCTTGTGCTAATATAAATGCATTTAGACTGATGTGGAGCATTATGCATAGCTGCGAAGATTTCTGAATATACTCAATCCCTGAAAAGAATTTTAAATTATTTAGGAACGCTGGACTCAGAAAGGGTAGTTAAAGACATGCCAATTCACATCCATTCATATTTCATTCACCATTCTGTTGTCTTTATTACTTACTTTTCAGTCCAGAAAACCCATTTGCCCCCCACCGCAAACTGTAAGGAAGAGATCTTTTCTAAGTAAAAAAGAAAAACCTGTGCAACCTTATGTTCAGAACAGGGCAGAACACTGATTTATCTGTTCCATTAGAATGATCTCTACATTAGCTGCTATGTAATCAGTATGTAATCAGTACGAGGCTGGCCTCAGTCTCAACACTTATGTGCTGTGCTGCAACGGAATCATGTACTAGGCTTCTATAACTGCTGTGTCTACTCAGGAATCTGGTTGGTTGCTGTAGCTCTGTAGGCTGTCTTGGGATCTCTCCGTACCACTATCAGTGCTGTCTCTTACATGCAGACTTGTGTGTTCTGCCTCTGGAGTGAGGTTTCTACTCTTAGTAAATGTAGCAGAAGTATACTTTTTTCACGAAGACCTCTCCCATGGTTGGTATTAATAGCATTGTATCAGGTGCTGTGCAAACACAAAGAGCTTGAGGTTTACATATAAGACAAGAGAGAACTGGTGGATACACCAAACAAACATGGGAGCACAAGGTAGCAACAAGACAATATTACTGAGCAAGAGAAGAGCAGTCAAAATGTACCAGTTGCCTAATTACTAACAAGTTCTTTGTATGCATCACAGTAGAGGAGAATTTTAAGATGGGATATGAAAGAGGGCAATGAGGTGACTTTATGAGTGTTTCAGAGGAGCTCCTTCCATGCATGGGGGAGCAGAAGAAAGAGTGTAAAATACTTGTTTTAAAATTTAAGAAATTGGCAACAAAGGCTGGCATCATTAGCAGAGCAGAGATGGGGACTGATATCTCGATAGTGTACACAAAATAATTGGTGATACGGGGAATAAGCCATGAAGGACTTAAAAATGAAAATGACTACTTTGTGTTTCATACGGTGGAAAAGGGGGAGCCATTGTAGGGATGCAAGAGAGGTGTGGAATGGTTGAAGTGATGAACCATGAAAATGAAGTTTACAGCTGCGTTTTAAATGGATACAAATTGTACAAAGTTGCATTTCTCATGGTCAGAGATGACAATGTTGCAGTCGTCAAGATGTGAAATGAGGAGGGTCTGGAGAGAGATTCAGCTACGTGGACAGAAAGAAAAGGCCACTATTACATCCCTGGCTGAGTCCCCCTCTCAGTGGATGGTCACCAGTCAGCTTTAATGAGCCTAACCCTTGGATCGCCTGTGCTTTCAAGCCACTTGGGTCTGTGTAGCCTCAGGGGATAAGAGGGAAGGTCCTCTCATGGATCATTAAAAGATAGGACAGAAAGATAAGAATAAAAGGTCAGTTTTCACCATGGAGAGAAGTTCCCCAAAGATCTATACTGGGACCAGCGCTGTTCAACAGATTCATAAATGATCTGGAAAAAGGGGTAAATAGTGAGGTGGTAAAGTTTACAGACGATATTAAATTACTCAAGATAGTTAAGTCCAAAGCTGACTGCAAAGAGTTACAAAGGCATCTCATAAAACTGGGTGACAAAATGGCAGATGAAATTCAATATTGGTAAATACAAAATAATGCACATTGGAAAATCTAAACCCAACTATATTCCTTAAAGAATTAGAGCCAAATTCTACCCTGATTTCTGATATACAATCTCATTGAGTCTAGTGGTGTTGAATGGGGCATGAGGAAAGAATCTGACCCTTTGTAGGGAAAATAGTAAAATTCAGCCTTTAGCTTTATTGAGACAAATTCTCAATGAAATCAAACTAGGGAGTACTGGGCAATCCTGAGATGTCTAGTGTTAGGATATAGATACTCAGGCCTGTCTGTAAAGGCCTATACTCTAAGAATTTAGGTGTATTCTTATCACCTGACTAGTTATAGAGGTATAAAAGAAAGAATCAAAATCACTGTCTGCTGGTGTAAGGGCCTTCTCTTACTGTGACAGTCTGAGGCCCTGTTCTTAGGCTAAGGCCTTTGGCTAAGCAGCAGAGGCAGCCATAAGCTAGGAAGCGAACAGTCACATCCTCACATTCCAAACTAGTCACATTGAAATAAGGTGCTATTGGGCTGTTAGGCACTATCAGGACAGGATTGTATTCCTATCCCCTCCAGAGAAAGGGAAGTGCCTAGAAAATGTAAAAGGAAACTTAGTTTGATAGCATCCTGTCTGGCAAGAACTCACTTATCAATAGCTGGGATGTGAAATCCTCACTTCTGTATTGTTTTGTCATTATAGTTCCCACTTTGCTATTGTTTGTCTGTATAATCTCTGTCTGGTTCTGTGATTGTTTCTGTCTGCTGTATAATTAATTTTGCTGGGTGTAAACTAATTAAGGTGGTGGGATATAATTGGGTACATAATCATGTTACAATATGTTAGGATTGGTTAGTTAAATTTCAGGAATGTGATTGGTTAAGGTATAGCAAAGCAGAAGTCAAGTTTTATTATATAGTCTGCAGTCAATCAGGAAGTAGGGGGGTGGGGGTGGGCATGCGGGTTGGGGAAATGGGAACAGGGAATGGGGATAAGGAAATTGGAATCATGTTTTGCTAAAAGGGGAAATGGGAACAGGGAATGGGGCTGGGGAAATTGGAATCATGTTTGGCTAAGGGCAGGAATGGGAACAGGGACACAGGTGTAAGGCTCTGTGGTGTCAGAGCTGGGATGGAGGATACTAAGGAAGGAAACTGGAATCATGCTTGCTGGAAGTTCACCCCAATAAACATCGAATTGTTTGCACCTTTGGACTTCGGGTATTGTTGCTCTCTGTTCATGCGAGATGGACCAGGGAAGTGAGTGGGTGAAGGAATAAGGCCCCTAACATCTAGAAGGTAATAAGCGATAACATGGAGCATATATACTCTATAGGGGTATTCTAGCCAAATCCTAATCTCTTAGATACTTCCAAGGGAGGTTATTTATACTTACTATGTCAGCAGGTAAGTCAACAGACAAGTTATACCCCGTATCATTTTTTCAGAAGATGCCAGCGTATTTCATATTATATTAGAACAACATGTGTGTCATGTTATAACTCTGGTAAAGAAATGTTAAGAGAACATCATCATGAGGTCAGCCTTTAAAAATGGTAAATTTTCACTTTTCCAGCCAAGTTTATCAAACTTGGCTGCATTGAGAGTATTGTTCCAGTATAGTATCATTAGTCTGTCATTCCCATAGTCTTCTACAATTACCATGACAGAGGAGGTCCTGTTAAAAGCTGCTGCAAAAAGTTTAAAAAAACAAACAAGCGGAACTGGATGGCTATGAAGTTGGGAAGTGTGATATCCAGTTCAGTTTTTCACCTCTTAGGCACTAGTTTTAAATCCATCCGAGATAAGTAGTAACCAAATCTCAACACAAGCTGATGGCTGCTTATGTATTTCATTTTATGAAAGATATATGAAGGTTCTTCTGTTCTCTGGGTAGAGAAATTCTATCTGTAAAGTTTGTCAATCCAGCATCAGACTAAGTGATTGAAGGTCCTCTTAGCTAGCACTTTAATCCTTTACCATGCACCTTGAAAAATTACATCTGAGAAGGCTTTTCAAGCCGTAGGTTTTGATATTATGCAATGTGGAAAATCAATGCCAGTGATTAATCTACTAATGCGGATTCTCTGCTTCTAAAAAATAAGTCTTGAATCGCATCTGCATGCTGATAAATGTAGATAATGTGCAGCACTTATTCGGTAGAAAAATGTTTCCATCTTTCTGTCTACCAAAAATCAAATAATCAAGATTCACATTATGACTCCCCCACTTAAATTATGGGGAAAATCAGCCTTATACTACACAAATTCCTCAGAATAAGTGCCTGTATTATGCCATTGCAGGTGTGAAATCATTAGGAATGTAAGTCTAAACTGATCAACCTCACTACATAAAAATAGTGGGGAACAGTTGTCAAAGGAATCCCTTCAATGCCTTGGGAGGTTCAGAGTGATTACACCAGGGAACCCTTTGCGTAACTTTTGGAATGTATGTTGTGCACCATGATGCCTTCTATTTAAATAGATTCAGATTTTAAAATATGTGGCTGTATGCATGACAGCCTGAGGAATAGCACTTAATTGTTAACTACAGTTTGTCACTGGTGGTAACTTTGTTTTCGAGTAATTTTATAAGGTCAGTGATTTAAAAATATTTATGCTCATAAATTAGACTAAAATGGATTATTGACACTCCATTTTAAGAAATGTTAAAAGTATTGTCTAAATACTCACATGCACTTAGGGCAGCGTTTCCCAAATGTGGCCACCAAGCACATGCAGCCGCCAGGGTTTTTTCTTGCGGCCACAGCCTCCTGGGTAGAGACTGGGAGGGGTGAAGGAGGGGGCAGCAAAGCATTCACCCTTCCCTGGGGCCACCAGTAGGGGTTGGGCTCTGCCCCCCTCTGGAGCCACAAACACCAGAGGAGCAGGCAGCCTGTGTGAGTTCCCCTCTTTCCGAGAGGCACTGGGGCTCGGACTTCCAGCTCCGGCCATGGGACTTCAGGTTCCAGCTGCAGGGCTTCGGACTCCAATCCCTGGCCATGGGGCTTTGGGCTCCAACCCCGGGCTCACCACCCTCCCCTCCATCGCCCATGGCCCCGCCTTCCCCAGCCCTCCATCGCCCTGGCCACAGCTGCCTCCCTACCCACCTCTCCATTCAGAGCTTGATTTGTCCCCGGGCTTGCCAGGGCTGAGTAAGTCTGCTGTGAAAAGCGATATTAACAAACCTACAAATATCAGTTTTCACAGGAGCAGACTAGCAAGTCTAAAAAACAAACAAACTAGCAACCAAAAAAACAAAGAGAAACAACAAAAAAGAAAAGAACTCGCAAAGCACCTTATTTTGTTTCTATTCTGTTTAGGTCCAGTAAAGGATAGAGACAACTGTACATTATTTTTATTATTGAGTCTGAAAAAAACCCAGCATAAATAAATTACAATGATTTGGACATGGATATGTGCATATTTATTTGTTTTTCCTAAAGTATTTTAGGAAAAATTGTCAGCGCGACCACCAGCAAGAGTTTGTGGCCGCAGTCTAAGGCCACTAAAAAATTTCTTGTGAGAACCCCTGGCTTTGGGCTTGTCTACACAGGGGTTTAAAAGAGGATCAAATGCCGTGAATGCAGTTTGAAAATGGTTTGCATACACACGACATAATCCATCACTGTGCACTCACTCCACATTTGCCATGAACTCTGGAGTCCTCTTGCCAAGTGGATTAGGTTTTGCTGCAAATTGAATTAGTGTGGTCTACTGCTCATGTGGACAAAACTGCTGCATACCACTTTTCCCCCATGTTTCCAACAGTGCCTTGCAAGTCAACCATTACTGTACCTGCCTGTCCACCAGCGTGCCTTCCCCTGACTCTGATGTCAAGTTCCCAGGACATCCCCTCCTCCCTCATAAAGGTTGGCAGCCAGCCAGAATTCACCCATTTGTTCCTGGATCCGAGCGTATCAGCATTCTTGTGATACAACCACAATAGCGCTCCAGAAGTCCCACAACATGCTGTGCCCAGCTGTTTGAAGCTGTGCTGGGACCCTGGATCTCATTGCTATCTGGGGAGAAGTGTTAGTGCAGAAAGCTCTTGTGGTCAGCTACCTGAATAAAAACCTTTTTATGGACATTCCCAAGCAAATGTCCAAGAGGGGCCATGACTGGGATGCCAACCAATGCCAGATAAAGATCAAGCAACTTGGGAGTAAGTACATTGAAAGGGGGGGACAAAAGGATACAATTCGGCAAGGGGCATGCGACGTCTCCATTTTATGATGAACTTGCACGATCCTACACAATTATAGCACAACCTGTCCAAGACACCATGTAGAGCCCGCTGGCCACACTTTCCTGCCCACTGTGGACAATCAGCAAGGCCTGCTGGAGGATGAGTGGGGAAGGATGGCAGAGAGGAGCTGTGCCCTGAGAGACAATGATCTTTTGGGGACTTAGGACCCTGACATTGGCCAGTTGGAAATGCAGCCGCAATAATACCCTGCTGCAAAGTACCCCAATTCTTGCCCTGCATTGGCAGAGATCAGGTCCCAGCTAGAAACCCAGGCCAAAACTGAAGAGGCAGATTCTCTGGAAGTAACTTTGGAAGGGAAGTACCTATCTTCCATTTTTTTTACTATTATTGTGTTATATTGCTTTTCTACACTCTATTTCAAGTGCCCCACGGAGGTAGCCATTTCAGATGAACATGAGCTAGGAGCCCTTCCAAATATCCAGCCCTTGTGCCTGCCCTCCCTCCCTCGGCCCATGCTGTTTGGCACACCCCCCACCAATATTTCCAAAATGGTGGCTGTTCCACATGAGCGACTGGCCTGTCTCATGCTCAAGCCATGACTACTGATAGTTTTCAAGACCGTGGCATAGAGGGCGCTTACTCATTTGCCTGTTTTCCTTTCCCATTCCCTTATCTGCCCTGCCCTATTCGCCTGCCTGAAATGGCAGCTGGCAGCATGGCGCAGCTGCAGCCTCTGCCCCACCCTCCCTCCTGCAGCACATTCAAATAATGAAAAAATTATTTGTGCAAAGTGAAACAGTTTATTAAGACAATATTTAGAGGGAAAGAAGTTTGATTGTGTTCATAGTTTACATGGACATCACACGCCTGGTAAAGATGCAAACAGAACTTTTCCCTGATGAGATTTAAATGTCCTGTAACGTACATTCTACTTGACAATCATTGCAGGACTCTATCTATTTTTCTTTGCACTTTATGTCTGCAATGGAGATAAAGCAGAAGAACTTAAGACTGAGAAACTGCTCAATTTTGGTTCACACATTATAGGGAATGGCTGCATGCTCATCCCCCCAATATAGCTCACAAGCCCTTCAACTCTTGCAGCACTTCTGTGAGGACCATTTTGGTGAGCAACTTCAATGCGTCTCTTTCTGGTCTGCCCTTTGGCTTTTTGAATAAGACTATTCTCTGCTTCCTAATCACCCATCTCTGTGTAATGTCATCAAGAGTCAGGGCAGCCTAAAGTGGATGCAGAGCGGATTACTATCTGGCTTGGCCTCCCCGATGCCCTCCATAACCCCTCCAAACTCAGAGATGCAACTCAAATGCACAAACAAAACTGCAAAACTAAAACTGGAGCATAATTCCACCACCCCCCCATCCTCAACCCCCGCGCCACAGTGGCAAATTGCATATCAGCAGACTGTAAAGTCACATACACATACTAAAAAAAAAAAAAAGTCCTATCATGGCCTATCTGGAATATGAACAATAAGTGACTGTTTTCCCCACACACACTACCACAGCACCTGCAATAGCCAGACCACCAAGGACAGAGTCTCTATCTACTGTTGAGAGGCTAGCCAACCTAAGGGGGCAAAAAAGGAGACTCAGGAAGAGATGTTTGGTCAACTCATAGCAGAGTCCCAGAGAAAAACTGCACTGACTGAGAGGTGGAGGCAGTACATGATTATCCAGAAAGAGAAAGAAATGTAGCTCTCCTAGGAGATTGTGGCAGTAGCCAAGAAAAACAATTGCCATGGCCAAGGAGAGCATGGAAAAAGACAAGCAGATACAGAGGCAACTCATGGACATTTTACAGTAGCCAGTATTATCCAGAGGCTGAAGGTCGTGCTCCTGCTAGACCAGCAAGCCATGTAGTCCCATAAACTGAGACCCAGCATGTCCTTCAGCATCTGGACAATACTGGCTACTGGGACCAGCAGCAACTCCTCCCCACACAACACACGTCCCAAACGCCATTCTCCACTCAGGTCCATTATCTGCCCATTAAGAACACTGGCTCCTGGGAGCCAGCATTTTTGAGCCTTGCAATATACATGAAAATTTTGAGCCATAGCACTCAACCCCAGTACCCTGCATACAGGAGGAGGCAGAGGGAACATGAGCCTGCAATTTTAAACCCTTCTTCCAACCTTGTTATTTTTCCACTTTGAATTGTTTGGTTTGCACTGTTATTTTATATAAAAGTTTTCTTTTTGATGGTTAGTCAGTTAACTGTTTTGGTAAATGTATTTTCAAATAAAAAGGTATTATTTATCCATCAGTTTAATTAAACCTTTATTTTTGGCTTTGTTACTGTTGTTTCTAATAAAAATAACTAAAAATCCATTTTGGTCCATCATGGCATGTAATACACATCATGGAATGTAATACACAAAATCCTTTAAGTAAAGCTAAAATAATTAATTTGGTTTTACAAAAGTAGATAGGCAATGTCCCCCTTCCATTACCATAAACAATACTGCACTACCCACAGCTATCCCAGCCTGCCTCCGTAGATTAGCAGCTGAACATCCACATGTGTTCAACCTCAAGACACAAAATATGAACAAAAGGCATCCCTGACAATATTCCACTGGGTGTTCGTGTTCTCTATGGGATGCCTGGCTGCTTGCTTGAACCACCAAGTAAGTCTCTGCAACTCCGCATACCACCCATTGCTAAGATATCATCCTTGGTCTCACAGATATTGTGCAGAACACAACATGCAGCTATAATGGTTGGGGGATTTTTTTTCCTGATACTTCCATATGATTCCATAAGCAGTACTATCTGCATTCAAATGACCAAACACACACTCAACCACCAAGTGGCCTGTGGATGGCTTCATTAACCAGGGAATCAGAGGAAAAGTGGGGTCTCCCCGAATAACTGGCCCAACCTCCATGGCATTAATGCAGAATGAATGTCTCCCACCATTTTACATAGGTTGGCAGGGCCCAGAAATGGTGCTGACACTTGAACCGATCCTTTGGTTCCAACAACTCAGCATCCTCAGCTTGCTGCAACAGTTTTCCAGTGTTGTCCTGTTGCTGGAGGAGCCAGTGATGCTGCATTGAATATTCTCCTGGACCCGCAGCATCTGCTCGATGGTGTGGCAAGGAAAGTCCAGTGCTGAATGCGTCTGGGTTTGAATGCTGTAATGCAGTCCAAGCAGCCTCTGTGTATTCACACTTGCCACGATAGTGGAGCTGTGCATTAGTGGGTCCATGCAGGCAGACAGCAATTTGAAAATTGTGCTAGCCTACACAAGAAGGAAGTCTGGGGCGCAGGCAGCAGAAATATGGGCTTAAAAAAAAATCTACCTGGCTTCTGCTTTGAATCCCACAATTTACAGCAAGAACAGTCCAATGATGCACACTGCTCAACCATGAAATAAAGGATCAAGGGATATCCCCCCCGAGAACACTACTCCCTCAGCTGACAGTAAACCACTGCTCTATGTTCACACAATGCGAATTGAAAACGGAACAAGTATCCTGTGCGCAGGCTATTGATGTGACTTGTGTGCTGCGAGTTACCAAACCAAAGCCTACTGAAGTCACAGATTGCAGAGTTTTAGGATAACCTCTGGATGTTAATCTCACTTTAACTGGCAATTTCCTTGCTCCTTAGAGATTACAGGTTGAAAGGAAATTCACTTGAAAAAAACCTTTAATTTTAAGTTACTTTGTGTGAATTTCCATGTTTAAGAAAAAGTGTAAAAGTGGAAAGTAATTCTGGGAAGGGGGATGCAAAGGAGATGGGAGCAGTAGATGCTGGTTGGAAAAAACATGCTGGAGGCAGGAAAGACAGCAGAAGCTGTCATGTAGTGGGTGGCTTGGAGGATCACAGGCTAAGCCAGAAACACTGGTGGTTAATGGAGAAGGGGATATGGATAGTCTTGGGTGGGAGGACATAGGTTATACCGGACCAGCCAAAAGCATGGGTTGTTAGGGCAGCAGCATGGAGATGAAGTAAGGATTAGTCAGTATAATAGAGGCAGGAGGCAATAGAGGATGATGTCCTGAAAAACATACAATGTGCATGGGACAGCTTCGGGTGGGGGTGGGAGTGGGAGTGAGAAATGGAGTAGACAAGACTTGGTGGATGGATGCAAACTGGGAAGCAGGGCTCCCCCAGGGAAGCATGCACAGCGAAGACAGAGTTTGTGCTGAATGGGGGGCACTGGGTTTGAGGAGCATAGAGTTGTTGGGAGGCAGTGAGTTGGTGGGAGATGTGGAGAGGCTATACTAGAGGTAACAAAGAAACCTTAAAAGCATTAAGTAATACACGTTAACTAAGAAGAGCACCGGCTAGAGTGCACCGGCTGAAGGAAAGTTAACAATAATATTGAACTACTTCAACATGTGTTGTAAATTGCTGGAGTATAATACAATTTAACGTTTCAAAGGCTTTAGCCAAAATACAAAGATGACCACCACGAAGAGTCATTAGTTTCGGTTGTTCAGGCTATAAACCATGTTAGTTTAGTAAAGAATTACTGAAGCATTCTATAGTACAGTACATACATGGATACAATAAACTTACATTTTTGAACAGCTGTTCTGCAAGCTCTCTGACGTGCTTCATCATTTTTGGTGGATTACCTTCCTCAGCTTTAATTCTTTCCACTTCGAAAGCTACCAACTTAAAAAAAATATCAAAATGTTTAAAAATCAACTTAAAATAACGTTGCTAATACACAAAATACATAATATTCATCTTAAACGGAAAAGTGTACAGAAAATTGGACACTGAAAAATCTCTTATGCTTCTGGGAAGCAGTGCACCATTTCCTAGGTGAATTATAAGGAATATTCACTTTCCTCTGAAGCTTTAGGCATAGGGCAAATCACAGCTCCAGAGGCAAGATACCAGACTTGATGGAGTTTAAGACCGCTCTGGTGCAGTAAACCTGTGTTCCTGTTCATTTAACATCTATAATGTTCCTGTGTTCATTTAACATCTATAATACAGCATGCTGTGTTTCTGAACCTTCCACATAAAAGTAATACAGAGCTATATCAGTATTGTATAAAACATTCAAGTTTAAACAGCACAGCAAGTTTGAACGAAAAATTTACTGTGTCTGGTCTTTTTAGACAAGAATTTAAAAACTGCAGCTCTAGCAGTGGCAATGTTGACGATTCCATTGTACGTTGTACAAGAGAAGATGTTTGCCTCAGTTTGCTTTGTCAAGTGTGTATTTAATTTATTAACGTTTGTCAAAAGTTTTACTTCTGCAAGATATTTCTAAAAATATAATTAAATTATTCAAAATAATTCTGTACTAGCAGGTATTATCAGTATACAGAGTCCCAAATGGGACCATAAAGAAATTAGGCCACAACCCTACAATGACTTACACGCATGGTTAACTTTAGGTAAGTGATTGTCCCAGTAACTTCATGTGTATCCTCATTTATGCATCAGGACTTAAAAGATCATATGCTGCTAGATAATTTATAAAATATGTTTTTAGTAATCATATTTATTTGAATATATTAAGATTCAGAAGTTTCTCAATTATCATTTTTCTACATACAGAAGCATCTTATCTATATTTTAACTGTCTTTTGAATATAACATAATCATACAGAACAGAATTTTTACCTCATCAAAGAGATCACAGGATCTGTAGGGAGGACCTCGCTCAGATACAAAACCAGCAAATGCCATTCCACTGAGAATTTTGGTGAGAAAGTCATTCTCAATCAAGCCTCGCTGGCCCAAAAAGGCCGCCTGCAGCGAATGTAAAGAGGGATTGATCACTGTATAATTGAAAAGTTATGGAAATGAATAGAAAATTTAATCAACTCCAGGTATATTAATAGCTTAAACCTTCTTCTGCTTATAATATGTGCAAAGTGTTTTAAGAGACAATAGCTGTAAACTTTCTTTGTTGAATAAAATAAAAGGTATTGGAACTGGAACATTCTCTCCCCTTCTCTCTCACACACACACTTTTAAAAATCATTCAAAAATCTGTTTTCTTTGAGCAATAAAACCTCTGGGAGGCAAAATACAAAATAATTCTAGTACACATTAAGTTGATTCTTTTAACTATAGGTAAACATTTCTTAAAATCCATGAATTACTTCCAAAATTGTTTTTTTTTTTACTTTAAATATTAACATGCAGTCTTTGCTATGGATTTCATCTTAAACAAATCTGTTTGTAAATGCAACAGTAAATGGGCCTGTTAAACTGTATTGTACAGTACCGCCTCAGTAATATCAGAATGATATGATTTTATCATATCATATATAAAGAAACTTTTGTATGTCAGATACACAATTAAATTCCAAGATTGTGTATTTGAAGCTGGTTCAGAAAGCAAGTATATGAGACTGATACAAATCCAAATCATATGTGAAATATTCACTAAATACAGACTACCTTTTTTCTCTTTTACCTTGTGAAAATGTATAACTGGCTCAGCATGAATTCTGATCAGCTGAAGGCATGACCTGTATCCTTGAAAAAGTTGTGCGAACAATCTAAGGAAAATTGCCCGTACTTCTTTATCCTGAAATGATGATTAAATATGGTGTAAAACACTTTTCTTCTATAACTTCCTCCTACCTCCCTACCCCCCTGCAAGTATTAAACTATGTCACAAACATTTGTAAAACAGAATAATCAGTTTTCTCAGACAATATCCAAAACAGTACAGCAGGGTAGCAGCCCAATTGTAGAGTGACTATGTATACACGTGTGTGTTAGTTAGCAATTTAGTTTCAGCATTATGCTCATCACTACCAATCCCTTCTGTCACTTTAGATTAGTACACTTTACCTCAGCTAAGACCAGATTCTCAGTACAATCACTCTTCTTGCAGCCAACCTGCAGGTTGCTCTGGGACTTCAATTTTACAATAAGTCTCAAATGCACTTTAAAATATGACCTTTGATTTGAAAAATACAAGCACAAATGAATTCCAGGCCACAGTGAATCAAATTATTAAGCTATGACATCAAGATTTAATCTTTCAATAGATTATTTTGGAAGCAGACTTTTATGTTTCACTAAAGATTCTATGAAGAACAACTATTTTTTAGATGATGGCCCTGAATTTCATTAAGAATGTGTTCAGTGTTGTTCTCTCCGTTTACAAATTAATTTAGGATTCAGTAAAAACTACTCTTATTGGCAGATACACTATTTATTTCAGGGCCAGACTGCTCACCACAGTTAGCACCAAATAGTTTATAGTGACTTGTACAAATTATAGAAGTCATATACACAGGTGTCCACCACAAAACATTTATTGGTCTGTTTCTCTTATGTTAGACACAAATTATACAGGACTGAAAGCATCAATATTGTAATATGCACTACACCAATTTAAGACTACCCACAGAGGGTGAAATCCTGGCTTCAATGTTCAATGGAGCCAGGATTTCACCTCGACTTCAGGGCTGAAAAATTGATCTTTTAAGGTGAAACAAGAAATATAAAAAACCAGGAAAAATACTGCAGCATTTGAGTAAGTTATGCTATTTTTATCTTTAATAAAGAGTGCCATTTTAGATAGCATTATATACTCCTTCCTCCAAGTTTATGTTCACCAGAGCACAATGCAACATTAAGAAGCTAGAATTCTCTTTGTAGTGTACAAATATACCATGCGTATGCACAAACATAAAATATACTCCTAGTTTCCTTTTTTATTATAAAATTAATGAGTCCCATCTCTATTTCTCATATAGTCAGACCATTGCCATAGCTGCTAGGTAACCTACGGCATCATTTTTTTTTTTTTTAGACACAGAATGGCTTTCTTAAAGAGTTGAGCTGATAATGTTTTCCAAACGAAATTCTTTTTTATTCACGGTTCTAATCAGGTTTTTGTCTTGCAGTAATGGCTTCCGGAGATGGTGGTATCAAATTTCATAAGTGAATGCAAGTATGTTGATTTCCAGGTTTACACCACCTTTTTCAGTCCGTCACTGGAAGCTTGCATTCTGGAGCACTCTCAGCCTCTTACTTCGCTCTTCTCCTCTATATTTAGTTCTCATTCACTTCCAACAGCATTGATTCTTCCTCTTCTTTCTTTGTTTTTTTTATTTGTGAACTACTGGTCTTAGGAAATCTTAGTGATGCATAGTAATTTCTGGCTTGGCTCTCTCTCACTGGTTTTACACAGTCTCCAGCTCAAGCTTCCAAACCTGTGGTGAGTAGTTTATGGGGCTGTACATTGCCCTCTCATGAACACCCCTCCCTCCATCACCTTAAATCCTGTGGAATTTAAGTTTTCATTAAAAAAAATTCTAGCCTACAACTACGTAACTGACAACTAGCCATTCTTTGCAGGTTTAACAAAATTTCAAGTAGGGGAAAATACTCTTTACCTCCCAAGCCTACATTTAAAGAGCTCTAGTCTAGTTCAATAATAGCAATAATAATACTTTCCACTTCTATAGTACCCTTTACCTGGGCAACATTGATTTAGCACATTTCTCTTTTAACATACTGAACTAATGGAAAATAATAAATCTGTAGATTACTTTCTAACTTGTACTTCGTGTCATTTCTGTTTAAGAAAAGTGAATACTTATAGTATTTTCTTGCTAAAGAACTTGTTCTTCCTCACATATATTGTAGGAGAATAGAGAAAAGTAAATACAGAAATCTAGCTTCTTAAAAGAAGCTAATTCTAAAAACTTAATATTTTTCTATTTATTACAAAGTCAGAAATAATGTGTCTTACCAGCATTTTTGAGTGTGATAAAGCCGTTCGTGGTGGAGGGAATGCATAATCTGCCGTTTCCAAATCAGGGTGTAAAACCTGTAACATTTTTTTTAATTAATGAAAATAATTATTAAAAAGTGAGTACAATTGTTAACTTTTTTCCTGGTCTTATTTATTTTTTCTTATTACTTCAATTGATGGAATATGGGGAACGTTTGCAATAGATTTTAGTAGGTGTTGAATGTCAGGGTTGTCATCTTAAATGTCATAAGCAGCATTGTTAAAGTTCATGCTATCCCTATTATTTCTGACTGGTTTTAATTTGCAACTCCTGTATTGCAAAGGCTTATAGCTGCACAACATAAATATCTCTGGGATGAAATTTTTGAAAAAATTCTAAACCCATAAAGGAAGTTTTTGGAGTACAATGTAGCAAGGAAAATGTTTCAGGTTTTTTGCTTATTTTGCCTTTTTAACAGTAAATCTTGATTTTGCTGTTCCTTTGTGTACAGCATTCTCTTCCATAGAATTCAACAGGAATCTTATACAAACACTTGCTGGTAGGGCCAGAACAGAACTGAATGTACATTCATTTAAATTACTTTTGCACTTCTGTATCCAGAAAATGGACTGCATTTTCAGTGAGATTTGTTAGGTCATTAATCAATAAATTATTTTTTATCAGTAACAACAACAATTACTTGCACTCCTGGAACATCTTTTGTCCAACCATCTCAAAGCATTTAGTAAACATTAAGTAAGATTCCAAAGCCCTTGTGAAGTAGGTAAGAATTATTACCCTGATTTTACATTTGTGTTAGCTGATCCAGAGAAGGTTAAGATATTTGCCTAAGGTCACACAGGGAGTCAGAGGCAGTCAAGAAAATAACTCAGTTCTTCTGAATCTATATCTCATGGTGTAAGCAATAAATAAATTGACTCTCTACTGCAGAATATAGTCCAGATTTTCAAATGTGACTAGTGATCTTGGGTGCTCAAACTGACACACAATAAAGGGGCGTGATTTTCATACAATGCTGAGCACCTGCTCTCTGAAAATCAGGCCCTTCCAGGGTGTTTTGAGTTAAGAGCCCCATAACCAAAGCACCCAGTATCATTAGTTATTTGAAAATCTTGGCCTATTTGCTTACTCTGTTTAAAAGTACTGAGAATGAAGCTGTTCCTTAGCCCTGGTAACTCCTCAGTTTCAATTGTGGTGCTAAGCCACTACATTTAAAAAAAAAAATCTACTGTCACACACACAATCTGTAACTCCATCCAATTTTCTTTCATTTGTTTTCCTTTCTTCTGAGGGTTAAAACTTTTGCCTGAACCACACAGCAAAGCATGCACATGAAATGATCACGGATGAGCTCCAGTGTGGTCAACCCTATAAAAGAGAAGAGGATGGAAAGATGGAAGGAATGAGGAAAGAAAAGTTAAATAATCCAACCATTACAAAAGCTGTGTCAGGAAATCAGTCACCATATGAGGTTGGCCCTATTGGTCAGACCAGAAATGTTTGAAACAGTATTTTTCAGTTTTTGATAACGCTGGATAAAGGCAGTTCCTTTGATGACAGGAAGCTTGTGGTGATTCCTCAATGTGGAATGATAATCAAGCATATAAAAAAAATATTTACTGAAAAACTAACTGGTCAGCTCTTCTTTTACAATTATTTTGCCAGGCATCATGGTAATTTAAAATTAAAATGGATTCTTGGAATCGTGCATTCAATTGAAAAGCCGCCAAGGTAAATCATAATAAAGCAGCTGAATTTTCAGTAATAATTATTAAAGCAAAATATTAAAACTGAGATGTATTTCCAAATGTATTATTAGGGAGAAAAAGGTCACTCTCCCCTTCTCAAATGTTAAGAAGTTACATGCCATAAATGAATGAAGTCTTATGATATGTGATAAGTGGAATCAGTTACAAATCAAGAAAGATAATAGTTCTTTTAAAAAGAGTTTTGTTAACAGAGTATTATGTGCAATTCTAGGCATAGAAAGGTGAACGCTCTTTTTAGAAAAATGCCTGAGAGAAGGGCAACAAGGCTAATTTAAGGCCTGATCCTGCATCCACTGAAGTCAACAGCAGAGCTCCCTTTGATTTCAGCAGCGCAGGATCAAGTACTTAGGGACAAGAAGCAAAGACTTCCTTATGAGGAAAGGCTTAATGAACTGAACATGCTGGGTTCAACTTAACCCTTGCATAAGCTTCAATGGCTTCAACAGAGGTGAGCCCAATTACACCAAGGTAGGTTTGTAAGTAAATAAACTAGGGAAATGCAATCTAGATGCAACTACTATAAGGTGGGATCATAACCGGTTTGAAAATTGTTCCCAGAGAGTAGTTATCAGTGGTTCACAGTCATGCTGGAAGGGCATAACCAGTGGGATCCCGCAGGGATCAGTTCTGAGTCTGGTTCTGTTCAATATCTTCATCAATGATTTAGATAATGGCATAGAGCAGTGGTGGGCAATCTGCAGCCCGTCAGGGTAATCTGCTGGCAGGCCACCAGACAGTTTGCTTACATTTGCACGGCCGCCCACAGCTACCAGTGGCTGCGGTTCGCTGTTCCTGGCCAATGAGAGCTGCAGGAATGGCAAACTGCGGCCACTGGGAGCTGCTGGCAGCCGTGCAAATGTAAACAAACTGTCTGGCAGCTCACCAGCAGATTACCCTGATGGGCCGCAGGTTGACCCCCACTGACATAGAGAGTACACTTAAAGTTTGTGGATGATACCAAGCTGGGAGGATAGGTTTATAATTCAAAATGATCTGGACAAACTGGAGAAATGGCCTGAAGCAAATAGGATGAAATTCAATACAGAGAAATGCAAAGTACTCCGTTTAGGAAGGAACCATCAGTTGCACACATCCAAAATTGGAAATGACTGCCTACGAAGGAGTACTTCGGAAAGGGATATGGAGGTCATAGTGGACCACAAGCTAATATGAGTCAACAGTGTAACACTGTTGCAAAAAAAAGCAAACATCATTCTGGAATGTATTAGCAGGAGTGTTGTAAGCAACACACGAGAATTAATTCTTCTACTCTATTCTGCACTGATTAGGCCTCAACTGAAGTATTGTGTAAAGTTCTGGGCGCCACATTTCAGGAAAGATGTGGACAACTGGGAGAAAGTCCAGAGAAGAGCAACAAAAATGATTTAAAGGTCTAGAAAACATGACTTATGAGGGAAGATTGAAAAAATTGGGTTTGTTTAGTCTGGAGAAGAGAAGACTGAGGAGGACATAACAGTTTTCAAGTACATAAAAGGTTGTTACAAGAAGGAGGGAGAAAAATTGTTCTTCTTTACTCTGAGGATCGGACAAGAAGCAATGGGCTTAAATTGCAGCCAGGGAGGTTTAGGTTGGACATTAGGAAAAACTTCCTAATTGTCAGGGTGGTTAAGCACTGGAATAAATTGCCCAGGGAGGTTGTGGAATCTCCATAATTGTAGATTTTTAAGAGCAGGTTAGACAAACACCTGTCAGGGATGGTCTATATAATAATTATCCTGCCATGAATGCAGGGGACTGGACTAAATCACCTCTGTAGGTCCCTTCCAGTCCTATGATTCTAAATCTGAGAAGATGTTTAAGTGAAAAATATACAAACCTCCAATATCATATCTGGTTATACCTGCATATAATAAAAACTGCTTGCCAAAGAGTAGACTGATGGGCCTTTAGGGCCCAGTGTAACCTCCATCTTTTAAATTCTAAGTATATTTGGTATTCACAAACAATGTTAAGGAGTTAATTCATCTTGCTTTTAAATCTTCATAAGTCATTTTCAAAATGTTTCATAATATTCAATGATTTTATTTCTTTTTATATTTTTAAAAAGAGCTGGACAAGCTGATCAGGAAATGAGACTTACTAAAGAAAGAGCTGTTTGAGTTTGATGTAGCAGTGGCTCTGGGAGCTGAGATAGATGAATACATTCAGGAATTTTAATTGTGCCTCCATCCAGGTCTGCTATAATTACATCCAACTGAAAAAGAAAAACAAATACTTTATATATAGTATGTTCTGTGATGCACATAGTTAAAACACCAAATGGACATTCAAATTTTACATATTATTTAACCTAAAATTTGTGAAGATAATATTACTTCACAATTCTACAGTGCCATTAATGAAGGAACTTGGGCACAAATAATGTTAATGAATGTAACCTCAAAACACCTATGTGAATCAGAGAGAGAGAGGGGACAAACTTTCAAGAGTGGCCTCTAGTTCTGGGTGCCTTAGTTTTTGGGTCTCCAACTTGAGGTAGCTTATGACTGAATTTCAGAAGTGCTGAGCAACCACACCTGCAAAAATGGAGGACCCCCAAAATCAAAGGATACCTTGGCAAATGTTGGTCTAATTGAATTGCTCAAGGTCGCAACAGAAGTCTGAAGCAGAGCTGGAAATATATCCCTGTCTTGACTTCACATCTTGCATCTTAATCTCAAAATTATTCTTCTGAGTTTTTCCCTCCCTCACCCTATTTCCCTCTGACTGCTTGTATTGGTATTTGTAGAAGAACTGACAACAGGTTCAATTAATTGGTGTGTGAGGGTTTTTCTTTGTTTTTGCCTATTACTGATTGTCCTGCTTTATCTACTGGTACTTTTATTCCTGGGGGAATCCTGTGTCACTGAGCATGTGCAGAATCCATGACTCCTGCAGATTTCTTTGCTTCCCAGCAGAAAAATGACTTCTGACGGGGAAGCAAAGGGAAGCTGCAAAAGCGGTCATGCACCCCTGTCTGCACTGTTTGGGTGCCTTGAGCAGCCACTAGAGACATAAATCACCACCGGGTCAGGAGGGCTGGGCAGTCATGTGTTTGAGAGAGACACTCTGTCCCCTCTCAATCGCTATTGTGGCACACTCGGTGTGGAAGGGCAGGGCTTTGGGGGTGTTTCTGGGGAGGTAGGAGTGTCTCCTCAGGCAGAGCAGAATGTAGCAGCTTAGTGAATTGTTCCCATTGTTCTTAGTGAATTCCCCAGGAATATAAAACAGGTCTAAAAATTTTAAGGCTCTTTATATTGCCAAAGTCATGTAAAGGAGCCTTATTGTAATGGACAGTGTCACCTTATAAATGCTTATGGTGCTTTAGTGATTAGAACTGGTCTAAATTTTTGGACTGAAAAAATCTCCTATCAAAATGTGCTCCGTGAATTGTTTGCTACTGACCTTTCTGGAGATGGTCAGTAGCCAATATAAAGTGTGAGTTTGAGTCCCCAGCCCTCACTTACTTTTCAGTTGCCTATGATGTAACACTGAGCATATGGCTGCATATATTTGTTGACTAATAGCTAGCAGTAAAGGGTCAATATTAGTTACATTACTATTAGACAGAGGAGGCTTGGGGGAATTCCTCCAGTGCTTCCCACTCCCATTCTTCATCCATTGTATTGTAGTTTAAATAAATTACCAAAATAATTTAAACCAGCTCAATTATATTTATTTTTTAACAAATAAATATATAGAATTCTAAAATACTGTGCACAAAATTTTTTATTTTTTGGCGCAGAATTCCCCGAGGAGTTTACTTTGTATGGCTCTGAATAGCTTAAACTAATAATGCTTGAAGCACAAAAAATTCTCTACACAAATATCACATTTGTCACCATGACTGTACATAATCTTTTTAGGCATACTTACAAGCTCATGAATGTCAGCACAAAAGATGGAATGTACACCAATAATGAAAGGCGTTGGTGAACTGAGAACTTCTAGCAGCTGTGCAGGTAGAATTGGAATATAGGGATAGCTGTGAAGAGATTTAATAAAAAGTTATGCTTTTTGTCTGCCCCATTAGATGAAGTCTTTCTTCACCTTTCTGCCACCTATTATAACTACTTCATAATTCGTCAATTAAAATTCTGGGGCATTCAGTACATCAATTATAAAGTACCACACTCAAAGTTATGAGGACATTCTGGCACGAAAATATAAAGTAGTACATCAAAACCCCAGCCATTATCACAAGGGGCTTGTAATTCCTTTATAAAAATCTATCACAAATAAATAAACTGTTTCTGAATATCCATGTAAACTAAGAAGACAAGACAAAAAAGAATATTCATAGTAATCTGTCTATCTAGGTTCTTATATGGTGCCCATTGATATGATAAATGTGTACAAAGAGATTATTATTGCACTAGAGACATTAGATCTGTTATGGAGCGCACACTAAGTTTTAACAACATAGTACGTTTGAAGTAAAGCATGCAGTACAATATATAATGCTAATTACTACTTTTGTATAGTGTCACATAACAACGAAATTCCCAAATGTAGAGCTTTGTGATGCAGACAATGTTTACTTAGGACTAAACTGAGAATACTACACTGCAATTGGAGGTGGGTCTGCAGCTCAGGTAGGCATACTAGCACTACCTTCGATCTACCTAACCTACCTAAAAATAGCAGTGAAGACATGGTGGCACAGACCCCGGCATGGGCTAGCAATGCGAGTACGTTCTTGAGGGTTCCCAGTGGGCGTGTACAGCTTGTATTGCTGCACCTTCACTGCTACTTTTAGCCATGCTACATAGATTAAAGATAGCACGGGTATGCCTACCCCAACTGTGATGGCACCGCTGACTGTTGCCCTAAGAGGCTGATACACTAGCTTTTGACCTAAAAAAATGGGTTCAAATGTGGCTTTTTTCACAAGGAATTAGTTTGTTGGTTGCATTGTAGTCCATAGTGGACATCTGTACACCTTACAAAACTATCGTACAAACTGCTACAAGTGTCAGCCTCTGCTCGTGGATCATGACTGCATTAGAAAAAGAGATTTATAATCAGGTAGTATTGCTGGCAAGGTGTCTACACAGTATTTTTGTTAAATTACATACAATTTACATTGAAATGGATTAAATGAGATTTTGATAGATGAAGTACACAAACCGTAAGACCAAATGTCTGATCCTGAAAGCCTTTCCTCATGTGGTAATCCTTATTCATGAAAATAGTCCATTAACTTCAATGGCACATCTTGCATGAGTAAGGAAAACCTGTATAAATACAGGTTTTCAACATCAACTCCAAAGTGTCAAAGTTGTCTAACAAAACTCACCTATATTTGAGAGGAAACATTAAGGACTCCAGTGCTCTACAGGCATCACTGAGCCTCTGAAAACTTGCAGAATGAAAGAGAACCTTATTTTCTGTAAGGACCGCACAGAACAAGCTCAGAACATTTTGGATTCCTTAAAAAAAAAAAAGTGTGTTTTACTAATTATGAACCCATAGCCAAAACAGAACAAAGAATAAAAATGAAAAATTATTAAGAATTCTTGGAGTCACTGGAGGAAAATTTGTAATAAGTATGCAAATGCCTTATCCTATGATTTTTCTGCATTTTCTTTGACCGTCAGTTTTGACTTCTATTTTTCAAGTTGGTATAACACCCACTTAATATTTTCCAGTAGTTCAAATATTTTCTATTACCCCTCCTTTTCTATCCCATTTCCAAGGATTTTCTCCTCTGAAACCAATCCTAACACTGCTTAACAATGACCTCAAATGGTCGTATGCAAAGGTAAACATAAATCTAGAGCCCATTATTGGTGGTTGATCCAGGCTCAACTTCTGAACCTTTATGTAATATCTCTGAAAGTATTGCTGATCATGGACAAAGAGTTCATGAGGTTTGTCTAGTAAACACATTCATACTTTTATCTGTAAAAGTGTTTTCTGTGAATCACTAGGTTAAACAAAGGCCAGTAAAGCCTACACACTACATGTGATTGGAAGGAGTTAAAGAGGAGCTAACTGTCTAAACAACCCCTGCAAGACTGAGGACAAGACACATGAATCAGATTAAACTGGTTTTGGTAAGATTCATTTGGTATAATGAATAACCTGTTGCGTAAGTTACAAAGTAATGCACTCCTGGGGAAGACCAAAAAAAATGCATTTCCTTTATAGCAAAACGAGTCCCATCCTCTTAAACAGATGTGTCTTTAAGATATTCTAGAAATAAAGAAATTTCTTGAGAAATGCTGGAATTTATAAAATTTCCTGAGGACACAGACTGTGTTGTCACTAAAAGGGCTTGCATCACCTACGTAGGGTTTCTTGTTACTTTCCTAATAAAGATGGGGGGTTGTTTACAGGCAATTTTCTGTAGTGATCTTCTAAAATGGTATAGTTTTGCCTAACTACATTTTATTTAACACTTCTTAAAATAAGTTTATATTTTCTGTATTGCCAGTAAAATTTGTTTCTCTTTAAAAAACTGGGATTTGGAGCCTGTTACATTGGGGTTAAGCACTATTGCAGTGTCTTGGAGAAAAAGAACTTCATTCTGACTTCTGAGAAGGCTGAATCAAGAGTAATATAATGGTTTGTGGTTACAAACTCCATCCACATAGTACCAACAAGGGGCTGGCATAAACCAGTGTAAACATGGAGAGACTCAAGCAACCTGAAGGATAGTAAGCCTTATTGCAAATATGAATGCAGAACAGTTTACTTTAAAACATGGGTAATACCCTCCAATTGTTTGTATCTAATGAGTGTACCAGCAATGTCATGTTTATATTCTGAAGAGTTAGATCTACTACTCTTCTTTCATTTACCTCTTAGAAGTTAATCCATCCTCCCACCCACTGAGAGACGGAAAAATAGATTACAAAGATGACTGGGTTGGCTGGAAGTTCAGATTGTCCTAGTTGAAGAAATAGTAAGTTATGAATCTATAAGTCTTATTTGTATGGTATACTAATTCTCCAAAGGGCTGTTTTGTTCAGGTCTTCAAAATATTTTTAATGACAATCTATACCACTGTAAAATAATAAGAACCCATTTGTTAATTGTGCAGCACCTTTAGCAGACCTTGAAATCACTGGCTCAAAAAAGTTCTGAATAAGCTACTGAACCCATGTCTCTTCTCAGGTGGTTCTACGTATGGAAGTGAAAGTTCGGACAGCATTCTTTAGAGAGAGAAAGTACAGACTAATATTCACGCACTTCTAAAACTGTTTATAGGCTCAAGACTCTGAGTGAGGTATTGCTGCAAATATATCTGTGGCTGTGTTTACTAGCACAATCACTAGCAGTATCTAGGCCATGGTTTTATGATACACTAAACATGAAAGGTTCTACAGAAAATCAAGTTTTTTCACCTAGCTAAAGGAACTTCTAGCAAAAACCACTTTTTAGGAATAAACCTGAAGTGGATGATGATAGGTGGACCTGAAACTTCAAAATCAATCTTATTACAACAAAGGTTACAAATATATATTTTTAGGTTGCTTTATCATATTCTTGTAAGAATCTGAAATAGTAGCTGACGATAGGTATATCTGACTCACAAACCATCCTATAAGAGCTTGTGTAGTTCTACTAACTATGTTATAATAAAAGAAAAGGCTACTGTGCTCAAGGTATTCCAGAAGGAAGGCAACTCCTATAAAACTCAGAGGAAGGCCAGGAACATCCATATTCACATGTTAGAAAGTTTTGGTGTATCAAAATTTTCTCAATGCTCATCTGATCAACATCTATAAAGAAAGATTCATTAAAAAGGTAATTTTCCCCCTCCCATCCCCATGTCACAATATTTGCCTTCTAACATGAGAGACCACAATAGATCAACGATTTCCCCTATATTATTGACTACAGCTGTGTGTTATGAATAGAGGGGTTTTTAAAAAAACAAAATACTTCTGGTGAAATCAAGCTGTGGTAGACAAAAAGTAGGATTTTTTTTCCAGCTATGTGACACAAGAGGTTGCAGTGGATTATGATGAACATAAAACTCTAAAAAGTATCTTAATTCAAATACCTTGGATACTCAGTAAACTATTATCTAGAATCAACTTTTTTGGGGGGGGAGGGGGCGGAATCATTCTAAGTACATGTTCACAATCACATATCAAAGTAATACAGAGTTCTAAAAAGTACAAGGATAATTAAGCTACTGTTGACAAAAACATTAATAAGGAACAAAATTTGCTGTTGTAAATAAATTACAGGTATGTTCAATTTAACTAATAAAGGATTGCCATGTCTCAATATAAATGGTATATGTCTTTCAATATTTATACAATGTATCCATGCAGCTTATTTTAAGATACAATAAACTTTTTACTAACAGGATTATTTTGGAAGATTTCCAGTCTGAGGCTAGTTCTACTGTTGCTTTAGGAAGTTGCTTGAGTGATTAAAAGAACCAATGCTCAGGCCATCTTCACAATCCAGTAAATATTTTTATGGATTACTTGTCCAGAACTAACACTTAGGAAAGTTTATTTCCTCTGAAACATTTGTATATGTCTCTCAAACTCTTTTTAACCCTGGCAGGTCATTCTTATTACAAATTTGCTTCACCATTTTCCTCTCCTACCTTGAATCCTGTTACAAACAACCAGTATGCCACAACTCTATGAAGAAGATCAAGGTCCCAATTTAAAATGTGTATATATATATATATATATACACACACACACGCCCACCCACAGATACATATTTTACACATATACCCACCTACTCCCCATCCCCACACACATTTTGTATGTATACACAAACTGCATAAAAGCGGGTGTTTTAGCCCCACTTGTGCCACATACCCTATTTGTAGACGTCTGAATACAAAAATAGGTGCACAAGTGAGCACTACAACTGCATGTAAAACTCCAGCTTTTTTTTAAACTGGTTCTACCTAATACTTTGTGTCATTTGAATGCTGCATTCCAAACAAGCTGACAGACACAGAAGCAGCTTGAGCCTCTAGTTCTAGTAACTGCCTAGAAAGCAGTCATTAATATGCTAGAACTCAAGGGGGGAGGTGGAGGAAGAGGAGGAAACAACATAGCAGTGAGAACAAAGTAGTTGTACAGTACAATATTACAGAGCGTGCTAGGGCAAACACCAAGCTAGTATACTATTTTATAGCTGAGAATCATTGCTTGCCAACTGCATATAACATTCAACTCACTTCTGATAGTTTATGATATAAGATTATAAAAGCATTTTGGGGGAGGAAGGGGGTATGGTCCAGCACTGATTACTTGAAGTTTTGGACTTAGGGTCAGTGTATTCTTCATTCGTTGATTGTTTTTCTGTTAGACATTCTTAGCTCTTAAGAATTTCACTTCATTTACAGCATGTTGGAAGCTAGATAGACTATAACTCTATGCTGAAGTTTAGATGAGTGAGCACTTTTCTACCTGTTGAAATTTGACCTTGGATGCAAGCAAAAATGTCCCATACATTTTTCATTTGCAAAAAAACCCTCTGAAACAAATGGCAGAATAAGTGATTAGGCATTTGAATTCAGCTACACTGAGTCTGGAGTTCATCAGTTCTGTCTTCATCACTAGGTGTGATCCTAGATAACAAAAATTACTTTTTAAAAGGCCATATATAATAGGATAAGATGTAAAGAAAGTACGAATAAGTTAAATTATTTATTTGCAACGCATTAAATTAAAAGAATGGGCAAAATCTCTCAAGAGTATCACGCCATATTGGTTTTACACACACAATGTAATCTGAATGTTGTGGTCTGTGTGTAAATACATACCATACACACAGAAAGCACACATTTATATATGTAGTACATATATATCTGTGATACGTGTACGTGTGTATGTGTGACTCTTTACACTCATTCATAAATGCAACTTTGACCTGGAATTTTCCATACTTTGTCTCTGCCAAATAAATGGTTTATATTTTTAAAACCATTCAGCCATTTTTTTGAGTTCTGAGTACACGGACATCAAACCATCACCATCCCTGTTCATTGGAAAAGAAAACCTGGCCACATTTTTTGGCCTAGACTACAGCAGTAACAGATGAATGCAGTTTGAAACTTGGCTTATGAACAGAGCTCAGCGAGGAATCTTCTGTGCATTATTAAAATTGGAAAAAATCACTTTCAAAAAGCCCTTAAATTGTAAGGTATGCACTCTGTGCTATACTGGAAGAAGGACATGAGATACTGGATGTAGTTTAATTAGGCCACAACTTTATTAACTGTCTGGGGCTACTGGATAAAGAAGTGTACGGAGCAGGTAACTCCATGATCATTTCATTACAGAAGGGGGCTTCCCCACCCCTTTTCTATCCTGGTTCCCAACCAACCCACTGCTGGGACCTTACAGCCCCCCTCCACTCTCAAATGAGGGTTAAGGTTATAAAGGAGAGGGGGGTTGGCTCTCTGCTGTGCCAGTCATAGGAGCCTCAAACTCCCCCGGTTTCTGCTCCTTTAACAAATACCCCCTGAAAATCCTTTACCAAACCATTTATATGATCACTGTATCACTTCTCTATGGGGGACTTTTACTGTACATCTGCTCCACATTTACATAATGAGCTGTGACATCATATGCTCACTTCAACTAAGCCCCCACCCCTGAACCCTGTGGGGAAGGCAACCCGCCTCCCCAGTCTGCCTTAGCCAATCTGGCAGCAAAAAATTCCTTCCCAGCCCCCCAGTAAAGGAGTGGCTAGCACAGTGCTCACAGCAGATACTGACCAAACCTGGCATTTTGCCACTTTCAAGGGTGGGTGTTGCTCCACTTGGTGCAGGAGAAAGAGGGCTTCTCCCACTCAGCTGTCATCTCCTCTCTTTCCAGTCATGGGGGGGGGGAGGGGGGGAGAAGAGGGAGGGTGAGTCAGCATCCCCATGCTGACCTGCTCTGCATCTGCAGCAACATCCATGCCTCTCTGCCCTTAAAGTGGTATACCCCTTCCCCTGGAAAGCCAGACAACAGTCATCCATCCCCATTCCTCCCCCTGCTTAAGACGCGGTACGGACATAATCTGTGCATACCTTTCAAAAGCCAGTTTAAAGACACATTTCCCTAGCTTTTTGGCTTTGCACTCCAGAATGAGACATTTAGAGTTTGGGAAATTGGAAATCTATGCCAAGGGACAGGTTCTTCGAACAGTACCCGAGCTGGGAAGTTGGTCCCCTGCCATTTCTTGGGCCTTCCATTTTTTGGGTAGTGATAGGGTCCTGAAGCTCTCTCATGTCCCAGTGAGAACCTGGTCCCCAGTCTAAGCCCAACTTCCTGAAAGGAGTGTGGTAAGTTTACTAAACCTGCAACAGTAAACTTGTTGGACTACACCTTTTCTCTTATATACGGACTGATTTTGAAACTTGTGTGGCTCTGCTGTGATATCTTCATATTGCATTATTTTATTATTTGTTAAACACCTTATATACAGACACACAAAACAAGATTTTAAAATTGGGCCTCTCGAGTTAGATTCCTAAATCCACATACAGGCCCCCAGAAAGAGAAACAACCAAAATGTCATTTAAAGCCCTGAGAGATATTATTGCAAACAAACACTATAGAATAACAACCTTTGAGGATTTTGTATGCTACAAAGCATAACCATATTTGTTTTCAACCTTGAACTGCTTACTTACTTCAGACTTCAAGATACATCTGATGTTAAACTGTCAGGGCACAAACAGACAACATGAAAAACAACAAACAAGTTGATTTTCACAGATTACTCATCTAACAATCCACAGGCAAACATACATCCTGTTGAACCTTACACATATGCTGGAAAATTTTAAACAAGGCTTCCTGACTTTTGCTGTTTTCAAGGATTTAAAGGATTTGTAATATGTACTAAAATATCTGACATCCTACCCTAACAAATGTATTAATCTGTCTGCTTCCTGTTGTTCTACAATACCAATTTAAGCACTGCGTGTGTGCTCACACACAGAGTTTGTCAAATTGTTAACTGTAATTCACGGTGCAATCTTTCTAAATGAGACTAAAATACTATTGCTAACTTTTTAAAAACTTTTTTATAGTTAAATTTTAAACATAGGATTTGGAAATTTACCTAGCTCTACAGATTCAAATCAATATGCTGCAACAGGTTTCTGGCTCTTAGAATAGTGGGTAATAAGGAAAAGCTTAACCGAAGAAATAACCCACAATTTGGCCTGACTAATCCAGGAAATGGATCAGCAATGACCGAAAAGCTTCTCTAAAGAACACTGGAAGTTGACACTGCCTGTTACAATGATTTTACAATTTGTACAGTGCAAAATCTCAAGGTGATTAGGAAACAAAAATAGTTGAGAAAAACACAGAAAACCTTTCATTTTTATTTTGAGATGTTACAGATCATAACTACAGAGGTACTTTGCTGAAGTACTGCTAATGAGAAGATGCTTGACTAATAAATAAAATGCAACACCTTTATTCAAATCAACTCAAACAAGTAACCCTTGTCAAATCTTATTTATTTTTCCCATCTATCATCAATCTCTAGGAACTTTTATAATAAAAACTAATAAAACTCTGTCACCCAATCCAATATCAGTTCACATATGCAAAATTACTCAGCCCCTTCAGACAGAAAATGTGTGAACTGAGCATCCCTAAAGGTCAATTTATTTGGACTTTGCCAGACTAAAGAGTAGAGGAGCAAACTCTAAATTCCAGAGCCTTCAACAGATGATCCTGACCAGTCAAACACATCTCAGGAATCAAGTGTCTCTGATGATTTCAACTGCTGGGATAAAGCACAGAGAAGTGATATTCAAGATACATAGAACCCAAACCAAAAGGGGCTTTATAGATCAAAATCAAAACTTTGAATTGGACCTAGAAACTAACATAAAGCCAGTTTAGTCTTTGGAGCATAGGTGTAATGAGTTTCCTACAAGGAGCACCATACAGTAAATGAGACATTGCCTTTTGAACTAATTTAAGTTTCTGAGAGAAGCCTTCAAGTGACAGCTCAACTGGTGTGGACTACTAGAATTCCAATACAGAGGTGACAAAAAGCATGCATCAGCAGTTGAGTGTCCAACAGGACATCAGGTGGTGAACCTGAGTCACCAACAGGGGCAAAACATCTTTATTTGAAGAGACAAATATCACCTTTATTTCCTACAGTTGTTTCTTCATAACCTATTAGCATTACCTACAAATATTTTATCCAGGTTGGGCTTCAGGCAGGTAGTTCTCACCCAACTTCAGTGTTGTCTAGTCACTAGGAAACAGGATCAGCCACAATGTATGGCACAATTAGAGAGAGAGAAAGAGCTGACTGTAATCTTCATGCTGATGCCATTGCCACCCCAGTGATTCCACAAATCAGTTGAAAAGGAGGAGCAAAAGAACTGACCTCATCAGTTCTGCTACACCAAAGCACCTTTGCAAGCACATTAGCAATTGCCCAGCTATACTAAACTATTTGTAGTCTCCGACAGACAAGAACAAAGACACTCAAGTGCACCTCTGCCAAAGTCCCCAGGGAACAACACAACAACACTTTGTCCAGGCTACAGCAGGTACAGCTTAATTTGCATTTAAGCAGTAAACAAAGTTTTCAAGCAGAAACGGGGAGGAAGGGAAAACAAAGGAAGCTCACACAGATGAAAAAAAACCAGGAGGGAACATCCTTCTACAGAGACATTGTCTCCTGGTTCTCAGCTGGAAATGATTTTCACATATTTTCATGGTAATACAAGGTAACAGACAATGGGGGGCATTACAGAGAAATAATAGTCCAAGATACCTTAACTACAGTGAGTATTCATGTGGAAAAAGTGTCGAACATACATTGCATAATATATCACCTTGAGGTATGTGTATTTAACATACGCTGGCAATTAAAGTCTTATACTGTAACAATTGTATGTTCAGCCCAAGATGATGTCTTAATAGGTAAAGTACAATTTTAGTCTCATTTATATAAATTCTAAAAACACATGTTTTATAGATACTGCTTAAAAAGAACAATTACTCAATTACTCTTCTTGTAATAACTTTTCCAAGACTTTACTCTTTGTGTAGATTTTACTTTTAATCTCAGGATTATAAACTCTCCTTTGTTTCCTTTGAAAAGATGAATACCAAATCAAAAGAAATTAGACTACAGTAAAGAATAAACGCCAGAGGGATGAGGCAGTTGGGGTTTATGTAAAAATTGAACCTCAAGATTGTGATTTTAAGAGGCAATGACTTTTATTGTGACTACCTTTCACCCAGTTGTGGAGCTCACCCAAAATGTAAAATGGGAAGTAATAAGTATCTCTCAGTTTGTCCCTCTAACTGCATGGCTGAATGAACATGTAATTGCCATTTTCTTAAGATTTCCAACACTTTGCTAGCCTTACATTTTAAAAATCATTTTTGAGTCAGGAGTGTTACAGGATGGTTGAGATAATGTTTATGGACCCATGACCTGTGGACTTGCTGACAGACTGGATATATTTTTGGATCCATAGACTTCCTGAGTCTTAAATAATTGGAATGGGGAGATTCTGTTTTAGCACAAAAGTGACCTAACTGGGCCCTGCTGTGTGATGTCAGTGACCTTAGAAGGAGAGTGCTCTATTCTGATTTGCCAAAGGACTTCTGATGAGGAGTTCTCCAAGGGGGAAGGAACCAACCAGGCCCCTCCATCTTCAAAAACTAAAGGAAAGGAAGATAACTTCAATTATTGGCATTCTGGCTTGTTGGGCTACATTGCGTGATGCTGCAGCCGCTGGCTTCTGGCCTCTGGCCATGCAACACTACCATGCCTGACCAAGAAGTCCGTACTTCCTCACCCTCCCACCAGCCAGTGAGGGATAAGAGTCCAGCAACATGGTAAATCGAAGATCTGACATCTACAAGTACATAACCTTTAGTCAGCCAACACTTACATCAATGTTAAAACATCTGAACCAATAGGATCACCAGCTAATCTTTTCAACCCCATGCCAGCTTCCTGAAGCTTGAATAAAATCGAGAGTAATGAGAACCTTCCTGCATTGTGTCAGTATTTTTGTTTTCTTTTCTAATTTTTAATCAGTAGGACACACCCGTATTTAAACATTCTTCAGCTTTTTTTTTTTTTTTTTTTTATTAAAGTCCTGAAGATGTCTGGCAGAGAGTGTGTGTGTGTGTGTGCATGCATAGACTCTGAAAACAGTGCTTATGGAATAGCTCCTAAAATACCTAAAACAGCCCTAGGTTAAACAATCGGCTGTCTAAGAAATCACACATGCATATATTTTTTGGGCTAGTAGTTATATCTTTAATCCTGAGCAATCACGCGTTTTCACCTCAATTGTCACTTGAATATTAAATTTAACAAGGTGTGTCATCTTGAATTGTGTTAGAATGTTTAAAGTAACCTTATATTGGGAATAAGAGATTGGCAACTACTACCTAACTACTGATAATTTGGGCATGCTGCCTTAATTAACATCAGAGCTGTAGTTTCAACATTAGCTTCAATCTGGAAGTGATTTGACCCTCCCTGTATCAGCTATTTGGCTAGAACATAAATATATCTATTTGCACTATGTCTGATAAGACCCTGTTATTTCTGGAGTTGATACCTAACCAAGACTACTGTCTTCCCAAATCACTGCACAGAGCTTATAAAAAATTCTTGGTCTTTTTGATATGGTTTAATCAGCTGGTAATTAGACTAATTTGAGGTTTGACATTAACCTACTATATTGTAATATGATTTGTTTGTATGTATTTTATTATTTTGCTTAGTTCACTGTAGTTTAGTTAAGCTAATAAAATATTGTGACCTCAGAACACCACCGTGCCAGATGGCAAAGGGCTCCTTTGTATGTAACAATAAAACTCAGCGGGCCTGACCAGCTCCAAACATTCACACACTGTTGTCATGATATTAATTTAAAAGGTGTCATGTAATATACCATTTGAAAACTAGTAAAACATTGGTTCTTAATATCACTGTGAAATGTTTGTAACAACACTGTACATGAAATTATGGATTTTATCTGATATTATCCTTTGGAGACTGTAAACAGATAAAAGATGCAAAAGAGGTTTTTTTTCCAGATAAAGGGGCAGGCAAACACCTCTGGCTCAGTGGCAAACCGAGCCAGGTGTGACCAGAGATATGGACAATGGACTACTCATTTGCATCAGAGATTACAGGAGAATCATTTGCATTGTAAAGTCAGAGGAGACTCCAAAATCAACATGGTAGGGCACACAGGAAGCGGAGCCAAGCTAAGCTCCCAGGAGGACTTCCTGACTTTGAAATCAAAAAATTTTAGGGATATACGGAACTGCTGAAAGACTTTGGGGCATCCATCCCGAGTGATCAAAGAAATTTTGCAAAAAGAAAAGGAGTACTTGTGGCACCTTAGAGACTAACCAATTTATTTGAGCATGAGCTTTCGTGAGCTACAGCTCACTTCATCGGATGCATACTGTGGAAATTGCAGAAGACATTATTATATACACAGACACCATGAAACAATACCTCCTCCCACCCCACTCTCCTGCTGGTAATAGCTTATCTAAAGTGATCATCAAGATGGGCCATTTCCAGCACAAATCCAGGTTTTCTCACCCCCCGCCCCCCCCCCGCCCCAGACAAACTCACTCTCTTGCTGGTAATAGCCCATCCAAAGTGACCACTCTCTTCACAATGTGTATGATAGTCAAGGTGGGCCATTTCCAGCACAAATCCAGGTTTTCTCACCCTCCGCCCCCCCACAGACAAACTCACTCTCTTGCTGCCATGTACATTGGTCAAACTGGACAGTCTCTACGTAAAAGAATAAATGGACACAAATCAGATGTCAAGAATTATAACATTCATAAGCCAGTCGGAGAACACTTCAATCTCTCTGGTCACGCAATCAGAGACATGAAGGTCGCTATCTTACAACAAAAAAACTTCAAATCCAACTGCTGAATTGGAATTCATTTGCAAATTGGATACTATTAATTTAGGCTTAAATAGAGACTGGGAGTGGCTAAGTCATTATGCAAGGTAGCCTATTTCCCCTTGTCGTCCCCCCCCCCCCCCCCCCGGCCTTCTGGTTAAACTTGGATTTATGCTGGAAGTGGCCCACCTTGATTGTCATGCACATTGTGGGGAGAGTGGTCAGTTTGGATGAGCTATTGCCAGCAGGAGAGTGAGTTTGTGGGGGGGG